>NC_089587.1:95584682-96225676 GCF_019320115.1 Miscanthus floridulus | reverse complement strand
ACCGCCCTCAAGGTGTCGGGCGAGACGGAGTTTATCCCTCGGCCCTCGGGCGAGACCGAGCCCGCCCCAAAGGTGTCGGGCGAGGCGGAACCGAACTCCTGTTACTCGAACAAGGGATGACATGACGCCTTTATGCGTCCGGAAGTTTTTCACGTTTGGTGGTTATCGGTTCCGCCTTCTAGGGTACCCCGGTATTAGGTCCCCGACACTTATATATTATAAAGCCTAAAAAGTAAAAATTCTTTCTTTTGACTCTCACTCTATCCCACACATCGACTCACTCATCTTCCATCCCTTTGTCATCGTTCTTCACTCTCACCTTTCTTGTTTTAAATTTGGAGCTATAAAATCTTTATTAGCATTGCACCACTCATATCATAACATGGCCGTCTGAGTTACGGTGCGCCTTCCACCCTTCTTAAACTCATAGTAAGTGTACATAGCAACTATCTATTTAAGTTGACTCAATCTCCTATCATTTTCTCATGCAGGAACCGTAAAAAAAATTCTCATGCGATATTAGTCTTTTATTTCATTAGCATTTACTATAGGCCTTAAATTTATTTGATTTAAGATTGGACTAAACACAATATAAATAAGAAAAATAGCTGTCTCATTATTCGTACGATCACCATATAAAAGATTTATTCTCGTTGCAACGTAAGGACATGTTTACTAGTATTAATAATAAGGCAGCTCTCTGATTGATGCTTTTGGTTATTGTGCTTAAAAGTGGATCTTGATGAGTGAAAAAATTAGTCATTCTTCAACATTCCGTGGTTCGGTACTTAGTCTTGTGTTCCTTCACACGGCGAACAGGTTCTGCCTTTCTGAACGAGGTGCTCGATACAATGACGAAGGTTTTGAGGCTTTCGGCCCCTTCGATGTACAGTACAATAATGGTCGGATGGTTAGTCGTTAAAAGTGTTAGTGCATACAAACTCTGTCTCTAACGGTCGTTCTATGTCCCCGGTTTTCGATAAATATCTTTAACTAATTTTATATAATAAATATCAATGTTTATTATACATAATTAATATCTTTAGATAGACCATTGGATCTATTTTCATACTAAATTTATTTGGAGATACAAATGTTGTACGTATTTTACACAGAAATAAAAAACGACTGTTATGATATAACTGTGTATGTGATGTGATCTGCTTTTGAAGTTTGACCGAGCACAGCTATTTTTTTAACGCCAAGATACAAGAGCTCCGAGGTAGAGAAAGGAAAGGGGTGCGTCAAGATACAAGAGAACTTGTGCGCCAAGATACAAGTACACCGTCTGTTTGTTTCGGCTGAAACTGCTGACTGGTTTGGTGTGAGAGAAAAATACCGTTCTGACTTATAATCCACGATCGTTCCATCGGCCGGTTTCGAGGAATATGAGTGAGTACAAGAGCGCACTACCTCGCCCTCTCTGGGTGCGCCAATTAAAGATTGCGAAGTGATGCTGGTGCGCCAAGATTGAAGATTGAACTGGAGTTTGGCAGTTCGGTATAGCTGTGTGGTTCTCTGCAGAATTCTCACACATGCTGAATTTTTTGCCTATATAAGTACACACTGCCCTCGCCTGCCTAGACATTGTCAAGAACCCCCACAAAGCCCCGCTTCTTACATTGTCAACAAGATTTCGGGTTGGAATTACCGACAGAAACATACCCTAATGTATGCTTTTATTTTTCCTACTTATAAGGGTATGTACAACAGTGTGACACCCATGCTTGAACTTCTTGCCTTTGTTACAGTTCAATTTTATTGACCGTCTTCTTGAACAAGGGGAAACTCTTTAAAGAGGATTCACCTTCCTTGTGGATGAATTTTTAATCAAATCTATTGTTTTTTATTATATTTGTGTGTGGGGGGAGGGGGGGCATTTGCACCCTAAGATCAACACAGCTCTGCCCCTGCTTTGAGCCCCTTCAATGTACAATACAACCATAGTCGGATGGTTAGTTGTTAAACAACATGTATTGGTCGACTGCGGCTGTAACCTTACCTGTCGAGATGCTCCCACCTGCTGCCCAGTGTCCTCCTACACCGAGTGAAGCAGTTTTGGCGCGAAGGTTTCCTCCTCCTGCTATATTTCTACCTCCACCTCCCCCACTGTGTTCCTCTTCCTGCTGCTATATTTCCACCTCCACCTCCCCCACCACACTAGGATCTAAGCAGCAACACCCTGCTCATAGTCATTGTGTCACTGTTGTCCGTGTTAGTAGTTTTGGCAGTTGCGGCTGCTTGCTGGTTTTGCTACTCTCAGTAAAAAAGAAGATACTGGGGAGTCACCAAGGAGACATCGAGTTGCAGTTGTTCTCGCAACGGAGGACGCCGAGGAGGAACCTCCTACGGCTTCAACGATCCCGTCCAGTTCGAATTATCCTTTTGCATCATGAAACGCAAACACAGTCATTGCATCGTGTTCAGAAGGAGTTCTGGCTAGAAGCTCACCGTTGAATTCAGTCCAACGGTGCATGCACATGAGGGCATATGCCCTTAAGGGCAGATTAAACTTTCCCGTGTGGTGCCATTGGCCTCTTCTGCTCTTCATATCGTACTGGCGATCTGCTCTTTATCTGCACGTGCTATATGTGGATGTATGCACATCTGCATTAGTTTGAAGGTGGACCGATCCACCTTCTGTTATTAAATCTTAAGTTGTTTCTATATACCATAATGTGGTGAGAACTTTATATAACAGCTCATTGGAAGTTTTGAACAAGAATCATGAAGGAGAAGAGGCAACGAAAGTTGAACATCATCTGCTTCCATAGGAAGGACATTAGTTCTAAGAGTAGGATCTAAACTAAACCAGATTGCTCTGACAAATTCACAATCAAAGAAAAGATGCTTACCATTTTCATTCTTATCACATAGTTCTAAGAGAAGGATCTAAACTAAACCAGTTTGCAGTGGTTGTCAATGTGGGTGGAGTATTTTGAAGCCCATTCACCCACTGCACAAGCACGTAGAACTAGTATAAACTCTATGATCCTGTAACTATATATCCCGTATAAACTTGTAGGATCCCGTAACTATACATCCCAACTCAACTCTCATAATAAATAAATTGTCCTTCCCGATCATTTCAAAATATATGATCCTTCTATTTAGAATAAATATTGACGCAATTATAAAAACCAAATTGAGACAGATACTTATAAGTGTTTAAAAAGGGTAAAATGATGAG
Source organism: Miscanthus floridulus (assembly GCF_019320115.1). Classification (NCBI taxonomy): domain Eukaryota; kingdom Viridiplantae; phylum Streptophyta; class Magnoliopsida; order Poales; family Poaceae; genus Miscanthus; species Miscanthus floridulus. Next base: position 96,222,486 of record NC_089587.1, on the reverse strand, counting down.
CATCCATAGTGCATCTATAGATATACCTTGTATCAAAAGTTGAGACGTAAGTTCAATCTTAAAAGAACTTATACAAAAACAACATAATTCATGTTAATGTACAGACAAAATTCATGTGATTCGTGTCTCTTACGGTACATATCCACCTGCTTTTATATTTTATATGATTTTTTAAATGGTTTTTGCATCTCAACAAGAGTCGAAGTTTCGTATAACTGTCCAACTTCCTCTCCAAGCTTGGCAACCGCCTCTAGGAGTTTTGTTGCAAAACTCTGATGCGATGGTTCTAACGATGCCGATGTGCAGAAATGGCCAAACCCGTTCATTCCCCATCTTCATACCCAAAATTATTTTGTCCACCCCGCACCCGGCCTTTGGACGGTAACAGTTTTTTTTTTTTGAAAAAATGCTAGCAGTTTTTTTTTTGAAAAAATGCTAGCAGGTGGGATCTCATGTGACAGGCTGAGAAGTAGCCCTGGGCGTTCGGTTCTATCGAACCGAACCGTTCGGTTCTTCGGTTTTTGAAGAAGTTTGGTTCTCAGAAAACCAATACCGATCGGTTCTTCAAAAAATATGGAACCGACCAAGTTCGGTATCGGTTCTTTCAATTCGGTTCCAAGTAGAACCCAAAAAATAAACAGTACCCAAAATCCATGTAACAGCATGTTTAATAGAGCGCTAACTTCTAAAGCAAGGCATCAACATTCAGCAAGAGTGCAAGACACTAAGACAGCACACTACTACACTAACACAGCACAACACAAATACTGAAATACATCGAGCCATCTAGGTGACCAGGCAATCGCCAATCAGCAAGGCAATCAGCAAAGCAACAAATTTCGGTTAGTTCGGTTAACCGAGGAGGGAATTGATTTTATTGAATAAATTTCGGTTCCTCAGAAATAAGAACCGAATAGGGAGCTGAGACTTCGGTTCTCGATAAATTTGGTTCGGTTCTAGGTTTTTTCGGTTCGGTTCTTGATTCTCGGTAAAATTTACCGGCTACTAACAAAAAGTTACTGGGCTCTGTAATCATATCAGGCCTGGTTTAGTTCCCAAAAATTCACCCCAAACTATCACATCGAATCTTACGGCACATGCATGGAGTATTAAATATAGACGAAAAAAACTAATTGCACAGTTTGGTTGGAAATCGCGAGACGAATGTTTTAAGACTAATTAGTACATGATTAATCATAAGTGCTACAGTAACTAACATGCACTAATGATGGATTAATTAGGCTTAATAAATTCGTCTCGCAGTTTTCAGATGAGATATGTAATTAGTTTTTTTATTAATATCCGAAAACCCTTTTCGACGTCCCAAAACATCGGATGTAAAAAAAAAAAAATTCATTTATGGAACTAAACACACCCTCACTCCTCGCTCCGCACCGCACGGCCACACGCCGTACGCCCCGCTCGCCCTTTCCCTGCCGTCGCCGCTCCTTTTCGAAAAAAAACCCCAACCCAGTTTCAAACAGAAAAAACCCAGTCCCCAAACTCACTAGATCCGCGGCGACCATGCGGCGTGGCGGCGGCCGCCGGTTCCCCAAGCCCTCCCTGGTGCCCTCCACCGCGTCCGAGGCCACCCCAGCGCTGGACGCCAGCGTTATCCGCAACCTCGACTCCGCCTTCTCCCGCCGCGACTCCGACGCCGCCAGCCTCTGCAGCAGCCGCCCCGCTTCCACCGCCGGTGCGGGCGTCGGCGCCGCCCCCAACTTCTCCGACCGCCCCACGCTGGTCGCCGCGCTCCGCGTCGTCAACGGATTCCTCGCCCCCGGCGTCACGCTCCGGGGGCCTCTGCCCGCCGCGCGCGACATCCAGGCGGCGCTCCGCCTCCTCGTCGACCGTCTCCAATTGGCCCGCAACGACGCCACGTTCGAGGATGACCTCATCCAGGATCTCCGCCTTCTCGGGTGCCCCTACAAGGTCACCCGCTCCGCGCTCAAGGCCCCCGGCACCCCGCACTCGTGGCCGGTGGTGCTCTCCGTACTCCACTGGCTCACCACCCTCTGCTACGCCCAAGGAGACGACCTGGATGCCCAGGGCGACCCATCCAACGATCTTTTGCTCTACACCACGCAGGGCTACTCCCACTTCTTGTTGGGGGACGACGACGCCGTCGTGGCCCTCGACGAGGAGTACACCTGCAAAGCCCGGATGACTGGTGAGGCGTCCGTTGCAACAGTTGGTGCCCTGGAGAAGGAGGCCGAGGAACTGGAGACCGAGGTGAATAAGCTCATCTCGGGTCCCTCGCGGCGGGGAGCACTGGAGTCAGAGAAGGAAGCCTTCATTGCTGATATTCTCAAGTTTAGGCAGTGGTGGATGCTTGGAAAACTAAGATCAACGAAAGGGAACATGTGTTGGGGAATTTGGAGAAAGAGTTGGAGGCAAAAGTGTTGGACACCCGAGCGCGCTGCTGCTGAAGTTCAGGATCTATTGAAACAAGTGGATGCTCAGCCGGTGGAATGTGAGGGATATGGATAGAATGCGTAGGGAGATGCAGGCGATTGAAGATGATATTGCCAACGCTGAGAAGGGGAAAGCAGCACTGGAGGATAAGGTCTGGGAAGTTGAAGCTAAGCTGGTTACCAAGCTTGAGGAGCTTGAGACGCTTGCTGAGCAGTGCAACCAGGCCCTCAAAAAGTACGAACGTGCTGCAGCATCTGCTATACTTTCTTAATTTTACTTTCTCTCCATTCTAATAGAAATTGTCTGTAGCTACACCTAGGAACCAAGGCTAACCATACCATTCTTATTTACCTATTGATTGTTGATTTCTTTTTTTGGTAAAAAATAAACCTTTCTGTTCTGATAAAGAAAACTATATATAATCATTCATTTGAATATTTTTATAGTCAAGTGCCATGCTCTAGATTCTTGTTAGAATTTATTAGCTCAAAACTCTTTGTATTTTGGGAGAATCATTTTGCTCTGTATAGATCTTTAGGCCTTATATAGTTGTGGTTCTAAAAATTTATTAATTTTCTTAATTGTTTTTTTGTTTCAGATATGCTTTTGTTTCGGTGCTATTGTGCTCATCACAGTTTACATTGTTACTCTTGTTGTTGGCATGCCCCTTTATTTGTGCTCATTGTAGTTCTGCATGACTATATAAATTAGTGTAGGTTAGGTTGTTATCGTTCACTTGTATTTATGAATCTGAAATTTCATGAGTGGTTTTATTACACATTTGAATGCTTGATTTTTCAGTTATCCTTGAGTTTCGATTGGTTTAAATTTACAGTGCTACTATCTATCTGCAATCAACAAAATATCAAATGCATGAAAGATTAATCAGCTTGGCCTTATGACTTTGGTGTTGATCTATTTTGATATTTTTCCTGATCACCATGAATGGTATATAAATCAGAGAACCACAAAGAACTTGAAATCAAAACCATTGTAAACAAAGTCAATGCACAATGTGAAAAGTAATTTATGTACAAACTATGTTATTCTATTATATATTTTCTTAAAAGTATTTAATGCCTGGTCCTTGAGACCTCAAAAAATTGAATAATGCGGACTGGACATGGACATTAGTAATAGGATAATTTTGCTAGACAAATAAATTGAACTTGCTGGAATATGTGCCAAACGGTGAATACTGTAATTTTTTACGCTGAAAATTCTATTGTGAAGTCCAACGATTAGTTTCCACGAAATTTTTTGGGGAAAAAAAAACATTTCACTAAACTTTTGGGGCCTTTTGAATAGCCAGCTGACATCATGTTCTGTTTGCTGTTGTTGTGTTTACTAAACAGAAAGGCAAACAAAGGTTGAAATGTTATTTTTTTAACTGTGGTTCTGTTGTTTGTATCTGCTCTACTAGCTCCTTTTGTTAGTTCTGTTTGTATTATGTGCTCATTTTTAAACTTCTGGGCCACTTTTCAGGTTGAAACCTACTGTTGATTTTCAGTACATGATAAATTCTAAAGGATCTTCTCCTGCTGAGATGCTTGGTACTGGTTACAAAACAGTACTAAAACCTGCACTTGTGGCTCATGTTGAGGAGAACAAGAGGAGTTGTCTCTCAAATCTTGAAAACCTAAATGATCTACAGAAGCAGCTGCATGGAAATGTTAAGGTTCTAGAGGAGGAAAGGAATAATATTTCCAGTCTCCAGGCAAAAAATGACGAGGTCAGTCCATCTTTCCAAGCACTAAATTACATTTTATAGCCTGTAGAGTAAATGTGATATGAAATTATTTTGTCCTTCCTCTTTTATTTGTTATGCTTATTCTGAAATTACTTTGCACTATTGGCTAAATGATAGAACCCATCACATTTTTGGAAATGATATATCAATAAGACAATTAATCAGATGTTGATGTAGTTTCTAGAGTCAGTTGGTTCAACATGATAAAGCTTTACTGCTGGTCCTTTTAGTAAATTATTAGCTGGATTAACCAGAAATCAAGCCTTTTTGAGCTGATATTTACTAAAATCAGTAAGAGTAGTGCTTTGTATAAATGGGCTGTGTGCTGGGCATGTTCGCACATCAAATTTGTGGTGAAAAGGCCCCAAGTATTCGAATTCGACTAATTATGATTAATTGGCGCCGTTATTGGAAATTGCAGTTTGGATTTTAGGTCATGGATTATACTTTGATGTGTTGTGATTTGACTTGAGGGTTATCTAGTCTATTGCTTTTCTAATGCTATGCCTTTTGATTAGAGAAGCGAGACAGTGGGCATATTGCCAACATCTATTTGCTAAGAATTAGGCAGATGTCCTACCCTCCTTTTATCTCATTTTATATTTACACATGAAACTTATGGTGAAGTTAGCACGAAGAATGCCTTTGGTTAATGAAAATTCATTTGTGCTGTTAATAAATTCGATTTTGGATTTATGTCATTGATTATACTGGTATGTTGTGATTAGACTTGAGAGCTACTAAATCAAATTTCTCTAACTTTGACCAAGTTTATAGAAAAATGCATCAACATCTGCAACATCAAATTTGTTTCATTACATTTTCCATGAAATGTCTTTGTGTCTTTATTTGAATTTGTAGATGTTAATATATTTTTCTAAAAACTCGTTCATAGTTGGAGAAGTTTGATATAAGACAATGCCGAAGTGAACTGTAATTTGGAATGGAGGGAGTAAGTGGATGCCCTCCAACCTTCATCTGAATTTAGGACTTCTATGTATGTGGAGTTGATGAGTATCTTGAAGACAATATCAAATTTAGGGCCGCAATAAAACAATGAATATGCCGATCAGTCAATGTTGGAACAGTTGTCAAATATTTGAAATTGGATACCCCCCCCCCCCCTATGTAGGAGCATTTAATTGATTATGTTATTGCGGTTTGCATCCTTTTTTGGGTGTTCATGAATTTCTTATCCACTCTCTTTTCATGGTGATTCTAGAGTCTAAACAATTATCGATATGCACAAGTGCTTGGCCTGGCTTTTACCATACAGCTTAAGCTTATCTGGATTCTTACAGAATAATTATTGCAAAATAATAAAGTTGAACCTCTTGTATCTGTTGTCTAGATGGTTGCTCGTTTGAATTCACTGGATCGTGAAATTATAAGTGATGACTCAAGATTCACATCTGAAGCTAGGACAAATGAAAGATGAGTTGGAGAAAAAGAAGAATAGTTTGATTTCTCTTGAAAAGGAGGCAGCTGATTTTTTTAAGGTACTTCCTGACCTTTTGTTTTGTTAATACTTAAAATACATTCCTTTATTAGTTTAGCACATTGGAGTAAGACAATTCAAACGAAATTTGATTTGATAGATATCAGAGAAGAGGCTCCAAGATGCAACACTTAAAGCTGAAGAAGATACTGAGGCGGCTGCTAAGGATCTTCTGGAGCTTCTTGATTCCATGGCTGAATATAAAGAGTTCATGGAAACAACAATTGCTCAGAGGAGGAAGGAACTCTATGAAACTGCTGATTATATAGCAGGCCTGTTCGCTGGAACTTCTTAGTAGCCAGAAACAGCCATTGTACTACAGTGCTAGCAGAGAGAGCACAGCTGCTGTAGCTGCAAATAAGCTCCAGTACTTGCTAGCGTCTTTGGCATCCAAGACAGTCATCACCCAAGTGCTCAAAGGAAAGTAGAAAAGTACTTGATTAATACTTTACACTTGTTCTCTTTCTATATACTTGTAGTATCTTGGTTATAGCTACTGTAAGAGGTGGAAGTGATTGTAGCAACATGTATTCCTTGACCAGGGTTCAAAATTTACGCATTTTTTTTTGCGAATTTCGGTAATTTCATGGGTATTAGTCTAATGCATACACTTTATTGTAAATATATAACTCTAGACCCATATTTTATATTATTTATGTTGCATACTCTTCTACTAAATAGACGTGTAATAAAAAAATATGCTAATATTTTGATTAGATCTAAATATATAACTCAATTTTTATTAGGCCTTATGAAGGTCAAAGATCACTTTCTGAATCTTTCTAGTGTTAATCTTCACAGTGGCACCCAAATCAGGTCATGGGAGAATAAGTGGTTTCGAAACTTTACTCTCAGACAACACCTTCCTTATATTAAGTTACAAGGAAAAAGCACATTTCATTTGCTCATGTCCTCAACCATACACCTTTTAATATAACTTTTTAGAGAATGTTAGTGGGCACTAATACCTAAATGGAATGAATTGGTTAGAAAAGTTGCATTGGTGCACCACGATGGCCAAAAAGATTCCGTCAAACGGTCTTTTACTAATCAAGGGATCTTCAGTTCTTCACAGTGCACTCAATGTATGAACATTTAGTAAAAGGAAATGGTATTGCCTCTCAATAAGTCTCTTTTTAGATGTTAAATTGCCTCTTAAAATCAAAATCTTTGTGAGGTTTTTTCTTTTACGGAGCCATTTTAACAAAAGACAATCTCATAAAGAAAAAATTAAAATCGAGATGACATACTGTTTTTGCAATAAGAAAACAATCCAACACCTATTTTTTTAATTGTCTTACAAGATTTATTTGGAGAGTCCTTCAAACCACATTTGGTTTAGTGCCACCAAGTAATATGACAAGTTTTGTAGGATTCTGGCTTCACCTAGCAGACTAAAAAATATGAATTCAAATTAGAGTGAAAGCGAGTGCAATTTTTTTGGTCTATGTGGTTTAGTATAAATGATGGAGGCAGTTAACGTGTGACGGGGCGCACGGTCATGAAGCGTGTGACCCCTCCCGCCGCCGCCTCGCACCACCACTCACAGCCGTCTGCGATTCACCATCTTGCCACCCTCCGACCCTGCCCTCCACTAATCCGTCGGCTCCGTCAAGCAGTCACCCGTGAGCCTCCCCTGCCCCTGCTCTGCCCTAGCCGCCGCCTCCACCTCCACGGTCGGCGGTGCTCCACCTCCTCACCTCCTCGCCGCCCCCGCCCGCCCACTGCCGGACTAGCCTACTGCCAGGGATAAACGACGTGGTCTGTGACAAAAATAGATGTACCGATCACCATCCTGAGTCCAGACAGTGATAACTGAGATTTTCGCCGAGCGCTGATAGCGTCATCTAATAATTCTTTTTTGAAAATAGATTCTCGTCTAATAATAGGCTTTAACGATTAGATTGCCCGTCTTGGTTTTTCTAATTGCTTTTCGAGTCTTGCTTTAAACAGCCAAAGGTTACGCATAGACAAGAATAAAATGTTTTTTTTTTCTCTAAAAAAGAAATGCTATAGAAGCTGATCAAGAATCGAACAGTAAAGATCAGGAAGCTAATTGAATTTGTCGACATCATCATCATAATGATCATCATGATCATTATCTTCAGAACACGCAGTTTCGATCTGGCTACCGGCATGCTCTACCTATGTCGCAGGGAATCAAGTCCGATTCGTACTTGAAAATTTCTTGTATGCATACGTGCTTCACTTGGACTTCAGCCATCTTTCCCTTCCGTAAATCATACCTGCAATCCGAGTCAAACACATTATTGGATTATGAATGCAAATTCAATAACTAATGTCGATCGTCATGCAGCGCTACTAGTTGATTACCACATAACTCTGCAGAAGCTATGCAAGAAGGCGACATCGGAGGAGTGGAGGTCACCGAGGATCACCGCCGGCCCTTCCTTCGCGTGGAGGTTCTTCAAGCTCACCGTCATCTTCTTCCTCCACCTCCCTTCTCCATAGTTCGCCATCTCCCACACCTCCAGCACCTCCTCGTCCACAGCGGCGTCCGTGAGCACCAGCAAGCACAGCCTCCCTTCCACGGCGGCGATCCGCTTGCGCGCCCACGGGTCGTCCATCTCGTCCACCTCCCTTGGCAGCGGGATGAGCCGCCACGCCTCGGCCCTGACGTCGAACTCGAACACGTCCTGCGCGCCCGTGAGGCGGTCGGGCCAGCGGAGCCAGTGCATGGCGCCGTGCGCGCGCACGGCGGGCGCCGCGGGGCGGAAGAGCGAGTCCGGGCAGAGCGGCACGTCCGGGGCGCGGCGCCACGCGAACCGCCGCGAGTCGAACACCTCGCAGCGCAGCCGGTCCCGCAGCGCCGGGACCGAGAACCGGACGACCTTGAACTCCGCCGCGGTGCTGGAGGCGGAAGGCGAGGGCCGGGCCACCATGGCGACCGCGGCCGTGCGGAACCGCACCCGCGGGCTCGGCAGCGCCCGCCACTGCCGCGTGGCCGGCTTGCACACGTAGTAGCAGGGCGGCCGCGCCGTGTCGGCCTCGACGCAGCACGCGAGGCCCCGGTGCGCGGACACAGCCTCCACACGGACGTGCGCGGACGGCAGGAAGTCGAGCGAGATCGCCTTCGGCGTCGGAGAGCCGTGCATGGAGACGAAGTCGGCGTGGTAGAGGTTGTGGGTCATGCTCTGGACGAGGTAACCCGACACGGCGGCGGCGCGGCGGCAGTGCAGCGACGCGAACGCCGGCTCGTAGGTGAGCCTGCGCCACCGCGTCGACACCATGCGGCACGCGGGGAGGTCGTCGAGCGGCACGCGCGTGAGGAGCTCGAACACCTGGTCCTCGGGTAGGCCACCGCCGCCGCCGTTCTCGTCGGCGTCGCTGTGGCTCCGCTCCTCCTCCGGCGCCGACAACGGCGACGACGCCATTGCCGCTTGCGCTAACTGCTGTGCTGACTAGTAGTAAGAGGTAGTAACAAAAACGACCAGTATATATGTAGCTATATATAGGAAATCTGCTCAGGAAGACAGGAACGACGACCCAACGATGTGGATCACAGCAACAACTCGTCGTCGCTAACCTCGGTCGTCGTATGTGCTATATATATGGTGACTGGTGAGAAAAGATCCATGCATGGTGGACCGTCCGTCCGTCGTTCACCGATTCGGGCTGGAAAACCTGGGCGAGCTGAGATCGACCTGGACGACAGCCCATCCATTAATGCGAATTACACGTTTTTACACCGCCGCCGCCGGCCGAAGAAGTTGCCATATTTAACATCCTGCACGCACGTTTATACTGCATGTTGACATCTCGTGTTTCCGTAGCAGCCAAGTAGACGAGATCAGGTGTTTGTTTCATTCCATGCAAGGAAAAGCCATCTATCGTTGGGGATTGCACAATGGCTAGCTATACGTAGTACAGGTCGAGTAACCTGCCTGACAAACGTGTTTGGCGGCTTCGTCTTGACGTTGGTGATTTTATTCTATGGAATTGACATCACGGTGGAAGTCAGAGGTCACGTAGGACTACTCGAGCTCCTTGTTGGGGATGTATTTTCTTCGGTCAATTTCTTTCTTTAATTTTTGATGCTATAATAATTTGGTCTGATTCTACCCACGGGTAGATGAAGCCGGATAGTTTCTATCCTTTATCTAAAAAAAACCGTACTACAGGTCAAGTAACCTGTCTGACTGCAAGAGCACAAAGCTACTCCTCCTACCAGTGGCGGATGCACGATGCGGGATAAGAGGGGGCTAAAACAATGGAGATGTTGATTTGCATGAAGATTTAATGGTGAAATCAAGCTTTTGCTACAGTGATTAAGCTTGAAATCACGCCATTAGGGGGGGGGGGGGCTCCTACGTATGTGCTAGGAGTAGTAGGACCAATGCAATTCGCAGCTCACAAGTCACAGGCTCACAGCTAGGAGCAGGACTGGAGTACTATGCAAGAAACCTTCAGTTTGAAAGACTCGTGGCCAAGAAACTACTCCTCTGGAAGACTGTTCAGGTTGGACTGCATGCAGGTTCCCAATGCAAGAGAAGGGATTCATGTTTCTTTGACATTCTAGCAGGGCTGATCTGCGCAGCATTGCAATTTGCAAATGGGATGGGCGGCATGCCGCATGCATGCTTGATTCCAATTTATATTATTTCTTCTTCCATACCATCTCATCTTTGATTGTTCACACATACAGATCGAGAGTTCTCTTATTCTTTTTTTTTTTCCAAAAGGGCAGCAAAGAGTTTGCCACGAGTTGAGTTTTGTTAGATGATATTAAAGAGAGAAAAATAAGAAAAACAATATATAGAGCAATAGAAGTTTGAAATAACAAATTGTAGACTGCAAGAGCATCTCAAGGAGCACTTTGAAACAACTCCCTAATTTGTCTTTTTAGAAAAGGGGAAGAATTAGATTTTCTGGAGAAGAAGCCACGGACCCCCGCGTCGTCATCCGCGGCGACTCGGGGGGCGCTCAACCACCGCTGCCGCTGCTCCCCCGGCGAGCGGCGGTGGCGGCCAGCGGCGTTGCGCTCAAAAAGGCGGGGCTCCGCGGCTTCTTCTCCCTCTCCTGCTTTCTCTCTTCCCCTCCCCAGTCGCCCTCCCCAAGCTCCCCTCGGCCGGCGGCGGGGACCGCGTCGACGACGGATCTAGCTGCCTCAGCTTCTTCCGGCCCGGATCCCTCTGTTCGCCCTGACCCCGGATCCGCGCAGTGCCATCCGCGCCGCGGGGGCCACCGGTCACGGGGCCGGCGGTCGCCGGCGGGTGACGCGTTGGCACCGGATCCTTCTGCCTCTGCTCGCCTCGACCCCAGATCCGCGCCGTGCCGGCGTCCGCGCCACGGGGGGCACCGGCCACGGGGCCAGCGGAAGTGGTGCCGTGTGCCATGTGGGGCTCTCGCCGCCGCAGCTCTAGCCCACAACGGCGGTCTCCTGGGAGCTTCAGCAGGCTGGCTACTGTCCGTCCTGGCCAGCCCACGGCGGCCACTGCCAGGACCATGATGGCGGGCGGCGGCTGCACGGCCGGCCGGATCTGGGCGGGCCATGGCCGGCTTTTGACCGGCCTGCTGCCAGCCCGACGTGGCTGCTCTGCGCTCTGGGGGCCAGTGCGGCGGTGCTCATGGGCCTCATGTTGAAGCGGCGGCAGTTGCACGGCTTCTGGGCGAAAGCTCAGCCCGGTTTTTGCCAGGCGGACGACGGTGACGCCTCGGGCACCACAAACCTCCTTGGAGTCGTCGCTTCTGAACATCGTGCTTCTACGCCAACATCGCCGGATTCCGGGCGAAAGCCCCGCCTTAGAAGCCTCTAAGGCCAGCGACGATGGCGTCTAGGGTCGTACCCTTGGGCGTCACCTCCTTCCTGAAGGCGTCGCGGAAGAATCTCCTGCGGCCCGTCGCTTGTCCCATGTCCGTGGTTCCTGCCGTTGGCCACCGTTGGAGTTCCTTGCTTGTCCCATGTCCGTGGTTCCTGCCGTTGGCCACCGTTGGAGTTCCTTGCTGAGTCTGCGTGTGCCTTCGTTCTACTCGCTTGGGTCGGTCCTGCAGCTTTTGATCTTGCGGTCGTCGTCTGGCTACCGCTATCTTTATTTGACGAATGCTTTGCCGTTGTTGTCGTTGGTCTCGTCTCGGGCAGATGCTTTGTTGCCAAGAGTGCTATGGCCGCTCCTCTCTGCGAATACCTACCGTAGGAGGGTGTCTTCTCTTCTTCCACGGCGGATGCTTGGCCGTCGGTGGAATTCTTGGTGGATGCTTTGCCGTCGTTGGCTCTTGGTCCTCTCTCTGGTAGATGCTTTGCTGCGGAGAGTACGTGGACCCTCTCCTTAGCTGATACTTAGCCGCCATGGTCGCTTAGTCTTCGTTGACGAATGCTTTGCCGCAGTTGTTGTTGGATGCTCCTATGCCTTATCAGGGTGGATGATTTACCACCACGGCTTTGTCTATTTTGTACGCAACCCTTGCGTTTTATTTTATTGCAGGCTCAGTTGTAGGTCTTGGGTGTCGAGGGCCACCACTCTTCTTTCTTCTTTTTTCTTTTTTCTTGTTCCTATGTTTATTTCAGGTCACTCATCACTATCTTGGTTGTTTGTAATCTGTGCTATGAGAGTTCTCTCATAGCTGCGTCGTGTAATTCACTCCTCTTAATAAAAAACGGACTATATTCCCCAATCGTGAAAAAGGGGAAAGATAGGCCTCCAAAATAATCTAAACTATGTAAAAGATAAGCACTTGGTAAATTATCTTCTCAACTCACAAATATACCCATGTTGCTTCCGCGCTTGCTATCCGTCCTGGGCCCTCTCCATCTTAGGGCCTGTTTAGATCTACCAGCTAAACTTTAGCTGGGTAAATTGAGCTGATATAGGAATCCAAACGGCCCAGTTAAAAGATCAGCTAAAGTTTAGTTGAGTTTAACTGTTTAAACTCAACGAAAGCCAGCTAAAATTTAGCTGAGTCTGATTAATAGAGGTTCTAAACACCCCAGCTAAAGTTTAGCTATGAGAACTTTTAGCTGGCTAAAGTTTTGTTTTAAAATTTTAGCTAGCTATAAATTTTAGTTGGGTGGATCTATACATACCCTTAGTTCTAGCGCGGCTTTCATCCTCCCAGCCAGTTTTCGAGTTTGAGCAAGCTAATAATTATTGGAAGGGATTGGAGGAAAGCAAAAAGTAGACCTCACTATTTATATATTTTATTCACTTTTCACAATTATTCGTTTAACATGTAATTTTGAAGGAGATTTGAAAGATGATCTAGTGGAGTGTGTATATTTATCAGTTGCCATAGAACTAATTAACACCCCGCTAGTATTTGTACATGAGAGCTCAGAGTGTAGGTTCCAATCTGAAACGTCCCGTTTCCGTAGCAACCAAGTTTACCTGCGTCGTAATTCTTTGGGGTTGTGCACACACGGCCGCTCCTACATGGCTTCATGCATGCCATTGCCGCAGGTCTAGCAGCTTGACTCGTTTTTCTCCGGGGACTCAGGCGGCACAGGGACTCAGGGAGAGAAGTAGGGCCGCGTTTAGTTGCCTGCAGATTCGACGCCGCCGGAATTCTTTATCACTGTAGTGTACTGTAGTATTTCGTTTTTATTTGGTAATAATTATCCAATCGTTGACTAACTAGGCTCAAAACGTTCGTCTTGCAAAGTACAACCAAACTGTGTAATTAGTTTTTGATTTCGTCAACATTTAGTACTCCATGCATGTACCACAAATTTGATGTGACAGAAAATCTTCTTTTTGCATAATGCCAAAGTTTAGATTTTGGTGGAACTAAACGTGGCCTAGCTTGCTGGAGACAGATTCAGCCTGTTCGCTGGGTCGTAAATGATCATAAATTTTCAACCAAAATAATATTTTTCTCTCACACCAGACTAGCTAGCAGTAATAATCAACGATCGTATACGATCGTTTCAGCCCAACGGAACAGTCTCAGAACCAAAAATGCTGTTACAGGATTATTGTTTACTTGCAACAAAAGGAGTCCAACTCATCAACAAAGAAAAGAACAGAAAAAAGGAGTCCAGCAAGCTACTCTAGGCACGAGGGCAGGAGTTGAGGGTGGAAGTTCATGTGTTACATCTTCCTGCAGTTCGGCGTTTAATCTGTGATGGCCTATACCTGCTAGTGCTAGGCTGCTAGCCCAAGCCATTGTCCAGCTATCTGTCAACCAGCAGGTGGAACAAGCACTTTAATTTCAAACATCCATAATTTAACTTTTTCTTCATTTTTCTTCCCCATATAAATGTACTTTATTTAGCTTTTGGGACCATATATGTTATGGGCAATCCAGCAAGCATATGAATATCTACCCACAGCCACTCCTTTGTTTTTGGTTTTTTCGCGACATAAATATAGTTTTTAGTCATTGGAATTATGTACGTTGCAACCATCAATGCCACAGGCAGGAACATGAACTGAGACCATGCATATATGTTGCAACCGTCAATGCCGTAGACAGGCACATGAATATCCACAATCAACTCTTTTTTTTCTTTCTTCAATGCAATATATATATATCTGCTGTATTTTTTTTATAAGGCCCTATTTGAATCAATTAGCCGTTAATAGTTAGTTAGCTAATAGTTCACAACTAATATTAATTGTTATTAGCTAGTTTGGTTCAACTAGTAAAATAGTTGTTATTTGGTTATTTAGCTAACAACTAACTAAGCTATTAGTTAGACTTGTTTGAATCTAAGAAGGTAATTATTAGCCGCTAACTATTAGCTCTATGATCTAAACAGGATCTAAGATACTTGTTGAATGTTGTATCCATTGAAACTATTGCAACCACATTTCACGTCATTCATGCACTATGGGGAGCCGGCGATGCACGTCCGCCACGGATTAGGCAAGTTCTAGGACAATGTCCTGTCCTCTCATAGCACGAGCACCTAGTCAACGAACCTATGCACGCAGTCTACTTCTCTAGTGGTCTTCCAAAACAGCCTCTTTTTAAGGCCAAAACAACCATTTTTTACAATGCACCGTGAAGTACCGCTGCTACAAAAAATAATTTTTGGAGACAGTCTCTTTATTTTACGAGCCTGACTTGTCTCTAAAAACCGGCATTTTTCAAAGACGATTGATCTATTTATGGAGAATAGAAAAAAATAACTATCACCTGAAATCTTAAGCCATCCGCCTCTGAAATGAGAGTACAAGACTCACCTATATTAAAAACGCCTGACCCATAGAAAAACCTAGCACTAATAAAACTATCACCCAGACACCCAACCCTCGGCCGTTGTCCATTTCTCCCATGTGGCGCCCACCTCTGTGTTCCTCTCTCCTCTCTCCTCTCTCGATCTCTTTCTCATAGTCACATTGTAGCCACCCTCATGTCTTCTCGAAGGACCGATGTAACAAACCAAAAATCAACCTTTTAAAACTTTTTTATTAAAAATCTTTGTTAAACTACAAATTTGTCTTGTTTCTCCGGTCACGATGAAGGAGAGATCCGATGGAGGAGGGATAGATCTAGCAGCACCTCTCGCCTTGTACCTGAAAGTGCATTTGCCCCCTATGTGAGTTTTGGTGTATTGGTGACATCCAAATTAGGGACTAATCAGATCTTAATGAGATATATTGTAGCTTTAGTCCCATGAAAGTTTTAAAGGGTTGATCTAAGATGAAATTGTATCTCTCAATTCTTGAAGATGAAAAAGGCGGACGAACTCAAACCGCTCTCCAAAGCTTTTATATTTTGTTTTGGGTTTAGGTATGCCGTACTATAAAGAGGGATGCAAGTTTAGGAGGTCTGAGAAAAATAGAGTTCTCAAGCATAAAAATAAAATCAAAAGAGAGACACTCAAGCACCTCACGAACACTTAGATATAGTTTTTGGGTTTTTGGCCATCGAAAGTTCTGGCGTTTGCCGGAAGTCCCGGCAGCCGGTAGTCCCGACGCCTTGGGACTTAGACGCCTGGCTCGCCTAACCGTCGGAAGTTCCGACGAAAGTCGGAAGTCCCGACTACCGAAAGTCCCAGCAGTCGCCGAGAGCTCCGACGATAGTCGAGCAAGCCCAATGGTCTGCATGTTTGAATAGTAGTTTTCAGTAGCACCGGAAGTTCTGGCGATCTATGTCGAAACTTCTGACGCAGATCTAAACGGTTGGATTTTTCTATGAGTATAAATAGCTCTCTTCTCTCTTTTAATCATTACCCACTCATTCATTGCGACCTAACTCTATCCAAAACTCCTCCCAAGCATTCAAGACTCCCATCTCCTCTCCCCTTTGCTCCAAAACTTCGATTCCCTTAGGGATTTGAGTGAAAAGAGAGTGGATTGAGTGAGAGAATCACTTTAGCAAGCTTGAGCACTTGATTTCTTCGTCAAGCCGGTTGGATTTTCGTCTATTACTCTTGGAGCTTTGCTCCTAGCCGGCTAGGCATCGCCCAAGAGCTTCCATCTTATGGAAGAGCCTTGGGAAATTTATATTACCCTTGATTTCTTAGTGGAAAGCTCAAGTGACCTTTGTGGTTTCCTTGAGAGAGGCAAGGAGGTGGAAGAGACTCTGACCTTTGTGGTCACCTCAACAACGAGGACGTAGGAGCTCCTTTGTGGGGTTGTCGAACCTCGAGATAAATCCTTGTGTCCCGCATGCTTGTTGTTGTTGTGATTTGTGCTATTATATTTGTTCTTGGTTGTTTTATCTTCTCCCCAAAGCACTTCTTAGGGTTTGGACTCGATCTATGGAGTGGAAACTTTTCGGCATCTAGGGAGTGACTCTACGTGTCTACCTAACCACTTGGATTGGGGTTGTAAGAAATCTCGCACTCAAAGTTCATTTTTGCACTTGTAGTAAAATCCACGTAGGAGTCGGAACTCCCGGCTGTTTGCGTCGGAACTTCCAGCTGCCGAAAGTTTCGGCTCAAACTATTGAGACTTCTGACAGTTGTTGACATTTGACTTTGAGTTTGTGTAGAATTTTTTAGATAGGCCTATTCACCCCCCTTTAGGCATTGTTTAGATCTTTCAATTGGTATCAAAGCGAGGTCTTCTTTTAGCGTTTCACCACATGAGAATAAAAAATGTTGAACAACGAAAAGATGCAAGCCAATGGCACTGAGATGGCCAAGCAAATTTCAAAAGAGTTGATGGCTGAGCAAGCAAAGCTTTTCCAAGATGAAATGAAGAAGATGCAAGATGAGATGAGCAAGATGAAGAAAGAGTTGAGCAAGAAGGTTGAAGATGCTATAAGTGGCAAGAATGATGCAACCAAAGACAATGGAAGCGATGTTGGAGCAGGAAATGAGAATGCACATGGAAAGGGAGTTTACTCTAGTATTGGTTTTGACTATGGACAACTCATGAAAGGTCCCTCCATGCATTTCCTTACCGTCAATCATGGGAATCCACCTCACTTTGATGGAACAAGATAAACCATTTAGGCCTACAAGATGAAGATGTACCTTATTGCCACAAGACTTTGGGAAGTTGTGGAAGTTGGGGTGATCATTCCTACCGATGTGTTGACACCAAAATTTTGTTTGTTGCATGAGACCCCATAATTTAGAATGTACCGAAAGAGCCGTGATGAGTTCAGAATCGGCTGGTCAAAACGTTGTTCAGAGTTAGCTGGATTTCAATAACATCGTCATCTCAAAGGAGACTCAAGCAGCGAAAATAGCATTGATCGGCAGCAGGAAAACATGACGGACTCTACAAAAGGGGAAGTTTGGAGTCCAAGTTATCTTAAATTAGGATGTTTCATTTTCTTTTCCAAGTTTTGTATCCGGCCTTATTCGACCAGGACTCCTAGTCAAGCCTCGGGTATAAATATTGAACCTGACTATTGTAACAGACATCTCAACGATTAATCAAAAACCAGTACCTTTACTTTTTGGCTTACGCCATCCCTTAGGAGTAGGAGTAGAGTAGATTTTGGTGAGTTCTTTGGCAAGCAGGACAGCCATCGGTTAAGTCCGACCTCTGGTTTATCTATGAGTATCCATCACGACTTATATTTTGTTTGTAAGGCTGCATTGGTTAGGTATGACCTCTTGCAAGCTTGGTATAAGTTAGTTATCATCGGTTAATTATAAGGTTGCATCGGTCCGGCTCGTATCTCTTACAATTACTGATACAAGTTACCCTTGATTCTTATCAAAATTTGTACGGTTGCATTGGTCCGGCTTGTATCTCATACAAATTTTGATACAGATTAGTTATCGGCTAAATCTATTAAGATTGGTAGGGTTTCCTTGCTGTTTTTAATAGATTTGCTAGTTATTGATCTTGTTATAACTGGTATTCTTACTATTTATAACAAAATCATCCCTTGCCCGATTAAGATTGAAGCGAATCGGCTTTATATCTCTTCAAACCATTGTCTTGTTGCTTTTCCCAGTTTACATCTTGCTTTGACAATGGTTTTGGTTAGCTTAGCCATTTGGATCCAATCTTGATCGAAGATAGCATGTGGTCGGTATGTGTTTAGCCCTAAGTAAAGCTTGCTAGTTGATCAAATCTGGTCTAGAACTGCTATTATGGCTGTCATCGATCCAGTCGACCCCCACTGTTAGTACTATGGATAAAAAATCATCAAATAGTAAGTCTTGCTTATGGCCAAACATAGCCTCTGGCTGCATGCTATGTCCGCATTGGCTATTTAGCTGATCGCCTATGCTTACATGATTGTAGCATGTTTTCACGATTCTGTTGAGCGTGTATAGATTCGTATCCTTTGAGGGTTTAACCTATTATCTTTATCATGACTACATCGGTCCAGCTCGAACCCCACTGTTAGAGGTATTAGATTGAATCTGATAGGTGTATGAATTTATCCACGTTCAATGGTTGAGCTTGCATGTTATGAGTTTACTTTCATCGGAATCAGCTGTTTTAGCCGATGGCCTACACTTTGAGAATATTGGCTATTTACATGCTTTTAGTTGGTTTTGTCTTGGTTAAATGCTAGTATGTTTCTCATTTAATGCTTCCACGTCTACTTTGTTACACCTTTTGCATGTTTTCATGATCATCAACTGTTTAGATCTATGCAATTGAGTAACTAGCAATTGCCGATATGCTCGTTTTTACTTACCATGCATCATGAACATGTTGGATATTGACTCTCTAGTCAATAGCCTTATCTCATCGGCTACTTAGCCGCACATTTGGAACTATCTAGATAAACACCGGCATGTTCCACCTTAAATTACTAATCAATCTTTTCTTCTTGTCAATTGCAGGGTCAAATTGACTAGCATGCCCTAGGTCATGACCATCCGGTCCGGTGTCCTCCTAAGTTCGAGGAGGGCTCAGGATCTGATCCACGTGGTTTCTCATGGCTTGCTTTGTGTGCCGATAGTGGGACATCACTTTTTGCAGTCGACACACTCTTGGCATGCCTAGTGGAACCACAATCATCAACATGGACAATGAAGCGATCCTCAAGGTCAACCTTGAAGACCTATCTGATGACCAGAAAACACTCATTGAGCAGGCGGCAGAGGAGTTCTGTGAGAAGTGTCTGTTGTCTTACAACAGGACGCACGATTCAGTCATCCAAAAGACTCCCCTTCCAAGCATCCTCCTGCATGGACAAAGTGAAGATGTTGAAGCAAGAACTACTACCCATTTGGTCCACAAGACTGTTCACAACGCCTTTACAAACCATAATAAGGTGTTAGCCAACACAATTGGCAATGTTTTGAAGGAAGTTTTCTTTAGAGAGCCAGTTGATTAGGTGGCTATAATCCTTCGGCTGTTAGAAGCAGTGTACCTAGTTCTAGGCAGCAGCCAAATGGTGAGCAATATCAGCAGCCACCAGCACAGCAGCTTCTAGGAGGACAAGCTCATGATCAAACCCTGCAAGCAGCAGGGGCAAGGCCAAGCTCTACCAATGGTAGGGGGCAAGGTCAAATGATAGGGGGGCAACCACCAGCACAGAAGTCACCGAGTGCCCCTGTCACATAGACGAATCAGCTTCCTACTGGACAAAACCAAACTTATTCAGTCCAGCAGCCAACCTCTCTAGCTACTTAGCAGGTTGTGCAACAACCAGCTCAAGGGAGATTTAGTACTTCCTATCAAATGCCTCAGCCGGCCCATAAAATTGCTCCATCAGTTCAGAGGATCATCAAGAATGTTGATCCAAACTACTTCAATAGTTGATTGCAAGGATATGCAACTCATAATGCTCAGATCGACTATCCAGAAGGATATCACCTGGTTTTTGATGCTAGCACGTACGAGCTTATGCCACACCCTAGGTATTAGAATCCTTATAGTTATAATGCGCAACAACTTCAGCAGCTTCAAGCCTAGGGATAGCAACCTTAGGCTCAAGGGCAACATTCTCCTACTGTAAAGTCCTAATGGCTAGAGGGGGGTGAATAGCCTAATAAAAATTTCTACAGCAACACTTAACAAACTGGTTAGACAATTATAAGGCGAAGCAAGTGTTGCACTAGCCTACTAAAAATGCAAGCCACCTACCACAATTTTAGTTTCTATTGTCTCTAACCACACAATAGCTATGGCACCACACTAAGTTAGTGTGCTCTCAAAGACTAACTAAAGAGCCATACTAACCAAGCTAACAAGCTCTCACAACTAGGTACACTAAAGAGCTTGATAACTAGTTTGCGGTAATGTAAAGAGAGTGAGCAATTTGTTTATACCACCGTGTCGAGGAGTGAACCAATCAACCACAAGAATGAATACCAATAAAGACCAATCACCTCAAAATTAAATGATCAACACAATGATTTTTTATCGAGGTTCACTGCTTGCCGGCATATGCAATGAGTTAGAGCATCTAGTGGCACTTTGATAACCATATTTCGATACGAGTTTCACCCCTCTTAATAGTACAGCTATCGATCCTAAATGTGATCACACTCACTAAGTGTCTCGATCACTAAAACAAAATGGCTCCTATAATTTATACCTTTGCCTTGAGCCTTTTATTTTTCTCTTTCTTCTTTTCAAGTCCAAGCGCTTTATCATCACCATGGCATCACCATCATCATGTCATGATCTTCATTTGCTTCACCACTTGGAATGTGCTACCTATCTTATAATCACTTTGATAAACTAGGTTAGCACTTAGGGTTTCATCAATTCACCAAAACTAAACTAGAGCTTTCAATCTCCCCCTTTTTGGTAATTGATGACAACCCTTTCACAAAGATATGAATCAAAATTCAATTGAATCCATGTTGCTTGTCCAAGCATATTGACAATGTGTAAAAGGATATGGACAAGTTTCATGAACCCTGTATGGTAGCAATTGCTCCCCCTACATATATGCTAAGAGTTTGGATAGTAGCTTGCACATATGCTTAGATAGGAAATATAGGAGGCAATATCTACCAAATGATGCTAAGGTATATAAGATGGACCTTTGAAACGTGATACCAATCGGAGTGCAGCATTATACCATCCTTAGCATCATGGTTAGCTCGATACCACTTGAAAACACTTGGAAATAAAATCACTAGATAACCTATGCATGCTAGATTTTCATTCCATCATTCGAACCTACAACTAGCATACACCACACAAGCATGGATATTGAAATTTAGAACTTGTGCCATGCAAGCAAACATATGAAATGCACATTCAAATGCACCATTCAAGTTCATGAGCTTGCTCCTCCTACTTGTGTGCTAGAAATTTTAATTGACCCCCTTTCTTTGTCATATCTCTCCCTTTCTTTGTCATATCTCTCCCCCTATGTCAAGTTCTCCCTCTTTGTTATCTTTTCACTATCTTTGTACACTATTTCTCCTCCTTTGTCATCAATGACCACAAATGTTCAAAATGTAGATAGGTTGAGATTATCAATGTCAATCAATAGGGTGAGGATTATTTTCTCAAATTTGGTCCAATCTAGATCATTTGCCAAAGATATTTAACTTGGTTTGATCCAAGGATAAGCTTCTTCACACCTCTAAATGAGGGTTATCTTGTACCATGTTGAGTTAAACACTTAGAGCACATTTTCTAGATCAAACACTAGGTTTACAAGCCCACAAACATGTCATATGCTATCACTAGACCAAATCAAGCATAGAAGCAATAGTGGTACCATACAATCATCGAATTCATTTGATTTTCATGAATGAGCCTATTGAATGTAAAAGATGACTAGATGCACTAAGCATGTCCTTAGCAAGGATGTATGCCATGCCAATCTAACTTTTACCTTGGATTGCTCAAAAGGAGAGGCATGTCATATAAGTGGGGGGGGGGTGCATCAACATATATTTGAGAAATCCAATATGTTCAACTCATTCCTTAGCTTGCAAAACCTTTTCTCATCCAATGGCTTGGTGAATATATCGGCAAGTTGATCTTCGGTGCCTACACTCTCAATGCAAATGTCCCCTTTTTGTTGGTGATCTCTTATGAAATGGTGGCGGACATCAATGTGCTTTGTTCTTGCATGTTGAACCGGATTGTTGGTCAACTTGATTGCACTCTCATTGTCACATAGCAATGGTACTTTCTTGAACTTGATTCCAAAGTCACTCAAAGTGGCCTTCATCCAAAGTATTTGTGCACAACAACTACCGACAGATATGTATTCGGCTTCGGTGGTTGATAATGCAACACTATTTTGCTTTTTTGATGACCATGAAACAAGTGATCTTCTCAACAATTGACATGTGCCCAAGGTGCTCTTCCTTTCAACCTTGCATCCCGCATAATCCGAGTCAGAGTAACCAACTAGCTCAAACTTTATTCCTTTGGGATACCACAAACCAATATTTTATGTATGCTTCAAGTACCTTAATATTCTCTTTGTAGCCTTCAAATGACTTTCTCTTGGTGAGGCTTGAAATCTTGCACACATGCATACACTAAACATCACATCCGGCCTTGATGCGGTCACATAGAGTAGGCTTCCAATCATAGACCGATACAATTTTTGATCCACCATATTATCACTTGCATCACTATCCAAGTTGCCATTTGTTCCCATTGGTGTACTAATGGCTTTACTATCACTCATGCCAAACTTCTTGATCATGTCCTTGATATACTTGCCTTGACTCACAAAAGTACCATTCTTCAATTGCTTGATTTGAAGACCAAGGAAGTAACGTAACTCTCCAATCATGGATATCTCAAACTCATTAGCCATCATCTTTCCAAACTCATCATAAAAGTCTTAATTGGTTGATCCAAATATGATGTCATCAATATAGATTTGCAATACCAATAAATCTTTTCCAATCTTTTTGATGAAAAGAGTGGTGTCAACCTTGCCCATCATGAACCCTTTAGAGAGTAGGAAGTCCATCAATCTCTCATACCATGCTCTAGGTGCTTGCTTCAAGCCATACAATGCCTTCTTCAACTTATATACATGGTTAGGCTTCTTGTCATCTTTAAAACTAGGAGGTTGCTCAACATATACTTCTTCATTGATGTAACCATTGAGAAATGCACTCTTAACATCCATTTGATAGAGCTTGATGTTGTGGGCACAAGCATAGGCTAGCAAGATTCTAATTGCTTCCAATCTAGCAACCGGGGCATATGTTTCTCCAAAGTCAAGACCTTCAACTTGTGTATAGCCTTGTGCTACCAATCTTGCTTTGTTCCTTACTACGATCCCATCTTGATCTTGCTTGTTTCTAAAGACCCATTTGGTTCCAATCACATCGTGTCCCTTTGGTCTCTCTACTAATTCCCATACTTGATTTCTTGTGAAGTTATTCAATTCTTCATGCATAGGATTCACCAAATCAACATCCTTCAATGCTTCACCTATCTTCTTTGGTTCAATGGATGACAAAATGAGAAATGCTCACAAAATGAAGCCAATCTTGATCTTGTTTGTACACCTCTAGAAATGTCACCAATGATAGTGTCCAATGGATGATCCCTTGCAACATTGGTTGCTTGGAGGATTAGAACTTGATTGCTTGCACTTGCTTGATCATTAGGTTGAGATAATGTGCTAGCCACTTGATCTTGTTCATTATCATGAGAGCCACTTGTGCTAGCTTGCTTTGTATCATCATGCACATTTGAGTTAGAGAGCACTTGCACTTGATCATGTTCATCATCATTCACTTATCTAGGCCTCAATTCACCAATATCCATATTCTTCATGGCATTTGAAAGTTGAATGCCTCTAACATCTTCCAAGTTCTCATTCTCTACTTGTGAACCCTTGGTTTTATCAAATTCAACATCATGAACTTCCTCAAGAGTACCACTATCCAAATTCCAAACTCTATATGCTTTGCTTGTAGTGGAATAACCAAGTAGAAATCCTTCATCACATTTCTTGTCAAACTTGCCCAATCTAGTGCCTTTCTTCAAGATATAACATTTGCAACCAAAGACCCAAAAATATGCAATGTTGGGCTTTCTACCATTCAAGAGATCATATGGTGTCTTCTCTTTCAATGGGTGACAATAGAGGCGGTTGCTACAATAGCAAGCCGTGTTGATAGCTTTGGCCCAAAAGGATTGACTCACATTGTACTCACTAAGCATAGACCTTGCCATATCAATGAGTGTTCTATTCTTCCTCTCAACAAGGCCATTTGATTATGGAGTGTATTTGGCCAAGAATTGATGTCTAATTCCAAATTCATCACACAACTCATCAATCCTAGTGTTCTTGAACTCACTACCATTATCACTTCTAACTCTCTTGATGGTTGTTTTAAACTCATTGTGAATGCCCTTGACAAATGATTTGAATGTTGCAAACACATCACTCTTATCCACTAGAAAGAATACCCATGTGTATCTAGTGTAATCATCTACTATCACAAAGCCATATTTGTTACCACCAATGCTAGTGTATTGAGTTGGCCCAAACAAGTCCATGTGCAATAACTCAAATGCTTTACTAGTGCTCATCATGCTTTTCTTAGGATGGGTGTTTCCAACTTGTTTTCTGGCTTGATAAGAGCTACAAAGCTTATCATTTTCAAACACAACATCTTTCAAGCCTCTAACCAAGTCATGCTTAACCAATCTATTCAATTGTTTCATTCCAACATGACCAAGCCTTCTATACCATAACCAACCCATGCTAGACTTAGTGAATAAGCATGTAGATAATCTAGCTTCACTAGCATTGAAATCAACTAAGTATAGATTCTCATATCTAAATCCTTTGAAGATTAAGTTAGAGCCATCTACACTTATGATCTCTACATCATCTACCCCAAATATGCATTTGAATCCAAGAACACACAATTGAGCCATGGATAGCAAATTGAAGTTCAAGCTCTCTACTAGCAATACATTGGATATTGCAATCTTACCAAGCCCTTTGACCTTGCCTTTGCCATTGTCACCAAATGTGATACTATCATAACCATCATTGTCATTGGTGTTGATTGAGTTGAACATTCTTGCATCACCGGTCATGTGTTGAGTACACCCACTATCAAGAACCCAATGCCTTCCTCCGGCTTTGTAATTGACCTACAAAAGAAGATCAATTCTTTTTAAGTACCTAAACTTGCTTGGGTCCTTGAAGGTTAGTTACTAAGCTCTTTGGTACCCAAATGGCTTTCTTCTTTGAGCCTATCCATGGTTTACCAATAAACTTAGCCTTTACACCATTTGCACCCTTGGTAAGCATATAGAAAGAATCAAGCTTAATGGAGGATACATTAGCATTTTTGCTCTTGTTTTTGCATTCATGCTCTTTATGACCAACTTACTTGCAACTAGTGCAAAACCGACCATTATTCTTCACAAAACTAGTCTTATGAGGAGTAAAGGCCGCCTTGCCTTTCTTGGGGCTATAGCCCAATCCCTCTTTGTAGAGATAAGCTCTTTAGCTACCCAAGCACATAAGCAAGCGGTCCTCACCACCATAGGCCTTAGCCAAGGTGTGAGTGAGCTTATTGACCTCATTCTTGAGGTTCTCATTCTCAACCATTAGTGAGGCATCACAATTGAAACCATCACTACTAGATGAGGTGGAAGTAGAAGTACTACAAGAAGGGTTAGTGGGAGGCACAATGATAGGCATAGATAATGATTTATCAATTATATCACAAGTTAAGCCTATATTGCAAGTCTCAACATGCTTCTTTTTATTTTGCTCATCAAGCAAAGAGGAATGAGCCTTTTCAAGCTTTTTGTGAGCTTTCCCAAGCTTCTCATGGGCTTCCTCTAGCCTCTCATGAGATGCATTGAGCTCATCAAAGGCTTGCTTAAGGGCTTTTAGTTCCTTACGCAAGCTTTTGCATTCCCTTCTCTTGATGTCAAAGTGTTCTCTGGCATCTTCTAGCATGTCAAATAGTTTATCCTTAGTAGGTTTATCATCATTACTATCACTTTCATTTTCTTTTTCATTATCATGTTCCTCATCACTTCCATCATCACAAATTTGTACCTTAGTGGCCTTAGCCATGAAGCATGATGGAGTGTCGAAGAGAGAAGGCTTCTCATTGATTGCAATGCTTGCAAGTGCCTTCTTCTTGGTGGTCTTGTCATCATCACTATCATCATCATCACTTGAGCAAGCATCACTATCTCAAGTGACCACATATGAACCACCCTTCTTCTTGAAGGTCATCTTGTCCTTCTTCTCTTTCTTTTCCTTTTTGTCCTTCTTGTTCTTCTTATTGTCATCATCATTGTCGCTATTGTATGGACATTGAGCAACAAGATGATCTTTGCTTCCACATTTGAAGCACCTTCTTGACTCTTCCTTGTTCTTGGATGAAGATTTCTTTCTTCTAGCATGGTACCCTTTCTTCATCATGAACTTGCCAAATTTCTTGACAAAGAGAGCCATCTTCTCATCATCATCATCATCCCATGAGCCATCATCTTCACTTGATGTTTCTTGCCTTGCCTTGCCCTTGGATGATGTGGCCTTGAATGCCACGCTCTTCTTCTTCTCATCTTTCTTCTCCTTCTTTTCTTCCTTCTCATCATCATCTCTATATGTATCATCAGTCATTATATCTCCCAACACTTGGTTTGGTGTCATGGTGTCCAAACCACTCCTCACTAGAATAGTGACCAATGTGCCAAATCTTGAAGGCAAACATCTCAAGAACTTGTGGGAGAAGTCCTTGTCCTTCACCTCTTCTCCAAGTGCTTTGAGATCATTGACAAGCACTTGAAGCCTATGGAACATCTCTGGCACACTCTCATCCTCCTTCATCTTAAAGCTTGCAAACTTCTCTTTGAGAATATATTCCTTTGCACCCTTCACGGCTTGAGTGCCCTCAAATGATTCCTCTAATTTCTTCCATGCCTCATGAGTGAAAGGTCCTAATATGGCTAGAGGGGGGGTGAATAGCCTATTTAAAATTCTACAAATCAACTAGAGCAATTTGATTAGTAAGACAAATAGCGTAATGCAAACTTGCTCTAGCTCTATGAGGGTTGCAAGCCACCTATCCAACAATTCTAGTTGCAATGATAGCTAGACACACAACTTGCTATGATACTACTCACTAAGAGCTCTCAATCTTTCTACTCTAAAGAGCTCCACTAAGCAAACTTAAATAGCAAAGCAAGCTCTCAAATCTAATTACACTAAAGAGCTTGCTACAACTAGTTTGCAAGAATATAAACGAGTGAGTAGGATGGTTATACCGCCGTGTAGAGGAACGAACCAATCACAAGATGAAGATCAAACCAATCACTGGGAGAATTCAAATGACAAGAGACAACTGATTTTTCTCCCAAGGTTCACGTGCTTGCCAACACGCTAGTCCCCGTTGTGTCGACCAACACTTGGTGGTTCGGTGGCTAAGAGGTGTTTCACAAACCTCGTCCACATGATTGGACACCGCAAGAACCTACCCACAAGTGAGGTAACTCAATGACATGAGCAATTTACTAGAGTTACCTTTTGGCACTTCGCCAGGGAAGGTACAACTCCCCTTACAATCACCAGAGATGGCCACAAACAATCACCGACTCATGCCAATCCTCCACCGCTGCTCCAACCGTCTAGGTGGTGGCAACCACCAAGAGAAACAAGCGAAATCTGCAGCGCAACACAAATGTCAAGTGCCTCTAGATACAATCACTCAAGCAATGCACTTGGATTCTCTCCCAATCTCACAATGATGATGAATCAATGATGGAGATGAGTGGGAGGTGTTTGGTTAAACTCACAAGGTTGCTATGTTAATGAAAATGTGCAAAAACGTGAGCTTGAGCCGGTCATGGGGCTTAAATAGAAGCCCCCACGAAATAGAGCCGTTGTACCCCTTCACTGGGCACTGATTGGGCTGACTGAACGCTTTGGCCGAATTGACCGGACGCTGGTCCTCAGCGTCCGGTCGCCCAATGATGGCCATGTGTCACCTGCGTTCAACTGTGAACGTTTGATCTCAATGGTTGAAATGTTGACCGGACACTCCGACAGAGCTGACCGGACGCTGGACCCTCAGCGTCCGGTCGTTTCCAGTAAGGGTCCAAATCCTATTTTTGCCGACCGGATGCGTCCGGTCATGCTTGATTGGACATAGCCCAGCGTTCGGTGCTTAACCCTAACCACTGTGCTGTCTGATAGCTTGACCGGACGCAGCCTTTCAGCGTCCAGTCACTGAGTGACCCAGCGTCCGGTCAGTAGACCGATGCCAGCATCATTGCGACCAACTCCATTTCACCTCTAACTTCTTCACCCTTGATCAAATGTGCCAACCACCAAGTGTATTACCTTATGCACATGTGTTAGCATATTTTCACAAATATTTTCAATGGTGTTAGCACTCCACTAGATCCTAAATGCATATGTAGGAATTAGAGCATCTAGTGGCACTTTGATAACCGCATTTCGATACGAGTTTCACTCCTCTTAATAGTACGGCTATCAATCCTAAATGTGATCACACTCACTAAGTGTCTTGATCACTAAAACAAAATGGCTCCTACATTTTATACCTTTGCCTTGAGCCTTTTATTTTTCTCTTTCTTCTTTTCCAAGTTTAAGCATTTGACCATCACCATGCCATCACCATTGTCATGATCTTCGCCATTGCTTCATCACTTGGAGTAGTGCTACCTATCTCATAATTATCTTGATAAACTAGGTTAGCACTTAGGGTTTCATCAATTAACCAAAACCAAACTAGAGCTTTCAATCTCCCCCTTTTTGGTAATTGATGACAACCCTTACACAAAGATATGAAATAAGATTCAATTGAATTCATGTTGCTTGCCCAAGCATATTTACCATGTGTAAAGGAATATGGACAAGTTTCATGAACTCCAAATGGTAGTAATTGCTCCCCCTATATATGTGCTAAGAGTTTGGATTGTAGCTTGCACATATGCTTAGATAGGAAATATAGGAGTCAATTTCTACCAAATGATGCTATGGTATAAGAGATGGACCTTTGAAGCATGATACCAATCGGAGTGCATCAATATACCATCCTTAGCACCATTAGTAACTAGATATCCACAAAAACTAGAATACCCCATGAGATTAATATTAAAAGCAAGGGTCTAGTTTCAATAGAATGAACATAGGTCTAGTTACTTTGGCTAGAAACCACTTGATAGCTAGATACCACTTGTAAATGTATGGGAATGAAATCATTAGATGACCTATGCATGCTAGATTTTCATTTCATTATTCAAATCTACAATTAGCATATACCACACAAGCATGGATCTCAATTTTTTTTTAAAAACTTGTGCCATGCAAGCAAACATATGAAATGCACATTCAAATTTACCATACAAGTTCATGAGCTTGCTCCCCCTATTTGTATGCTCAAAATTTTAATTGATCCCCTTCTTTTGTCATATGTTATCTCTCCCCTTTGTTTCTTTGTTGTCTTTTCACTATCTTTGTACACTATTTCTCCCCCTTTGTCATCAATGACCACAAAGGCTTAAAGTATAGATAGGGTAGGATTATCAAAGTCAACAATTAGCATAAAAGGTGACCTCAAATTATAGATATGTTGGGGTGAAACCATGTGAAATGAGGATCATTTTCCCAATTTGGTTCAATCTAGATTAATTGCAAAAGATATTTAACTTGGTTTGATCCAAGGACAAGCTTCTTCACACCTCCAAATAAGGGTTATCTTGTACCATGTTGAGTTAAACACTTATAGCTCATTTTCTAAATCAAACACTAGATTTGCAAGCCCACAAACATGTCATATGCTACCACTAGATCATTTCAAACATACAAGCAATAGTGGTACCATACAAGCATCAAATTCATTTGATTTTCATGAATGAGCCTATTCAAATGTGAAATATGTCTAGATGCACTAATCATGTCCTTAGCAAGGATGTATGCCATGCCAATCAACTTTTACCTTGGATTGCTTGAAGGAGAGGCATGTCATATAATGGGGGTGCATCAACACATATTTGAGAAGTCAAGTATGTTCAATTCATCCCTTAGCTTGCAAAACCTCTTCTCATCAAGTGGCTTGGTGAATATGTCGGCAAGTTGATCTTCGGTGCCCACACTCTCTATGCAAATGTCTCCTTATTGTTGGTGATCTCTTATGAAGTGATGACTGACATCTATATGCTTTGTTCTTGAGTATTGAACCGGATTGTTGGTGAGCTTTACAACACTTTCATTGTCACATAGCAATGGCACTTGCTTGAACTTAATTCCAAAGTCACTCAATGTAGCCTTCATCCAAAGTAATTGAGCACAACAACTACCGGCCAAAATGTACTCCGCTTCAGCGGTTGAAAGTGCTACACTATTTTGCTTCTTTGATGACCAAGACACAAGTGATCTTCCCAATAGTTGACATGTGCCCGATGTGCTCTTTCTCTCAACTTTGCATCCTGCATAATCGGAGTCCGAATATCCAATCAACTCAAATCTTGCTCCTTTAGGATACCATAATCCAACATATTGTGTATGCTTCAAGTACCTCAATATTCTCTTTGTTGCTTTCAAATGACTTTCTCTTGGTGAGGCTTGGAATCTAGCACACATGCATACACTAAACATCACATCCGGCCTTGATGCGATCACATAGAGTAGACTTCCAATCATGGATCGATACATATTTTGATCCACCATGTTGCCACTAGCATCACTATCCAAGCTTCCACTTGTCCCCATTGGTGTACTAATAGCTTTAGCATCATCCATTCCAAACTTCTTGAGCATGTCCTTGATATACTTGCCTTGACTCATAAATGTGCCATTTTTCATTTGCTTGATTTGAAGACCAAGGAAGTAACTAAGCTCTCCAATCATGGACATCTCAAACTCACTTGCCATCATCTTGCCAAACTCCTCACAAAATTCTTGATTTATTGACCCAAAGATGATATCATCAACATAGATTTGCATTACAAACAAGTTATTTCCAAGCTTCTTGGTGAAGAGAGTGGCGTCAACCTTTCCCATCTTGAACCCCTTAAGAGTAGGAAATCCTTCAATCTCTCATGCCATGCTCTAGGTGCTTGTTTCAATCCACACAAAGCCTTTCTCAACTTGTACACATGGTTGGGTTTCTTTTCATCCTCAAAACTGGGAGGTTGCTCAACATACACAAGCTCATTGATGTACCCATTTAGAAATGCACTTTTCACATCCATTTGGTACAACTTGATGTTGTGGGCACAAGCATAGGCTAACAAGATCCTAATTGCTTCCAATCTTGCAACCAGGGCATATGTTTCTCCAAAGTCAAGACCTTCAACTTGAGTGTAACCTTGAGCCACTAATCTTGCTTTGTTCCTTATTACTATCCCATCTTGATCTTGCTTGTTCCGAAAGACCCACTTAGTTCCAATCACATTATGATCCTTAGGCCTCTCTACTAACTCCCATACTTGGTTTCTTGTGAAGTTGTTTAGCTCTTCATACATGGCATTGACCCAATCAACATCATTCAAAGCTTTATCTATCTTTTTAGGTTCAATGGATGACACAAATGAGAAGTGCTCATAAAATGAAGCCAATCTTGATCTTGTTTACACACCACTTGAAATATCACCAATGACAGTGTCCAATGGATGATCTCTTGCAACATTGGTTGGTTAGAGCACTTGCACTTGATTGTTTGCATTTGATTGATCACTTGGTTGAGATGATGAACTAGCCACTTGTTGTTGATCTTGCACATTGCCATCACTAGTGCTTGCTTGGATTTGATCATGAGAACCACTAGCTTGCACATTTGAGTTGGAGAGTACTTGATTCTTGTCATCTTCAACATCAATCACCTCTCTAGGCCTTATCTCGCCAATGTCCATGTTTCTCATTGCCTTGATCAATTGAGTGCCTTTTACATCATCTAGATTCTCATCTTCCTCTTGGGAACCATTTGTTTCATCAAACTCCACATCATGAACCTCCTCAAGAGTACCACTAGCCAAATTCCAAACTCTATAAGCCTTGCTAGTAGTGGAGTAACCAAGCAAGAAACCTTCATCACATTTCTTTTCAAACTTGCTCAATCTAGTGCCTTTCTTAATATGTAGCATTTGCATCCAAAGACCCAAAAGTATGCAATGTTTGGCTTTCTTCCATTCAATAGCTCATAAGGTGTCTTCTCCATCATGGGGTGACAATAGAGTCGGTTGCTATAATAGCAAGCCGTGTTGATGGCTTCGGCCCAAAAAGAGTGGCTCGCATTGTACTCACTCAACATTGATCTTGCCATATCAATCAAGGTTCTATTCTTTCTTTCAACTAGCCCATTTGATTGAGGAGTATACTTGGCCAAGAATTAATGTCTAATTCCAAATTCATCACATAACTCATCAATTCTAGTGTTCTTGAACTCACTTCCATTGTCACTTCTAACTTTCCTAATTGTTGTTTCAAACTCATTGTGAATGCCTTTGACAAATGATTTGAATGTTGCAAACACATCACTCTTGTCAATGAGAAAGAATACCCATGTGTATCTAGTGAAATCATCCACAATCACAAATCCATATTTGTTTCCACCAATGCTAGTGTTTGTGGTTGGTCCAAATAGGTCCATGTGCATCAACTCAAATGCCTTAGATGTGCTCATCATGCTCTTCTTAGGATGTGTGTTACCAACTTGCTTTCTAGCTTGACATGCACTACATAGCTTATCTTTCTCAAAGGTGACATCTTTCAAGCCTCTAACTAAGTCATGCTTAATCAACTTGTTCAATTATTTTATTCCAACATGACCAAGCCTTCTATGCCATAACCAACCCATGCTAGACTTAGTGATCAAACATGTTGACAATTGAGCTTCTCTAGCATTGAAATCAACTAAGTATAGATTCTCATATCTAAATCCTTTGAATATCAAGTTAGAGCCATCTACACTTATGATCTTACATTATCCACACCAAATATGCACTTAAAACCAAGATCACACAATTGAGCTACCAACAATAGGTTGAAGTTCAAGCTCTCTACTAGTAGCACATTGGAAATGCTCAAATCATTGGATATTGCAATCTTACCAAGCCCTTTGACCTTGCCTTTGCGATTGTCATCGAATGTGATACTATCAATCCTATTGCTCTTATTTTCATTGATTGAATTGAACATTCTTGAATCACCGGTCATGTGTTGTGTGCACCCACTATCAAGCACCTAATGCCTTCCTTCGGCTTTATAATTGACCTACAAAAGAAGATCAATTCTTTTTAGGTACCCAAACTTGCTTGGGTCCTTGTAGGTTAGTTACCAAGGTCTTTGGTACCCAAATGACCTTCTTCTTTGGGCCAACAATTGGTGTACCAATGAACTTAGCCTTCACACCATTGGCACCCTTAAAAAGCATGTAACAAGAATCAAACTTAATTGAGGATACATTAGGTAGCTTGTTCTTGTTAATCTTGCAATGTTGCTCTACATGCCCAACTTGCTTGCATCTATTGCAAAACCGACCATTGCCCTTCACAAAGATAGCTTTGGGAGTGACAAAGGCCGCCTTGCCTTTCTTGGGGGTATAGCCTAATCCCTCTTTGTTGAGAGAAAATCTTTGGCTACCCAAGCACTTTAGCAAGTGGGCTTCTCCACCATAGGCATTGCCTAAGGCACGAGTGAGCTCATTCACCTCCTTCTTGAGGTTCTCATTTTCCACCATAAGTGAGGCATCACAAGTGATACCATCACTCAAAGGTGAAGTGGAAGTAGTAGTGCTACAAGAAGTGTTAGTGGAAGCAACTAAAATGGACTCATGAAAAGATTCATCAATAAGATCACATGTTAGTCCCACATCACATGTTATGATCACTTGCTCCTTCTTGGCTTCCTTCACTTTGACTTGCTCAATAAGAGAGGAGTGAGCCTTTTCAAGCTTAGAGTGAGCTTTGCCAAGCTTCTCATGGGCTTCCATTAGCCTCTCATGAGTGGCATTGAGCTCATCAAGGGATTGCTCAAGTAATTTGACTTTCTTGTTCAATTCCTTGCACTCCTTTCTTTCATCTCAAAGCACGTATGCACTTGCTCACACATGTCCGTGAGCTCCTCCTTGGAGTACTCCTCATCATCATCATCACTCCTACAAGCATCACTTTCACATTCATCATCATCACTCACATTATATTTTACCTTGGTAGGTTTTGCCATGAGGCATGTTGATGGAGTGTCAAAGATGGAGGGCTTGTTGTTGATGGCGATGCTTGCTAGTGCTCTCTTGATAGATTTCTTGTCATCATCACTAGAGTTATCACTATTCGAAGAGCCATCACTATCCCATGTGATCACATAACCTCCACCCTTGTTCTTCCTTTGGAAGGTCATTCTCTTCTCCTTCTCCTTCTTTTCTTTCTTATCCTCCTTGTGCTTCTTCTTCTCATCCTCACCATTGTCACTATTATATGGACAATTTGCTACTACATGATCAGGGCTCTTGCAATTATAGCATCTTCTCACATACTCCTTCTTGGTGTGATCTCTTCTCTTCCTTGCACCATAGCCCTTCTTCTTATGAATTTTCCCATCTTGCGCACAAAGAGGGCCATAGCTTCATCATCAATATCACTAAGATCAGCATCATCACTTGATTCTTTCTTGGACTTGCCCTTGTTCTTTGATGATGATGAGCTAGCCTTGAATGCTATGCTTTTCTTCTTCTTGTCTTCTTCTTCCTTCTTGTCATCCTTATCATCCCCCTCCCTTTCCATATGGTATGTCTCTTGTGTCATAACATCACCTAGTACTTGGTTGGGGGTAATATCCTTCAATCCTCCTCTTATGATTAGCAATCTTAACATCTTAAATCTTGGAGGTATGCACATCAAGAATCGATGAGAGATGTCATCATCCTTGATCTTTTCTCCCAAAGCCTTCAAGTCATTGACAATTACTTGCAATCGATGGAACATCTCCGGAATGCTCTCATCTTCCTTTATCTTGAAGCTTGTCAATTTGTCCTTGAGAATGCACAACTTGGCACTCTTCACCGCTGGTGTGCCGTCATATGTTTCCTCCAATCTTGTCCACACCTCATTTGCTCTTTCACAATCCTTGATTTGCTCAAACACCTTGGAATCAATGGCATTGTATATGGTGTTGAGAGCCATTGTGTTGCATTGCTTATTGGTCTTGTCTTGGTTGGTGGGATTGTCGAGATTGATGATAGCATAATCATTCTTGGTCACTTCCCATACTTGATCATTGATTGAACCAAGATACATCCTCATCTTTCTCTTCCAATAATCATAGCATGTGCCATCAAAGAACGATGGTTTGCCCCCCACATGGTTGAACACAACTTGAGCCATAATTTGACACCGAGGTTGTTAAGCCTTTAATCAAACGGTGACCATAGCTCTGATACCACTTGAAAGGTCCTAATATGGCTAGAGGGGGGGTGAATAGCCTATTTAAAATTCTATAAATCAACAAGAGCAATTTGATTAGTAAGACAAATAGCATAATGCAAACTTGCTCTAGCTCTACGAGGGTTGCAAGCCACCTATCCAATAATTCTAGTTGCAATGATAGCTAGACACATAACTTGCTATGATACTACTCACTAAGAGCTCTCAATCTTTCTACTCTAAAGAGCTCCACTAAGCAAACTTAAATAGCAAAGCAAGCTCTCAAATCTAATTACACTATAGAGCTTGCTACAACTAGTTTGCAAGAATATAAACGAATGAGTAGGATGGTTATACCGCCATGTAGAGGAACAAACCAATCACAAGATGAAGATTAAACCAATCACCGGGAGAATGCAAATGACAAGAGACAACTGATTTTTCTCCCAAGGTTCATGTGCTTGCCAACGCGCTAGTCCCCATTGTGTCGACCAACACTTGGTGGTTTGGTGGCTCAGAGGTGTTTCACAAACCTTGTCCACATGATTGGACATCGCAAGAACCTACCCACAAGTGAGGTAACTCAATGACACGAGCAATTTACTAGAGTTACCTTTCAGCACTCCGCCAGGGAAGTACAACTCCCCTTACAATCACCGGAGATGGCCACGAACAATCACCGACTCGTGCCAATTCTCCACCGCAGCTCCAACTGTCTAGGTGGTGGCAACCACCAAGAGAAACAAGCAAAATCCACAGCGCAACACGAATGCCAAGTGCCTCTAGATGCAATCACTCAAGCAATGCACTTGGATTCTCTCCCAATCTCATAATGATGATGAATCAATGATGGATATGAGTGGGAGGTGTTTGGTTAAACTCACAAGGTTGCTATGTCAATGAAAATGTGCAAGAACATGAGCTTGAGCCGGTCATGGGGCTTAAATAGAAGCCCCCCATGAAATAGAGCCATTGTACCCCTTCACTAGGCACTGATCGGGCTGACCGAATGCTCTGGCCGAACTAACTGGACGCTGGTCCTCAGCGTCCGGTCGCCCGATGATGGCCACGTGTCACCTGCGTTCAACTATGAATGTTTGATCTCAATGGTCGAAATGTTGACCGGATGCTCTGACAGAGCTGACTGGACGCTGGACCCTCAGCGTCCGGTCATTTCCAGTAAGGGTCCAAATCCTATTTTTGCCGACCGGGCGCGTCTAGTCATGCTTGATCGGACACAGCCCAGCGTCTGGTGCTTAACCCTAACCACTATGCTGTCTGACAGCTCGATTGGACACATCCTTTCAGTGTCCGGTTGCTGAGTGACCCAGCATCTGGTCAGTAGACCGACGCCAGCATCATTGCGACCAACTCCATTTCACCTCTAACTTCTTCACCCTTGATCAAATGTGCCAACCACCAAGTGTATTACCTTATGCACATGTGTTAGCATATTTTCACAAATATTTTCAAGGGTGTTAGCACTCCACTAGATCCTAAATGCATATGCAGGAATTAGAGCATTTAGTGGCACTTTGATAACCGCATTTCGATACGAGTTTCACTCCTCTTAATAGTATGGCTATCAATCCTAAATGTGATCACAGTCACTAAGTGTCTTGATCACTAAAACAAAATGACTCCTACATTTTATACCTTTGCCTTGAGCCTTTTGTTTTTCTCTTTCTTCTTTTCCAAGTTTAAGCATTTGACCATCATCATGCCATCACCATTGTCATGATCTTCGCCATTGCTTCATCACTTGGAGTAGTGCTACCTATCTCATAATCATCTTGATAAACTAGGTTAGCACTTAGGGTTTCATCAATTAACCAAAACCAAACTAGAGCTTTCAATGAGCTCTCTTAATATTCTTGATTTGCTCAAATGTTCTTTCATCCAAAGCATCATGGATGACACTAAGAGCAATGTCATTATTTTGGAGTAATATTTCTTCGGTGGTGGTGGGAGCCTCTTCATCTTCAATCTCAATCTTTGTCTCTACCACCTTCCAAACCTTCCTATTGATTGACTTGATATAAGTTGCCATCTTAGCCTTTTAATAGGGATAGTTGGAGCCATCAAATTGGGGTGGCTTCTTTGTGTTATTGATTTGAGCCATTTTTACACCGAAGGTTGTTAAGCCTCAAATCACGGTGACCTCAGCTCTGACACCACTTGTAAGGTCCTAAAGGCTAGAGGGGGGGGGGTGAATAGCCTAATAAAAATTTCTACAACAACACTTAACAAACTGGTTTGACAATTATAAGGCAAAGCAAGTGTTGCGCTAGCCTACTAAAAATGCAAGCCACCTACCACAATTTTAGTTTCTATTGTCTCTAACCACACAATAGCTATGGCACCACACTAAGTTAGTGTGCTCTCAAAGACTAACTAAAGAGCCACACTAACCAAACTAACAAGCTCTCACAACTAGGTACACTAAAGAGCTTGATAACTAGTTTGCAGTAATGTAAAGAGAGTGAGCAACTTATTTATACCGCCGTGTCGAGGAGTGAACCAATCAATCACAAGAATGATTACCAATAAAGACCAATCACCTTAGAATCAAATGATCAACACAATGATTTTTTACCAAGGTTCACTTGCTTGACGGCAAGCTACTCCTCAGTGTGGCGATTCACTCACTTGGAGGTTCACGTGCTAATTGGCATCACACACCAAACCCTCAATAGGGTGCCACACAACCAACACAAGATGAGGATCACACAAGCCACGAGCAATCCACTAGAGTACCTTTTGGCTCTCCGCCGGGGAAAGGTCAAGAACCCCTCACAATCACCACGATCGAAGCCAGAGACAATCACCATTCTCTGCTTGATGATCCTCGCTGCTCCAAGCCATCTAGATGGCGGCAACCACCAAGAGTAACAAGCGAAACACGAACACCAAGTGCCTCTAGATGCAATCACTCAAGTAATGCACTTGGATTCTCTCCCAATCTCACAAAGAATCACAAAGAAGATGAATCAATGATGGAGATGAGTGGGAGGACTTTGGCTAAGCTCACAAGGTTGCTATGTCAATGCAAATGGCCAAGAGAGTGAGCTTGAGCCAGCCATGGGGCTTAAATAGAAGCCCCCACAAAATAGAGCCGTTGTACCCCTTCACTAGGCATAACATGGGGTGACTAGATGCTCCGGTCATATTGACTAGATGCTGGACCTCAGCGTCTGGTCACGCGATGCGTGCCACGTGTCCCCTCTCTTCAAATGTTGATCGCCCGATATCAACAGTTAAGTGATGACCGGATGCGCTGCTGTGAAGTGACCGGACACTGGACCTTAGCGTCCGATCGTTTCCAGTAAGCATCTAGAAACAAATTTCACGACTGGACACGTCCGGTCATGCTTGACCGGACTCAACCAGCGTCTGGTCACTCAGTGTCTCCTCTGTGCACTACCACATTAGTGAGACCGGACGCAGCCCTCCAGTGTCTAGTCACTAAGTGACCCAGCGTCCAGTCAGAGACTGACA
The DNA here is from genome assembly GCF_019320115.1 of Miscanthus floridulus. NCBI lineage: Eukaryota > Viridiplantae > Streptophyta > Magnoliopsida > Poales > Poaceae > Miscanthus > Miscanthus floridulus. The sequence continues at coordinate 96,183,683 of NC_089587.1, read as the reverse complement.
CTAGCGTCTTTGCTGCTTCTACTGACCGGACACGCCGGTCCTTCTGAGACCAGCGTCCGGTCACTTACAGTGACCTTCGTCTTTTTGTATAGGACGCCGGTGAAGTTCCTAACCCTTGCTCAAATGTGCCAACCTCCAAGTGTATCACCTTGTGCACATGTGTTAGCATATTTTTGTAAACATTTTCAAGGGTGTTAGCACATTTTAGCCCCGTGGGCTAGCCCCAGGTTAAAATACACGTTCGCGGTCACAGATCTAAGGGGATGAAGCATATTCCAATTCAAATAGAAAGTAAGTGGAAGAACTGTAGAACGACAAGGGAATACGCCAATCGCACACCATGTGCAAAAAGCCCAGGCACCATCTGTCGTTGAGAGAGGGACTAGTTTCAAGCCTCTCCATGCGTACCCATGGCAGGACAGAATGACAGCCTATTTCCCAGCCTCTCAACCGCAATGAGATGCCTCCTAGACCAAGCTCCCCGGACCAGTTCTAGGGCAAAGTTGGGCACTCACATGGATGGGGAGCGAAAGGAAGCAGAGCGCTGCTCTGCCCGAGCGGGCAGAACGGGGAAAATTGAAGCCTACACCCTCTGCCTATTTTTCCTCTTGCATCAAAATGGATCAGTGACCTAACCCTGATAGGTTCACCATAGCATTGGGCTACATAACATTTAGCTCTGCAGGCTAGCCTCTAGGCTAGAACATGCACCCACGCTTGCAAGGCTAACAGAGAAGAAGCACATTCCAACCTAGACAAGAGGAACGTAGGTGATAACGCAACAAGATAGGCCCACACGCCTACAAAACTGCATGTAGGAGCAGCAAGATCCATGACAACCAAGTGGCCCTTAGCACACATGACGCTCAAGTAAGCCAACCCACGTGAGCCAGAAACAAACAGTCATTTACAGCCGACCCCACACATTCAAAAGAAGAAGATCGAGCGAACGACTTCGGCAAGGACAAATCCTACACAATGAGCTCGATGAGGACCGAGTCAACAAGAGCAATTTGCTTGTGGAACATTTGCGCTCAATCGGTATGGATCAAAATAGGATGGGAAATTCCCATACTGACCGACACCATATACCATATTAACCGATCGCATACCGTTTTTGCTAGAAAAACAGGAAATGGGAAACCAAAACCGTATTTTAGGCAGGAACAGGAACGGAATCAGTTAAGGAATTTTCCCAACTGTATTCATGGTTCCCATATTCAGGCAGGAAAATTCCTAGTAGTATTCCTATATTTTGTACACGTAAACCTCATATTCAGCCCATTGATTGATGTAGCCCACGAAACCTCCTGCTCCCCCATGCCACAGGCCCAGCCCACTCCCGTCTGCTACTCCCTCCCATCTGTCCCAAAAATAGTGACCAAACCCTATCCGCTATCCTCGAGTCCCCGACTCAGTGACTCCCGTCCCATGTAATGTCACCTCCGTTTCTCTACGAGAACAAGACTATCTGGCTGCCCCTAGCGACTGTGAGTGGCCGAGCGCTACGCGCCTACGCTGCTGCCCCCGGCCAGCCCCAGCCACCATCGCCCCTAGCCAGCCGGACTCCTACAGCCTCACCTTTGCCTCGGCCCTACGCGTGCTAGCCAGCCTCCTCCCATCCTCTGGCCCCTATCGGCCTCCTCCCATCCTCTGGCCCCTAGCCGCATCAGCTGTTAGCAGTCTACATCAACGAGTAAAGGATAGGTGTTGTTCTGGCTAGAAAGTGGTTCGCCCATGATGAGACACTGGAGGGGGGCCTTCAATAGTTGGAGTGACCTACTGCCAGTTGCTGATCAGCGTGTGTTGGTGTAGCGCTACCTACCTGTTACCATCTCCTGCGTGTGAGGCTACACTGATTTTTTTGTCATGATGCAAGTCATAGTTGATGATGGATTTAGAACTAAAAACTAATTGGTGGCATCTCCATCCACATAGCTATATTGCTGCATTAGCTACATCTAGACTAGAATAAGGACGTCAGAAATGGTGAGGTGTGAGACTGATCGAGTGTGTGCAACAAACTAGTAGATTCTAAAGAAGTAGATGTCGATGATTTTTGTTTCTAAACATGGAGGGGAAGTCAAGGTTAGTGTGGGTTCACTAGATGAGGCAAGGCGATATTGATATACAGTAGTTGCTAAGTTTCGGTTTCAGTCATATATTCTGTATCCTTCATGGTTCAATAATATAACAACGCTCCATGATGTTATGAACTTGTCCACTTGTTTGCATATGTTTGCTATTGTTGCATCGAGCTCATTGTTTTAAGTGGTTACATATATTGATGTTCCCATTTTGTGTTACCACTTCCCGATCATAATCGACACATTCCCATTCGAAATATTCCATTCCCGATATCCCATAATACTGGTTTCATTTTCTCGTCTGGCCTTCCTGTTCCCTTTCTATTCCTGGCAAAAAATACAGGAGCGAGAATGGTTAAGACATTTTCCTGACCATTCCCAACCGTTTTCATCCCTATCAACTAAACAACCATGGAGAGCGCATCATCCAGTCGAATGAAACCATCGGGAACCCCTTGAGGCCCCAAGAAGCATGACCCTCTCGGGAACGCTAGGCGTCTCGGTGCGCACTCGAACAGCGTATCGGGGCCACTCCACCTGGGTTTGCGGCAACCACTCCCCTGGAGGGAGGCCCAACAGGGAACAACAAGCATGCCACCTCCCTCAATTGTAGCAGAGCACGCCATGGCACACGTGCATGGATTCCCACAGCCCGATAATGGCTCAATGATGAGCCTAGCCGAACAAAGCGATTCGCGAAGATTGACAACATAGAGATTAAATAGCTTGGGCAAAAACCCCTTCATGCCAAGGATCATCGAGACAAGTGATCCAAACAACTGACATTGGCAATGACAAAAGGGAAATCAGAAAGGGCAACGCATACATCATAGCCACGGGGGCTTACGCATTTGCTAATTACAACACTATCCTAAACATTAGGATCATCGGCTTCTAAAGCCGCGAACAACAACATCTAGCCTGATGCGTCACAGGACTAGATGGACCTGAGGTTACAATAATAGTTGGATCCCCTCCCGCTCACAATGGACATCTCATGAAGCGAAGAAACCGGTACAAGGTGTCTCTATCCTTTAGAGCTGCATCGTGAGTAGGAGAGGACTATCAAAATAAGCCTTTGGGACAAACACCTCGTAGAGCTTCCTCTAACATCTAAGGAAGTGGAGCCCCGCCATGAACTGCCCCAATGCCGCTTCCGGTAGAGCAGGGGAGGAACGCCTGGTGAAGAGTCAGCAAACGTGTGACGCCGAGTTGATGCTCGAATGCTCCTAGACCCAGAGCTTAGAGCTGTGTGCTCGCCAACCATGGGGAGCCTAGCGGCCTAAGCCCCCCATGGCCTCATTCCTCCCCATCTTCGTGGAACTTCCTCTAATGCCCATGGAGGATGAACACCGGCTAGGTGCGGCGGAGCCCGATCTCTGAAGATCCTACCCGGTGGTGACGAAGCCACCGAGATAGACCATGAACCATGATGCACAATGGAGACAGCCATTCTCTCACTCAGATAGGATGTCTGGGAAAACCTGAAAGACAGGGAAGAAGTGGGGATGAGGCGCACTACCCTCTTCTCCCTTGACTTAAATAGATGACAAAAAGATGAAGGAGGGGAAGATGGCAGTCGACATTCAAGACAGGCGTAAACCTCAAGACGCACTCGCAACCAAGAGGCAAAAGACATGGTGGTTTGGTCTCCTAGGCAACACAAGACCTAGTGACGATCATAGGAGGTACATCAAATGCATGCGTACACTCTGCCACTTACTAACTGCTTTCTCGTAGCATAGGGGAGGTGGTCGGATGAAAGACTAAGCGGTGGATGCCAACGCGGTAACGTATACCGAGTAAGCCTCGTATCTTTCGCCTTCATTATTACCTTTCGATTCATGCACCCGCATTCTATGACGCACAACTATTCATGAGAGGGCACTACCACAACATAGCTAGGGGAGGTTGACAACCCCCTAGGTTCACACACTGAGCAACCCTCCGCATCCACAACCCCGCCTCATGCTTAGGAAACCTTCTCTTGGGCTGGCCCTTAAAAGGGCTCGAGGCCACAAAAGGGATAGGGGTAGGGAGGAGATGGGCCCCTGTGGTTCTAATCGGTGGTACAGAGCCTCATGACCATCTCTCCCTATGTTCGAGTTGTCCGCTTTGAAGTCTCCCAGGTTGACCCCCTCTGGGGGGAGGCATCTTGCCCTCTGGCCATTACAGAGGTGGTTGGGGACCAACGGGATTGATGGCCAATAATTTATGGGATGTCTCATGTGAGGCACAGCTGAACTCCATGTGGATTGGGGAGGATATTGGGTCCCACTCAAATTACCCATAGACCTTGATGAGGCGCACTGCTCTGATCGCATGGTTACAGTGAACATGCCTCTCCTCGTGTGGGGTGATACCAAATTCGCCTATAATAAGGCAACACGACCTCCCGAGGTCGATAAGAGTGCTAGGGAAAAACGGAGTCAGGTCCCTGTGACCCCAAAAAAGGTCAGGGCCAAGCCCTGACCTACTCCACCCTATGACCTAGGTCTCTGACCTAAGGCCTTCTCTAGAGACTGATAAACCGTTAGGGGTCCATGACCTCTCCGAGAGAGATCAATGAAGCAAGAGGCTAGGGTGATGCATAGTGCGGAACCCAAACCATTATCACAGCTCGGTCATGCAGAAGAGACAGAAGGTCCAAGACCTATGAGCCAACACATGATCACGGAAAACCTCATGACCATAATCGTAGAGGTCGGGGAAACATTTCCTCGCATCATCAATATGAGAAGAACCCACCAACAACCTCAAGCTGAACCCACATGTTCGGCCCTCATGACATGGAGGCCCACCGCCTTCACAGAGAGGAGAGTCAGTGTTGAGAAAGGGGAACTCTCACCATGAGTATCCATGAGTACCAAAGCAATCATGTCATGCAACAACGCAAAAGGTACAAAGGATATGGTGCCACCTCATTGGTGGCACCTCTAAAAGCCAAAGGACGGATGCTACAAAAGTAGGGAAGGTGAGATCAAGTTCGCCACACCATCCCTCTTACAAGCATCAAGCTCCCATGGCCAGAGCATAGAGGGGTGAGGATGTAGGGCCTGACGGCCTTGAGGGGCCCTCCTCTTGCACCAGGAGACTTCTAGGAAGCACTCCTAGGAAGCATGGAGCCCACCAAGCCAATGGGAGCCAACCTCGTCCCCATGATGGTAGGAGGAAGATCGGCTGGTAGCCGAAGAGCACTCAAGCCATGACCACATCCTACCTAGCGAGGGCAGCATGATAAGGCCATGCTAGTTCATCCTCCTCCCATTCTACAAATGGCGTAAAGCGGTAGCCAAGTGACCTCCCTTAGGGGGAATGACGTGCCGCTAGCCAACGCGCAACACTTGGGAGGAAGCCAGAGACGTCCCCAACCATTGGCCACTTTGGGCATCCAAACCAACATGGTCTAGAACAAGAAGCAATGCTAGGATGGAGGCCCGAGGTCGCATATGATCGAACTTGGAGCCCGCAGCACCTCTCACTCCCCTGCTCGCAAGCTCACTTCTGGCACTGACCATTGAAGGAACAACACTAGCTCTGGCCATCACGAGCAACCCTCGGTGGGGCACATAATGAGAACCATGTGGTTCCCCTTGAATGATGATGTTGTTGCCTTCTCACCTCCTAGGTACCTAGCCTTTCTGGAAACTCTAGGAGGAATCAAAGGCACCACCTTGAGTAGCTCAAGTGGTAGAAGAACCTTTACTTATAGGCCCCTACCCCGCACGATGAACCATGGGGGACACAGCTAACGCTAGATGTCCTCACAAGGTCAGAAGGATCAAGACCCTGACAAAAGTGGACTAGTACAACATCGACAAGACTACTCAGTTTCACTTGGGTCGCAAACCCCGACGCGTGGTGCATCGACACGGCAAAGCTCAATGGCCACCTACCGCATTGAACACATTGGTTCACAAGGGGTCGAGCGATGAAGCTTGAATAGGCCACGACTACAAACCCATACATGAGTACATATGCATCTCAGTGCTTTCATGATCACTTTGCAATCATAAAAAAGCTTGGGGGCTACTGTTAGGGTTGTAAGCCTAGGGTGTCTCAAGGCACCATTAGTTAGTAGACCAAGCGGCTTGCAAGACGTTAGCTGGTGAAGGCCCAAACAACTAAGGCCCAGCTAGGCCACATGAACTATGCTAGATGTCAAGGTCAAAGATAGCCATGACCCCTCCCTCTTGCCTTAGTCACACGGCGCTTGAAAGACGCATGACCTCTCCCCATTATGACCCTCAAAAGGGTTGGGGGAGGTTGAGCGTGGCTAGGCACGCCTGCTCTGACAAGAGCAAGCATTCTACTATGACCCCATAAGGGCTGAGGGGATAGCAGTCACCTCGGCCCATCCAGACACCATCCCTATGCCACATTGCACCGATGAGACAACACCGCACGACGGTGGTAATGGGTTTGACACCCACCATCCAAATACGGACTAAGTAGATGCATGTATGATCCCACCCACTACGAGATGGGGATCCACGATAAGGGGCTCGACGAAAAGGCCATCCAGACTGGTAGAGTGCCCTAACCCCGATGACCAGGGTCATGGCCCTCAGCCCCACAAAGTGACCAAGCGATCGATGACCCAGGGCGGCTACCAACTCTCGTACGACGCCATGGGAAACTAGGGGATAGCGACAAAGGCCATGATAGATATTGCATCACACAGGATGGCTGACGAACCACCACCATGTCTATAGTGCTACCACAGCTAGCACAGTAGCACCACATCACGCCCTACCGTGACGTGGCTTCAAGACCATGATGATAGCCATGACCAGATGAGCTCTAGAAGATGGTGTAGCTTGCAAGCTAAGTTAGCTAGAACCTCCCTCAGGCTTGTGACCCTTCGGTCGATTGAACCTCCTCTTTGTATCAGCCCTAGCCCCAAACTCTATATAAGGACCGCCAGGGCAATGCATTCGACATCCTTTACCATTCCATTCATTCACCATAGAAGTAGGGTTTCCCTTTGGGCAGCCCCTTGCCTAGCATAGGTTCCACCACCTCTTTCACTATTCTTGCACCCCCATTGTAAGAACTTCAGAGCATTCAAGCGAGAAACACGCACTCGATGATCTCTAAGACTAGACGTAGGGCTCTGGCTTGAACCAGTATAAATCCTCGTGTCTATTGGATGCTACAATCATCTTCCTAGAGTAGCACGACAATCATATAAGATTACTAGTCTAGTTTACAAAACACCGACATGTCTTGATATCAACTAAGGCTAGAGAAGATGGGGTAGTCGACCCCAAGGTTTAAATATTGGCTAATGAGTACAAGAAAGCTAAGCAGCTACACGATCAACAAAAGAGCCAATATGAACAAGGTGAGACATCCAGAGCTAGTGCTATGTGTCCCCATGTGACTTCTAGAATCTTGTGAATAAATGGCAATGCCATAAGGAGAAGGACTACCAGCACTGGCTTGAAGAAGAAGAATATGAGCGTCGGTGCAAAGAAGAAAGGTATGAAAGAGAACAAGCTGAGTTACATTGGAACTGTCCTTTCTTCAGGCACTGTTGGAATGAAGGTTTAAAATTGCCTACAAGACGTAACTACCTAGAGTGTAGTAGTAAATATTCAGAATTCAGGCAATCTCAAGCCAATTGCTAGTCCATCCATGAATGCTTGAATTATCAATCCAACGACATGGATCGGCGCATAAAAAATGAAGGAGTTCACAATTGGCTAGGTAAGCGTTCATATGATCAACATTGGGCCGGTCGTGATGAAGAGAAAGAGTATGTTTGGCAAGAGGGCCAATGGTGTCCAGGAGGTCAAACAAAGAGGTAGAAAAGAAGAGTCCAATGATTGAGGAATAGAGAATTAGAAGCTAAGAAGAATAGCAAACCTCAGACCTGGTGCGTCAAACAAACAATCGACAAGGGTAAGCCATCAATTGATATTAATGTATATTCGCTCAACCTGTGGAATCAAAGGCCCCTTTAGAGTATGAATAGAGGAAACACAAATGCCTCTATAGCGAAATTGTGAAAGACAGCGTCACCAAAGTCGATGATGGACGTCAACAGCTGATCCAAGCAGTCGGCTCTGAAGACATTTCTTAAATGGATTCCCTGATCGATGATGCAGAAGGGAAGTTAGGGCAGCGATTTATGTCGGCCGATTTACTAGAGGAAGTTGATATCGGGCCTAGTGATAGACCTAAGAAGATGTATGTAAGTGCTAAATTGGATCCTGAGTGCAAGCAAGAATTGGTAAATCTTTTAAAGGAATATCAAGATTGTTTTGCTTGGGAATATTATGAGATGCCCGGCCTTAGCCGATCGATTGTAGAACACCGGCTACCTATCAAAGATGGATATCGACTATTTAAACAAGCCCCAAGAAGATTTAAACCTAAATTACTTAAGGATATTAAGAAGGAAATTACAAGGTTATATGAGGCTAAGTTTATTCAGCAGTGTCAATACGTGGATTGGATTTTGAACATAGTCCCCGTGCTCAAGAAGAACATCAAACTAAGGGTTTGCATCGACTTTAGGGATTTAAACAAAGCCACGCCAATGGACAGTTACCCAATGCTGATAGCTGACCTTTTAGTGGATGTAGCATTGGGGCATAAGGTTATTAGTTTTATGGACGACAATGTAGGCTATAATCCAATTTTCATGGCCGAAGAGGATATTTCTAAGACTGCTTTTAGATGCCAAGGAGCTCTTGGCTTATATGAGTGGGTAGTTATGACTTTCGGCCTAAAAATGTCAGTGCAAATTATCAGCGAGCCATGGATTATATCTTTCATAAGTTGATTGGCAAGATAGTTGAGATTTATATCAATGATGTAGTCGTGAAATCCAAAAGTTATAAAAAACATCTTGCTGACCTATGGGAGACTTTGGAGTGCACAAGGAAACATGGCCTAAAGATGAACCCGAGCAAGTGTGCTTTTGGAGTATCAGCTGGAGAGTTCTTGGGTTTCATGGTCCATGAAAGGGGGATTGAAGTTGGAGAAAAGAGCATCAAGGCCATTATTGAAGCAGCCCCACCAACAAACAAAACCTATTTGCAATCTTTGATCAGCAACATTAATTTTATCAGAAGATTTATATCGAATTTATCAGAAAGGATGTTATCGTTCTCTCCCTTGTTGAAGCTGAAAGCTGATCAAGAATTTAGATGGGGCACTGTACAACAAAAAGCATTTGATGAAATTAAGGAATATATGAAGTCTCTACCAGTGCTAATCCCTCCGTAGCCTGGTAAGCCTTTTAAATTGCACGTGTCGGCTGATGACCATATGATTGGATTGGCCATGATGCAATAATTTGAAGGAAGAGAACGAGTCATTTTCTATCTAAACAGAAGGCTTTTGGATCTAGAAACAAGATTATTTGTTATCGATTGTGTCTGTACTTCTCATGCACCAAATTATGACATTATTTGTTATCGACTGAATGCACTATGGTGTCTAAAGCCGACGTGATCAAACATATGTTGTCAATGTTGATTCTAAATGGGATAGTAGGAAAGTGTATTCTGGCATTATTTGAGTTTGACTTGAGATACGAGAGGGCCAAGGCAGTCAAAGGACAAATAATGGCTGATTTCATGACTCATCATCATGGACCCAGTAATAGATATGTGGAGTCGATGCCTTGGACATTGTTCTTCAATGGTTCATCATGCAGACAGGGTGGCGGTATCGGTATCGTTATCATCTCACCCTAAGGGTCGAGTTTTGAATTTGCTTATTCCATCAAGCCAATGTCCACTAGTAACTAAGCTGAATATGAAGCCATCCTTAAAGGACTTTAACTTCTTCAAGAGGTAAAGGTCGATGCCATTGAAATATTTAGAGATTCTCAATTAATAATTAATCAATTGATCGGCCTATATGAGTGCAAAGATGATGTCCTGAGAAATTACTATGAGAAGTGTCGGGGTTTAATCGATGAGTTCCCTATGGTTACCATCAAGCATATTCCAAGGGCTCAAAATCAATAAGCCAATTGACTAGCTCAAAATGCTTCTGGTTATCAACAAATTCAAGAGGTCTTCAACAGTGAGATCGTCATTGATGACTGGAGGAGTGAGATAATAGATTATCTTAGAAACCCATCGCAGAAAGTCTCTAGAAAGCTCAGGTACAAATCGATCAAATATGTGATGCTTGATGATCAGCTATACTATATGACTGTCGATGGGGTGTTGCTCAAGTGTTTGAATCCAGAAGATGCCAGGGTCCTCATGGATGAAGTCCAAGAAGGAGTTTGTGGAGCTCATCAATCAGCTCATAAAATGAAGTGGATTATTAGAAGATCAGGCTATTTTTTGGCTAATAATGTTGGAAGATTATTTTGAATATTACAGGGGTGCCGAGATTGCCAATGATTTGGTAATGTTCAAAGATCACCTGCATCAGTTATGAATCCTATAATCAAGCCATAGCCATTTAGAGGTTCGGGGATTGATCTATTCGGCCAAATTCACCCGCCATCTAGCAAAGGTCACAAGTTCATAGTGGTGACGACAGACTATTTCACTAAATGGGTTGAAGCAATCCCGCTGAAAATGGTGACGTCCTAGAACATGATTGACTTTATCCAAGAACATATCATTTATCAGTTTAGGGTTCCTCAGACTATCACTACTGATCAAGGGACAATGTTCATATCTGAGGAGGTTGAGAATTTTGCCACTAATATTGGATTTAAGTTATTGAACTCTTCTCCTTACTACGCTCAGGATAATGGACAAGCGGAGGCGTCCAATCAGACACTGATCAAGTTGATCAAGAAGAAGATAATTGATTGGCCAAGGAAATGGCACTTAACATTGAATGAATCACTATGGGCTTATCGGATGGCATGCCATGGGTCAACTAAGTCTCTCCTTATGAGCTAGTTTATGGGCATACAACTATTCTTTCTTGGGAGATTAGGACTGGATCACGACGTATTGAATTTCAATAAAGCCTAATAGCCGATGATTACAAGGTTTTGATGATGGACGATCTGGAAGATTTGAATTGTCATCGGCTTCGTGCTTTGGAAAACATTGAGGCTCACAAGCTAATGATTGCCAAATATTATGACAAGAAAGTTAAATCCAAGCAGATCCACAAGGGCAAATTAGTTTGGAAACTAGTCTTGCCTATTGGGACCAAAGACAGCACATATGGTAAATGGTCACCTAATTGGGAGGGTCTTATCGCATTACTCGATGCGTACCTGGCAATGCTTACTTCTATGAGACACTAGAAGGTGAAGAGTTCAACAGAGCAATCAATGGGAAACCCTTTAAGAAATATTATCCCAGTATTTGGGTTGATGCCTGAATTCGCTGACTAGATTATTCATTAGGCCTTTATAGCCGATATGAGAAGATATCGCCTTCAGAACAAAAATGGAGCAACCATGATTCAACCTAAAGAAAAATAGCCGATGCGGCACGCATCACCTTTAGAGCAAAAAATAAAATAGAATCTACCATGCACGAGGAAACAGAAGGGAAAAATTGTTTCAAACATAGAAAGTTTATTCATTGATTTCCTATTATGACCTAAGGGCCAAGAAACACTTTGTTCATAATGTCTCCGGCAGAAAAAAGAAGGCTATGGTATTTGTAGCATTTGAGAAGTCCTCAACCAAGCTCTCATGATCTTCAGGACGATCAGTCACTAGAAAACCATGGGAAAGAAGTCGAAGCTCGTATCTAGAGTGGACTTCCACCATGGCCAGAGCAACAGTAGCACCATGACGAGCACCATGAAGGGTGATCGCCCTAGCATGATTTTGAACATCGTGTAGGTGAACCACTGGTACGACACCCCTAGCATTGACTAATTGTGTAGCATAGTCTGTGGCCAATTGGAGACTTTCCAACTGTGCTGACAAGGCTGGTAAATTCACGGAAAGAGCAGTCAGAAGTCTGTAAAATTAGGGTTGTAAAGATAAGGGTCATCATAAGAGATCTCACCTATGATTCTAGCCTCAGCCTTGGCCAACCTCATTTGGAAGGTGTTGGCCCTGTTCTCTGAGATGGTGAGGGCATCTTGCATCATATTCAGATGGAAATCCATCCGTCCAAGATTGCGAACCGCATTGGAGTAAAAGGCATGTGCCTCATCTCCCTCCTAAAGAAGACGACGAGCATCGTCCCCATGAGAAGAGTTAGAGGGCTCCAGGGACAAGTTTATTGGAGCCACCATCTGCGCGCTGTTGGGGCCGATGATCGTACAGGGAAGAATGCCACCATTTGAGTTGGCCCTACACGTATGAAAAGTTGAGCCAATCCATTTAGGAACCATGAGATCGCATTCATCCTTACCCTTGGAGGCAAGAACGCTAGTGTGGTGGCATGAACTCGTCGGGGATCTCATTGGTGGGTCTCTTGCCGTTCTCCATCTCTATGAAAAGAGATGGTGATTTTGGATCTAAAAAACAAAAGAAATGGTTCGCACTGGAGGCACAAGAGATTGAGAGAGGGCAGGTTGGTTTCTCGTCCACAACCATGGCTCATATTTATAGCCTAGGAGATGCAACGGTAGACCTCCTTGGGGTTATATGATCAGAATCAATTATGGAAACGGATCGTCATTCCGAAGATCGAGGAGATGGTTCGCGAAGAGTTAGGAAGCACGATGAATAAGATTCAAAATTTATTGCTTTCCATAATCATGGGCACCTTGGATCCTAGAGGTTTGTTACAAAGAGGATTACACCTAAAACCAACTAATCATCCCAAGAAAGCTTCATTGCATTGAAGGGAGTCTAGACCCCACAAAATCGAAGAAACGTGGATAAAGATCACATCGGCTAAAAGATGGAAGTAGCATCAGGGGGGAAGGTAATAGGCCTATTAAGATTGCGCTGGTTTATTTCACAGGCTTCTTGGCATAGGTAGAGCGAACAAGGGGAAGGTGTCCACACATTAGAGCCCTTGCAAACACTAGAACAGCCTCATACCGATGGTGAGAAGACTCAGGTGATATCACAAGAATTCTTCTAGCCACGGCGGCTGATTCCCTTACTTGACAAGGAACTAAAATGGGCGACACAATCGCCCTAAACACAAGAATTCTTCTGGCCATGAAGGATTTTTATGATGAAACAATGGTCCATGGAGGATCCATCAGAACTAGAAGCGTTCGAAAGGATGATGGTAAAGGAATGGCGTGCCCGTGAAGCTTATGAATGATAGAAAGCATGAAGTGATGGAATAGAACCAGCGGGCCTAGAGCAGTTCTCTTAGTCTCCAGTAAAGGCGTACCTAAAATGGTACGAGGGAAACTTTCAGAATAAAACCATTTTTATCCCAAAATTGGGGGGCATATGTTGACACCAGAATTTGGTTCATTGCATGAGACCCCATAATTCAGAATGTACCAAAAAGAGCCGTGATGAGTTCAGAATCGGCTGGTCAAGACACTGTTCAGAGTTAGCTGGATTTCAATAACATTGTCATCTCAAAAGGAGACTCCGGTAGCAAAAATGGCATTGATCAGCAGTAGAAAAACATGACAGACTCCACAGAAGGGGAAGTTTGGAGTCTAAATTATCTTAAATTAGGATGTTTTATTTTGTTTTCCAAGTTTTGTATCTGGTCTTATTGACTAGGACTCGTAGTCAAGCCTCGTGTATAAATATTGAACCCCAGCTATTGCAACAGACATCTCAGCGATCAATCAATAACTAGTACCTTTACTTTTTGGCTTACGCCACCCCTTAGGAGTAGGAGTAGAGTAGATTTTGATGAGTTTTTCCACAAGCAGGGCTGCCATCGGTTAAGTCCGACCTCCGGTTTATCTGTGAGTATCTGTCATGACTTATATTTTGTTTTTAAGGCTGCATCGGTTAGGTCTGACCTCTTGCAAGCTTGGTATAAGTTAGTTATCATCAGTTAATTGTAAGGTTGCATCGATTCAGCCTGTATCTCTTACAATTACTGATACAAGTTACCCTTGATTCTTATCAAAATTTGTACGATTGCATCGGTCCGGCTCGTATCTCATACAAATTTTGATATGGATTAGTTATTGGCTAAATCTATTAAGATTGGTAGGGTTTCCTTGCTATTTTTAATAGTTTTGCTAGTTATCAATCTTGTTATAACTAGTATTCTTACTATTTATAACAAAATCATCCCTTGCCCGATTAAGATTGAAGCGAATCGGCTTTATATCTCTTCAAACCATCGTCTTGTTGCTTTTCCCTATTTACATCTCGCTTTGACGATGGTTTCGGTTAGCTTAGCTATTTGGATCCAATCTTGATCGAAGATAGCATGTGGTCAGGATGTGTTTAGCCCTAAGTAAAGCTTGCTAGTTGATGAAATATGGTCTAGAACTGCTATTATGGCTACCATCAATCCGGTTGACCCCCACTGTTAGCACTATAGATCAAAAATCATCAAATAGTAAGTCTTGCTTACAGTCGAGCATAGCCTCTGGTTGCATGCTATGTCCGCATCGGCTATTTAGCCGATCGCCTATGCTTACACGATCGTAGCATGTTTTCATGATTCTGTTGAGCGTGTATAGATTTGTATCCTTTGAGGGTTTAACCTGTTATATTTATCATGGCTGTATCGGTCTAGCTCGAACCCCACTGTTAGAGGTATTAGATTGAATCTAATAGGTGTATAAATTTATCCACGTTCATTGGTTGAGTGCTTGCATGTTATGAGTTTACTTTCATTGGAATCGGCTGTTTTAGCCAATGGCCTGCACTTTGAGAATATAATGGCTATTTACATGCTTTTACTTGTTTTTGTCTAGGTTAAAAGCTAGTACGTTTCTCATTTAATGCTTCCACGTCTACTTTGTTACACCTTTTGCATGTTTTCATGATCATCGGCTGTTTAGATCTATTGAGTAACTGGTAATTGTCGATATGCTCATTTTTACTTACCATGCATCATGAACATGCTGGATATAGACTCCCTAGTCGATAACCTTATCTCATCGGCTACTTAGCCGCACATTTCAAACAATCTAGACAAACATCAGCATGTTCCACCTTAAATTACTCATCAATCTTGTCTCCTTGTCAATTACAGGGTCAAATTGACTCGCACGCCCTAGGTCACGACCATCCGATCCGGTGTCCTCCTAAGTCTAGGGAGAGCTCGGGATCTGCTCCACGTGGTTTCTCTTGGCTTGCTTCGTGTGCTGGCAGTGGAACATCACTTTTTGTGTCGACCCGATGAAGATAGAGAGATAACTCTAGAAGAAGCTTTCAACCCTCACCAAAATGCATAAGTCATATCCTTGCTTGTTACAAGTTTGGGTCCGGATGAGTTTGCCAAAGTAAATGGAATGGGAAGTGCAAAGAAAGTTTGGTATACCTTGAGAGTATGTTTTGAAGGGGATAAGAGTGTGAGGAAAGGCAACATTGAGCTACTTCATGGTGAATTAGAAAGGTTCATGTTCTTGCAAGGTGAAACAACACAAGCTATGTTTGGTAGGCTCATGACATTGGTCAACCGAATAAGAGCTCTTGTAAGCACCGAATGGGATGAAAACAAGATTGCTAAAAAGATGTTGAGAACCTATACAGCAAAGAATAACATGCCAGCATCCATGATCATGGAAAGGCCTGGTTATGATGAGATGACACCCCAAGAACTCCTCTCAAAGCTCAAACATCATGAGTGTCTAGATGAAGATGCAATCAATGCTCATAATCAAAATTCTAGTGCAATGGGATACAACAAGAGTGCAGCCCTAAAAGCAACTCAACAACATGAAGTTCAAGGTTCAAGTCAAGAGAAGAAGAAGAAAGTGAAGGATGATTCCTCAAGTGAAGAAGAAGATTATTGACAGTCACTAACACCCATTTTGACCATCAACATTTCACCCAAAAGCATGGTAAAGTGAGGTAAATCATCATCACATGTGTAGAATTTTGTTTATAATTCACCTAGTTCCACTTATGCTTGTAGAATTATTTGTATGCAGGAAATATGGCAAATTTTGGCCAAAATGGTGACAAACATGGATATATGGAGCAAGTGGACGTGGCAGGGCCACCTAGGCCCATTGGGCAGCGTTGCCTGGCCCCACCTGGTGCCACCTTAGCACTTTGCCACATCACCGATCCATGGGAGCTCCTCCTCAGCCAATAGGATGCATTGATTCAAGTTGGTTCAATCAACGGTCATGATGAAGAGGCCATGGATCCATGGGCCCATTGTCATAGACATAGAGCTTCACCAACTGACTTTCTATCGAATTTCAACATGTGTTGTCCAAGTAACCGCCATTGGGAGTCAACCATCGCCGTTGGATCATAAGGCGGTGGAATGGAGGGCCGCTCGGTGCCCCCCTAGCACCGCCTAGTGCCCTAGGTCCTCCATCAACCTTGCCACTACCTACAAATACCCCTCCCCTCACTATACACTATAAATAGTGGGTGTGGAGCTCGGTGGAGAAGGGCCCCATTTATTTCCATGATCTCCAAGCTTCTCTTAGCTTTCTAGCTTAGCATTAGCCATAGAGTAGTAGTCTAGTAGTGGAGTAGAGCAAGAGCGGAGCTTCTCAGAGTCTGGAAGAGTCTTCTAGGTCTGGTATAGCTCCTTTGTAATTCTTTCATTTCTACATTACTTTATTCAGTATTTATTTTAGTATTTTATTCTAGTATTGCTTTCTTTACTTTAAGTACTTAGTCATTAGTGTTCATCATTAGTGAGCTTAGGTGCTTGTTGTTTGGCATTAGTAGCATAGGTTATCTTATCATTAGTAGTCTTTCATTAGTACCAGTTCCACCGTTTGGTTAGGGTGCTTTGATCTCATTTCATCGAAGTTTAGATCAAAATAGTAAGCCTATAGATTAAGAGTGGTGCTTAGGCTATAGATTACATGTGGATACGGCTAGGCCTCCGTATAGATGGTGGTAGGTGGCAAGTGGTGATAGCCTTATCTATCCTCTGTATTCCACCATGATAGGTCTAGTTATTAAATTGTAGGGCTTGTGGCAGACCTTATCTATTTAACTCTCCTAGTTGGTAGGTGGGCTACGTCCCAAAGTACTATCACATTTCTCCAAGTTATTTGTTTATCCTTAGTTACTTGAAAGATATATCGCTCACTCTCCCACCTATCTCTGGTTAGCTTGTATTTAGTAGTTAGTTTAGGTAGTTCACACCCATCCTTCACTATCATTCATCTACATAGGATCAACTTAAGACCTACCTTTAACAAATCCTAGTCCAATATAAATTCTAGCCTTCTGCCTTCCTATGGGAAAAAATATAAATTCGACACTTGGTACTCATCGAGCGAAGTGCTATGCGATAGTTCTATGCGCTTGCAGAATCCTCCAATAGTTGTTAAGAAATATCAACAAAGATTCCGATGAAGAGGTTGCATTTGTGATTAGAAATCTTAGAAAAATTATGAAGAAGAAGAGCAACCGCAAGACGTATGGTGATGGAAAGAAGAGGTACAAGAAGAGATTTTGCTATGGATGTGGTCAAACCGGTCACTTCATAGCCAATTGTCCTAATAAGAAGAAGAAGAAGAAGAAGTACAACTAGAATGAAGACAAGAAGAATAAAGGCAAGAAGAGAGGTGAAGCTCATCTTGGTGAAGAGTGGGAGTCAAATGATAGTGACTCAAGTGATGATGAGAAAAAGAAGAAAGGAGACGCAAACATCGCCATCTACCACTCTTCATCACCGACCATGATCTTCCCTGACTCGGCTTCACCACCAAAACCCTTCCCCAACCTATCTTCATCACCAAGGCTCTTCTCCAACCTCATCGACAATGACTACTACACTCCAACTTGCCTCATAGAAAAGGGGGAGAAGGTACATGTCTCACCCACTCACTCTAGTGATGATTATAGTAGTTGTGATGAGGACATAGAAGCAATTGAAGAAAGCATGATAAGAAAGTTTGATAAAAAGGGCTACACTAAAATAAAAATGCTAATGAAGAAATTAGAGAAGAGGGATAGATGCTTGGAGATGCAAGGAATAATCACTCAAGAGAGAGAGACAAAAACCTTGCACTTGAAGCATCTATTACCGAGGAAAAGATGAAGGTTGAGAAGTTAACCATAGAATTGTCTTTAGCCAATGACACAATTGGAAAATTGATTAAGGAACATTCTACAATTAATGACACAATAGCTAGCATCAAGAATGAGAAAAGTATAGCTCAAGAAAGCCTCACAAGCTTGGAAGAAAAATACCAAAATCTTGAGTTAAACTATAGCACTCTTTGGGCTAGCACTTCAACTTCTCCTAAGATAACCGAAGACTCTAATGTCTCCACTAGTAATGGTTGTAAAAGATGCTATAAAATTAATGTAAATGCATGTGCAACTAACCTTGTTGAGCTAGAGAAGAAAGACAAGAAGATACATAGGTTGAAGATGATATTAAAGAATGGGTGCAAGTGTCAAGAGCAATCCAACAAGATGATATACAAGTTATCAAGGCACCCATCAATCAAGGAAGGCATTGGCTACAATAGGTATGATGGGAAGGCCAATGGAAGGAACATGATCAATGGTGTGCCTTGTGTGAAGTTCAACAAGGGTGTTGCTCTTGATGAGCTCATATGCAAGGCAAACAACAAGGTCTACATTCCCAAGGTTACACCTACAAGTGACAAGACAAACAAGATGAAGCAAGTGGAGGCCCCAAGCCATAAGCACCACTCCCACGATGCTATGCTAGTGACTACATGTGTTGTTGGGGCAAGGATGGTAAGATCATTGTGAAGTATGTTGGTGCCCATAAGAGAAAGGAGATTATGAGGAGTGTTTGGGTGCCCAAGTTTTATGTGACTAACCCCCTAGGACCCAAATCTTTTGGGTACCTAAAACAAAAGCTTGATTTGTCTTTATAGGAATATTCCTCCGGTGGAACAAGTTAGGTGTTGGATAGTGGATGCACCAATCAAATGACTGGAGAGAAGGACATGTTCACATAATTCCAACCTAGTCATGATCAAAGTGGAAACATTGTGTTTGGTGACAATGGAAAATGAGAAGTTCTCGGTTTGGATAAAATTGCTATCTCAAATGATAATTCAATTTCCAATGTTTTACTTGTGAATTTGTTGAGATACAATTTGATGTCCGTTTCACAATTTTGTGAGATGGGGTATAATTGTCTCTTTGCGGATCAGGGTGTGGAAGTCTATAGAAGGGAGGATTCCTCTATTCCATTTATAGATCACTTAAAAGGGAATTCTATCTAGTTGATTTCAAATCAAATAGAGTAAATCCTGAGACTTGTTTACTAGCAAAATCTAGCATAGATTGGCTATGCCATTGCCGTCTTGCCCATGTTGGGATGAGGAACTTGGCCAAACTTTAAAAAGGCAAACACATCCTTGGGCTAACAAATGTTTCTTTTGAGAAAGATAGAATTTGTAGTGCATGGCAAGCCAGAAAGCAAGTTAGAGCTAAACATCTCGTCAAGAATATTGTGACAACCAAAAGACCATTGGAATTACTTCACATGGACATATTTGGACCCATCGCTTATATAAGCATTGGTGGTAGCAAATATGGATTCATAATTGTTGATGATTATTCTTGTTTCACTTGGGTATTCTTTTTGCGTGACAAGAGTGAAGTGCAAGGCATGTTCAAGAAGTTTGCAAGAAAAGCCCAAAATGAGTTTGATGTAAGATCAAGAGAGATAGAAGTGACAATGGGACAAAGTTCAAGAACACCTACATTGAAGGGTTCTTTGATGAAGAAGGAATCAAGCATGAGTTTTCGGTTCCATATACTCCACAACAAAATAGTATTGTAGAGAGGAAGAACCAAACTCTTATAGAAGCCACAAGAGCAATGTTGGATGAGTACAAGACTCTAATCAACTATTGGCCGAAAGCGGTCAACACGGCATGTCATGCTATCAACCGCTTATACCTTCATAAGAAAAGAGAAAAGACCACCTATGAACTTCTAACCAGTAAAAAGCCTAAGATGCACTACTTTAGAGTCTTTGGATCTAAGTGTTTCATACTTAACAAGAAATCCAAAAGATCGAAGTTTGCACCAAAGGTTGATGAAGGTTTCATGCTTGGTTATGGTACTAATGAACTGTAACATCTGGTTTTAAAGACAAAACCAGATACACACTATATGTGAGCCTAGGAAGTCAAATCTCACATATAACCACAAATAAGGGTAATATCAAGAGACAACACTTATTACATAATGTATTAGTATAAAGAATATAACCTTAGAGTATAGACAGCAGAAAGTCGACTCTGATCTTCTGACGAAGACTCCAAATCCATAAGGATGACTGACTGGTTGGCCACAAGCCTAACTCCTTCAGACTGGCAATCTAGTATCCATCCGGGATTTTCATTGGATGTAAAGCAAGTGTAAGCTCACCATGCTTAGCAAGTATATCAAAGGGATCTATGAGGCTCAAAAGGCTTGACACTGTTTGACTACGATTCACAATTTTAGTTGATCAAGTTTGAGCATCCTAAATCACTACTTCAATGAACAGTCCCAATTCCTAAGTGATATTAAAGTATAGTCAAGTTTATCTCAATTCCCAGTCATCCACCATCCACAGTAACCACTAATCTTGAAGGATCCAGACCACTCGTATCCGTGAGCACGGCTGTTATAACAGGTTAATTATTTCTGTAGAAATTGTACATCTTTACCCACTGAGCCGTGATTCCCAATGCCAGGGTTTGCAAGGCCCACTACACCTCTTCCCAGGAAGTGTGGCAGGGTATCACTATTAAACCCTTAGCTAGTTGCACTAACAAGTCGTAGCTACAAAGGAGTGGCACACGTGGGCATCGCAGCACGGTACACACCCTAGCAGAAAAAGGAAAGATACCCTCTTACCCTTACTGGAGCTACAAATGAGCTAGTATAATCTAGTTAACAGGTTAAAGTCAGAGTCATATAACACTCGGGGTTGTACGGAACCTCCTAGGTTACCGCTTCAGGATTAAGTCCTTATGGAGAGGCACTAGAGTACTCAACCCCGTACTCTAGCCCCCTATTTGTTGCTAAAAAGCTCCATTTTATCACATTGCATATAGCCTTTAGTCATGTTTAACCATTATTTTATGTTAAGCACTGCAGCATCTATCCAAAATGCCTACCCAAAAACCCTAGGTATCAAGGATATGTGGTACAAATAATCATCTAGGTAAAGTCCTTAAAGGTATTTCAAATTAGACACATGCACGAATATGAATGGTAATAGTTCATAGGTAACAAGGGGCCTTTGGTACACTTGCCTTCACTTGCTTTTCCCCCAAAGCAATACGCTCAAAAGCCTTTAGTATTCAACTTTCAATCTTCTGCTTCTAATTCTCAGCTTCTAGTCTTCAGAGAACAGCTTCTTAATCACCACGTAAACCTCACCGATTGACTGAACCATATATCACCACACAAACATCCATACATGGCATACAAATAAGAATATATGAGAATAGTACACCAACCAATAAAATAAGCAAAACGGCGTATCGCTACGAACACACAAATGCAAAAGACACGCTATATGCGATTCAATGAAAAAGCGACTATCGAAGGATTTTCAGTGCTACAGAAAATAAAACCTATCCATTTAACTTATTTTAACTGTAGAAACACATGTAAATATTTTATTAATCAACTTGATTCATTGCTTAAGAAAGAGCATGGTATAAAACCTATATTGACTTTATATTTCGAAAACGATGCTAAGTGATAGTATTAATACAATTAACTTTTTAACTGCCAAAACACATTTGAGTAACATGAGAACCACTAACGCCACTGCGTAGGACACGCCAAAAACAAAACTATCATTAAGAAGAAACAACTACCGAACTGTTTTATATATATTACAAAAGAAACATTTACGAGCTCGATTCATGTTAACTAAGAAAAACTATGTGAGTAGTACCCACTCAGGTTACTCAGAACGTATTCAATTTGAAAAGTTGAGTTAACAAAAGCCATACGAAAGCATCATGTGTTGAAGTTGAACTAAGCATGCTATAAATTAAAAATGTATTAATGTCGATATTAATCATAATGATAGTGATTTATGAAGGACTGATGTATTCACCTAAGTTGCTTTTAATTATAAACCCAGTTGCATAACCATTGAACAAATTAACATTTAACTTATAAATTTTTGAGATATGAGACATGTTAAACGTCACTGCTAACACGTAGCATTAGTCAAATTATATTTTAATTTAGAAACTGAGTTAGAGTAATCATGTTTTATTTATAAATGTTGCTAGGTAGATTAAGCAAGTTAAACTTAAACTTGCAACAGTAAAATACATGTGAGAGCATCTATACAAGTTTATCATATATACAACGGGTTTAAACTAACCAAACTTATAATTGAAAAGAATATTAATATCAACAATTAATCATATTAATATTATACACGAATTGCCGAGATATGAAACATATATTACTTAATTATAAAACTATTTGCATGCATACTTAATCATTTTAATATTTAATTATAAAAGCATAATAAGGTAACATGGAACACATTGTCATGAACACGTATCACCCATTGCGATGAAACTCGCGCAATCGAATCGAAATTAAAAACCTAAATCGACTTTAATTAATCAACGATTAATTAATTATAGACACAATTAATATTTTAATAAAATAAATTCATAAACATGTGACATATAAACTAATAACTCTACTGCATAGATCTCAATGACACAAATCTAATGCAACTGGAATGAACTGAAATGGAGTTAAAATGAATAAACTACGATTATTTAACGACTGGTGGCGAAATCGTAAATACCTCGTCTTCTACCTCTCTCTCTTCTTCCTGCTGTCTGTCTGTTCCATGCATGCAGATGTACATGGCCATGGTAGCTACTGCGTTGCACCACGCAGGGAAGGGGACGGTGGGACCTAGCAGGCCGGCGGCGGCATGCGGCCGTGCGGCTGGCAGCCCGCCATGCGCGCAAAGGGCAGTAGAGGCGGCTGGCCAGGCCTAGCAGGCGGCGGCCATGCCTGCCGCTCGCGCACGGAGGACAGGGAGCCAGGGTGCAATGTGCATGGGCCACAGGGGCCACACGGGTCGGCGAAGCAGGCCCGTGGAGAGGTGACAGCAGCCGGAGACGAGGGAGCGAAGGACGCCGGCCATCCATGGAGAGCTCATCGGAAAACAGAGGAAAATGAAGGGGATGGCGATCAGAGGTGATGGTTTCACAAAAATAATTGCGTAACGGTATAGAGGAGGACGCGACGAACCTCGTGGTGGTTACGGTTTCCACAGAGGACACCGTAAATGGTCAAAAACGCTCGCCGAAGGTTCGCCGGAAAAGTTCATCGGAAACGAGATGCAGAACTTCGGCTTTAGATATGGGACGATAGGAGTGGTGGCTGGGAAAATGAATCGTACTTCTGGAATCCTCGCGTTGAGGGCTACGCCGGCATATATATACGCAGGGTTTGGAGATTTTGGAAATCTGAGATATTTTAGTAATAATTGGTTTTCGGAATTAAAATAATTATAGAAAATCTAGAATTACTATTTAGGCTCCAAAAAATATCTCTGAGCTCCAAAAAATACCAAAAAAATCCTAGGGATAGACGGAAGAATGAGGAACACAACCAAAGTGATTTTAGCACCCGAAAAAGACTTTTGGATTAATCGAGAAAAAAGACAAAGCTCCAATAAATAGGAATTTAATCCCGGAAAGAGAGGCATCGTTCTAACGCGTCTTAAAACCTTTTCCAAGCCTTTGGATTTTGAAAACAAGGCATCTTATCTAACTTTTGTTTTTGCAAGTTTTCAAATTCTTTTTAAACCACTACTTGAAAGCAATATTTTAAAGATTATGATTTGAATTTATTTTCCAAACCACTCATTACAAAAGTACCAATGCATCGGCATGTATGCGCAAACATGTTGCTTCCCTTATGTTGGATTTTAATTTAAAGAAAATTTTCTTTTACCTATGTTTTTATGAGCATAAAACAATTAACAGAAATTATTTTACTCTTTTTAGAAAGTAGCTAATTTTAGGGTGTTACAATTCTATCCCCTTAAGATGAATCTCATCCCTGAGATTCGGAGAAGAAGAGCAAAGAAGAGAGGGATACTTCAACTTGAGATCTTCTTCACTTCCTTGAGCAATACCATCTTGATACTCACCTTGTGTTGTATGAGAATTCATCACCTGGCTACTCTTGCAGATTCTTATTCCATCTTATTCCAAGTCTGATCTTGTTGCTTCTCTTAATCTGTTCCAATGAATCTTATTATCCATATGTTAAGCTTCCAAAAGATCTTACTTAGCTTGAATCATAACTTTGAATTCTATGGTTCATTTTTTTGCATTTTGAAATGTTTTACTTTTCAAAAGGAAGACTTTAAATCAAAACTGAACAAATTTCCTTTTTCAACTACTTTTTAAATAGCTTTCAAAATATGTTTTATGTTTAGAACTCAAGAAAATATTTCAACCATGTTTTGAAACTCTTTTGAATAAATGTTTTTAAGGTTTTGAAATAAACCCAACCATTTTCAAATCATTGGAAATTTAGGTAAACATACTAAGCTTTGTTTTTTTCAAACTCTTTTGAAAACTCGACTTTATAATCAAATATAAGATAAAGAGTAGACAAATCAACTCGGGCTCTTTTGAAATCTGTTTCAAACAAGGGATTTTCAAGATTTTAGAAAACAAATGAAACATTCGAACTTTATTTTCAAATCATTTTGAATGAACTCTTTTGGGATTTCTGAAATCAAACCAAATCAATTTCAAAACTACTTTAGAAATAAAGAGAGTAAGTTTTCAATTCCCATTTTCTTTTGAAATCAAACAAAAGACTTAATACACATGTTCAAGTTCTTTTTGGAATAAAACTTTTGGGGAATTAAATCAAATCAAATAATTTTCAACCCTTTCAAACCATTTTTGAAGACTTCTTTTAGAAATACACTTTTGAAATCAACTCAAACCTTTTCTTTTCAAATTTTGTTTAGAAATCAAACTTAATTCTAATTCAAAGCCAAAAGTGCTCTGTTTCCAAATGCAAATTGTCACAAACTTTTGAACCAAATTTTTAAACTTTTGTAAAATATCTTGAAAGCATTTTGAACACCTTTCAAATAAAATTTGAAATAAGACAACTCAAATTATTTTTTTAATCGAACTTTTCCAAACAACCCATTTTAAAAACACTTTAGAGTCATTTTCAAAGTGTTTTAGAATAAAATGGTTCAAAAGTGTTTTTAGAATAACCCTTTGAAGAGTAACCGAATACATTTTACTCTTTTTGAAATTTAGTTCAAAGCAAAGTGGGTTTTCAACTTTTTGAAGTTTTAGGAATAAGATACTTTCAAACTTTTTATGAATTTATGTTTTTAAACTAAAACCTTGAGTGAAGCAGTTCAAATCAAATTGTTTTCTTTGAATGGGCAAAAGAGTCTTTCAAAATTCAAATCAAAACTTTTGAAATGTCTCAAATATAGTCTTTAGCAACTCTTTTTGAATCTTTTAAACTTTAATACTCTTTTCAAATCAACTCTTATTCTTTGGTAAAATACTTTTGAAATTAAGTTTTGAATACCAACTCTTGAAAATGAGAAAACAAACTTAAACCCTTTTTGAACTTAGTTCGAATAAACTTTTGAAGAAGTTTTTCAAAGTTCTTGAATCAAAAGGTTGTTAATTCATTTTCCAAAATCTTTTGAAGATTTCATTTCAAGGAAAGAGCTTTAAATAGAAATCAAAACTAATCCAATTGTTTTCAAGAGTTAATCTTAGTCTTGAGCATTCTTACAACTCTTTGTATACGTCTATATCCTTGGTACGTGATGATCGAACTCCCAACCATAGCTAGCTCGAAGATCAATGTCGACGTGGATCCGAACTCCTTGTGGTTCATCAACTCGCAACACTCTTAGCTTGGCTACCCCCCTTAAGAAGAGATGGGATAGGGGCACCAACATCCAGCATGTAACTTTCTTCAAGGTGTATTATCATCCTCTGACATCCTAGAGAGCTTGTGGACATAGATAAGAGTAAGAAAAATCAATCCTTCCCGTAGATAGAAAACAGCAGTGCAGAAAAACATCCATATCTCAAGTTTTATTTCTCCAAAAAAGTTGCATCTTAAACCGTTGGAAACCTTATAATATTCCCCACAACTTTCTGTTAGACCACTTCTTCAGATTCTGTGGTTAACCTTGTCGAAATCTTTGCTCAACAGAAACTATTCCAGATTCCAGACAGCGCAGATGTATCACATTGTGATTTTCATATTTCCCAAACCAGAAATGATATCAAGGTGACTCTTGCGGGAAAAGAAAGATCTTGAAGTCTACTTTCACCCAGAATTTTCTCAAAATTTTTGGTTGCCCAGAGGTTGGAGACATAGGCCATAGAATTCAGACTGCTCCAGAAGACAGAAAGCAGGAAACAAAAGAAAGAGAACCCAGACTATTTATTTCCTTATCCATTATACTTTAAACCTTTAATATAAATGAAATTGTGAGCATAACCCACAAATTCACTGCACTCATTACAAAGATCCAACTCAACCATGATCATTTGGACAAACCACTCAAACACGAAGTACAAGCTCATTGCTAATCTTTCCTTCTAGCTACTTGGTAGGCATTCTTAAGAGAAATCTTTCTTATCAGGGCTTTAGTAGTTTGAATAGAGGTGATACTAGAAACTTTGCAAGAGATCAAGAACAATAACTCAAGGAGATAAGAAAATATAGCTCCAAGGGAGCTATCAAGGAGGGGAGACAATAGGACAAGGATTGGAAATATTCAATTCAATGAGTCAAGGAGGTGGAGAAATAGTTTTATAGTAAAATAGGTTTTTACAAACGACCAGTGCTAACTAGGCTTGTGTCCTACAGTCAGCATTACTTTGATACCACTTTGTAACACCCGATTTTAAAGACAAAACCAGATATACACTATATGTGAGTCCAGGAAGTCAAATCTCACATATAGCCACAAATAAGGGTAATATCAAGAGATAATACTTATTACATAACGTATTAGTATAAAGAATATAACCTTAGAGTATAGACAGTGGAAAGTCAACTCCGATCTTCTGGCGAAGACTCTAAATTCATAGGGACGACTGACTAGTTGACCATAAGCCTAACTCCTTCAGACTGGCAATCTAGTACCCATCCGGGATTTTCATTGGATGTAAAGCAAGTGTAAGCTCACCATGCTTAGCAAGTATATCAAAGGGATCTATGAGGCTCAAAAGGCTTGACACTATTTGACTGTGGTTCGCAATTTTAGTTGATCAAGTTTGAGCATCCTGAATCACTACTTCAATGAACAGTCCCAATTTCCAAGTGATATTAAAGTATAGTCAAGTTTATCTCAATTCCCAGTCATCCACCATCCACAGTAACCACTAATCTTGAAGGATCCAGACCGCTCGTATCCGTGAGCACGGCTGTTATAACAGGTTAATTATTTCTATAGAAATTGTATATCTTTACCCATCGAGCCGTGATTTCCAATGCTGGGGTTTGCAAGGCCCACTACACCTCTGATATCGTGTTTTCAATAAAGCCACTGGTTTAATTGAAATCATGGTAGACGTGACTTTTGATGAAACCGATGGCTCTCAAAAGGAGCAAGTCAGTGTTGAGATTATAGGTAATGAAGAAGCTCCACACAAAGCTATCAAGAAGCTTGCCATTGGTGAAGTAAAGCCCATTGAAGTATAGGATGAAGACAAAGACACCATTGTGCATGTTGATCATGATCCTACCATTCATCATGTTTCATCCAATGAACATGGTGAAGCTTCTACATCTAGAAACAATCATGAAAGAAGATCAAATGATGCACAAGGTCATTCACATGAAGATGGTGCTATCAATGGTGATGAGCAAGCTTGACCTCAACTCAACCATCAATAAAGAAATGAAGACAACCCTCCACAAGACCATGGTTTTGTTCCTCCAATTGGTCAAGACCATGATGATGAAGATGATGGTCCCATCCAAAGATCAACTCAAGTGCCACATCCAAGAGTTCATCATTCCATTCAACGGAATCATCCTGTTGATAACATATTAGGGAGAATTCGACGAGGGGTAACGACACGTTCCCATTTAGCAAGTTTTTGTGAACATTACTTGTTTGTTTCTCCTTTGGAATCTTGTAGGGTGGAGGATGCACTTGATGATCTGGATTGGATGATAGCCATGCAAGAGGAGTTGAACAACTTCACTCAAAATGAAGTATGGTCCATAGTGGAAAGGATCAAGCAAAATGTGATTGGAATTAAGTGGGTCTTCCGCAACAAGCAAGATGAGCATGGTGTGGTGACAAGGAACAAGGCTAGTTTGGTGGCTCAAAGGTTCACTCAAATTGAAGGCTTGGATTTTGGGGAGACCTATGCACCGGTGGCAAGGCTAGAATCAATTCATATTCTACTTGCTTATGCTACACATCATGATTTCAAGCTATATCAAATGGATATAAAAAGTGCATTTCTCAACGGCCCTCTATCTGAGTTGGTATATGTAGAGCAACCACTAGGCTTTGAAGACCCCAAGTATCCCAACCACGTCTACAAGCTCGACAAGGCACTCTAAGGGCTCAAACAAGCCCCTAGAGCTTGGTATGATTGCTTGAAGGATTTCCTACTCAAATAAGGGTTTGAGATAGGAAAGGCCGATGCTACTTTATTTACTCGCAAAGTCAATAATGATATCTTTGTTTACCAAATATATGTCGATGACATAATATTTGGTAGTACTAATGTGACTTTTTGTGAGGAATTTAGTAGGATCATGATGAATAGGTTCGAGATGTTCATGATGGGAGAGTTGAAGTTCTTTCTTGGATTTCAAATCAAGCAACTCAAGGATGGCACGTTCATAAGTCAAACCAAGTACACCAATAACATGTTGAAGAAGTTTGACATGGACAAAGCCAAGCCCATCAAGACACCCATGCCAACCAATGAACATCTTAACCTTGATGGAGGAAACGACATCGATCAAAAGGTATATCACTCCATGATTGGATCCCTCCTTTACCTTTGTGCATCTAGGCCCGATATTATGCTAAGCATGTACATGTGTGCAAGATTTCAAGCTAATCCGAAAGAATATCATTTGATGGTTGTTAAGAGAATTTTTTTTATATCTAGTACACACTCCTAATCTTGGCTTGTGGTATCCTAAGGGATCCACTTTTGAGTTACTTGGCTATTCCAATTCGGACTATGCCAGTTGCAAGGTAAACTGAAAGATCACTACTGGGACTTGCTAATTTATTGGTCAGTCTTTGGTGTCTTAGAGCTCTAAGAAGCAGAACTCTGTTGCTTTGTCCACCACTGAAGCCGAGTATGTGGCGGCTGGTGCATGATGTGCCCAACTATTTTGGATGAAGCAAACTTTCAATGACTTTGGTTGTGAGCTAACCAAGATACCCCTTTGTGTGACAACGAGAGTGCCATTAGGTTGGCAAACAACCCTATAAAACACTCTCGAACAAATCACATAGACAATCGGCATCACTTTTTGAGAGACCACAAAGCCAAAGGAGATATCGCAATTCATCATGTGAGCACCAAAAAGCAACTAGCTGATATCTTCACAAAGCCCCTAGATGAGTCAAGATTTTGTGCTTTGAGGAGTGAGCTAAATATCATTGATCCTCGTAACATGGCTTGATGTCTTGCACATACTTTGTTTGATCTAGCTAGGAGAAAAGATTTGTGAAAATATTGTGTGATGCTTTCAAAATCTATTTTGTTGTTTTCATATGTGACTATTACCTTATAATGCTTGATTGAAATCTAGTCACATGTGAAAATGTTAGTGTCCATCATATTTTTGCCCCACATGGCATGGTGAGTTGGAGCTAGGATTTTTTTAGTCTTCTTGTGTTAGAAGTCCCGACAGCCGGAAGTCCTGGCTCCCGCCAGAACTCCTGACTGCCAGAAGTCCCGGTGCAGCGCTAGAACTCCTGACGTAGATCTAAATCGATGCCCCTTTGACCGCGCATTTTGACCTAGGGTAAAAGCGTTTCACTGTAGCCCGACCCAGTAACTCCACTCTTTCCTCTCCCACTTGCCCATCCCTCGCTCACCCACTGCCCCCACGCCATCTCGTGCCACCCTCGTGCCACTGAGAGCTCTAGCCTCCCCGAGACCTCCGGTTCCCCCGCTATTTCGCCTTCCTAGAAGCCCCGTCGCCCCTCCTCCTTTTCCTCTCTTGGCTCCAGTGACTTTGTCGGCGTTTGGCATCCTTGGTGGTGTTGTGTCCATGGATTTGTATGAGGACGTTGCTCATGTTGTGGATTCCGCCATCTTTCTCCATCTTCTTCCCTTGTTCAAGGTACTACCGTGGTGCCCTAACCCTAACTCCAATGTACCTTGGATTTTGCCTCTATTCTTCGTCCCTCTCTCCTCCTCTACCTTCCTTGTTTGGATGTGTGTCTCAATGTGAAGCCCCATGAATGGATTTGCAATGTTGAGCGTCAGAGGTCCCGGCACCCACCAGAGGTTCTGACTGTCAGAAGTCCTAGCTCCCAGCCGGAACTCCCAACTCTGTGGTTGCTACTCCATTCATGTTTCTTCATTTCAAGATGTTTGTTCATTTTTCTTTGCCTTGATTCTTAGTTCCGCTTTGTGTTTCTCACAGCAATGGTGTCTGGTAGTGAAGATAGTCCTCCCCATCGTCAGGAGAAGCACTCTAAGAGGAATAATGACCTCGCCAGCACATCCAAGCCATCGAGACACACCAAGGCCACTTGCCCCCATGATGGTGATAGTGATCATGGCCATGGCAGAAGTGCCCGTGGTCATGGCACCCATGGTCCACACCCATTGGTTGGTGCCGTGGCTCAAGAGTTTATCCTAGGTCTTGGTGCTGTCTGATGAGTACAGGCCCGATCTTCCGAGAGGTAGCCGATAAGTTCGATTTTGTGGAGATCTCAATGTTGGCGATTCGGCTTCAAATCAAACGCGATTCGAACCCTGCAACCGTTACACCACTACTACGTTGGTTATCAACCAAGCACAACTTGATTGACCTCGCCAAGAAGGCTTTTCCTGCCAGCGAATCGAAGAGCACAAGCAAGAAGGTAAAACACGCAATCTGAAATTGCAAATATGAATGACGCGAACATCAATAGAGGATTCAAGAACTCAGTTCCAAAGGACTAATCAACACAGTGGAGGAGATCAAGAACGGGGGCCCTGGATCACTGTAAAATGATTTGTCACCACAGTTACAATGAACGATTTAGTTTCTCGATGGAAAACTAAACTCTAAACAAAAACCCAATTGTGTAGCAGTGGCGGTGGCTATGTTTATAGTCTAAGACTCGGCCTAGGGTTGGGGACGGCCAGGGGTTGGACACCCACAACTTGGGCTTAAGGCCCGACACGATACATGGCCAAGTTGGCCCAAATAGGTGACGCAGCACCTTGCCGTGGTCACACAGAATGATCCACGGACCTTCTGGAGCTGGGACCAGATCCAAAATGACGGCGTCGTCGTCCCCTTTCCAACGCATCCAAGAACAGCCTGTTTTGATGTCGTATGAGAAAGTTATGACTGAAACAGTGACGACGTGTCTACTGAATCCGAGGGCGACGTGGCAGCTGAGTTGGGAACGAATTGCAACTTGGGGAAGACCATGGCATCGGTGTGTCCAGCATGGCGATGTCCTCATCATCCTCCCCTTCTTGAATTGGAGTCGTCCTCGACTCCATCTTGGCGATGTCCTCATCACTGTCCCTGTTGTTGATCCTGCTGAGGAAACTCTTGATCAAGCTGGTCGGACCATCGCCGATGATGTGTGCACCATGACCCCGCCTTCAGGTCCATGCTAATTTGGGGTCAGCCAGTTGGTTCCGTTCCAAGGTCCTACTCCATCCATTTGGGAGCCTCAGCGCACACCCAATCTAGCTGGTGGTTACACCCCACATTTGATGGTTGACTACCATCACAAGGTGTTTGAGATCCGTCGTCAGTGTGCTCAATCCCTCTATGATGAGCCCAAGGATTTGAGGATAGAGTACGGGTTCTGGCAACCATTCCACTTTGACTTCTATCATCATTTGGTCTACCTCTGCTACATCAACAAGCGTGAGCCTCCGGTGATTCCAATGAAGTACATCGACACTTACAAACTTGGTAAGATGCCTGAATTGGAGATTAAGCAGTTGATCCATGACTTGAAGAGGATGGGGCTTGAGCCACTAATGGAGTTTCGCAAGCCATGGAACAATGAGGTGATTTGTTAGTTTTATGCATCCTATCACTTGGACACTCATGAAAGTACTCATGTCATTCATTGGACCACTGAAGGGAAGCACTACAAGGTTGCCTTTCCTACCTTTGTTCTTGGTTTGGATCACAAGGATCGCCGCTCTACCGCCATTTCTGAGATTTTAGCTCTTGCTTTGGATGAGTACTAGTACATGTATTTGGATGGTCATCGCGCTGATGGGCAGATAGTTTGGTTGAAGCCTTACTACTATGTGCTCAATAACATTCTTCTCTAGATCTTGTATCCCAAGAGCAGTGACTCTACACATCTACGTGATGGCTCACATGTTGTCCTTGATTGCTTTGGTGATGAGTTCACCAAGTTTTCCATTAGTCAGTACCTTTGGGACAAGATCTTCTAGGCTAGTGAGGATGTGGTGAAGCACCACCCTTATGCTCCTTATATCATGCATACCATTGAGCAAGTGTCAGGCATTCACTTTCCTACAAACGCCCCTCACAAAGTGCTCAAAATTTCCAACAAGGTGTCTCTCCAGGCGAAGAGAGACTTGGAGGAGGCAGCCAAAGCAAAGGCAAAGGAAAAGGTGCTTCAGGTTCCTCCACAAGAGCTTCTCCACCATGTGGCTCTCGCTCTCTGTGTGCTCATAGTGAGGAGCTCAGTCCTCCTCCGGTAGTAAGCCTCCCAACAAGTTCAAGTTCTTCATGAAGTACATGTTTGGGGCTTGTTGTGCTAGTGCAGAGCGTGAGCAAGAGATGCTTGTGAGGATGCATTGAATTGAGTAGAAGCTTGATATTCACTCTGCACCACCTCGAGCTTTGGAGCCTCTTCGTGATCCTTTTGAGCTTTATGATGAGGCTTGCAAGGAGTATTATGGTGAGTCATCCGATCCGCCCCGTCGTCATGGAAAGCAACAAGCCGATGCGGAAGATGAGGAGTACCATGAGGAAGATGATGATGATGATGATGACGACGACGATGATGATGGTGGTGACCATAATGATGACGAGGACTATGACATTGAGTAGTTGTTTCTTTCACGCGGCCTACCCCTTTTGGCACTTGTTGACAAAGGGGGAGTATTAGACTTTGATCTATCTATATAATAAGTTAGTTGGCTTGGTTCGAGACTTTAAAATTTTTTAGCTTGTATGAACTATGTCGTGTGGTGGCACTAAGTGATGGACAACTATATGTATTTGTGTGTGATGGATGATTGTAGGACAAGTAATGCTTATTATCTATCTTATTAGCGTTCGTGCTTGTCTTTACTTGTGCTTGATGATTGTTATATTTTGGATGGCCATGTGTTGGTTAAAGTTCCTACTTTGTGATCTTGGCCATCATCTTCTTTTTATTTGTTTGTGAATATAACTTGTCATATTGCATATCTTTTTCACGTATATATTTGTTCACACACTTGTTGCACCCCACGAATTGCAAAATTTAGGGGGAGCTCTTGTATCTTGATATATGCAAATGATGGATAAATGATCATCATTAAAATTCAAATTCATTGCATATATTAAGGGGGAGCTCTACATAAATTTTGGGGTTCAAAGGCTTTAAATTCTTTCATTCTTATAAAAGCCTAAGTTGGTTGTCATCAATTACCAAAAAGGGGGAGATTGAAAGTGCATTTGCCCCCTATGTGGGTTTTGGTGTATTGATGACATCCAAATTAGAGACTAATGAGATCTTAATGAGATATATTGTAGCTTCAGCCCCATGAAAGTTTTAAAGAGTTGATCTAAGATGAAATGGTATCCCTCAATTCTTGAAGATGAAAAAGGTGGACGAACTCAAACTGCTCTCTAAAGCTTTTATATTTTGTTTTGGGTTTAGGTATGCCATACTATAAAGTGGGATGCAAGTTGAGGTGGTCTAAGGAAAATAGAGTGCTCAAGCATAAAAATAAAATTAAAAGAGAGACACTCAAGCACCTCACGAACACTTAGATATAGTTTTTGGGTTTTTGGCCGTCGAAAGTTCCGACGTTTGTCGGAAGTCCCGACTTCCACTGGTAGTCCCAGTGCCTTAGGACTTAGACGCCTGGCTCGCCTGACCATCAAAAGTTTCGACAGTCACCGGGAGTTCCGACGATAGTCGAGCAAGCCCAGTGGTCTACACGTTTGAACAGTAGTTTTCAGTAGCGCCGGAAGTTTCGGCGATCTGTGTCGGAACTTCCGACACAGATCTGAACAGTTGGATTTGCCTATGAGTATAAATACCTCTCTTCTCTCTTCTAACTGTTACCCACTCATTCATTGTGACCTAACTCTGTCCAAAACTCCTCCCAAGCATTCAAGACTCCCCTTTCCTCTCCCCTTTGCTCCAAAACTTCGATTCCCTTAGAGATTGAGTGAAAGGAGAGTGGATTGAGTGAGAGAATCAATTTGGCAAGCTTGAGCACTTGATTTCTTTGTCAAGCCAGTTGGATTTCCGTCTATTACTCTTGGAGCTTTGCTCCTAGCCGGCTAGGCGTCGCCCAAGAGCTTCCATCTTGTGGAAGAGCCTTGGGAAGTTTGTATTACCCTTGATTTCTTAGTGGAAAGCCAAGTGACCTTTGTGGTTTCCTTGAGAGAGGCAAGGAGGTGGAAGAAACTCTGACCTTTGTGGTCACCTCAACAACGAGGACGTAGGAGCTTCTTTGTGGGGTTGCCGAACCTCGGGATAAATCCTTGTGTCTCGCGTGCTTGTAGTTGTTGTGATTTGTGCTATCATATTTGTTCTTGATTGTTTTCTCTTCGCCCTAATGCACCTCTTAGGGTTTGAACTCAATCTACGGAGTGGAAGCTTTTCGGTGTCAAGGGAGTGACTCTACGTGTCTACCTAACCACTTGGAAGTGGGGTTGTAAGAAATCTCGGACTCAAAGTTCATTTTTGCACTTGTAGTAAAATCCACGTAGGAGTCGGAACTCCCGGCTGTTTGCGTCGGACTATCGGGACTTCCGACAGTTGCTGACATTTGACTTTGAGTTTGTGTAGAATTTTTTAGATATGTCTATTCACCCCTCCCCCTCCGGGCATTATTTAGATCCTTTCAGTACCCCTGGCCCAATCTGTGGCGGCGCGGGGCAGGCAGATGACGACGATGATGATGGTGCGGGATTGGCATGAGGGTGGGGAGAGACGAGAGTGGGAGAAAACGGCGTCCGGGTCCCTCCTGTCGGTGCACAGGGCACTACTGTAGGAGCCAAGGTGCATTCGGCGAAAGGTGACACAAGCGCTTCGTGCTGTTTAGGCGTGTAGATGTAGATGTATAGTACGTCCTACTTTTGAAATGCAGGCAGTGTTCGTCTCAAACTCAAACTGTGTCAAGCTTTGATTCCTAAAAGTGATTTCCAGTTTAGAAATGTTTGGATCCTGCTACACAAACGGATTAACAACTAAAAGATATATCAGTGTCTGGGTCATCAATAATCTAAACTATCATCATATTTAGGAATGAAAACAGTCATGACAAATCCCGTTCCGTCACGTCTCAAATTATGCATTTAATCCGCTTGAATTCGTATTGATGGTCATGCCGACTGTTTTTGTTTTTTTTTGTTTCTGGTAAATCTAGAAATAGGACAAAAATTATATGACTTTTTTTAACGATTTTGCTTTTTCCTTTTTTTTACTGGGATATCCTAGTTTTGTCTACATAGGATAGATATCCTGTTTTAGAAAGTGCAATAATGCAGCACAGCCATTTATGCCACATCATAGTAGCCTTGTCATCTTATAGTCTTGCACTCTTATACTCTTGTCATCTTATGAACCTTACGACATGATCTAGAATTATATATATGCTGGGTTCTATGTGTCAATGTTCACGTTTTGTCTGTCTATATCCTGTCAACACATTTCCGTTTGAATTGATTCGTTTTTTATTTCCGATGAATCCCGTTTTTGTTTCTGTTTCTGGCCGTCCTGATTTCGATTTCGTTTCCATATTAAAATGTAAAAGTAATGGGAGAGGATATATCCCAACCGGTCCCATTCATTTTCATCCCTAATCCTCTTATTACTACTAGCAGACTCTGTGCTTGCAACGACAAACAAATTGTTGTGCTATCATCTGTACCCGTTCATACCAATAATAATGAGCCCTATCTTGTTGTGGATTTTAATTACACTTGGTCCAACCTTATTTCAATTAAATCAAATAAATTCTAAAACCACAATATATGTTAGGTGCAATAAAAGATTAATCACGTACGAGACATTGACTCTACTGAAATGGGAGACTATTAGGTTAACAAACGTGGAAGGCAAGCGTGTGGCTCAAGCTTAGACGGCCAGGCCACGACACAAGTTATGCTTACTAGTGGAGGGTGCGCGCCATTGCGCGCATAGGCAAAATATGACTGAAATGTAAATGTTCCAATGTGCAATACAAGCATGAAACTGAACTAATGCATGGGTTTAGTATATCAGGAATTCAAGACTTTGAAAAAAGGTATTGGATCCTTTACTCATTCCTGAGTATATAGTCAGGACAAAGTATTACAATGAACAAAAGTGAACTGATCTACATAGAAGAATTTTCAGAGTGGTAGACACTCTGTACTTGGAGCCAATTACAGACACTCTGGTATGAAAGGAAAGGGCATAAAAAATCTAAAAATTAGAACTTGAGTTTGGGAAAGACCGTACACTGTACTTACATAGAACCAAAATAAATATTGAAGCAAAAGGTTTACAGGGAGTAGGAGAATTGACTTGGGTCAAGCGTTAAATGGTAGAGAGCAGGATGTATACCTAATCATTCAGAATCTGTTGGAGCTCGGATGATCTGAGCTGTTGGCGACTTGAGTGGGTATGAATGGCCTATTTAGATGACATCGTACTTGTACCGAACAGAACCCATGTCTTGGGCTCATGGATTGTGTGATTAGCCTACACAAAGCAGTGAAGCGAATAATATTTTCGAGATAAATGCGACAATTCAGAAGAGGAATCAATATACAATGTTAACTGATTGCACGATGAGAAGTGAATAAAGAAGAAATTATGTGTAACAGCAAAGCCTTATAATGTTCTTAAATCATGGCCGAAAAAAGAGTAGTCATTCAAACTATGTAACTGCTGTTATTAGGTAAGCAGACAGCCAAATGAAATATGCAAGTAAATGAACATGCATCACACAGGCATGGTTGTACATGTTGTCTCTACTTGGAGCCAATTATAGACAGTATGGAATGGGGGGAAATTGCATAAATATTTTTCTTAATTTTTAACTTGAAAAGTTTTTTTGAAAATTAGCAATATATCGAAGTGGTCTGAAAGGCAAGGCACGGCGAAAGACTACGAACCTTAAGTTTTGGACCCACATGATGGAAGAGCAATACTGAATTCAGACCAACTGCGTACTAAACATATACTTGCATCTGTCCTATGATCCATTTAGAAGAAGCAAAACACAGCAGCTAGAAACATGGAATTGGAAAAGTGTCAAAAAAAAGTTGTTGCTTTGAGGGGAGAGGAATAATCATACCAGAAAGGACACTAGAAAGTGGGTTCAAGGTGAAGCAGAGTCTTGCAGATTAGGTGTCAATGTACAAACTGCATGCCGTGGAGATGAAGGTGAGCTTTTTCAGCGTGGTT
This sequence comes from Miscanthus floridulus, assembly GCF_019320115.1. NCBI lineage: Eukaryota > Viridiplantae > Streptophyta > Magnoliopsida > Poales > Poaceae > Miscanthus > Miscanthus floridulus. The sequence goes on along the minus strand of NC_089587.1, from coordinate 96,145,780 downwards.
CACAATCTTGCGCAGTCCTTGAACTCTATCTACACTTATACCAACATTCTCATGTATATAATTCAGTGTGCCTGTCAAACAGAGAAAATGCTCAAAACCTCCATTATTGATAACTTACAACATAAGAGGCATTTCATATCTTGCCTTCTCAACTACATATAGCCCAAACGATCTTCTATGGCAATTTCAACTGAATTGCTGGGGCGTCACACTATTTTTGGAGGAAACAAACTTTTGAGAGGCACAGATGGCGTGACACAAACAACAAACAATGTTACTTAAGTTCTGTATATGGCCTCCTAGGTATTGAACATGAGATCAGCTCATCAAATGTGTCAGGGAAAACTTTTACAAAATCAGTGATGGATTCTCATATGAATTTCTTTGTTTCCTTTACACAAAGCTAATCAATATGGAAATCAGTTCACCAAATGTGTCAAAAGTAAGGTTCCTCCTAAGATTCTCCTTGTTTTGACTACATAGGCTTTTTCGAGCCACCAATAGTCATATTGAACTTTTTTGAAATAATTACCCCACAAAAATGTGAAGAGTGATCTATGCTTGGATCAGTAACACGACAGTACTGTAGTTCGGTAATGTAATAACCAATCTAAAATCTTTAGTCCTGGCCTCCACATATTTTGCCCAACATGCATAGTTTTCCAAGGTTTTCTACTTTGTATTTTGGAATCAATAAATAGCAGTTTGATGTTCTATTATTGTCATAGGGAAAAGCAATCAAGTTTCAATCCAAAACTAAAATTAGAATTAGAAAGAAAACACGAAAATACCCTAATGACTTTTAGCTCTATCTATTTCATTTCTCGCCGGTAGGAGCATCCAGTTTAACCTACACAACACTATTTTTGGAGGAAACAAACTTTTGAGAGGCACAGATGGCGTGACACAAACAACAAACAATGTTACTTAAGTTCTGTATATGGCCTCCTAGGTAGTGAACATGAGATCAACTCATCAAATGTGTCAGGGAAAACTTTTACAAAATCAGTGATGGATTCTCATATGAATTTCTTTGTTTCCTTTACACAAAGCTAATCAGTTCACCAAATGTGTCAAAAGCAAGGTTCCTCCTAAGATTCTCCTTGTTTTGACTACATAGGCTTTTTCGAGCCACCAACAGTCATATTGAACTTTTTGTTAATAATTACCCCACAAAAATATGAAGAGTGATCTATGCTTGGATCAGTAAAATGACAGTACTGTATTTCGGTGATGTAATAACCAATCTAAAATCTTTAGTTTTGGCCTCCACATATTTTGCCCAACATGCATAATTTTCCAAGGTTTTCTACTTTGTATTTTGGAATCAATAAATAGCAGACATATCTGACCTTGCAGAGTTTGATGTTCTGTTATTGTCATAGGGAAAAGCAATCAAGTTTCAATCCAAAACTAAAATTAGAATTAGAAAGAAAACACAAAAGTACTTTGATGCCTTTTAGCTCTATCTATTTCATTTGTCGCCGGTAGGACCATCTAGTTTAACCTGCACAAGGAAATCTCAATTCCAATTCTTCTATGTAATGTAATGACTAAGAATAACATGCCTAAGTGATCTATTTATGAACGTCAAGAAGAGAAGAACGCAAGTACATGCAAACTAACTGTGCATGCTATTCATTCAAGTAGAGGGGTCAGTGCGCTCAAAGCCACCAAACTGATCTGACGTGGACCCGTGCCAGTCTGAATCTCACACACATCAAACTGGAATGGACATAAAAACCCTAGAGTATGAACCAATTAAATTGGAGGGGAAATCAGAGAAATCAAAACTGAAATTAGAGGAGGTCCGAGTACCTGCTAGGCTGAGGGAGCGCCTGCCTATGGAGAAGTCGCTGGGCTCAGTAAAGGTCAGGGGGAGGGATGAACCAATTAAATTGGAGGGGAAATCAGAGAAATCAAAACTGAAATTAGAGGAGATCCGAGTACCTGCGAGGCTGAGGGAGTGCCTGCCTCTAGAGAAGCCGCTGGGCTCGGTAAAGGTCGCGGGGGGGGGGGGGGGGGGGGGGGGGGGGGGGGCGTGAGAGAGAGAGAGAGAGAGAGAGAGAGACAACAGCCAGCTAGGGTTTCGTGGGAAGCAGTAGCAGACGCAGACCGGCAGGAGGAGGCAGCGGCGGGGGTGCAGGCACGCAGGCGGCCATCGGCTGTGGCCGTGCGCGCAGCGCCATCGCCGGTGACGGCCGCAGACAGGGCATGTGCTGCGGCGGCCCGGGGGCGCCATCGCGCCCCGCCAGCACCTCGTGCGATGAGCCGGCTGCGCTGGCCCGGCCGTCACGCCGCGACGCGAGGGGGGAGGAGGGCGAGGGCGGGGGCGGGCGCCGCCGTCGCTGAGCCTGCGTCGGGGGAGAGAGGGAGATTGAGAGAGCGAAGAGGAGAGACAAAAGGAAGAGGAGAAGAATCTAGAATGTGTGAAGTAGGAGCCAGAGTATATATTTGTTTACCTGGATTCAGACGAAAAGCCGGAGAAGCCGCTGAGAAGCTAAGGAGAGGTCGGAGAAGGTGAGCAGAAGCAGGAGAAGCCGCTTCCGGCGAGATCCGATCCAAGAAATCTGGGCCGCTCGACGGAAGATCGGATGGTCAGGAGATTTCGGGGTGACTTGGATGGTGTTTCTGGCGGACAAAGCAAAGTGCTTTGATAAGAGTATAGAAGTAGATGCAACGCCGGCAAGATTTCTGCAGTTCTAAACTGTAACTGACGTCGTGATCGTGAAGGAGGATACAGTTTCTATATGACATCAGACTCCTACCATAGATCTACGTTTGACATCCCTAAAAACGGAAATGAGAAGGGTGCGAGTCCACGGGCAGACATGAGAGCGAGGGAACGAGAGAATGAGGAATGGACGATAAAAATGACCATCCGTTAAATGTGTTCCCATTCTTCTCTTTTTCTATATATGTTTCAACAGTTCGATCACCATGAGGGAATTCCATTATACATATTTGTCTTGAAAACATCAACTCAGCCTAGTACTGTCCCCAAAACATTTCTCACACCAGCATTCCTGCAGGTAACCAAGTCACGATCATACGTGCAAGTAAGGCGTACTAGAAACTGTTGTACAAAACATGCTCCCAGAGTTGCAAACAAAATTGCAATTCAAATTACAACAACTACCTCTATCCCAAAAAATAAGAGAAAATGCAAGGGATTCTGGCTATGCACACGAACAAATTACCTTGTCCAGATTATTGAGACGAGGGTGTACATCAAAGTTCACACACAAGGACAAGTATATATAAGCTAGCAGCGCAATGCGCAAAGCAGATAAGCAGATAACTAACACCCATTAAGTGCTCCTATATATTACAGCAGTTCTTCACATGCGCTACAAGATAGTAGTAATAGTAACTACTTAACAAATACACCTGCTGCATAGCGTCTGATGAGACTACTTCCACGCTAAAGTTCATGGTGGCCTACACAGGTGTATAGCCTGTCAGATACAGACATGATAAACTTAGTTTACTTCCATGTACATTCAGATTTAAGTCATCTGTTCTCGACTGCTATGCCGAAACTAAACTTGGAGGATCGGTCGAAGGAAAACAAGAGCACCATTAAGATTCCATACCTAGAACCAAGACAAGAGATGCAAGTAAGTATCATCTAAGACAAATATTTCCCACAACTATGTCAAAGGCATTGATTCCTAAAACATCTGAAAAATACCTAACATACACTCATATACTATGGCAAAGTTGCTCACCAATATGAAAATATAACATATGGGAAACATAGGCAGCTAATAAATAAAAAGCAGATAATTAGTCATTGATTTCATGTAAATTTGAGAAGATCCATAAACCATAAAGTCGTCAAGGAGGGAGGGGTCTGCCAACCCTACAAGTATTCTATTATATTCAAATTGAGAAATAAGTGGTCACACTCTTAGGGACAACCTGCAAGAATCCAACCCTATTAAAATAAAGGTCCATAACTTAGTATATCTTTTTTCAGGAATTGTGTCAATTAGAGTAAGAATTAGAACACTGTTTAGTAAACCTACAATATATAATTGGATTACTATACCACTCGGCGTCAACTGGCATTCTCCACCCCCTACCCCATGTACCACTCGAAAATAACCAGAAAGCACCATGCGAGGGCAAGGCCATACCAACCCAAAAAGTTTCAACCAATGAGACAATTTTATGTAAGAATCAACTATCATCCGTTCAGGAAGTCTAATTGTGTTGCTAACAAATTTTGTATCTAGCTTTAAAGTGTACAATATAATATAAAATACCATAGTTTAATGTCGTTTGCACAAGTAAATTAGATATGATGTTATGAAACAGTGTAAAGAACATTTGAATACTTTTCTTTTAATAATCATCTTTTTATGCACTTCAATAGTTCGATCATGAAGATGAATTACTCAATTACATAATAATCTACATTGAAGGGAAACTACAGCGAGGTTCAGTTTTCAGGAAACAAATAACATGAATGATCTGTCGTAGTTGTGGTCTTGTATGGTAGTTGAAATCTTCTAGGGCTATCTTACTTTTGCTATGCCACATGCCAAAAGTATAGTTGAAATCTCGTATACAAAAAGGATGCTTTTTTTGCTGTATTATTATTTTCTTTCCATCCTGGACCAACAGTATACTGATTAACAAATAGTATGCAGATTGCAATCTACAAATGTTGTTATCAAGGTATTCCTCTTTAAATGTTATCTTAAAAACAATTGGTCATCACCAATTTGCATAAGCACGCTGCAATTATGAGGTAAGCACTGTTATTTGCTCCACAAGTGAAGCAGTTGTGCAAAGGAAGAAGCAAAACATGCTTAAGACTAACATTGATCCAGAACTTACAACAAGTAAAGATTTCCCATTCATAAACAAGCCCAGACAACATGTGTGATACTTGCACATTAGGTCTATCAAGATTCAGACTAAGTGTAAAACAAGTAACTGTGGCATCAAATGTACCTCTGGATAAGAACTCTGCAGCTCCAAACTCATGGATGCATCAACACATACTTGGAAAAACCCAAAGCGCTGGCCAACGATAATCTGATACTGCTCGTCTTGGATCATCAATAAAAAAAATATCAGGAGACTGATCAATCAAAGAGAACACAAGACACATCCTTGAGTACGTGACGTATATGCAGTCGCCTTGAATCCCCGGATGATCAGGACCAAGGCACCCAGAAAAATAGGAGTCTGCAAAAAACAGTGTGCACCACCACCGAGGCTAGTAATTCTCAAACACTTCCCTTCCCCATCTTGCCATTGCAAAACAAGGAACCCCCTTCTTTTCCCAATAACAAGTAGCAGCTCACCACAACACTCCGCAAGCGAGGACAGCAAATTCTCGTGCTCCTGTCTATCGAATTGGCGTCCAAGAAACAACAGTTTTAAGTTGTTGCTGTTGTCGTCATCTGGTAGCTTGACAACAGCTAGACGGTAGCCTGGATTGACCAGCGCGTAGAGGGTGCCCTTCACAAAGATCAAATCTTCAAGCTCATTGGGAAAGCTGATTGTCGCCATGCGCCACCTGGGGGCCCCGAGGTGGCAGTACTGGATATTGAAGCGGTCGTAGTGATTTTGCCCTTGCTTTTTTAACTTTATGATTTTGCCCCTGTTATTTTGAAACGAACTGTCCATTTGCCCCTGGTTTGCACGTCCGTTAGATGGACCAGGATAAATCTATACCTAATATTAAAGAGGCCAAATTTCTCTCCACCCATTTTTTTCGTCTGGTCCTCCTCTAACTAACTCGACAAATGTAGAAACTGTCTTTATTCGTTTGTCTATATAACCATGCACGACTTCAATATAGGTTCTTGAGGTAACCTAGATATATATAGGAACCCTAATCCAACTAGGCAGGGAATCCTAATCCAACTAGACCCCTCAGCTCTCATCCTGAGTAAGCTAAATAATAATCTTAATCCAAATAGAACTATCTAATCCTGAGTAAGTCAAATAGGAATCATATAATATAAATCTGCAAACCAAGAGTAGTTCTTTTTGGTCTTGTTACGTTTTCATATATCTCTTTTTGTCTTTTTTGCTTTTATTTTTGCATCCACTTGGGCTCATGGAGTCCACTTTTCAGATTTTTTTTTTGGTTTTTCGTGTTTCTTCTTTTCCTCTCCACTTCGGTTAGCGGAGTCCGTTTTGGTTACTTTTTGGTCCACCTTTTTCCCATCCGCTTAGATTAGGGAAGCTGCCCATCAGACATCCGATTTGTTTTCTTTTGGTTTTTAATGCTTTTCATCATGGATTTGTTATACATTTTGTTGATCTACTTATGATTACAGACAAATCTTATTCTTATTAAAAACTTGATCAATCTATAGTCCAACTAATCAAACAGCTAGATAGTATGAATATTAATGTTATGATATATTTACAAGTAAATATTTTTGTACTTTGCAATGAGAAATTTTTTTCTCAAGGTTATATTTTAATTCAATAGAGGATTAATAGATATTATTATATTATTCCTAACTTTAACTTATATAATGTGGATGTCATGATCATCACAAAATAAATTATAGCTTCTAAATTTTATAGAAAGGAAGGATAAAAACATAGATATGGACCGTTCTTATCTTTGTTTTTTTTATCAAAATTCGATAGTTTTTTTTTTTCTCGCGTTGCAACGCACGGGCATATTTGTTAGTGAATTAAAAAAAATCAAAAACCCAAAACACAAAGGAAAAAAAAGACCAAATTACCCCTTCCTATCGTCAGCCTCTTGGACGTTCAACCCTCAAAAGCGCAAAACGCGTCGCGGGTCGAGCGGGTGAGCGCAAAACAAGTTGGGGTAGGCTAGAGTTGAAACCCAGCAGAAGCAATCAAGGTTCAGACACGTGAATAGTTGTTTTCCAAGCACTCCTATCTAAGGCTAAGTCTTTGAGTATATTCCATCCTTTCAAGTCTCCTTTTATTGCCTCTACCTAAGTCAATTTCGGTCTTCCTCTGCCTCTCTTCACGTTACTATCATGGCTTAGGATTCCACTACGCGCACCGGTGCCTTTGGAGGTCTCCGTTGGACATGTCCAAACCATCTCAACCGGTGTTGGACAAGCTTTTCTTCAACTGGTGCTACCCCTAATCTATCACGTATATCATCGTTCCGAATTCGATCCCTTCTTGTATGACCGCAAATCCAATGCAACATACGCATTTCCGCGACACTTATCTGTTGAACATGTCGTCTTTTCGTAGGCCAACATTCTACACCATACAACATAGCAGGTCTAATCGTCGTCCTATAAAACTTGTCTTTTAGCTTCTGTGGTACCCTTTTGTCACATTTTAACTTACACAAAGGCGCTTTAATTACTTCCATGAACCATGATAAAGTTTATAGTGGTCTAAGCCAACATAGCTACAATGGCTATCAGATTCAATGTCAATAAACTTCGTTTTTGCCTCCATATATAGGGCAGGGCTACATAGTACATACTTGCGTTCAGAATGAAGGTGTGACTGCTGCGCCAAAACATCACCAGGCACTAAGTTGAAGTTGAAGCACAAGTGAGCACCATTCAGCATTAATATCATGTACCTGGAACAGAACCCCATTAATAAAGTGAGATCATGTACTCAGTGAGGGCATGGATTATTAAAAACAGGTGCTTTGTTTGCAAAATGCTAACACAAATCGACTAATTATAACCCTTGAAATTGTGAAATTATAAGGCACGGTTGAAGGTTCATCCCCAGTATGAACAAGTATAATATGATGCTGAGTGCTTATAAGACAACATGTTCAGAGGCCGAATTATTGACTAATAAACAATCGATACAGAGCAAAGACGTGCAGAATGACAATCACTGGACAGAAAGATGAAGAAAACGTAGTAATGTAGGAAACCTATACATCTTGGAAACCAAAAGCAGAGAACTATTTTTTCGAGTTCAATCTACATTCGTAAAGAAGAGACCAACAATGAGATATGAGGAACTGCTACAACTAGTCATATTGAGCCCCATTCGTAAAGAAGAGCCAAACTATGAGATATGAGGAACTCCTACAACCAGCATCAGGTCAGGTCGAGGTGCTGCTACAACTACAAAATCCTCGAAATGCTACACTATGGTTCATATTGAGCCCCATCAATGCAATCTGGAAGCTTGCGGAATTTAAGTCCCAACAAAATTGAGGCCCATAACAAATTGTTTCATTAAGATGTCAATGGGAGCACATGAAGGCATCAAGGTACTGCCAGAGATGATCTTCGGTCAACAAGTTCTACAATAAGAATAGGTTATCATAGGCAGCGTGTAACTTCATATATAGTGTTTGACAGTGTCATTTGTGATATAATGAAACTAGTTTGGTACAATTTTCATGGGTAAACTAGACACTTCAATCATGTAAAGAAATTACAAAGTGTCAAAGTTCAATCAGGTAAAAGAAACTGGTTTCTATACTTGAGAAAGAAAATCTCTCATCAACTTGTATAATGTGCCACTTTTGATAGTTGTAGAGCTGTATGATTTTTCTTCAGCCAGAAACATGTTTCCATGGCAGAACGAGGTCGTTCAAGCCTAGCGAACTGGGTATGAAAAGGATGCACCTAGTGCTGCATTACGAATTTACATACTGGTTAGTCATATTATCGCAATTATTCGTGCATGTGAGTACTACTGGTAGCTGAATGCCTGAACCACATATGAACAGTTTGTGGAAGAAGTGAAACATGCTTAAGACTGGTATTGAAATCTACAAATTATTGATCCTAATACTTCGACAACTTAGTAGGCTGCCTATTCAGAAACAAGCTGAAACCACAAGCTAATACAAACATAAGACTAACTGACTAAGCAATAATGCCAAGTATAGGGGAGTGTGTACCTAAACCCATACAAAAGAATCAACAGTTCAACACATGCTTGGAAAGACCCAAGCCGCTGAACAAGCTTCCCCTCCTGGGTATATGGCATCAACTGTTTTGGAAGAACAATCATTCAACGAATACTCCCACCACTCCACACCTTGAGCATTATATCCTACTGCGTATATGAAGTCCCCTCGAATGCCCCTATGATTAGGACCAAGGCACCCTACAAAATGATCATCTGAAGCAAGAAACAGCGTGCACCCACCAAGGCTAGCAATACTGTCCCACTTTGCCTCCTCAAACTTCCACTTGAAAACATGGTACACCCGAAATGCCACAGTGCAAACAAGTATCAGCTCACCACAGCACTCTGCAAGATGCACATCCCGAGCATTCGGTCTATGCCAATGGCCTCCGAGAAACACTAACTCCACCGAATTCTTGTTTTCTGACAGCTCCACAACAGCGAGACGGTAATCACTGGCAACACGTAGGTGGGTAACAACCAGTGCGTAGAGGGTGCCATTCACATAGAGGAGAACGCGCCAGTCAGTGGCTTCGAGGTGGCAATACTGGATGGTGTGTCCATAGTGCTTCCAGGTGAGGACTAAGTCGCCGTAGAGGAGAACGCGGGAGACGTGCTCCGGGGGGGGGGGGGGGGGGGGGGGGGGGGGGGGGGGCGACTCCCCCGATTTCATAGATGGCGAGGCGGCAGCCGAGCGGCTGGAAACGGGTGACGACGTAGCCGTCGAGGGCCGCGCGTGGGAGGCGGAAGCGGTGGATCCGGCGGAGGGTGGGGTGGCGGAAGAGGGCATGGGATTGGGTGCAGTCGAAGGCAACGAGTAGCGGTGCCTGGGAGGCGAGGTTGGATGCGGTCAGTGGGAGGAGGGTGCGGCAGGCGGCGCGGAGGGCGAAGAAGTCCTGGAGGCTCGTGAGGCGCTTGGCAACCTCGGGGATCAGCTCTGGCGGGAAGAACAGCGAGGATGCGGTGGGTGGAGAGGAGCAGCTTCGCTGACGGTTAGCCGGAGGAGAGCGGCTTCGCCGGCGGTTGGCCATCGCCATTTTTGCTCGCGACCTAACCCTAATTGGCCGCCGGTGTGAATCTCCCTTCCGACTGCGGCCAACTGACCACTGTGAGTCTGTGACTGTCTTCTGTGAAAGAGACTCCGCTGTGTGTGCGGCGGGCTGCCTATTGCGCTCCGAATGGGCTACAATTGGCTCCGGCCCAACCAACCTGAGCTTGGGCTGCAAATTCCTTACTCCTGCAGCCCATTTAGGAGCCGTGATGAAGTCGGCCGAACAAAAAAACTCGCCGGTGGGGACTCCTGGTTCACTTCCCACTTCTTTCTCCTTCCTCCGTCTTTCTCGCGCAGCAGCACTGCAGCAGCCAGCCGACGCCAGGGCGCGCGATGACGAGCAGACGGTGGTGCCCCTGCGCGAGTGAGGACGGCGGCGGCGGGCCGCGCGACGCTGGAGTTTAGCCGCCGACAACGAGTTCTTCGCCGGAGCGCGCGTGCGGCCAAGACCGCGCGTGGCTCCGTCGAGGATCTCGTCGGTGGCGCACGAGAAGGAGGACATCTCGTCGGCGAGCCCTTCTTCTTCGCCGCCGCGTGCAGCAACCACTGCCCCGGCTTCGGGAGGTGCAGCACAGCCCGGCGGGTGGCGGCTGGTTCCACGACAGAGCCCGCCTCGTCGTGCTCAGATGGTGGCCACGGGGATGACGAACTAGTCGTCGACGAACATGAACTTTCCTTTTATTTGGATTTTAGTGCTTCTAAAAATTGGGGATTTTGCCTGAATTTGGACTTAGAGCTTGCAATTGATCTTTATCCGCATCTCTAATAGTACTAGTATCAGGCCAACGGGAGGGGCAAGTTGGCACTTGGCATCATTAATTTCCCGCGATGCAGGGTAGGAGTCGGATTTGAGAAGGCTGGATCCACACGCGTTTTGGGTTCTCGCCTACCCTTCCCGCGGTTTTATAAATTCCCCGATCCCATCTCCTCTAGCGCGCACAACAATCCTTTCGCGTTTCTCCTCTCTGCCGCCACGCCACGCCAGCCAATAATCCCTAGCGAGCCGCCGCCCGCCGGAGCAATAGAGTCACCGTCCATGGCCGCGCAGCTTGGTCTTCCTCCTGGCTTCCGTTTTGTGCCCACCGACGAGGAGGTGGTCAGGCTTCATCTCCTCCCTTGCATCCTGGACCAGGCCCAACCGCGGAACGACATCATCGTAGACGATCCGCTGAGCGCGCCGCCATGGGCTCTCCTCGAGAAGCACGGGAGGAAGCAGGAGGCTTTCTTCTTCGCGGTGGGGCAGGCCTTGAACGCCAAGGGCAATCGCCAGAAGCGGACCTGTGAGGGACACGGGACCTGGCAAGGACAGGGCAAGAGGAAGCGCGAGGAAGAAGGCAAGGAAAGCAAGAAGCGCATGCGCGTGAGCGTGTGCGGCAGCACCAAGGAGATCGAGTGGGAGAAGTACGGTCTCAACTTCCAAGAGCGCGGCGTCAAGGGCAGCACGGGCTGGGTCATGCACGAGTACTCCATCACTTCCCCACCCGAGTTCGCTCGGTCGCCGATGAGGGTGTACTGCATCCGCCACAGCGGCCACGGCAAGAACGCCAAGAAGCACGACAGGGATGCGGACGATTGGGGCAGCGACGACGAGGACGATGATGAAGTGGACGATGCAACCCTTGCCACTACCTCGTGCGCCGCGGAGAAAGAGTACTGTCGGCTATCGATATATAAGGAAAGTTAATGTCCGCACTGACTTCTTTGAATGACTCGACACGTATTAAAAGACCTCGTCCGACTCTAAAATTACGGGCTTTGTCTCACTCGATCTTAAGGCCATAGACTTCGTTTTGCCCTTTGGGTGCGGGCTCCGTCTCACCAGACCCTAAGGACGTGGATTCCATCCCATCCAAAGTCGGGGGCTCCATCTCGCCTGACCTCGAGGCCGCGGGCCCCGTCTCGCCTCACCCCTTGGGTGCGGGCTCCGTCTCGCCCGACTCAAGGACGCAGGTTCCGTCTCGTCTAAGGTCGTGGGCTCCGTCTCGCCCGACCCCAAGGACGCGGGTTCCGTCTTGTCCGACGGGGACTGATACCGCCGTCAACCACTCCAGGTCCAAGCGTATGGACCTGGGTCAAAACTCTGACGTCAGGGAAGAAGCTAGCACGTCTCGATGTAACTCGTGACCATGACAGGCCATGCCTGAGGATTCATATTAAAAACAGCGTCGGGCGTGCCGGTGCTGTTCTGCCTAATCATCGTACGGACGCTGACAGGCGCGTCAGTTCACCACGACGTTTGCCGGGACGGAGTGAAACGCCATGACCAGCAGATAACGCCTGCGCATGGCGCTAGTATCGAACAGGGCCGCGACATGGAGCTATCCCTGTTAACATCTACAGGATCGGCAGGACCCGCATGAAGGAGAAGAAGGACCTGGCAACCCTAAAAGTTGTTTTCTCTCTCTCGCTCTTTTCCTTTTCCTCCTCTATAACCCGCGTTTTCCCTTCGCCTATAAAAGGGGAAGCAGGGCGCCCCATAAAGGTGGATCAGGACACAAGAGCACGACACGAGCACACGGCTGAGCGGCAAGCGAGCTCTCAGCACCCGTTCACTCCTTCCACTAGAGACTTGGGATCCTCTCAGTCTCCCGCCTATTTGTAACCCTACTGCAAACCAAGTGTCGGTAATACGAGCAGCAGCGAACTGGACGTAGGGACGTTTCGCCTGAACCAGTATAAACTCTTGTGTCCTTCGAGCACACCATCCGAGCCAGACGCGCAAATACAAATTTACTCATCGATGGTCCGAAAACACCGACAGTTGACGCGACAGGTAGGGCTTCTTTACGCATCTCGACGTCCACATCAGGCCTCGGATGGCTAGTCACGGCACCAACTGGGTCCCGGGCGCTCACGTGCACTTTGAGAACCTGGACTTCATCGTTACAATGGAGGGAGAGTTGATGCAGGTTCCCGCCGCCATCTAGCCTCTCTGATGAGGACATCGCCAAGATGGAGTCGAGGACGACTCCAATTCGAGAAGAGGAGGATGATGATGACATCGCCACGCTGGACACATCGACGCTATGGTCTTCCTCAAGTTGCAATTCGTTCCCAACTCAGCTACCACGTCGCCCTCGGATTCAGCAGACACGTCGTCACTGTTTCGGTCATAACTTTCTCATACGACATCGAAACGGGCTGTTCTTGGATGCGTTGGAAAGGGGACGGCGACGCCGTCGTTTTGGATCTAGTCCCAGCTCCAGAAGGTCCATGGATCATTCTGTGTGACCACGGCAAGGTGCTGCGTCACCTATTTGGGCCAACTTGGCCATGTATCGTGTCGGGCCTTAAGCCCAAGTTGTGGGCGCCCAACCCCTGGCCGTCCCCAACCCTAGGTCGAGTCTTAGACTATAAACACAGCCACCGCCGCTGCTACACAATTGGGTTTTTGTTTAGAGTTTAGTTTTCCATCGAGAAACTGAATCGTTCATTGTAACTGTGGTGACAAATCCTTTTATAGTGATCCAGGGCCCCCGTTCTCGATCTCCTCCACTGTGTCGATTAGTCCTTTGGAACCGAGTTCTTGAATCCTCTATTGATATTCACGTCATTCATATTTGCAATTTCAGATTGCGTGTTTTACCTTCTTGCTTGTGCTCTTCGATTCGCTTGCAGGAAAAGCCTTCTTGGCGAGGTCAATCAAGTTGTGCTTGGTTGATAACCAACGAAGCAGTGGTGTAACGGTTGCAGGGTTCGAATCGCGTCTAATTTGAAGCCGGATCGCCAACGTCGAGATCTCCACAAATCGAACTTATCGGCTACCTCTCGGAAGATCGGGCCTGTACTCATCACTCTCCACTCCGTCGGCCTCGACGCGATCGTTGAGGCGCTAGAGGAGCTGCACCTGCACGCACCGGAGGCCCACGTCCCTAGGAGCGACCAGCTCCTCGGCTTCAATTACGGGAGGCTAGAGCGCCAGCTCGACGCCTTCCTAGGACCCTGATCGTCCCGGGAGGACATGCGTCGCCTCACCTTCTCGTTCGCCAACGTCATGACGCAGCTTGCCGGAGAAGAGCCGCTCTCCCTAGAATACCTCATTCGGAGCGCAACGCCACATAGATTGTTGGCCACCTTGTGGCGTAGCGCACGCCCCCATCCTCTATGAACGATGAGTTCGTGGGGATGACCGAATACATCGTGGAATCTTTTCACAACCTTCTCGCGGGAGAATCAGAGTCGCCCTTCGACTCTGACTCTAGTAGGGGGAGCCATCACCTCTCGCGAGAATGTTTCATGGCAGGTACCCCTGAGGGATACATCGAAAGCATCCACGAGGGAGGGGCTTGGCAACGAGGTCGAGGTCGACGACGAGGTCGAGGGGGATGCAGGGGCCCCACCTCACCTACGGGTAGAGCAGCTAAGGGCGTGGCACCAAGAGCTCAAAGAAGCATGACTCTAGCTCGACTAGGAATGCGTGGAACTCGAGCGAGAGATCGAGCACCACGGAGACAGTGGGCGTGCATGCGCTGTGTTCCATGATGTGAATTGAAGGATCATTGAGGACGATGAAGCCCTCCCACACTTCACTCGGGCAAGCCAGAACATCGTTGCCATGGTGGCCTTGCTCTAGGGGCTTCTAGAGCCCGCAACACCTGAGGATCGTCGGGCCCATCATGAGATTCGCACGCTACTCAAGCATGCGGCAACATAGCAGGCTGAGAGCTCGCTATCCCGACAACGTGAGCTCAACACCAGCCAGAGCGTGCCATCAGAGCGACCCGACAGGGACGTGTCAGTCCACCAGGCGCAGCGAGACGCAGGTCACACGTCGTGGCCCCGGTGCATGAGCTTCTCGGCCTCCATCGTGATGCGTGTAACACCCTGGATGCCTATAGACGTGCCCACGGTGATGAGAGGGAGGAGGCTAGCCACAGCTACCACCCTCGTCATGACGGACGCTACGACAGTGGCAAGGACCGAAGCTTGAGCCCCGACTTGCTGGGACCTCAAGCCTTTGGCCGACACATCCTCAATGTTGTCTTCCCACCGTGGTACCGACCACCGACCAACATCCTAAAATACTCTAGGGAAACAAACCTCGGACTGTGACTTGAGGATTATCGGCTTGCTTGCCAAGCCGATGGAGCGGATAGTGACAATTTCATTATCTGCAACCTTCCATTGTTTCTGACTGATTCGGCGCGAACGTGGTTGGAACACCTTTCGCCCAACCAAATTCAAAGTTGGACATACGCGCGTCCTGGGAACCCATGGGATTTCAAAAACTACCGATAGAAGTTTGAGGAAACTCTTCGTGGGTACATCCGGTGCTTCTCCCTGTAGTGCAACGAGCTGCCCAATGTCGCCGATGCTGACATCATAGGAGCTTTTCTGTCTAGGACCACCTGCGAGTTCCTAGTTCACAAGTTAGGACATAAGGGCCCGCGAACCACCGAGGAGCCCCTCGACATCGCCACCAGCCACGCCTCGGGTGAGAAGGCAGTCGTGGCGATTTTCGACCTCCCCAAGGGCAAGGCAAAGTAGGACGAGGACGCCGACGAAGGATCCTCCAACAGCCCCAACAAGAAGAAGAACAAGTAGCGGTGCGATGGCTCACTTGTGGCCACTGCCAACCGTAAAGGGGGGTCAGAAGCCCGCCTAGGGTACCCTGAACCACTTCAAGAAGCTGCTCGTAGGGCCATGCCCAAACCATGTTTTCACCGTCAAGCACCTATACAAGGACTGCATCCTCATGAAGCGGTTCTTGTCCGGAGGCTCCAATAAGGGGGAGCATAGGAAGGAGCCTAAGCCGGCTGTAGACGACACCGAGGGGAAAGACAATGGATTTCTGATGCTGGATGGCTATCTCATGATCTTTGGAGGGTCGGCGGCTGAAAGGATCAAGATGCCTAAGAGGGAGGGTGAATTGGGCTAATTCTAAAATTCTTTGCAATAATTAAACCCTACGGTTAGACCACTTCACCCCGTGTGCCTAGAAAGTGTTTCTATTGTTCTACCACACAAAAGTTTAGCAACATATGTTCCAATCCTACTCTAGCATGGCAATTCTATGAATGTAAAGACAAGAATTGAATTGCTCAAAGTAAATGCATAAAGTAAAGAGAGAAGGAGGAATGTGGCGATGTTTTTCCGAGGTATTAGAGAGTCGCAACCTAACCAGCATCCGGTCACCACTGACCGAACGCGTCCGATCAAGATTCTCCAACTCTAGAACCTTACTGGAGTTGACCGGACGCTGGCACCCAGCGTTTGGTCACATTTCTCTCAGCGTCCGGTCACAACCAGATGACTTCACCTTGATCAAATGAACTTATCGGACTCTGTGCCAGCGTCCGGTCACACCGGAACCAGCGTCCGGTCAACATTTGACCCTCCATTCACTTCCAACTCGCAATCATATATGAATAAAGTTTGCTCCAATTGATCTAAGGGCTATTTAGGAGCTGAAAGCATCTAGGCCCCTTGTTAGATTTCGGTGATTAATGACAATACAAGATTACTATGACTAACGTGTGTTTTGCAGAGGCAATTAAGTTAGGTCATGGTAATGGAGATCAATTGGGCAATCAAGGTTGTCATGCCCCTACGATGGAAATCATTTCGGTTTTCAAAGGATGGACGACAAGGTTAAGGATGACTAGTTCTAAGTGTCGATTGGAGTTGGAGAGACACTTAGAGTAGTTTAGGACTTTGTTTTTCCTTTGGCCGTACTATAAAGGGGGGTATGAACGGGTAGCTTAACCTAGATGAGTCTAGTGAGTTAGGTGTGGTGCACACTTGTTAAACTAGCACTAGGTAGCTCCACAAAAGCCCTATGATCCTTTAGAGCAAACTTCTTTCACATATGATCGAGAGTTGGAAGTGAATGGAGGGTCAAATGCTAACCGGACGCTGGCTCTGGTGCAACCGGACGTTGGCCGCAGGGTCCGGTCAGTTCATTTGATCAAGGAGATTGCGTTCGGTGCGACCGGACACTGAGTGGTCAAGTGACCGGACGCTGAGAGGCAGCGTCCGGTCGACTCTAGTAAGGTTCTAGAAGAGAGAATCTGCGACCGGACGCGTTCGGTCAGTACTGACCGGACCCTAGGGGTTCAGCGTCCGGTCGAGTACAATAAGGTTCTAGTGAGGGTTTAATGCGACCGGATGCGTCCGGTTAGTGGTGATCGGACGCTGCCAGCATTTGGTCAACACTAAATCACTAGTGTGCGGGTTGAACTGACCGGAGCGTCCGATCAATATGACCGGAGCATCCGGTCACCCTGCCGAAGCTCATAACGGTTCGTTTTTTAGGCTGCCTTATAAATAGAAGCTCCACTCGTGTGTGGAGTTACTTTTGCTCATTCCAACAGCTGAGAAACATATTTATGAGTGCCAAGAAGAGCAAGGTCCTAGTGAGGTGATTGAGATTTGAGAATCCAAGAGAGTAGCCTCATTAGTGAATCAAGAGTAGCAAAGTGTGCATCCATCTTCTCATTAGGCTTTGCGTGGTCAAGTGAGAGTTCGTGCTTGTTACTCTTGGTGATCGCCATCACCTAGATAGCTTGGTGGTGATTGGGAGCTTGGTGATCACCCAGCGGAGCTTGTGGGTGACCCAACTCTAGTTGTGAGCGGTTTTGGGTGATTCACCATGACGGAGTGTCGAAGAATCAACCCGTCGAGAGCACTTGATCCTTGCGTGGATCAAGGGGGAGCTACACTCTTGCATGGGTGCTCCAACGAGGACTAGTGGGGAGTGGCGACTCTCCGATACCTCGGCAAAACATCGCCGCATTCCTCTCTCTCTATTTACTTTGAGCATTTACTTTGAGCATTTACTTTGAGCAATTCAATACTTGTCTTTACTTTCTTAGAATTGCCATGCTAGAGTAAGTTTGGAACATAGGTTGCAAGTCCGTTGTGCGTTAGATTAATAGAAACAATTTTCTAGGCACAAGGGGTTAATTGGGCAAACCGTAGGATTTGTTTATTGCAAGAAAATTTAGAATTAGCCCAATTCACCCCCCCTCTTAGGCATCTTGATCCTTTCAATTGGTATTAGAGCCTCATGCTCACGTTTTTAAGCTTAATCGCTTAGAGCAAGATGTCTCACAGGGATGGACCTCCTCCTATCTTTGAGGGAGATGACTTTCCATATTGGAAAATCCGCATGGAGGCGTACTTAGAAGCTCTATACGTTGGTATACTTAGAGCCGCCACACAAGGCTTCCCAAAACCTCGGGATGCTACACACCTACAAGGCGATGAGGTTAATTATGAAAAGTGGAATGCAAAGGCTCAAAACACCATCTTTAGAGGCCTTTGCAAAGATGTGTTCAACCGCGTAAGGAATCACAAAGAGGCCCATACACTATGGTCAGACGTTTGTGCGCTCCATGAGGGAACCAAGAGTGAGCATGAGGAATGCTATCACCTTGTGATTAAAAAGCTAAATTCATTTGAGATGCTTCCCAAAGAATGTGCTAATGAGATGTATTCACATTTGAATGTTCTTGTAGAGGAAGTCAATGGGCTTGGACTTACTCAAATGTCACCATCCGACGTTGTGAAAAAAATCTTGAGTGTCCTCCCCATTGACAAATATGGGCATATTGTGATCGTGCTACACCAAGGTGATCTTTCCACCGCTACACCGACACAAATCTTGGGAAAGATCAATGCTCATGAGATATACATGCACATCACGCCACAAGATGGCTCATCCTCTACCAAGAAGAAAGAGAAGGACGTAGCATTCAAAGCTAGCCAAGACAAGGGCAAAGCAAGACTTGAGTATGAGAGCTCAAGTGATGAAGAAGATCAAGATGAAGATCTTGCTCTCATGGTGAAGAAAGCCACCAAAATGCTAAAGAAACTAAACAAGAGTAGCATCAAGTTCGACGGCAAGAAGAAGAAGTTCTTCACAAGCTCTAGAAGAAAGCCAATCTCCGAAATGGATTGCTTCAATTGTGGTGAACTTGGTCATCTAGCACATCAATGCCCCAAGCCCAAGAAAGACAAGTTCAAGAACAAGAACAAGGGCAAGAAAGATGACTCAAGTAACGAAGATGAAGATGAGAAGAAGAAGAACAAGCCATACAAGAAGAGAGATGGCAAAAAGAGGGACTTCCACAAGAAGAAGAAAAGTGGAAAGGCCTACATCGTCGGTGATTGGCTCACGAACATTGATTCATCTAGTGGATCATCCAATGATGATAGTGACAATGAGAAGGTGGCCGCCATTGCTATTGATCTTCCATCTTCACCGCCACCATCGCCATCATCCTCTACACACCTATGCCTTATGGCCAAGGGTGAACGCAAGGTAACTAATAATGATGATAGTAGTGATGATGAGCAAGCTAGTGATGATGATAGCGATAGTGATGATGATGACTCACCTTCATATGATGATCTTGTCAAAATACTAAGACAATACACTAAGATCATTAGAAAGAGTAGAGCTAAAAATGAAAAGCTTGATGCTAAAATTGATTCACTCTTAGCAAAATGCGATACATTGGAAAAGACTAATGTTGAGCTTAAAGAGACAAATGATGCTATATCATCCAAACTCAAGGAGCTCAAATCTTCTAAGAAAGAGCTTAAAGATAAACATAATAAACTTGAGTGGGTGCACAATGAGCTCATCACTAGCCACAACAAGTTAAAAAATGAATATACAACTCTAAAGATCAATCATGATACTCTTGTTATTGCTCAAGAATTTTTACCAAATGAGCCACATGATGCTACTAACCATGTTGTTAAGATTGATATAGCTACATCATGTGATGATTTGATTCATGAGAGCATTGAGCAAGGATCTAGTGGCAAAGGTAAGAAAGTGGTTGAGTGCAATGACTATGATGAATATGTCAAGCTCAAGAATGCAAATGAAAAGCTCATGAAAGATCTTGAAGAGATGAAAAGCCACAACACCATTGCACTAGAAACTCTTGATTGTGATGAAGACTTGATCCTTGAGAATGAGAAGCTCAAAGAAGAGAACAAGAAGCTCAAGGAAGAGAAGAACACTGATGTTCTCAAGGAAGAGAACAAGAAGCTCAAGATGGAGAAAGAGCATCTCAAGGTGGGATTAAGCAAGTTTGCAAGAGGCAAGCGTCTCCAAAGTGAGCTACTCATGAACACCGTCATGAAGATAGATAGAAGTGGCATTGGATATATGGCAAGTGTAGAGAAGAAGAAGGCTCAAGTTCAACAACAATCAAAGCCAAAGCCAAAGCCAAAGAGATGTTTTGAGTGTGGACAAGAAGGCCACTTTGCTCATGAGTGTCAAACTCTACCACCACAACCCTTGCCTAAGCATGCTAGACCCTTTGCTTTTAATGCTCACTACATGCTTAAAAAGGATTCTAGTGGAAAGATGAAAGTCATGTTCTTAGGACCCCCTAACAAGAATAGGCCTAAGAAGATTTGGGTGGCTAAGTCACTTGTTGAGAAGGTGAAGGGCCCTCAACAAGTTTGGGTTCCTAAAGCTTGAATCTCTTGTGTGTAGGTGAACTATAAGACCGGTGGAAGTCATTAGGTTATTGATAATGGTTGCACTCAACATATGACCGGTGATCCTCGTATGTTCACCTCACTAGATGAAGAGGTAGATGGACAAGAGAAAATAACATTTGGAGATAACTCAAAGGGCAAGGTTAAAGGATTGAGCAAAGTAGCAATATCAAATGATCATTCCATCTCCAATGTGCTATATGTTGCTTCATTGAGTTTCAACTTGCTATCTATTGGACAATTGTGTGATCTTGGCTTCCAATGCTTGTTCACCGAGAAGGAGGTTGTTGTATCTAAGGTAGATGATAATCAAGTGATATTCAATGGATTTAGATACAATAACTTATATCTAGTGGACTTCACCTCCGAAGATGCAAATTTGAAGACTTGCCTATTCACCAAAACAACACTTGGGTGGCTATGGCATAGAAGACTTGCTCATATTGGGATGAGCTCACTCAAGAAGCTTATGAAGAATGATTTGGTGAGAGGGTTGAAGGATGTGAAGTTTGAAAAGGACAAGCTTTGTAGTGCATGTCAAGCCGGCAAGCAAGTTGCAAATACTCATCCAATCAAAGCTTTCATGTTAACCACAAGAGTGCTAGAACTCCTTCACATGGATCTATTTGGACCAACAACATACAAGAGTTTGGGAGGAAATCTTTATTGTCTTGTGATTGTTGATGACTATTCAAGGTATACATGGGTATTCTTCCTTCATGACAAATCTAAAGTTGCATCTTGCTTCAAGAAGTTTGCCAAGAGAGCACAAAATGAATTTGAAGTGAAGCTCAAGAAGATTAGAAGTGATAATGGCAAAGAGTTTGACAACACAAACATTGAAGCCTATTGTGATGAAGTTGGAATCAAACATGAAGTCTCCGCAACTTATACTCCTCAACAAAATGGTGTAGTTGAGAGGAAGAACCGGACATTAATCACCCTTGCAAGAACTATGCTTGATGAGTACAACACCCCCAAAGCTCTATGGGTGGAAGCAATCAACACCGTATGTTATGCATCCAACCGCCTATTCCTTCAAAAGTTCCTTGGCAAGACACCGTATGAGTTGCTCAATGGGAAGAAGTCGGACGTCTCCTTCTTTAGGGTGTTTGGTTGCAAATGCTACATCTACAAGAAGCGGCAACACCTAGGGAAGTTCCTAAGATGTTGTGATATTGGTTTTCTTGTTGGTTACTCATCAAAGTCCAAAGCATATAGAGTATTTAATCATGCCACCAGCTTGGTTGAAGAAACATATGATGTGGAATTTGATGAATCTAACGGCTCCCAAGGAGTACATGAGAATCTTGATGATGTAGGTGATGAACCATTGAGGGAGGCTATGAAGAATATTCCGGTGGGAGACATCAAGCCAAAAGATGATGAAGATGATGTACAAGTCATTAATCAACCTTCTTCATCAAGTGTGCCACAAGATGGTGAAAAAGATGGGAGAGTAGAAAATGAAGATACTCATATCTCCCATGAGCAAATGGTGGTACAAGCACAAGATGTTGATGCTCCACAACCTCCTCCTCAAGTGATCAATAGAAGAAATACACCTCTCCTACAAGATCATCCATAAGATCTCATCATAGGGAGTCCATCAAAGGGTGTAATGACTCGATCTAAAAAACTTGCTTTATTTATTGCTCATCACTCTTTTGTCTCTTGCTATGAGCCTACCAAGGTAGAAGAAGCTCTTAAAGATCCGGATTGGATCAATGCTATGCATGAAGAGTTGAACAACTTCACTCACAATGAAGTTTGGACTCTTGAAGAGCGACCAAAAGGTGCAAGAGTCATTGGAACAAAGTGGGTGTTCCGCAACAAGCAAGATGATCAAGGTGTTGTTGTGAGGAACAAGGCAAGACTAGTTACAAAGGGATTCTCCCAAGTTGAAGGTTTGGATTTTGGAGAGACCTTTGCACCGGTTGCAAGATTAGAAGCCATCCGTATCCTACTTGCATATGCATCACATCATGAAATGAAACTATATCAAATGGATGTGAAAAGTGCATTTTTAAATGGCTTTATTAATGAACTAGTCTATGTTGATCAACCTCCCGGATTTGAAGACCCTAGATATCCTAATCATGTTTATAGGTTGTCCAAGGCACTATATGGGCTTAAGCAAGCCCCTAGAGCTTGGTATGAGCGTCTTCGAGACTTCCTTATTGAGAAGAGCTTCACCATTGGGAAGGTTGACACCACACTATTCACCAAGAAGCTTGATGGACATATCTTCATTTGTCAAGTATATGTTGATGATATCATCTTTGGATCATCAAATGAAGACTCATGCAAAGAATTTGGTGAATTGATGTCGAAGGAGTTCGAGATGTCCATGATTGGTGAGCTTACATTCTTTCTTGGTTTTCAAGTCAAGCAAATGAAAGAAGGCATCTTCATCTCTTAAGAGAAATACACAAAAGATCTTCTCAAGAGATTCAAGATGGATGAATGTAAGCCAATCAAGACACCAATGCCTACCAATGGACATCTCGACCTAGATGAGGGAGGTAACCCGATTGATCAAACTCTCTACCGTTCCATGATTGGTAGCTTGTTATATTTAACCGCATCTAGGCCCGACATCATGTTTAGTGTGTGTATGTGTGCTAGATTTCAAGCTAATCCTAAGGAAACACATTTAATTGCCATAAAAAGAATCCTTAGGTACCTTAAGCACACACCAAGCATTGGCCTTTGGTATCCCAAAGGAGCTAGATTTGAATTAGTTGGCTATTCCGATTCGGATTATGCCGGTTGCAAAGTTGATAGAAAAAGCACATCCGGAGGGTGCCATTTGCTTGGTAGATCACTTGTGTCTTGGTCCTCCAAGAAACAAAATAGTGTGGCTTTGTCCACCGCCGAAGCGGAATACATTATTGCGGGTGCTTGTTGTGCACAAATATTATACATGAAACAAACTTTGCTAGACTATGGTGTAGTTCTAGAAAAGGTACCTCTTTTGTGCGACAATGAAAGTGCGGTAAAACTTGCAAATAATCTGGTTCAACACTCTCGCACCAAGCACATAGATATCCGCCATCACTTTCTAAGAGATCATGTTGCTAAAAATGATATATCACTGGAAGGTATAAGAACCGAAGATCAATTAGCGGATATCTTCACTAAACCGCTAGATGAGACTATATTTTGTAGATTGCGGAATGAGCTCAATGTACTTGATTTTAGTAACTTCACTAAAAGATGAGCTTGTGTTGTCCCTTGCATTCATGGTAATATACAACATGTTTACTTTGTGGTAATGCACTTAGGGCTTGTCTAACATGGTTAAGATAACCACCGAAAAGCGTGTGAGGAAGCTTAACCTTGGATCAAACTTGACAAGCAACTAGAATTACTTGATGACAAGCTTATATGACCCAAGCCAACATGATGTACTCAAAAGATATGAAATAAGCAAGAGTACAAGTAATAAAGCTCATTTGCATCGGAGTAAAACACGGAAGCAAAGCAAATGAGCATAGCCAAGTGATATGACATATAAATAATTCAAGGTAGAGAGCACACATGTCACATATCACGTTAGTATCACTATCACATAAATATCATGATTACGATCACACTTATATAGTTCAATGTATAAAAGTAAACATGAATGGATATTAAGTATCACACACAAATATCCAGATGTAATAGATAAGCTCCCCCTACGTCTATCATACCTGATCCCTCTCCCCCTTTGGCATCAAACACCAAAACCTTAGGGTCGGTCGGTGGGGCTACATCAGACGAGTTGGGTGCTGAGGTGCGATGAGCGATTTGGAACTGTGTGCCATCATCATCTGATCCTAAGCTCTAAGCTATCTGACCCTCTGTCGCTAGAAGTGACGCTGAAGCAGTCTAGGTCAGATCTAGGACTGGTGCGGCCTGAGACTCTGCAGGTATGACTATAGTAGGCAGCTCTGATGATGCAACTGAAGAAGAAAGCATCTCTGTAGTCCCAGTAATAGGAGCAACAGTGGAAGGACCAAGGACATGTAGATATGGCAGAGTATGCTACCCTATCAACTCACTGAAGGTAGCACTAAGGCTCCTATAGACTAAGGTATCTGGCACAAGCAGCTAGGAAGTCTGAGCCGGTGTGAAGCCTGTCTATAGAGGTGTGAACTATGGGGCTAGCACTGGCGAGGCAAACCACTGGGACACCTGCTCTGTAGGTGAAGGAAACTATGCTGCTAGCTGGCCCTGACTCTAAAGCCCACTGGGCTATACAACTAGAGTCTATGAAGTGGTGGCAGGCTGACCAAGCTGAGGTGTAAGCTATGGCGGTGGAGCTCTAATAGCATAGACAACATGCTACATAAATCCAAGTAACTGCTGCTGCATGAGAAGCTGTTGCTGCTGCTATATAGCCTGCTGCTGTCGCTGGAACTCGTTCTGTTTAGCCTAGAACTATGTAAATGTAGCTGCTATCTCCTAGGCCTAGCGAGCCTGATCCTGCCTCATCCGCTCAAGTATAGCAAGGAGAGCGGGGTCTGTCTATAGTGTAGGTGGAGTAGAACTAGAGCTATCGGCCTCATGGTCATGTCGTTGAGGAGGCATCTGAGGGATATCCTGGTAGTCATCATCTAAACTATTGCTGGCATCACTCTCTACCATACCCTCCTACTGAGCATCTAACTGCTCCTCCTCTGTAGCTACAATGCCCCTGATAGTCTCATCCTGCTAGGCTGCAGTCTCTAGCACCTCTGGGCAACAGCTCGGTTGGCTAGGTGCCCTTGGCCTGCTGTGACAGAGCATCTAGGTCAAGTTATATGTAGGGAACTCGATAGTAGCACTAGAATACTCTGTCAACATCTCTAAAGGCCTCACTGTAACTGCCCTGTGAATCAAAAAAATAATCCCGTGTGCATAAGGCTTGTCTGTGTCCTCTGAATCCCACTGCAAGGGTATCCTCCATCTCAAAAAGGATGACATCCCATACATCAAAGACTATCTGCTGCATCAGGGCATTCAGTAGCCACAACTGAATGTGAGTTAATCCCTCGTGATATCTCATCCTCGGAAGCAGGGTCCTCCTCATGATAGCATCTAGCAATCTGGCTGTAGGAGTAAGATCCTAGGTGTCCTGCTCGACCCCTCGCTAAATGGCTCTATGAAGCAAGGGCAAACCAGATCTGTAGGAGGCACAAGACCGCCGTGAGGGCGTCTAGGAGGCTCTATGTGTCCATAGCAAACCTTGTGAATGTGGATGGGCGAATCCTGTAGCCTGAGTATCTCCCTGACCCTAAAGCTCATCAGTCTATAGTCTCGGCCTCTAAATGCAAAGTGAATGAACCTATGAGCTAGGTCAATCCAAAGTGTAGCATAAAACTCATGGACCAAAGATGGAAGATATCTACCTATCCATCCAAGTAAATCTCTGCCCTGGCAAGTAAGAGAGGTGTGGACGAATCTATTCTCCTACAGCTGCTACAATGGCCTCAATAGAGCAAACCCTCTGAGACCTGAATGCAACCCCACTGTTAAGATATGCATTATAAAAATCCTCCTACAGTGGTGTGTAGAAACCCTCAGAAGCATGCTCATCCCTCCTAGGTGGGAACCACTCCTTGAACTGTACAAATCTGAGCTGCTACACCTGCTTGGCCATGGTGGCCCTCAAATCTAGATGAGTCACTAGAGGCGGACCCTATGGTCTAGGAGGTGGATGAGAACCCCTCTGCTATATCTCTGCCCTTGGTGTCACCTGGGTACGAGTACGACTAGAGCGGCGAAGCTATTGCTAAGGTGCCTGCTCTGCCTCCTCAGTCTACTCTGCCTCCTGTGTCTGCTCTATCTGCTGTTGTGGCTCCCCCTGAGGCTGAGTCTCCTCCAAAGCAACACGGCATCCCTCAAGCATGATAGTCCTAGCTGGACTACCATAATGATGCTCAACCTGCTCAATAGCTGCCCTCTATGATGGTGAAAGCTGATCTACAATCTAGACTCCACTCCTAGCACCTCCTCTCTCTGCACGCTCGGCAGCTGCTGCAACTATGACTGCTCTTGTTGTATCAGCATCTGCATACTTTCGCTTCTTCAATGTGATCTTCTTCGTCGCCTTGCCTTTCACATCAGTAGGAAAGCGAGGCGGGGGCCTCAGATCCTCATCACCTAGACTACCTTCGGCGTTCTTAACATGTGCCATCTGGAATGATCTACTGCCTTGGACAAGAAACAACTATCACTGACACTTCCGAGGCTTGGCCTTGATCCGTACTCTTGAGCTTGGCCCTGAGTTGACTGACAACTGCCAAAGTGACCTCAAAAACACTGACTCACTGCACGTTAGAATAGATCATATATATGAATAATTTCAATATACATCTAGAGATATGAAACCCTAAGAAGCAAGCAATAGATGCAAAATTGGAAGCGAGGGCTTGCTACCTAACGAACCGGCGAACCAAAGAATAAGGAACAGATCACGGAGGACCACCGAGATGGCAATTAGGGTTAGGGTTGGCATTGCATGGTGAATCGGCCATGGAGATGTAGTTGTAGGCACTAGAGGCGCCGATGAAGGCGGCTAGGGCACCGGTGGTGCTTTTGCTGGCATAGAGGCGGCGCTGGCGCTAGGGCACGGGCATGCTGGCGGTGGCACAAGTGTTGTGGGTGGCATGGCAAGATGGCATGTATACGCTTGTGTGGGAGCGGCATGGAGCAGGCGGTGCGGTGGATGACGTGGGAGCAGTGCGAGCACGACGGCGTGGATGCAGGGTGTGGGCACGCGGGCAATCGTTGGCGAAGTCAGCGGATTAGGGCACAGCAATGGTGATGTCGGCGCGAGTGCGGGTGTTAGTGGGGATTAGGTTAGACTGTGGTATGGTTATAAGGTGGTCCACCCATGATAGAAAAGGAAATAGAGAAGAATCTAGATTCCACACGATTACTACTGACCAGACGCTCCGGTAGCAATAACCGGACGCTGCCACCCAGAGTTTGGTCGACTCCAGAGAGGTCCAAAAACCCTCGAGTCACCATCGGACACATTCGATCACAACTGACCGGATGCAGCCAGAGTTTGTCGATCCTATCTTCGTCTTCTTCGCTTGACCGGATGCAGGATCACCTTCTGACCAGATGTAGGGAGAACACTGTTGCAGCATCCGGTCACTCCTTCGCAGCACCAGTTCACCACCTGTGAACTGACCGAACATATGGGAGCAGAGTCTGGTCCAGCGTCCGGTCACTTTTTTTAGCAAATCTTCAAAGTCCTTCGCGCTGCCTATTCCCAATCAAGTCCCAACTTCAATAAGACCCAAATAAACACCAAATGGGACTGATGTGAGTGACCTCTCTCAAATCCTCAAATTTTTCAAAATATTTTGCCTTAGGCTATAATTCTTTTTAAGAAAATAGGCAATAAAAGGGTGATTGAAGAGAAACAACAAAACAACATTCATGCATATGCAATGCAATACTTGAAAGTAATTATAGTTGCTTGTCAAGTTTGATCCAAGGTTAAGCTGCCTCACACGCTTTTCGGTGGTTATCTTAACCATGTTAGACAAGCCCTAAGTGCATTACCACAAAGTAAACATGTTATATATTACAATGCAATGCAAAGGACAACACAAGCTCATTTTCTAGTGAAGTTGCTAAAATCAAGTACATTGAGCTCATTCCTCAACTGACAAAATATTGCATCATCTAGCGGTTTAGTGAAGATATCCGCTAATTGATCCTTGGTCCTTACACCTTCTAGTGAAATATCATTCTTAGCAACATGATCTCTAAGAAAGTGATGGTGGATATCAATATGCTTGGTGCGAGAGTGTTGAACCGGATTATTAGCAAGTTTTACCGCACTCTCATTGTCACACAAAAGTGGTACTTTTCTAGAACTACACCATAGTCTAGCAAAGTTTGCTTCATGTAAAGTATTTGTGTACAACAAGTACCTGCGGTATTGTATTCCGCTTCAGTGGTGGACAAAGCCACACTATTTTGTTTCTTGGAGGACCAAGACACAAGTGATCTACCAAGCAAATGGCATCCTTCGGATGTGCTTTTTCTATCAACTTTGCAACCGGCATAATCCAAATCGGAATAGCCACCTAATTCAAATCTAGCTCCTTTGGGATACCAAAGGCCAATGCTTGGTGTGTGCTTAAGATACCTAAGGATTCTTTTAACAGCAATCAAATGAGCTTCTTTAGGATTAGCTTGAAATCTAGCACACATACACACACTAAACATGATGTCGGGCCTAGATGCGGTTAAATATAACAAGCTACCAATCATAGAATGGTAGAGACTTTGATCAACCATGTTACCTCCCTCATCTAGGTCGAGATGTCCATTAGTTGGCATTGGTGTCTTGATTGTCTTACATTCATCCATTTTAAATCTCTTGAGAAGATCATTAATATATTTCTCTTGAGAGATAAAAATCCCTTCTCTCATTTGCTTGACTTAAAAACCAAGAAAGAATGTAAGCTCTCCAATCATTGATATCTCGAACTCCTTCGACACCAATTCACCAAACTCTTTGCAAGAATCTTCATTTGATGATCCAAAGATGATATCATCAACATACACTTGACAAATGAAGATATATCCATCAAGCTTCTTGGTGAATAGTGTGGTGTCGACCTTCCTAATGGTAAAGCCCTTCTCAATGAGGAAATCCTGAAGACGCTCATATCAAGCTCTTGGGGCTTGCTTAAGCCCATATAGCGCCTTAGAGAACCTATAAACATGATTAGGATATCTAGGGTCTTCAAACCTGGGAGGTTGATCAACATAGACTAGTTCATTTATAAAGCCATTTAAAATGCACTTTTCACATCCATTTGATATAGTTTCATTTTATGATGTGATGCATATGCAAGGAGAATACGAATGTCTTCTAGTCTTGCAACCGGTGCAAAGGTCTCTCCAAAATCCAACCCTTCAACTTGAGAGAACCCCTTTGCAACTAGTCTTGCCTTGTTCCTCACAATAATGCCTTGATCATCTTGCTTGTTGCGGAACACCCACTTTGTTCCAATGACTCTTTCACCTTGTGGTCGCTCTCCAAGAGTCCAAACTTCATTGCGGGTGAAGTTGTTCAACTCTTCATGCATGGCGTTTATACAATCTGGATCTTGAAGAGCTTCTTCTACCTTAGTAGGCTCAAAGCAAGAGACAAAAGAGTGATGTTCAATAAATGAAGCAAGCTTTTGAGATCGAGTCATTACACCTTTTGATGGACTCCCTATGATGAGATCTTGTGGATGAGCTTGTAGTAGAGGTGAATTTCTTCTATCAACCACTTGAGGGGAAGGTTGTGGAGCATCAACATCTTGTGCTTGTGTCACCATTTGCTCATGGGAGACATGAGTATCTTTATTTTCTACTCTCCCATCTTTTTCACTATCTTGTGGCACATTTGATGAAGAAGATGGATTGATCACTTGTACATCATCTTCATCATCATTAGGCTTGATGTATCCAACTAGAATATTATTTATTGCCTCCCTCAATGGTTCATCACCTACATCATCAAGATTCTCATGTGCTCCTTGGGAGCTGTTAGATTCATCAAATTCCACATCATATATGTCTTCAACTAAGCCGATGGCATTATTAAATACTCTATATGCTTTGGACTTTGATGAGTAACCAACAAGAAAACTAATATCATATCATCTTTGAAACTTTCGTAGGTGTTGCTGCTTCTTGTAGATGTAGCATTTGCAACCAAACACTTCTTTCCATTGAGCAACTCATAAGGTGTCTTACCAAGAAACTTTTGAAGGAATAGGCGGTTAGATGCATAACATGCGGTGTTGATAGCTTCCACCCATAGAGCTTTGGGGGTGTTGTACTCATCAAGCATTGTTCTTGCTAGTGTGATCAATGTCTAGTTCTTTCTCTCAACTACACTATTTTGTTGAGGAGTATATGTTATGGAGACCTCATGCTTGATCCCAACTTCATCACAATAGGCTTCAATGTTTGTGTTGTCAAATTCTTTACCGTTGTCACTTCTAATCTTCTTGAGCTTCACTTCAAACTCATTTTATGCTCTCTTGGCAAATTTCTTGAAGCATGATGCAACTTCAGATTTGTCATAAAGGAAGAACACCCATGTATATCTTGAGTAGTCATCAACAATCATAAGACAATAAATATTTCCTCCCAAACTCTTGTATGTTATTGGTCCAAATAAGTCCATGTGAAGGAGTTCTAGCACTCTTGTGGTTGACATGAAAGCTTTTATAGGATGAGTATTTGCAACTTGTTTGCTGGCTTGATATGCACTACAAAGCTTGTCCTTCTCAAACTTCACATCCTTCAACCCTCTCACCAATTCATTCTTCATTAGCTTCTTGAGTGAGCTCATCCCAACATGAGCAAGTCTTCTATGCCATAGCCACCCAAGTGATGTTTTGGTGAATAGGCAAGTCTTCAAGTTAGCATCTTCGGAGGTGAAATCCACTAGATATAGGTTGTTGTATCTAAATCCCTTGAATATCACTTGATCATCATCTTTCTTGGATACAACCTCTTCCTTCTTGGTAAATAGGCATTGAAAGCCAAGATCACACAATTGTCCAACGGATAGCAAGTTGAAACCCAATGAAGCAACATATAGCACCTTTGAGATTGAAAGATCATTTGATATTGCCACTTTGCCCAATCCTTTAACTTTGCCCTTTGAATTATCTCCAAATGTGATTCTTTCTTGTCCATCTACTTCTTCATCTAGTGAGGTGAACATATGAGGATCACCGGTCATATGTTGTGTGCAACCACTATCAATTACCCAATGACTTCCACCGGTCTTGTAGTTCACCTACACACAAGAGATCAAGCTTTAGGAACCCAAACTTGTTGAGGGCCCTTGACTTTCTCAACAAGTGACTTTGCTACCCAAATTTTCTTAGACCTATTCCTATTGGGATGTCCTAAGAACATAACTTTCATCTTTCCACTAGAGTCCTTTCTAAGCATGTAATGAGCATTGAAAGCAAAGGGTCTAGCATGCTTGGGCAAGGGTTGTGGTGGTGGAGTTTGACACTCATGGGCAAAGTGGCCTTCTTGTCCACACTCAAAACACCTCTTTGGCTTTGGCTTTAACTTGTGTTGTTGTTGTTGAGCTTGAGCCTTCTTCTCTTGGTTTGTCAAATACCCAATGCCACTTCTATCTATCTTCATGACGGTGTTCATTAGTAGCTCACTTTAAAGATGCTTGCCTCTTGTGAACTTGCTCAATCCAATCTTGAGATGCTCTTTCTCCAACTTGAGCTTCTTGTTCTCTTCCTTGAGGTCATCATTATTTTTCTCTCCCTTGAGTTTCTTGTTCTCTTCTTTGAGCTTCTCATTCTCAAGAATTAAATCACCATCATGATCAAGAGTTTCTAGCACTATAGTGTTGGTGGTTTTGAGCTCTTCAAGATCTTTCTTGAGATTTTCATTATCATGCTTGAGCTTGACATACTCATCATAGTTGTCGGTTTCAACCACTTGCTTGCCTTTGCTATTAGATCCTTGCTCAATGCTCTCAACAATTAAATCATCACATGATGTAGCTATATCAATCTTAACAACATTGTTAGTAGCATCATGTGGCTCATTGGATAAAAATTCTTGAGCAATAACAAGATTATCATGATTGATCTTGAGAGTTGTATATTCTTCTTTTAGCATATTGTGGCTAGTGATGAGGTCTTTATGCATCCCCTCAAGTTTATCATGTTTATCTTTAAGCTCTTTCTTAGATGATTTGAGCTCCTTGAGTTTGGATGACATAGCTCCATTTGCTTCTCTAAGCTCAACACTAGCCTTTTCGGCTATATCACATTTAGCTAAAAGAGAATCATTTTTAGCTTCTAGCTTGTCATTCTTAGCTCTAGTCTTTCTAATGATCTTAGTGTATTGATTTAGCAATTTAACAAGATCATCATATGAAGGTGATTCATATTCATTATCATCACTATCATCATTGTTAACATGATCATCACCACTACTATCATCATCATTTGATACCTTTCGTTCACCCTTGGCCATAAGGCATAGGTGTGTAAAGGATGGTAGCGGTGGTGTCGGTGAAGATGATGAAGAGTCAATCACAATTGCAGCCATCTTCTCATTATCACTATCATCATCGGATGAGCAACTTGATGAATCAATGTCTATGAGCCAATCACCGATGATGTATGCCTTGCCATTTTTCTTCTTCTTGTGGAAGTCCTTCTTCTTGCCATCTTTCTTCTTGTATGGCTTGTTTTTCTTCTTCTCATCTTCATCTTCATCACTTGAGTCATCTTTATTGCCCTTGTTCTTCTTCTTGTACATGTCTTTCTTGGGCTTTGTGCATTGATGTGCTAGATGACCAAGTTCTCCATAATTGTAGCAATCCATCTTAGAGATTGGCTTCCTTCTAGTGCTAGTGAAGAACTTATTTTTCTTGCCATCGAACTTGATGCCACTCTTGTTGAGCTTCTTTAGCATCTTGGCGGTTCTTCTCACCATGAGAGCAAGACTTGCATCATCAACTTCATCATCACTTGAGCTCTCATACTCAATTCTTGATTTACCCTTCTCTTGGCTAGCTTTGAATGCTATGTCTTTTTCTTTCTTCTTGGTAGAGGATGAGCCATCTTGTGGTGTGATGTGCATGTACATCTCATGAGCATTGATCTTTCCCAAGATTTGTGTTGGTGCAGCGGTGGAAAGATCACCTTGATGAATCATGGTCACAATATGCCCATATTTATCAATGGGGAGAACACTCAAGATTTTTCTTACAACATTGGATGGTTGCATTTGAGTGAGTCCAAGCCCATTGACTTCCTCTACAAGAACATTCAAGCGTGAGTACATTTCATTAGCACTCTCTTTAGGAAGCATCTCAAAGGAATTAAGCTTTTTCATTATGAGATGATAGCGTTCCTCATGCTCGCTCTTAGTTCCCTCATGGAGCGCACAAATATCCGACCATAGTGCATGGGCGTCCTTGTGGTTCCTCACCCGGTTAAACACATCTTTGCAAAGGCCTCTAAAGATGGTGTTTCCAGCATTTGCATTCCACTTCTCATAGTTCACTACATCGCCTTGAAGGTGCATGGGATCCCAAGGTTTTGGGAATCCTTATGAGGTGGCTCTAAGTACTCCAACATCTAGAGCTTCTAAATACGCCTCCATGCGGATTTTCTAATAAGGAAAATCATCCCCCTCAAAGATAGGAGGAGATCCATCCTCGTGAGACATCTTTCTCTAGGCGGTTAAGCCTAAATACGTGAGCATGAGGCTCCGATACCAATTGAAAGGATCAAGATGCCCAAGAGGGGGGCTAAACTGGGCTAATTCTAAAATTATTTGCAATAATTAAACCCTATGGTTAGACCACTTCACCCCATGTGCCTAGAAAGTGTTCATATTGTTCTACCACACAAAAGTTTAGCAACCTATGTTTCAATCCTACTCTAGCATGGCAATTCTATGAATGTAAAGATAAGAATTGAATTGCTCAAAGTAAATGCTTAAAGTAAAGAGAGAAAGAGGAATGCAACGATGTTTTGCTAAGGTATCGGAGAGTCGCCACTCCTCACTAGTCCTCGTTGGAGCACCCGTGCAAGGGTGTAGCTCCCTCTTGGTCCATGCAAGGATCAAGTGCTCTCTATGGGTTGATTCTTTGACACTCTGTCGCGGTGAATCACCCACAACCGCTCACAACTTGAGTTGGGTCATCCACAAGCTCCGCTGGATGATCACCAAGCTCCCAATCACCACCACGCCATCTAGGTGATGGCAATCACCAAGAGTAACAAGCATGAACTCTCAGTTGACCACGACAAGCCTAATGAGAAGGGTGGATGCACACTTTGCTACTCTTGCTTTCACTAATGAGGCCTCTCTCTTGGATTCTCAAATCTCAATCACCTCACTAGGACCTTGCTCTTTTTAGCACTCTCAAGGATGTTTCTCAGCTGTTGGAATGAGCAAAAGTAATCCCTCAAGTGAATAGAGGAAGTATTTATACACCCTCATTCAAAACGAACCGTTATGTGCCACTATAGGGTGACCGGATGCTCCAATCAAGGTGATCAGACGCTCCTGTCAGTTCTCCCCACCATCGAGCAGTTAAGTTGTGACCAGACACTAACCAGCGTCTGGTCAGCACTGGCTAGATGCGTCCAGTCACAAAAACTGCCCTGTGAAACCTTACTGATGTTGACCGAACTCTGGAACCCAGCGTCCGGTCACTTTGCTGCTCAGCGTCCGGTCAGTAGCCGGAACTTGACCAGCGTCCGGCCAGCACTGACCGGACGTGTCCGATTAGGATTCTCCCTCTCTGGAACCTTACTGGAGTTGACCGGACTCTAGCACCCAGCATCCGGTCACACTTCTCTCAGCGTCCGGTCGTGTCCAGACGACTTCACCTTGATCAACTGAACTGACCGGACTTTGCGCCAGCGTACAGTCACACCAGAACCAGTGTCTGGTTAACATTTGACCCTCCATTCACTTCCAACTCGCAATCATATGTGAATGAAGTTTGCTCCAATTGATCTAAGGGCTATTTAGGAGCTACCTAGTGCTAGATTTGACAAGTGTGCACCACACCTAACCAACTAGACTCACCTAGGTCAAGCTACTCGTCCATACCCCCCTTAATAGTATAACCAAAGAAAAAACAAAGTCCTAAACTACTCTAAGTGTCTCTTTAACACCAAACGACACTTAGAACTAGTCCATCCTTAACCTTGTCGTCCATCCTTTGAAAACTGAAATTGTTTCCATCGTAGGGGCATGACAACCATGATTGTCTAATCAATTGCCATTACTATGACCTAACTTAATTGCATCTGCAAAACACACGTTAGTCGCAATAATCTCGTATTGTCATTAATCACTGAAACCCAACTAGGGGCCTAGATGCTTTCAGCGGCCTATGACTCTAAGTGCCACCAGAAGCTTGCGCGACATGAGGTCTATACAGCCGAGATGGTCACGCCTTCCTTTCTCCGATGGTTGGATTCTGTTATAACCTTTGATTGGATCGACCACCCAAAAAGCATCCCCCAGCCAGGAAGATACCCGCTCGTGGTCCACCCGATCATCGGCATGAAGCGACTCACTAAGGTGCTGATGGATGGAGGCAGCAGCCTCAACATCATGTACGCTAAAACACTCGAAGCCATGGGCATCGACCGATCGCAGATCTAGCCGAATGGGGCGCCTTTCCACGGCATCGTGCCCTAGAAAGTAGGCCGTGCGACTTGGGTAGATCAATCTACCCATCACCTTCGAGAATCCAACCAATTATAGGACAGAGACCCTTACCTTTGAGGTGGTCGGGTTCCACAGGACCTACCACGCCATCCTAGGATGTCCATGCCATGCGAAGTTCATGGTCATCCCTAACTACACCTATCTAAAGTTGAAGATGTTGGGTCCATGCAGGGTCATCACCATCGGCACCTCCTTCGAGAGCGCCTATGAGTGCGAGGTCGAGTGCTGCGAACACGCCGCAGCAATTGTTGCCTCCAAAGGGCTTGTGGCCATCAATGAGGAGTTCGTCGAAGAAGCACCTGACCCCAAGCAGTCGACCAGTTCTTTCGAGCATGTAGAGGGCACCAAGGAAGTCCTCATAAACCCTAATGGCTTCGAGGGCAAAGTGGTGCGCATCGGCACCACGCTTTCCTCCAAATAGGAAAGCGCGCTCGCCGATTTCCTCCGCACCAATAGAGACATCTTTGCATGGAGACCCTCGGACATGCCAGGCATTCCAAGAGAAGTCGACGAGCATGCCTTGAAGATCAGGCCAGGCTCCAAGCCAGTGAAGTAGCGCCTACATCATTTTGACTAGGAGAAACACAGGGCCATCGGCGAGGACATTGCGAAGCTTTTGGCACCTGAGTTCATCAAGGAAGTATACCACCCCGAGTGGTTAGCCAATCACGTTCATGTACGAAAAAAGAGTGGGAAATGGAGAATGTGTGTTGACTACATGGGTCTCAACAAAGCATGTCCAAAGGATCCATTTCCTTTGCCACGCATAGACCAAGTAGTCAACTTGACCTCAGGGTGCGAAACCCTTTGCTTCCTTGATGCGTACTCTGGGTACCATCAAATCACAATGAAAGAGTTTGACCAGCTTGCGACATCTTTCATCACCCCATTTGGATTGTTCTGCTATGTCATAATGCCGTTCGCCCTGAAGAACGTGTGGCTACGTACCAACGCTGCATGCTCAAGTGTTTTGGAGATCTCATCAGGTAGACCATCGAGGCCTACATCGACGACATCGTGGTCAAATCCAAATCAACTGACTAGGTCGTAGCCGACCTAGAGCAGACCTTCATGAAACTCCAAGCAAACGGTATCAAACTCAACCCTGAGAAGTGCATTTTCGAGGTCCCAAGGGGTCTGCTGCTAGGTTTTATCGTCTCCAAGCACGGCATCAAAACTAACCCGAAGGAGATCTCATCCATCATGAGGATGGGCCTATTTTAGAACATAAAGGGGGTACAACGAGTTACAGGGTGCCTCACCACGCTTAGCCGCTTTATCTCACGCCTCGGCGAACAAGGTCTCCCCCTCGATCAGCTTCTAAAGAAGGTCGACTGCTTCAAATGGATGTCCGAGGCCTAGGAGGCACTTGACAAGGTCAAGCAGCTCCTAATGAAGGCCCCGATCCTGGTCCCCCTAACCGACGGGGAACCGCTTCTTCTCTACATTGCGGCCACCATGCAAGTGGTCAGCATCGCCCTGGTGGTAGAGCAAGAAGAAGAGGGACACGCCCTCAAAGTGCAGCGTCCCATGTACTTCATTAGTGAGGTCTTGTCCAATTCCAAGACTCGCTACCCCTAAATCCAGAAACTCATGTACGTTGTCCTTATCACCAAGAGGAAGTTGTGTCACTACTTCGAGTCACATTCGGTGATGGTTGTGACGTCCCTCCCTCTTGATGAGGTCATCCAAAACTAGGATGCCATAGGAAGAATCGCAAAGTGGGCACTTGAGCTGATGGGTCAAGTCATTTCATATGCCCCTCGGGCAGCCATCAAGTCCCAAGTGCTAGTTGATTCCGTTGCAGAGTGGACCAAGATCCAAAAGCCACCAACAGTCGTCGATCAAGAGTACTGGACGATGTACTTTGATGGATCACTGATGAAGAAAGGTGCCGGTGCGGGACTGGTCTTTGTTTCGCCCCTCGGGGTACGCATGAGGTACATGGTTCGCATCCATTTCCCCTCCTCCAACAATGTGGCTGAGTATGAGGCACTCATCAATGACCTACGCATCGCCATCGAGTTGGGTATCCGACGGCTTGACGTCGGGGCGACTCCTAGCTAGTCATCAACCAAGTCATGAAGGAATCAAGCTACCACAACGCCAAGATGGCTATGTATTACTGAGAAGTCCGCCAGCTAGAGGATAAGTTCGATGGTCTCGAGCTCAATCACATCCTGAGGCGTCTCAACGAAGCGGCCAACACGCTGGTGGAAATGGTGTCTGGCCGAGAGCCGGTGCCGATGGGTGTCTTCGCTAGTGATCAGTACAAGCCCTCGGTCCGGTACGAGGAGCCAGAATAGATTGATGATGGGCCACCAGCCCTAGGCTCAGGGGCTAACCAGCCGGTAGCTCCATCCGACCCTAAAGTTATGGAGCTTAACAAGGATCTAGCGACAGAGCCCGACCCTCTAGCCGACTAGAGGACGCCTTACCTCGACTACCTCCTCCATGAGGCGCTGCCGATGGACAAAATGGAGGCTCGTTGGCTCACGCGTCACACCAAGTCCTTTGTTGTTATTGAGGGCAAGCTCTACAGGTGAAGCCACACCAAGATCCTATAGCGCTGCATCCCCATTGAACAAGGAAAGCAGTTGTTGAGTGATATCTATAGTGGGGTCTATGGGCATCATGTCGCACCTAGGACCCTAGTCCGAAACACATTCCGACAAGGCTTCTATTGGCCAACCGTAGTAGTCGACGTTGAATAGATTATGCACACCTGTGAAGGGTGTCAATACTACGCTCGGCAGACCCACCTACTGGCCCAAGCACTCCAAATGATCCCCATCATATGGCTATTCGTGGTCTGGGGGCTTGATCTGGTTAGACCTCTTAAGAGGGCACCCGGGGGCTATACGCACTTGCTTGTCACCATAGACAAGTTTACAAAGTGGATAGAGGCTCGACCGATCTCTGTGATCAAGTCTGAGCAAACCATGCTGTTCTTCTTTGACATCATCCATCGCTTTGGAGTCCCGAACTCCATTATCATGGACAACGGCATGCAGTTCACCAAGAAAAAGTTTCCTCTAATTATGCGATGAATACTACATCCACATTGGTTTGGCCACCGTGGCGCACCCCTGCACGAATGGGTAGGTTGAACGCATGAACAGCATGGTCCTACAAGGCCTCAAGCCTAGGATCTTCAACCGGTTGAACAAGTTTGACAGACGATGGGTCATGGAGCTTCCCGTGGTGCTCTAGAGCCTAAGGATGACCCCTAGATAGGCCACCGACTACACACCATTCTTCATGGTCTATGGTTCTGAGGTTATCCTCTTGACTGACCTCGATTATGGAGCGCCAAAGGTCAGGGCGTACAATGAATAGGGAGCTGAGGCGTCCCTCGAGGATGTCATGGACCAGCTAGATGAAACACGCAATGTTGCCCTCCCTCGGTCAGCCAAGTACCAGCAAATGTTGCGCTGGTACCACAGCCATCGAGTGCGGGGTCGAGCCTTCAACGTCGGGGACCTGGTGCTCTGCCTCATCTAGATCCACAAGAACTGCCATAAGCTCTCTCCGCCGTGGGAGGGACCATACATCGTCATGGAGGTGCTCTGACCAGGCACCTATAAGCTCAAGACCATCAACGGTGAAGTCTTTGTCAATGCCTGGAACATCGAACAGCTACTTCGCTTTTACCCTTAATCTACGCACGCTTTCTCTTATCGGATTCGCTATCGACTCCTCGATCTTTAGTGACAGTTCTTGCAATAGCCATGATAAACTATACCATCTGTAACAATGGGAATAAAACCTTGAGTACAAGAAGGTACTCAGCTAGGCTTACCTGTTATAAACCAAAAATAAAGTGACTCCAAGGATTATGCAAGGCTTTATAAGTGGAGCTAGCTTGATAACATTTTGCATAAAAAGCTTACCAATTCAAGTATATAATTATAATTCGATCATCAAGTTAATTATAGCTATTCATCTCTAGATTAGCAACTAACATGTGCCAAACATGTGGTATATCATTTAGTATCATATAGTAATAACCATAGCCGGTATAATAATTCTATGTTTATCCAAACCATCATATTCCATAACACAGTTACTATAATGTCGGTGTGAGTCAGAGTTTCTCACTATCAGGGAGAGATGGCGATTCGAATCGATTTTAACCAGCTAGGAATTTATTTCTAACACAAACCTAGACAAACCTATGCCAAGGTAGTCTTAGGTCACCTTTGGTATAACTCAGGTCCACATTTCGCGGGTTTGCCCAGCGCAGCACAATCAAGGACAACCAGCTGCCAGGACGTTTAGGTCTGGCCTACCCTTGGGCTCACGTCTGGCTCCCCGCATATCCTTACTACCATCCAGAGTGCGCACTTTTATAGAACAGGGCCTGACCTAAGTTGAGCTACTCGACTTCATGGTCGGAACGAGTTATCTAGCCAGCTAAATGAGAGACATGCGTTCAATCTTAATAGAGTCACCAACAATGGTGTGGTCCTTAAGCAGCATAGACGGAATCACATGAGTGAACCCACACATAGACTCCACCTAGTCTCCATTTACATTACCCTATAGTTATTTTCCACGATAGCAAATATAGCTAACCGTACTTTGGTATCCACCTATATCTCGCAGGTGACAGGAAATCACCCGACTTCTACCGGTCTAAGCATGGCTAAGCATATATTTGATCCTAGACCTACACAGGATTAAAGGTATATATATCTGGACAAGGTAGTTATATGCATCAAGTGGTTTCAAATCAACTCTTATCACCTAATGCATCAAACATAAAAAGGACTCAAGTGAAGTTTTATAAAATATAGGAGACTTAGAATGCTCTGAGGCTTGCCTTTGAGGAAAGAGGTTGGCCTGTGATCCGGGCACTTAGGGAGGTCCTCAAAAGTTTGCTCCTCTCCTTCTAGAGCTATGGCCAGAGGTGTCTCCTGCAGTTCCTCCTCTTCTTCTTCATTGAACTCCCAAAGAGTTATCCCCTCAGACGATCCTATATGCATGATCATGGAATAAGATATCGTGGATGTATATATAACGACATGTATAATATAATGTGATGTGATAAATGCATCCTTTTAAGTGTTTTCAACAGCATTGTATTAAGGTGATAACAAGTTATATTTTATTTTACTGAGTAGGTGCATATCTCTTCTCTAGTAACTAAATAAATTCTCATCTAAGTAATTTTCTGGGCTGAAAGACAGCAGCCACCTATTTTGACAATAACTAGAGTTATACACATCAAAATAATATGGTTATGGACATTATGTAAAGCTTATGATATTGCCTACAACTTTGTTTTAATTATCTTAATGTGATTCAGCAGTTATCTAGATCAAACAAATCTATCTTTCAGATCTGTCCAGAGACCAAGCATTTCTGACAGTAAACTTCTAACAGCCATAATTCTCAAAACATAAGGCCTACGACTATGAAAATTTAATACAAGGTAGATAAGTAAGTTATATATAACTTTATTATTAAGAAGTTTTACAGAAAATATCATTATCATCATGAAATCATCACCACAACAGAAACTATACATGCAGTCATCTAGTTAAATTATAAAGCATTAATTAACTATCTGGCTATAAAAAATACTTCTAAGTCTCACTAATAGTATCAACATATTATAGGCATCACACACACCACAGAAAACATCATGGTTAAGCCTAACTAATTTATTTATATTCATTTATTAATTTCCTTAGATAATAAGGTGATTTACAAAGTAAATAATTCTATTGCTCAATAAATTCTGATAAAATTACAGCAGCCTACAAATGACCTTAATAGTCTACTGTACAAATTTCATGCCATTTAAATAGGTATAGCTACCTATACAAAAATAACAAGTTACACATGCTTATTTTAGCAAAAATAGTTTAGCATAGTGAAAAGTGTCAAACAATAGATTTAATACTTTTCTTACTTTTATCCTAGCATGAGAATTCTGTGTAAATTTTTTATGATCATATGTTATGTATTTTTACCCCATTTAATTTCACTAGAAACTAGTAATGAATTAGGATTAAAAATGAAGACCATATTTCAAGTATGCCTACTGTAGGTTTAGTATTTTTCTAGCTAGAGCATGTCAACACAAGACCAACAAAATTAGAATCATAATTTTATCACCTTCCTAGCTCAAGTTATGCAATTTACAAGATAGAAACTATTTTAAAAAGCACTTATCTTGCTTAATTTAATTCTCATAGGAAAATACCTTAAATAGTAGATTTCATATTTTTATCAAATAGTATACTTCATGATGAATCTAACAAAATTTGGTTCACTCAATTTGGACATTCTGGGTGCTCTCCCTTTTGGCACGGTAGGGCGGGTCGACGCCGGCGGACAGCCGCCACGCGGCACGCGGCCTGCGTTGGTCGGCCACGACTCGCATTGATTTGAATCGGCTAAGTGCTGATCCAGTTGACTGATAGTGCTACTTTGTGCATCTATATCTCCTAATCCAGTTCTTAAGTTAGAAAAAACTTCTTTAATAGAAATTGTAGAGCTATGTGAGTACTACAACTTTGCTTTGATGATCCTGGTCTAATTTGAACTGGTTTTCAAACTACATTGCTCCAAAGTGGGCTACATTGAAACTAAAATTCAGTTAAAGACTTGGCAAAATTTCTAGTTTTGAAAACAATATTTTTTTTATACTTGTGAGCTATATTTGACCATGTTAGGCACTAATTCAGCTCATGAGCCTTAAATAAAGTATGTTACCCATGACAAGAACTACAACTTTTATTTAGGTCACACAACCATGCAAACACTCTAAGCTACTGTTCAACTTTAGTCAAAATAGTATCATGAAAATGTCATTTCAAATGAAACCAACACTTATAAGCAAATTTGGTCTATGTCATGAATACAAAAGTTGTTTCATATATCATTCTAGATGTGTCTATGGTGTTTTCATGACCTCACAACCATTTCATACATTGGTCATACATGATTACAAGCATAAGCATATATATAAAATCAACATTTCATGTGATAAGGTATAAGAATGAGATGAAATTTCATATGCTCATGTTCATGAATGAATGGATAATACTTGTGCTCGTCAAATGCAAAGCTTAACACTAGAGTGTTATAGTAATTAGATGTGTAGTTTTCTTATCTTCTCATCTGTTGCAATGATCTATCTAGTTCACTTTTATCTAAAAAATCTATCTATTTAACTAATGATAAATCATGTTCTTTTGTTTGCTCAGACTGGAGTGGGAAATGGGGATGAAGTTTCCAAGGGTTCAGTTGTGAATAGCTAGAAGGATTGCATCAAATTAAGGACCTCTGTTGCTTTGACAATGGATGTTGTGTTAGCTTCCCCTCGATATTTCTTCGAGGCAAGAATCAATATTTTGAATTCATCTTATAACCTCTTTTGTGTTATTTTGATATTACATATCTAATATGTCATACCAAGCAACCACTGCTCACATAAAACTAATGTCCTTTGGTAGGTCATGAGCTTTTTTTCATTTTTTTGCAACAGGTGAACGTGAAAAGAAGAAGCGTCAGTATTTTGCTGCTCTTGAAGGAAGAGATCTCTACCAGTACAATCAGAAGGAGAGTAGGACTATTTGTAGATGGCTTGGAATGCACAATAATTTGTTTCATAGATGGCTTGGCATGCACAATAATTTTGGCAATAATACACCCATTTTTTACTTTAGTTATTTACCATTGTTCAGTAGTGACATGTTTTTTTGGTGTTTTAAGGTGTTGGAGGATTTTCCTTGAGTGTGAATGCCTTTTGAATGGCTGGCGCATCTAGCACTTGCCATTGAAGAAAATATCCTTTTTCCATCTCATCATCTCTATCGGCGCATCCAAATCAAATTTAGTTGAGTGTTAGCATTGTAGCATGGCTTACTCCATTCGAGAGAACCCGGCATGGACTCTGATCTACATGGCTGACCAGGCTCAATCCAAAGAAATGTATGTTCTGCTTCAATTAGCTTGCAGTTAGTATCCTCTCTTCTGCTTCAAGTAGCTTTCAATTAGCGATGTGTTGAATCTATGTACGACTCAGTAGTGACTATTGATTAATGGTATGCTTATGTTGTCTCTGTAGGAGAGAAAGTTCCTCATCAAGGAGGCAGAAGGTTTCTGGATGCACCCTTTTTACTTGGATTTGTACATATATTAGTTAACATTATCCTAGAATATCTGCAGTCTCCAGCCACATAGTATATGGAGTGAGCAGTGAGCTTGATAATTTGTTCCACTTTGTAAATGACTGCCTTTCTTTAAGACAGGTGTTTGATGTCATAGAAATAATTTTTGTACTCTGATCAAGATAGAAGTAGAGTTATTGTACTCTGTTCCATCTAGTTCCTATATTTTAGGCAAATTTTGCTATGGGATACTACATAAACTTTTAATTGGCTGGCACACACTACAACGACGCTTCTTTGCCCAGTACCATTACAAATTCTTGGTTATTTGCCAGTGGACACCGTGCCGATTAAAATAAGAATTTCTTGTGTCAGGGAGAGAGAAACTTTGTAAAATGACCATGGATGCCCCTGTGGATCGGACTCAGTTTGAGTTGGTCGAACCAGACCACATCCTGGCTGGTTCAGTTTGATTTGGTCGAGCCAGACCCCGAATGCATCGGCCATGAGGAACCCTAGCCCTATCTTATCCCCACTCTCTCGCATCCACCCACTACCGTCACCACCATTTGCTCTATTCCCCGCTGGTGGCACAACGCAGATCTCAGTCGCCACCAGCCCCATTGCTGGTGTCGGCCACTCAGTTGATGGACGCGTGAAGATGATGGCGTCCCCAAAACTGAAGCGGCTTCGCCTGAGTATTGATTCTATGTCAAAGGGCCTCAATCTATCATAGGTTCC
This sequence comes from Miscanthus floridulus, assembly GCF_019320115.1. Classification (NCBI taxonomy): domain Eukaryota; kingdom Viridiplantae; phylum Streptophyta; class Magnoliopsida; order Poales; family Poaceae; genus Miscanthus; species Miscanthus floridulus. The sequence continues at coordinate 96,101,287 of NC_089587.1, read as the reverse complement.
TAACATGTATGCACTTTGCTCCTATGCGCCCTTCTTCATTGTGGTTAGTCTCGGTCGTTGCGTTGATTTGTGGTTAAAAGTAGTTGTTTGGCCGATTTTAGGGATTTCATATGTGTTGTTCCTGTCCATTTTTTAGGATGGACAGTAGTTCTGCTTTAAGGATAGCAGTGTGTGTCCTAGCTTATGTTGAGGCTTGCGATGACGGTAGAAACGTGCAGCACAGTGCATCAGATTTTCAGCTCATACTGGATAGGGACACTATGAATTTGAAGGAGTTGACAGAGGATGTAGCACAGAAGCTGTCTTATGGGAAAAATCAGGGCTTCAATCTGTCATTCTTCGACAAGCACACCAAATGCTAACCAATCTAACTACTGATGCAGCTATACCAATTTGTAGTGCTTAATGAGTTTGAAATTGTAGGTCCTTACAGTGAGTCCAAAAGGTACAGAGGGTACAGCAAGGGATCCAAGAGCAAGAAGAAGAAGTGCAAGTGGAGAATCCATGCTTCTCAACTACAGGATGGTAGGACTTGGTAGGTCTGTAACTTGTGCAACTTGCCATATGAGACTACATAACTGATGTTGATAAATGTGCAACTTGCCACATGAGACTACATAACTTGCCATATGAGACTACATAACTGATGTTGATAAATGTGCAACTTGCCATATGAGACTACATAACTTGCCATATGAGACTACATAACGTGCCATGTATGATGTTGTATTTTTTGTGATATATAAATGATGTTGTGTATGTCTTTTTATGCAGATAAAGAGGTTGTATGAGAAGCATACTTGTGCCAGCACATCCAAAGAGACAGGGTTATTGACATCCTAAGGGATGAACCAACAAAAGGAGCAGCAGAACTTAAGAAAGATTTAGAGAAGAAGTACAACATCCAACTGTCCTACTATGTTGTGTGGGATGGAAGACAGATGGCTATAGAAGACATACAGGGCATATGGGATGACAGTTTTGAAGATGCTTTTAGATTCAAGGCTAAGGTGGAGAGAAAGAATCCAGGAAGCTTTGTGGAAATTGATTGGGCAAAAGAGGGTAAGAAGATGAGGTTCACAAGGATGTTTGTGGATTTTAAGAGTTGTGTTGATGGGTTCTTCAATGGGTGCAGACCTTTCCTTAGGGTTGACTCAACACATCTAACTAGAAGGTGGAGAGGATAGTTAGCTTCAGCATCAGCTATGGATGGACACAACTAGCTTTTTCCAATAGCTTATGGTGTCTTTGAGTCTGAATCTGCTAAAAATTGGAAATGGTTTTTCAGCAGCTATAGGTTGCCATTGGATCTCCTCCTGGGCTAGTAATTTGCATAGATGCTGGCAAAGGAATTGACAAGGGAGTGACTTCTGTTTTCTACAATGGAGTTGAGCATAGAGAGTGCATGAGGCATCTTGTGAAGAATTTTAATAAGAGGTATAGAGGGGTTGTGTTCAAGAAGCACCTGTGGCCAGCCAGCAGGGCTTACAACCAAAGACACCATGACCATCATTACAGCATAATGTAGAAAGCTTCACCAAGGGCTATGAAGTGGATAGAAGACAACCATAGACACTTATGGGCCAGATGGAAGTTTTCTCATGCAAGCAAGTGTGACTATGTTACTAACAACATAGCAGAGACATTCAAACAGTTGGATTAGGCATGAGAAATCAATGCCTGTAATCCCACTGTTGGACAGGATAAGGCAAATGATAATGGAGAAACAAGATATTAGGAGGACACTATCAAGCAGGATGACAGACAAGATTTTGCCTCACATCACAAAAAACTTCATGCTATGAGCAGGAACTTGCACTATGTGATACACAGAGGCCCTAACAATACTGTTAAGATTCAAGGCACTACAAAGGAACTAAAAACTTGGAGGCACACTGTGGACCTTGAGACTAGGACATGCAGGTGTCAGAGGTGGCAGATTACTGGATTGCCCTGTACTCATGCTCATTGTCTCATAAATTCTATGTGCAACAGAAGTGTGGAAGATTATGTAGACAACTACTACTATGTTGCTATGTTCAAGAAAGCCTATGAGAATGTGGTACGCCCAATGATAGATAGAACTCAGTGGCCTAAAGTTCAAATGGATTTCAAACTATGGCCTCCCCATTTCAAAAGAGTTATAGGGCGTCCAAGAAATAGAAGGATCAAAAGTTCTGAAGAAGGTGGTAAGAAAGGTAGACAGATGATGTCAACAAAAGATGCTCGGTAGTCCACCGAGGGGTATCCCACGATGGTAGATTTGTCATAGAGGTGAGTGAGATCAGGAGCGAGATGTTAATACAAACACCAAGAAACAAGATTTAGACAGGTTCGGCCGTTAGTATGACGTAATACCTACATCCTGTGTTCTGATGTATTGTATTGAGATGTATGGATCGTGGTGTAGATGTATGTATCTTGTCCGCTAGGGGACCCCTGCCTCTCCTTATATACTATGGAGAGGCAGGGTTACAAGGAAAGTAGCATATTTGGTACTATACAATATCTTGCGGTGCACGCCAAGCAGTGCCATGCACGCCTTGATCTTGTGGGTTGGGCCACCTCTGATGGTGCGGCCCATGTCTTGTCTTATGGATACCGGGGGCCATACCCCCATAGCTAGTCCCTGAGCCTGACAGTAGGTGACATAGTCACGTGGTGCCAGGGTCAGAAAGTAGAAGACCAGCCGAGCAGGCAGCTAGTCCCCGGGCATAGCCTCGAGATGAGAACAAGCACATTTATCGCAAGGTAAAGTGTGCACACTTAGTCCCCGAGCCTGCTAGAAGATGAAGAATGAATCTTGTAGCAGGGTCAAAGAAAAAGAAGTCTGAAAGCTTGCTGACGTCGTCCAACATGCGCTTATCAAGCCCCTAGACGTGCTGCCCAAGATCAGCACCCTGATCCAAATAGCATGGAGTAGCTTGATAGCACACCGATGAGACGTAGCAAGATTCGAGCAGCAAAGGAGTCCTCGGTGTCGCTGGCGCTGTCCAAGCACCGATGAGTGAGGAGTCCCCAACGTCGCTGGTGATGACTGAGCACCAAAGAGCAAGGAGTCACCGGCGTCGCTGGCAATGTCCGAGCACCGAGGAGCGAGGAGTCCCCGGTGTCGCTGGTGATGACCGAGCACCGAGGAGCGAGGAGTCCCGACATCGTTGGTGATGACCGAGCATCGAGGAGCGAGGAGTCCCTAGCGTCGCTGGCGATGATCGAGCACCGAGGAGTGAGGAGTCCCTGGTGTCGCTGGCGATGTCCGAGCACCGAGGAGCGAGGAGTCCCCAGCATCGCTAGCGATGACCGAGCACCGAGGAGTCCTCGGTGTAGCTGGCGATGTCTGAGCATCGAGGAGTTCCTGGCGAAGCTGGCAAGGTCCGAGCACCAAAAAGCGAGGAGTCCTCGGTGTCGCTGGTGATGACCGAGCACCGAGGAGCGAGGAGTCCTGACATCGCTGGCGATGTTCGAGCACCGAGGAGCGAGGAGTCCCCGACGTCGCTGGCGATGATCGAGCACTGAGGAGCGAGGAGTCCCCGGCGTCGCTGGCGATGTCCGAGCACCGAGGAGGGAGGAGTCCCCGACGTCATTGGCGATGTCCGAGCACTGAGGAGCGAGGAGTCCCTGGTGTCGCTGGCGACGACCGAGCACCGAGGAGCGAGGAGTCCCCGGCGTCACTGACGATGTCCGAGCACCGAGGAGCGAGGAGTCCCCGGCATTGTCGCTGGCGATGATCGAGCACCGAGGAGCGAGGAGTCCCCGACGTCGCTGGCGATGTTCGAGCATCGAGGAGCGAGGAGTCCCCGACGTCGCTGGCGATGACCAAGCACTGAGGAGTCCCCGGTGTAGGCGGTGATGTCCGAGCACCGAGGAGTCCCCGGCGAAGCTGGCGAGGTTCGAGCACCGAGGAGTCCCCGGCGTAGCTGGCGATATCCGAGCACCGAGGAGTCCCCGGCGTAGCCGGCGATATCCGAGCACCGCGGAGCGAGGAGTCCCCGGCGTCGCTATCGATGACCAAGCACTGAGGAGCGAGGAGTCCCTAGTGTCACTGGTGATGTCCGAGCATCGAGGAGTCCCTAGCGTAGCTAGCGATGTTTGAGCACCAAGGAGTCCCCGGTGTAGCTGGCGATGTCCGTGTGGTGAAGTGTGCCCACTTAGTCCTCGAGCACGAAGAATCCGAGCGCCAAGGAGTAACCGACGTAGCCGGCGATGAAGCACGAGCAACGAACAGTCTGGTCAACTTGTCGGTGGCGAAGTGAGCATTGAGTAGAAGCGACCAGCGAACAGTCCGATCAACTGGTCGGTGACGGAGTCCATGAAACAAGCGGTCCGACTAGTTGATCGATGGAGAAGTCCGAGCACCAGGTGGTCCGATCACCTGGACGATGACCCTGCAATACAAACATGTAGAATGGGTAGTACATGATGTAAATATATATGAACTCTAGAAAAAAATCAGCAATGGCGATGAAATAGCGTAAATAGCTCGGCGATTAGTTGGTGTGAAGATTTATGTAATATAAACCATCCGAACAGTTAGTGTGTAGCTGAGTCTCTAGCCTTAGCTAGCCTATTAACCATAACGTGGAGCATGGAGCCCATGCACATGTAGGAGGAACAAGCGTCGCTAAGGAGCCGCTGCCGACCACCCATAACGTAGAGGGAAGACGCTCATGCACGTGTAGGGAGGAGCCGGAGATAGGGCCGTCTCTGGAGGCATCCGAGCATCAACAGGACCGTTCGGGGGTTTGGAAAATCGTTTGGAGAGCAAACATGGAGAAAATAGTTCGGAGAAACATCATGGCGATATACGGAGATTGGAGAATATTTAGGAAAATATTAAAGCATGACTTAGCTTTAGACAGAATGACTGGTCAACGGCATACGGCGCTATTGGGTCAGCAAGAGGATGGACGTCTTCAACCTGGTCGGCGAATCTACCCCTCAGGGCATGTTGGTAAGTGGTGGCGGCGTTGGCAAACCTAAAGGGTAGGGCCGTAACCCCTAGAGTTTCCCGAGTAGCCTCCGATAGATCTAGATTGGAGGGTGGTCGGTACTGAACTAGAGTGTACAGAGCCGATTCGGTGATGGAGATGCAATCGGCGAGCTTCAGACTGACCCGATCGATGGATACGATCAGATCATTGTTGTTGATCTGCCTCCTCTGGTAGCGAGGAAGCGGGCGGTGAGTTGTTGATGAAGGTGACCTCGGAGGTGGTTCTAAGATCGAATCTACTATCGCAGGGGCTGATGTAGCCAGCGATGAATCGTCATCATGGACCGGCATGGACCTCCACGAGATTGATGATGAGAACGCGCTGTTGATTTTAGATCCATCTGGCTCGCCATGGATCAAGCGCACACCCCTACCTAGCGCGCCAACTATCACACAAAAGATGCTCGACAGTCCACCAAGGGGTATCCCATGATGGTAGATTTGTCATAGAGGTGAGCGAGATCAGGAGCGAGATGGTAATACAAGCACCAAGACACAAGATTTAGACAGGTTCGGCTGTCAGTATGACGTAATACCTACATCCTATGTTCTAATGTATTGCATTGAGATGTATGGATCGTGGTGTAGATGTATGTATCTTGTCCGCTAGGGGACCCCTGCCTCCCCTTATATACTATGGAGGGGCAGGGTTATAAAGAAAGTAGCCTATTTGGTACTATACAATATCTTGCGGTGCACGCCGAGCAGCGCCGTGCACGCCTTGATCTTGTGGGCTAGGCCACCTCTGATGGTGCGGCCCATGTGTTGTCTTGTGGATACCGGGGGCCATACCCCCACAGATGCATTGCAAGAGGTGTGGTCAGTTCGGTCATATGATGAAGACCTGTAATGAAACGGTCTATGATTTTGATGCACCCACACCTAAGCCAAAGAGGGTGAGGACAAAGAAATGTAGTGGTACAACCACTGTGTCCACCCAATAGTCACAGATTGAAGGCCATTCTTTTTGTGTTGCAACACCAACGCCAGCACTAACAAATAGCCCAGTAGCAAACACTAGAAGGTAACATGAAGTAGTGGACACTTTATTTTTCTCAGAATTATTACTTCTTTGTGTTCTGAATGTTTTACCTTGTTTCTACTTCCTAACAGCTGCAAAAGGGCTAAAAGCATCTAGGCCCCTTGTTGGGTTTCGGTGATTAATGACAATACAAGATTACTATGACTAACGTGTGTTTTGCAGAGGCAATTAAGTTAGGTCATGGTAATGGAGATCAATTGGGCAATCGAGGTGGTCATGCCCCTATGATGGAAATCGTTTCGGTTTTCAAAGGATGGACGACAAGGTTAAGGATGACTAGTTCTAAGTGTCGATTGGAGTTGGAGAGACACTTAGAGTAGTTTAGGACTTTGTTTTTCCTTTGGCCGTACTATTAAGGGGGGTATGGATGGGTAGCTTGACCTAGATGAGTCTAGTGAGTTAGGTGTGGTGCACACTTGTTATAACTAGCACTAGGTAGCTCCTACATATGCCTAAGATCCTTTGGAGCAAACTTCATTCACATATGATCGAGAGTTGGAAGTGAATGGAGGGTCAAATGCTGACCGGACGCTGGCTTCGGTGCGACCGGACGCTGGCCGCAGGGTCCGGTCAGTTCATTTGACCAAGGAGATTGTGTTTGGTGCGACTAGATGCTGGAGTGGTCAAGTGACCAGACGCTGAGAGGTAGCGTTCGGTCGACTCTAGTAAGGTTCCAGAAGAGAATATCTGCGACCGAACGCATCCGGTCAGTCATGACCGGACCCTTAGGGTTCAGCGTCTGGTCGAGTACAGTAAGGTTCCAGTGAGGGTTTAATGCGACCAGACACGTCCGATCAGTGATGATCGGATCCTACCAGCGTCCAGTCAATACTAAATCACTGGTGTGTGGGTTGAACTGACCAGAGCATCCGGTCAACATGACCGGAGCATCTGATCACCCCACAGAAGCTCATAACGGTTCGTTTTTCAGGCTGCCTTATAAATAGAAGCTCCACTCATGTGTGGAGTTACTTTTGCTCATTCCAATAGCTAAGAAACATGTTTGTGAGTGCCAACAAGAGCAAGGTCCTAGTGAGGTGATTGAGATTTGAGAATCCAAGAGAGTAGCCTCATTAGTGAATCAAGAGTAGCAAAGTGTGCATCCACCATTCTCATTAGGCTTCGCGTGGTCAAGTGAGAGTTCATGCTTGTTACTCTTGGTGATCGCCATCACCTAGACGACTTGGTGGTGATTGGGAGCTTGGTGATCATCCGGTGGAGCTTGTGGGTGACCCAACTCAAGTTGTGAGCGGTTTTGGGTGATTCACCGCGACGGAGTGTCTAAGAATCAACCCGTAGAGAGCACTTGATCCTTGCACGGATCAAGGGGGAGCTACACCCTTGCACGGGTGCTCCAACGATGACTAGTGGGGAGTGGTGACTCTCCGATACCTCAGCAAAACATCGCCACGTTCCTCTCTCCCTATTTACTTTGAGCATTTACTTTGAGCAGTTTAATACTTGTTTTTACATTCATAGAATTGCCAATGCTATAGTAAGTTTGGAACATAGGTTGCAAGTCCTTTGTGTGTTAGATTAATAGAAACACTTCTCTAGGCTCAAGGGGTTAATTGGGTTAACCTTAGAATTTAATTATTGCAAGAAAATTTAGAATTAGCCCAATTCACCCCCCCTCTTGGGCATCTTGATCCTTTCAATTGGTATCAAAGCCTTGTGCTCACGTTTTTAAGCTTAATCGCTTAGAGCAAGATGTCTCACGAGGATGGACCTCCTCCTATCTTTGAGGGAGATGACTTTCTATATTGGAAAATCCGCATGGAGGCGTACTTAGAAGCTCTAGATGTTGGTATACTTAGAGCTGCCTCACAAGGCTTCCCAAAACCTCGGGATGCTACTAACTTACAAGGCGATGAGGTTAATTATGAAAAGTGGAATGCAAAGGCTCGAAACACCATCTTTAGAGGCCTTTGCAAAGATGTGTTCAATCATGTAAGGAACCACAAAGACGCCCATGCACTATGGTCGGACGTTTGTGCGCTCCATGAGGGAACCAAGAGTGAGCGTGCGGAACGCTATCATCTTGTAATTAAAAAGCTAAATTCATTTGAGATGCTTTCCAAAGAATGTGCTAATGAGATGTATTCACGTTTGAATGTTCTTGTAGAGGAAGTCAATGGGCTTGGACTTACTCAAATGTCACCATCCGACATTGTGAGAAAGATCTTGAGTGTCCTCCCTATTGATAAATATGGGCATATTGTGACCGTGCTACATCAAGGTGATCTTTCCGCCACTACACCAACACAAATCTTGGGAAAGATCAATGCTCATGAAATGTACATGCACATCACGCCACAAGATGGCTCATCCTCTACCAAGAAGAAAGACAAAGACTTAACATTCAAAGCTAGCCAAGAGAAGGGCAAGGCAAGACTTGAGTATGAAAGCTCAAGTGAAGATGAAGTTAATGATGAAAGCCTTGCTCTCATGGTGAAGAAGACCACCAAGATGCTAAAGAAGCTAAACAAGAGTGGCATCAAGTTCGACGGCAAGAAGAAGAAGTTCTTCACAAGCTCTAGAAGAAAGCCAATCTCTGAAATGGATTGCTTCAATTGTGGTGAACTTGGTCATCTAGCACATCAATGCCCTAAGCCCAAGAAAAACAAGTTCAAGAACAAGAACAAGGGCAAGAAAGATGACTCAAGTAATGAAGATGAAGATGAGAAGAAGAAGAACAAGCCATACAAGAAGAGAGATGGCAAAAAGAGGGACTTCCACAAGAAGAAGAAGAAGAGTGGAAAGGCCTACATCGTCAGTGATTGGCTCACGGACATTGATTCATCTAGTGGATCATCCGATGATGATAGTGACAATGAGAAGGTGGCCGCCATTGCTATGGATCTTCCATCTTCACCGCCACCATCGCTATCATCCTCTACACACCTATGCCTTATGGCCAAGGGTGAACGCAAGGTAACTAATAATGATGATAGTAGTGATGATGAGCAAGCTAGTGATGATGATAGCGATAGCGATGATGATGATTCACCTTCATATGATGATCTTGTCAAAATACTAAGACAATACACTAAGATCATTAGAAAGAGTAGAGCTAAAAATGAAAAGCTTGATGCTAAAAATGATTCACTCTTAGCAAAATGTGATACAGTGGAAAGGCTAATGTTGAACTTAAAGAAACAAATGATGCTATATCATCCAAACTCAAGGAGCTCAAATCTTCTAAGAAAGAGCTTAGAGATAAACTTGAGTGGGTGCACAATGAGCTCATCACTAGCCACAACAAGCTAAAAGATGAATACATAACTCTAAAGATCAATTATGATACTCTTGTTATTGCTCAATAATTTTTACCAAATGAGCCACATGATGCTACTAACCATGTTGTTAAGATTGATATAGCTACATCATGTGATGATTTGATTGATGAGAGCATTGAGCAAGGATCTAGTGGCAAAGGCAAGAAAGTGGTTGAGTGCAATGACTATGATGAATATGTCAAGCTCAAGAATGCAAATGAAAAGCTCATGAAAGATCTTGAAGAGATGAAAAGCCACAACACCATTGTGCTAAAAACTCTTGATCATGATGAAGAGTTGATCCTTGAGAATGAGAAGCTCAAAGAAGAGAACAAGAAGCTCAAGGAAGAGAAGAACAATGATGTTCTCAAGGAAGAGAACAAGAAGCTCAAGATGGAGAAAGAGCATCTCAAGGTGGGATTGAGCAAGTTTGCAAGAGGCAAGCATCTTCAAAGTGAGCTACTTATGAACACCGTCATGAACATGGATAGAAGTGGCATTGGATATGTGGCAAGTGTAGAGAAGAAGAAGGCTCAAGTTCAATAACAACAATCAAAGCCGAAGCCAAAGCCAAAGAGATGTTTTGAGTGTGGACAAGAAGGCCACTTTGCTCATGAGTGCCAAACTCCACCGCCACAACCCTTGCCCAAGCATGCTAGACCCTTTGCTTTCAATGCTCACTACATGCTTAGAAAGGACTCTAGTGGGAAGATGAAAGTCATGTTCTTAGGACCCCCTAACAATAATAGGCCTAAGAAGATTTGGGTGGCTAATTCACTTGTTGAGAAGGTGAAGGGCCCTCAACAAGTTTGGGTTCCTAAAGCTTGAATCTCTTATGTGTAGGTGAACTATAAGACCGGTGGAAGTCATTGGGTTATTGATAGTGGTTGCACTCAACATATGACCAGTGATCCTCGTATGTTCACCTCACTTGATGAAGAGGTAGATGGACAAGAGAGAATAACATTTGGAGATAACTCAAAGGGCAAGGTTAAAGGATTGGGCAAAGTGGCAATATCAAATGATCATTCCATCTCCAATGTGCTATATGTTGCTTCATTGAGCTTCAACTTGCTATCCGTTGGACTTCACCTCCAAAGATGCAAATTTGAAGACTTGCCTATTCACCAAAACAACACTTGGGTCGCTATGGCATAGAAGACTCACTCATGTTGGGATGAGCTCACTCAAGAAGCTTATGAAGAATGATTTGGTGAGAGGGTTGAAGGATGTGAAGTTTGAAAAGGACAAGCTTTGTAGTGCATGTCAAGCCGGCAAGCAAGTTGCAAATACTCATCCAACCAAAGCTTTCATGTCAACCACAAGAGTGCTAGAACTCCTTCACATGGATTTATTTGGACCAACAACATACAAGAGCTTGGGAGGAAATCTTTATTGTCTTGTGATTGTTGATGACTATTCAAGGTATACATGGGTATTCTTCCTTCATCACAAATCCAAAGTTGCATCTTGCTTCAAGAAGTTTGCCAAGAGAGCACAAAATGAATTTGAAGTGAAGCTCAAGAAGATTAGAAGTGATAATGGCAAAGAGTTTGACAACACAAACATTGAAGCCTATTGTGATGAAGTTGGAATCAAACATGAAGTCTCCGCAACTTATACTCCTCAACAAAATGATGTAGTTGAGAGGAAGAACCGGACATTAATCACCCTTGCAAGAACTATGCTTGATGAGTACAATACCCCCGAAGCTCTATGGGCAGAAGCAATCAACACCGCATGTTATGCATCCAACCACCTATTCCTTCAAAAGTTCCTTGGCAAGACACCGTATGAGTTGCTCAATGGGAAGAAGCCGGACGTCTCCTTCTTTAGGGTGTTTGGTTGCAAATGCTACATCTACAAGAAGCGCCAACACCTAGGGAAGTTCCAAAGACGTTGTGATATTGGTTTTCTTGTTGGTTACTCACTAAAGTCCAAAGCATATAGAGTATTTAATCATGCCACTGGCTTGGTTGAAGAAACATATGATGTGGAATTTGATGAATCTAATGGCTCCCAAGGAGCACATGAGAATCTTGATGATGTAGGTGATGAACCATTGAGGGAGGCTATGAAAAATATTCTGGTGGGAGACATCAAGCCAAAAGATGATGAAGATGATGTACAAGTCATTGATCAACCTTCTTCATCAAGTATGCCACAAGTTGGTGAAAAAGATTGGAGAGTAGAAAATGAAGATACTCATAGCTCCTATGAGCAAATGGTGGTACAAGCACAAGATGTTGATGCTCCACAACCTCCTCCTCAAGTGGTCAATAGAAGAAATACACCTCTCCTACAAGATCATCCACAAGATCTCATCATAGGGAGTCCATCAAAGGGTATAATGACTCGATCTTAAAAACTTGCTTCATTTATTGCTCATCACTCTTTTGTCTCTTGCTATGAGCCTACCAAGGTAGAAGAAGCTCTTAAAGATCTGGATTGGATCAATGCTATGCATGAAGAGTTGAACAACTTCACTCGCAATGAAGTTTGGACTCTTGAAGAGCGACCAAAAGGTGCAAGAGTCATTGGAACAAAGTGGGTGTTCCGCAACAAGCAAGATGATCAAGGTGTTGTTGTGAGGAACAAGGCAAGACTAGTTGCAAAGGGGTTCTCCTAAGTTGAAGGTTTGGATTTTGGAGAGACCTTTGCACCGGTTGCAAGATTAGAAGCCATCCGTATCCTACTTGCATATGCATCACATCATGAAATGAAACTATATCAAATGGATGTGAAAAATGCATTTTTAAATGGCTTTATTAATGAACTAGTCTATGTTGATCAACCTCCCAGGTTTGAAGACCCTAGATATCCTAATTATGTTTATAGGTTGTCCAAAGCACTCTATGGGCTTAAGCAAGCCCCAAGAGCTTGGTATGAGCGCCTTTGGGATTTTCTCATTGAGAAGGGGTTCACCATTGGGAAGGTCGACACCACTTTATTCACCAAGAAGCTTGATGGGCATATCTTCATTTGTCAAGTATATGTTGATGATATCATCTTTGGATCATCAAATGAAGACTCATGCAAAGAATTTGGTGAATTAATGTCAAAAGAGTTCGAGATGTCAATGATTGGTGAGCTTACATTCTTTCTTGGTTTTCAAGTCAAGCAAATGAAAGAAGGCATCTTCATCTCTCAAGAGAAATACACAAAAGATCTTCTCAAGAGATTCAAGATGGATGAATGTAAGCCAATCAAGACATCAATGCCTACCAATGGACATCTCGGCCTAGATGAGCGAGGTAACCCGGTTGATCAAACTCTCTACCGTTCCATGATTGGTAGCTTGTTATATTTAACTGCATCTAGGCCCGACATCATGTTTAGTGTGTGTATGTGTGCTAGATTTCAAGCTAATCCTAAGGAAACACATTTAATTGCCATAAAAAGAATCCTTAGGTACCTTAAGCACGCACCAAGCATTGGCCTTTGGTATCCCAAAGGAGCTATATTTGAATTAGTTGGCTATTCCAATTCGGATTATGCCGGTTGCAAAGTTGATAGAAAAAGCACATCTAGAGGGTGCCATTTGCTTGGTAGATCACTTGTGTCTTGGTTCTCCAAGAAACAAAATAGTGTGGCTTTATCCACCGCCGAAGCGGAATACATTGCCGCGGGTGCTTGTTGTGCACAAATATTATATATGAAACAAACTTTGTTAGACTATGGTGTAGTTCTAGAAAAGGTACCTCTTTTGTGCGACAATGAAAGTGTCGTAAAACTTGCAAATAATCCGGTTCAACACTCTCGCACCAAGCACATAGATATCCGCCATCACTTTCTAAGAGATCATGTTGCTAAAAATGATATATCACTAGAAGGTGTAAGAACCGAAGATCAATTAGCGGATATCTTCACTAAACCGCTAGATGAGGCTACTTTTTGTAGATTGAGGAATGAGCTCAATGTACTTGATTTTAGTAACTTCACTAAAAGATGAGCTTATGTTGTCCCTTGCATTCATTGTAATATACAACATGTTTAATTTTTGGTAATGCATATAGGGCTTGTCTAACATGGTTAAGATAACCGCCGAAAAGCGTGTGAAGAAGCTTAACCTTGGATCAAACTTGACAAGCAACTAGATTTACTTACAAGTATTGCATATGCATGGATGTTGTTTTGTCGTTTTGTTCCATTTGCCCTCTTATTGCCTATTTTCTTAAAAAGAATTATAGCCTAAGGCAAAATATTTTGAAAAATATGAGGGTTTGAGAGAGGTCACTCACATCAGTCCCAATTGGTGTTTATTTGGATCTTAATTGAGTTGGGACTTGATTGGGAATAGGCAGTGCGGAGGAACATTGAAGATTTGCTGGAAAAGAGTGACCGGACGCTGCACCGGACTCTGCAGTCCAGCGTTCGGTCAGTTCACAGGAGGTGAATAGAAGCTAAAGAAGTGACCGGACTCTACGTTTGAGCGTCCGGTCAGGAAGGGTTCCAGCGTCCGGTCGATCTACATGGCGTTAAATGCAACTAACCGGACTCTGGCTGCGTCCGGTCATGGACCACCGGACGCGTCCGGTCACGATTCCAGAGGAATTGGACCTCTTTGGAATCAACCGGACGCTGGGTGGTAGCATCCGGTCGCTACCACCGGAGCGTTCGGTCAGTTGATTTCGTGTGGCATCAGGACTCTTATCTTCGTTTCCTTTTCTGACTCTTGAGGGCCACCCTATTTAATCCAAGCACCGGTGGTTTCCTTGACCTAATCCGCCGCCGACGCCATCATAGCCAAGCCGACTTCCCACGCCACCGAGCCCCGTGCGCCTCCACAGCTGCATCCGTCCACCGCCGCCAGCCCACGCGCACGCCGCTGCTTGCTCGCGCGCATGCCATCACCTGCGCTCCCCGCACCGTCATGCGTGCCCTAGTCCGCATGCCACCCGTGCATCGCCGTGTTCTGTGCCGCCGTGGTCCTTTGCCGACCCTCTGCCATCTAGCACTGGTAAGGTCTTGCTCGTGCCCGTGCATTCTCGTTGCAACTCGCCCGTGACCTAGCCATTCATCACTGCACCAATTTCACAGGGCCGTCGATTTACTGCTCATCGCCAACCCTAACCCTAGATTCAGTGGTTCCTCGCGTGTCACATCTCTTTTCATCGGATCGCCGTTTCGTCAGGTAGCAAGCCAGTCGCTTCTATTTCGCATCTAAATTGCTTTCTCTCATAGGGTTTCGCATCTATTAGATATATCGTATTTACTTGTATATCCTTCTATTCCATCGTGCAGCGAGTCAGTGCCGTTGAGGTGTCTGTGGCAGTTGACAGTCAACTCGGAGCTAAGCTCGCGAGTATGGATCGAGGCCAAGCCTCGAAAGTGTCAGTAGATAGTTGGTCTTTTCAGCGGTAGTGGTTCTAGTCAGATCAGATGGCTCGCACCAAGAACATTGGTGGTGGTCTAAGAGATGATGATCGGAGGCCTCTGCCTCGCTTGCCCGCAGGTACTAAAGGTAAGGCGACAAAGAAGACTACATCTAAGAAGCGCAAGTACCCTGACGCAGAGACAGCTAGAGCAGTAGTAGTTGCAGAGGCCACAGAGCGTGCCGGGAGAGGAGGTGCCTGTAGTGGAGTTGTCATTACAGATCATCTGCCACTAGACGCGCAGGGCAGACTTGAGCAGATTGAGCGTCTTCATGGTAGTCCACCTGGGACTGTCATGATGGTAGGATGACGCCTTCCCATTATGGATCCTCGGCCTCAGGGGGAGTCACAGCAGAAGCCCCCACCAGTAGAGCCGACAAAGCAGACTCGAGAGGGCCAGGAGGCCGAGGAGACCGAGTAGGCACCCCAGCCGCAGCTACGCCGCTCTGGTCATACCAGTGTTCCAGTCCCACCAAGGCTAGCTACTCAGTGCAAGGGATCATGCCCACGCCTAGACCACAGAGTCCACCTCCAGTGACTCATCTTGACTTGAGGGCCGCCATGGCCAAGCAGGTTCAGCAGCTTCGCTTTGTGGAGTTTGATGTGTGGTTTCCACCCAAGAGGGATGAGAGAGCTTCAGAGGGATTCTATACACCGCTCTAGGAGGACTTCTACAATACATATCTGAACAGTGGAGCAGTTTTTAGATCTCAGTGGGTTTGTAGCATTGAGGCTATAGTCGTAGCAGCTGGAGAGCATATTCGCCCCTACCTTGCATATCTGCTGGGGCTAACAGATTTGATTGGACGGACTAGAGTATATGTTCCATCCTGGGTTCGTCAGTTTTATACTTCTCTCTATATTGACCCACACCATAGATATATTCACTTTGCATTCAGAGGCAGAGACTATAGGATGATGAGTCAGAGGGCTAGGGAGATACTGAGGTTACAGGAGCAGCCTGTTAGGTTACATGAGGTATGTTATGGACAGCAACAGCCTCCCAGGCGCCCTCATGGTGGTTTGGTGCCCCCTGTAACACCCTAGGTGTTTGCCACTGGTTAAGCAATGAGTTTGAGCTCAATCATGGCATATTAAGTAATGATCAAGATGTCAAGGTCAAACCTATAGAAACGAGCCCCAACCTAAACTTGGGTATTGCCCCTTTGCTCGCCTATAGACACCTTTTCAAGATATATGCTTGGGTGGTGTGATTGGGATATCTTCATGTGTCTCACATCAATACCCATCTATATTGGGCACTTGAAAAGTTTCATAAAGTTTGGAATCAAAAAGTCACATGAAATGACGAGTTATGTCCTTGCTTGAATTAATTTATAAAGTGAATGGAATTCTCGATCGTCAACCAAATCTTGCAACCATGCCCAAATGACTCTAGATGAACTCTACAACAAAAGTCATGAAAGGTTCATATTGGGCAAATGCCAAGAAAATGCTCCAATGGATCAAAAAGGATAATTTAAGCTTCATCGTGATCCTACTTTGGTCAAAGTAGAATAGTAGGTTCTATACCAGTTTTGAGGTTGGACCTTAAATGAAAGTTGTAGTCCATATCATGTAGAACAAACTTTGTTTTTGGACTAAGAGCTAGATCATCTTGGAAGTAAGTCAAATCGAGGTCACAAGATCGAATTTGCTGCTGATTTCAGCACTTAGAAATATTCTAAGTCTAGAAATTCATCGACATCGGCATTGACGTCTCGCGTTCTCCAAATTTTATTAAGCAACTCGATTTGGTCCAAAGATAAAAGTTGAAGCTAAGTTCATGGAGAAGATCATGTAAAAGGATGGCACTCGTTTGACCTTGGTATGGCCCTCAATTTTGGAGTTTGTTAATCGCCGTCAATGCACTGACAATGCCACTTTGGAGATTAAATTACCCATGGTTATGTTGCTCAAATGACTGGAGTGCCTTAATGAAAAATGTAGAGCAGGCTGAGGTGAACAAACTTCATTTTTGGCCCAAGGACTGATTCGGCCTGGAAGTGGCCCAAATCGGCTCCCCACCTTGCCCTCACCGACGCACGCCAGGTGTTCGACAGCAGGCCGACGCGTCAACCATGCAGCAGAGCGCGTCCTCCATTGCTGCCGCGCATCCCACCTCCGCGCCACGCGTCTCTGCTGCTCCCTCTCACATTTGGTGAAGCCCGGCACCCTCCATGCTCGCTCAGCACTCTCCCTCACTCGCCCCTTCTCGCTCTGCCCCTCTGTAGCGCTGAGCGCGGCCGCGTCCACCATGGCCGGCGGGCCGAGCTCGCCGCCGCCGTGTCCTCGCCATTCCAAGCCCCCACGGCCACAGCCACGTGCACCACCACCTTTGCATCGTCGTGCTGCACCTCGCGCGCACGCTCGCCCAAGCCATCGGCCACCGGAGCACCACCACCGGTATGCTGCTGCCTCCCACCGTCGCCCAGGCCACCGGCGTGCGTGGCCAGGCCACGTCGGGCCTCCGCGGAGCAAGCTGCGGCCACCTACGGGTGCGCGTGGACCCACTGGTTCTCCCCCGCCCCTCAGCCGCCGACGGCATGGCCTCCTCCGGCCGGAGCAGCGATTCCCCAGCGATCCTCTCCTCCAAATTCGCGTCAGGGACCTCGTACAGCAATTTGAAGAAAGGGAGGGTCGTATCTGCAATGTCATAGACTCATGTGAATAGTGCCGTAAGGACTGGTTTATAATTATTTTGCAGGAACTTTGGAAATTCATAGTAAATCGTAGAAAATTCGTAAAATAGTAAATGAGGACTTTTTGGAATCCTTGTGAAATTGTCTATGCAGTAGATCTATAATATGGCATGTTTTAGTTTAAATATTTTGCGGTAAAAATAGATTTGTGCAGTAAGGTTGTAATGCTAGTTGAATTTGTTATTTTTCATAACTGTAGATCTAGGGCTCCAAATGAAGTGAAATTTTTGTGGCATGCTACTCATGTGATAGTTGATGTGTGGTAAAAATTTCATGAGTATTGGATGAAGTATGAGTGAGTTATTGGTTTATCTTGCTCTCACATGATTTCTTGCTTTAGCAACTTGTCTTTTTCATAGAGGTTGCTATACATATTCAAATGGAGTGAAATTTGTACAGTAGACTATTGAGAGGATATGTGAGCCACTGTAATTTTTGTAGAAGTTATTGTGCACTTTTGGTATATGTTCATTAAGTCACCTTGTTATCTAAAATAAATTAAGAAATGCATTAAAAGAATTTATTTGGTCATGGACACTAGGTTTTCTGGTGTTCTTTAGTCATGTGTGAAATGTTGGTAAAGTTGGTTTTGCCCAATTATGTATTTGCAACATAAGTTAATAATTATTTTCTTGCCGATGTGGTTTATGGACAGATCTGGGAACTTAGCAAAGTTCTTCATGATAATGTGCTTTGTTGTGAAACTTGTTTATACAAAAGTTGTAGATAATTCATGTATCTAGCTTCTATTAAAATTTGGTGTCATTTGGCCAAGTAGTTTAAGAGTTACAGCTGTTTAAAGTTGGGTTTCAGAAATGGCTGCTTTCTGTCAATTGTGGACCAGTTTCTGTAAATGAATATATTTGACTTAGTTAACTTGAGAATCATGCTGATATGATTAAAGATGAATTGTAGAAAATTTCATAAGCTTTCCATAATGTCTTCTTGCAAGTCATTTGGATTTGTGTAACTCTAGTTATAGCTAAATCTTGTAGCTACTGTTTGCATGTCCAGAAATTGGCAGATTCCAATTATAGTGTTTGCTTGTATATTGTTAAGTGTGACGTATGCTTTGAATGATGACTGAGTTAGGGCACCTGAGATCTTGGGAAAAACTTATGCCATGCTTGATGTGCTTGCTCTCTATAGTTAGTGGTGTGATGTTAGTTAAATAGCTATTGGTGTCTATGTCTTGCATAATCTTGTGTTTGTCTTGAATGCTTAGGTGATGCATCTTGTGTTACCATTCATCACATTCATACACATGCATCTTGCATCTCATTTAGGTACGCTAGATGAATCACGTGAAGGATGTGATGTGGAGCCGAACTCGAAGATTTGGTTTGGTGGATCTATCCCGAAGATGGAAGGACTAAGCAAGTGCTAGAACCGGAGATGTCACCAAGACGGTGCAAGCTAACTGAACTGACTTGTGTCGGATCCCAGGCAAGCCCCGGAGCATTCTAAGTCTCCTACTTTATAAAAGCAATTCTTTCTATATATATGAGTTTATATATATTGTTGCATTAAGTTGTAGGAGTTGATTGAAACCGTTGATGCATTTATTACTATCCTTGCCTACCTTACTACCTTGTTACCCTGTTAAGTCAGGATCGAATAACTGCTTAGCCTTGCTTAGACCGGTAGCGATCGGTGATATCCGGTCACCTACATTATAGGTGTTACTGGAAGAATTTAGCTATGGAAAGAATGATATCCTGGAATTAACCATGTGTGATAGATAATTGGAGACCGGACGGAAAAAGTTGGAGGCAACCAGACAGGGTTCTGGGGTGCTGTTAGTTTCCATCTGTGTCGATTAAGGACCGACCGTTGTTGGCCCTCGAGTCATGTTGAACGCATGCCTTACATTTAGCTGGCCGAATAAAGTACCTTCCGACCGCGAAGCTGAGAGATTATTCGGGCCGAGTAGATTGCCCGCAGCGCACTGTGCCGGAGCAGGTGTGGTAGGACACAGGGGCAGGATGATAAGACCAAAGTGCAGTCGGTTGGCCCCCGGGTACATGTGGTTCCTGGCAAACTCGAGATTCCTGGATAGTTGACTCGGTGATCAATATCTCACTTTAGCGGGTGAGTGAGGTTTGTGTAAGGAATAAATCACCAGCTGGTTAGGAATCGATTCGAATCGCCATCGCTCCTGGATAGTGAGCACTTGACTCGAGTTACTGCATCGTAGTAATTATTATGGAACAATGATGGTTATCTGGATGGTATGGGATATGCTAAATCTAATGTGGTAACTGGATGTTATTGGTTAATCAAGTGATTGCTATAGTACAGGTGCTTACCTAGATGGATAGGTCATAATAAAGATGATGCAAAGTACTTAAAATGGTTTCTTCATGATAGCTTATGCTTTTCGCAAACAAGTCAGCTAGCCCACTAAAGAAAGCCATGCATAATCCTTGGTGTCGCTTTATTTTGGTTTAAGACAGGTAAGTCTGGCTGAGTACATTCGAGTACTCAGGGTTTATCCCACCTTGTTGCAGGTGATGTTCTCGACCTGTTGATGATGGTGGCTAACCGCCGGTGGGCTCGGTGATTCTATACTTACTTCTCATCTATATGCTTTTGTCGGATGATGTCACTATGCTAGCAATATATTTAGAACTTATATTAATGTAATCATTTGAAAGCTATGTTGTTTTCACTAAGCGGTTTTGAAACCCAAACTTGTACTATTATTTGTTAACCCCTTTGTAATATTATTTCCGCTGCAACCCGATATATGTGATGTGTATTTGCTTAATCACGCGATCTTGGTTGTGATGTTGATTTACCGAGGTCTTTCGGGACACTCGGCGGACTATCGGGTTTATATGAGTGAAAGTATGGGTGTGTCAACGTGTTAGCGGGGACAACCGTACTTGATCTTGTATAAATTGGGCGTTCTATCACACCCCCTACAGATCTTGTGTGTCATTGCTTCAAGGAGCCCTTTGGTGAGGGGTCGAGGAGGAACCCCAGTGACCTTACTCCTACAGCTAGAGTGCTAGAGGCTATCATTAGGAGGACACTACTTCCCAGGTTGGGATACAGAGAGGGCTTGACTCACCTCCAGCTTTGGCTCCTCAACGCCCTAATGCAGCAGACCGTGTTCAATATTTGGGACCTCCTTCTATTAGAGATAGAGGATACTATAGCTGAGGGCTTCAAGGGTCGCAGGCAGCTTCTATATGCACATTGGATCACATTCCTTATTCTCAAGGCTGTGCAAGTTAGGACACCAGAGATGGTTGCAGAGTATAAAGGTGCCACCACAGAGTTTCCAGCTTATAACATGACATAGAGGATCAGACATAGTACTCCACGGGCACCCACTTAGCCTCACCGTTGTCCAGATGTACCAGATTCTGCAGCTCAGCATGTCAAGATTATTAGAGGCATAGCCGCTTCTGAGGAGGAGCAGCTTGAGGCTCAGGAGGAGAGGAGCGAGTCTAGTGACAGTTCAGATGACGATTACCTGCCTATTCCTCATATGCCTCCACGCAGACATGATGTAGAGGTCGGCAGTTCCAGCTTAGCTCCACATACCCCGCAGACGGACCCCGCTTTGATTGCTATACTTGAGCGGATGCAGCAGGATCAGGCTAGACAGACTCAGGAGACCGCTGCCAACTTTGCATAGTTTTAGGCTTATCAGGATGAGTTCCAGCGGCAGCAGTAGGTCCTCTAGCAGCAGCAGCAGCAGATGCATCAGCAGCAGTTACTCATGCAGCAGTAGCTTTTGGGATTCATGCAGCATGTAGTGACAGCCATTGGGGCCCCACAGCCATAGCTTTCGCCTCAGATTGGTCAGCCTACTACCACTATGATGACTCCAGCAGTACAGCCCAGTGGGTTTCAGAGTCAGGGACAGCCTCCAGCTCCGTTTGCTTCTCCCACAGTACAGGTGTCCCAGTGGTTATCCTCACCAGTGTTAGCCCAGCGTTTCACACCACTTCGGACGGGCTTCACACCGGATCAGTCACCCTCGCTATTTGTGCCTAACATGTCAGTCTCGAGGAGTCTTGGAGCATCGTTTAGCGAGTTGACAGGGATGCCTACACCGCCACATATATATGCTCCAGGTCCATCTACAGTAGCTCCTGTCGCCGTGACTACTCAGAGGCTCCCTTCGTCTATCGCATCTTCAGATCCTACGACAGACATACCAGCAGCATCACAGGTAGCACCTGCCCTAGCTCAGACCTAGACCACTTCAGCAACGCTTCTAGCCACAGAGGGTCAGTCAGTACAGAGCTCAGGGTCAGATGATGATGGTGCCCAGTTTTAGCTTGCCCCTCGTACCTCAGCACCCGGCTCGTCCGCTACAGCCCCACCGACCGACCCTTAGGTTTTGGTGTTTGACGCTAAAGGGGGAGAGGGTTCAAGTATGTAGACTCAGGGGGAGCGAGTTTTAGGGGGAGCCCAGTTAGCTATTAGTCTATTATATACATTTGGAGTTTTATTTGTGTGATACACTATTACTATTATGCATCCGTGTGTTTACCTTCCTACATACTATAATATATATGTGATAGTGATATCTACGTGATTGTGATATATGACATGTGTGCTCTCTATTTTGAATTCCTTTATATGTCATATCACTTGTGTTATGCTCATTTGCTTTTGCTTCCGCGCTTTACTCCGATGCAAATGAGCTTTACCACTTGTACTCATGCTTATTTCATATCTTTGGAGTACATCGTGTTGGCTTGGGCCATATAAGCTTGCCTAACTTTTTTGTTCTTATTGACAAAAGCTTATATGAACCAAGCATATCAAAAACCTCACTCTTTCACATACTCGAGGTGGTATTGTCATCAATCACCAAAAAGGGGGAGATTGAAAGCATCTAGGCCCCTTATTGGGTTTTGGTGATTAATGATAATACAAGATTATTATGACTAACGTGTGTTTTGCAGAGGCAATTAAGTTAGGTCATGGTAATGGAGATCAATTGGGCAATCGAAGTGGTCATGCCCCTACGATGGAAATCGTTTCGGTTTTCAAAGGATTGACGACAAGGTTAAGGATGACTAGTTCTAAGTGTCGATTGGAGTTGGAGAGACACTTAGAGTAGTTTAGGACTTTGTTTTTCCTTTGGCCATACTATTAAGGGGGGTATGGATGGGTAGCTTGACCTAGATGAGTCTAGTGAGTTAGGTGTGGTGCACACTTGTTATAACTAGCACTAGGTAGCTCCTACATATGCCTAAGATCCTTTGGAGCAAACTTCATTCACATATGATCGAGAGTTGGAAGTGAATGGAGGGTCAAATGCTGACCGGACGCTGGCTTCGGTGCGACCGGACGCTGGACGCAGGGTTCGGTCAGTTCATTTGACCAAGGAGATTGCGTTCGGTGTGACCGGACGCTGGAGTGGTCAAGTGACCAAACGCTGAGAGGCAGCGTCCGGTCGACTCCAGTAAGGTTCTAGAAGAGAATATCTGCGACCGGACGCGTCCGGTCAGTCATGACTGGACCCTGAGGGTTCAGCGTTCGGTCGAGTACAGTAAGGTTTCAGTGAGGGTTTAATGCGACCGGACGCGTCCGGTCAGTGATGATCGGACCCTGCCAGCGTCCGGTCAACACTAAATCACTAGTGTGTGGGTTGAACTGACCGGAGCGTCCGGTCACCCTGCAGAAGCTCATAATGGTTCGTTTTTCAGGCTGCCTTATAAATAGAAGCTCCACTCATGTGTGGAGTTACTTTTGCTCATTCCAACAGCTGAGAAATACGTTTGTGAGTGCCAAGAAGAGCAAGGTCCTAGTGAGGTGATTGAGATTTGAGAATCCAAGAGAGTAGCCTCATTAGTGAATCAAGAGTAGCAAAGTGTGCATCCACCGTTCTCATTAGGCTTCGTGTGGTCAAGTGAGAGTTCGTGCTTGTTACTCTTGGTGATCGCCATCACCTAGACGGCTTGGTGGTGATTGGGAGCTTGGTGATCACCCGGCGGAGCTTATGGGTGACTCAACTCAAGTTGTAAGCGGTTTTGGGTGATTCACCGCGACGAAGTGTCGAAGAATCAACCCGTAGAGAGCACTTGATCCTTGTGCGGATCAAGGGGGAGCTACACCCTTGCGCGGGTGCTCCAACGAGGACTAGTGGGGAGTGGCGACTCTCCGATACCTCGGCAAAATATCGCCGCGTTCCACTCTCCCTATTTACTTTGAGCATTTACTTTGAGCAGTTCAATACTTGTTTTTACATTCATAGAATTGCCAATGCTATAGTAAGTTTGGAACATAGGTTGCAAGTCCTTTGTGCGTTAGATTAATAGAAACACTTCTCTAGACACAAGGGGTTAATTGGGTTAACCTTAGGATTTAATTATTGCAAAAAAATTAGAATTAGCCTAATTCACCCCCCCCCCTCTTGGGCATCTTGATCCTTTCAAGGGCGTTGGTAGATGCACCTGAAGGCTTGCCGCAGAGTAAGAAGATGAAGAAACTGATCACAACTAAGACAAGCAAGACCAACAAGAAAACAAAGACTACTACAGAGGGAACAAGCAAGACTGTGACCATTGCACATGATGTTTCCAACAAGAGGGTGAGCAAGAAGAAACTAATAATGGACTTGTGATGTCAGTTATGACTTTTTTTGTGTAATGCCACATTTATGTAGAACGAGTAATGAACTGGGTAATGGACCTGTTATGTCGAAGTCAGACTTATGTAATGCCTGTTGTAGTCTCGTATGGCAAGTTATGTAGTCTCATATGGCAAGTTGCACATTTATCAACTAGCTGGAAACAGGTTCACAAACAAAGTCTTACAAATAGCTGGATACAATGTTAGGCTGCTACCATCTTCACTTAACCAACAACACTAACACTAAAACAAAAAGTTTTGCAGCAGCAACTACAAGCAGCCTCTCTCCTATCTTTTCAATATTGTTGTTAAAAGTGGCGTGGCTGTCAACTAGAGCCTTGAGCATTGCCTCTGAATCTTTCAGATGAATGACAACACTGTGCAACAGATCTTGGCAGGCCTCAACACCTTGGTAGGCCTTCACCATGTCATTGTCAGCCTTCACCACCTCCAGCGCCATGCCGTCTCGCCCTCTTATCTGACTGCAACCGCGGGGAAGATGGCCTTGGGCGACCCAAGTATTCCACATACTGTTCTTCAAACATGTATGTGCCACAAGCAAAATCGGTCTGCAAACCATAGATGGGACAACTTGAACTTAAAAAACCAGATCTATCACCATGACAATAATAAGTCAACAACAACTTACATGCTCAAGCAGTGGACACTTGTAGAACCTCTTCCCCTTGCTACCGGTCTTCTACGAGACGCATCGGATGAGTTTGGTTCCGCACTTGGAGCAAGCAAACAATGGCAAGAAGCCTGCAGGGTCCCTGTACGGCTCAACGGACAAGGGGGGCGAGTGAGGCGCGCCGTAGGGGGTGGAATGCGAGCTCGATGCCATCCCAGAAGCCCGAACCTAAGGAACTAGGGTTCCTGCAAAAGGGAGACGGAGGACAGGGAGAGAATGAGGCTAAAAAGAATGGAGAGGAAGACGGGTGCGAGTCCAGTCCGAGTCCAGTCCGGGTCCGATCTGGTTTATGTGGTTCAACTAGGCCACGAACGCGACTCAAGCCGGCTGGGGCAAAATCGTCTACTCCATCAAGTTTCTCTCTCCCTGACGCAGGAAATTCTTATTTTAATCGGCGCAGTGTCCACTGGCAAATAACCAAGAATTTATAATGGTAGTGGACAAAAAAGTGTCGTTGCGGTGTGTGCCAGCCAATTAAAAGTTTATGCGGTGTCCCACAACAAAATTTGCCTATATTTTATCTAGGTTATGTATTCTCAATGTTAGAATAAAACTTCTAGCATATTGGAGGAATCTTGCTGATGAGTAAAGAATGCAGAATTTGTGTTTGAGCATTTGTTCATTGATATTAAATTGCAGAATTTGTCTTTGAGCGATTGTTCCTTGGGATTAAAATGTTGGGTTGCTAGTCTTCTGTGTAGGTATCTATGGATTGACTATTTATTGAAGATATGATTTGAGCAAATTTGTCATTATTATAAGCTGCCAATATGTATATTATGACAAGTAATGGCTTATTTTGTTCTTTCGAATGTTTTTTATTATTATTATTATTATGATATTTTAAGATCTTTCAAGATCTTCCAAATACTGGTAGTATACTGTATACAAGCTAATAGGCAAAGGCAAGGAAGATGATGCAATATTGGCATGCAGCTTTGTAGGCTTCCACATAGCAAACAAACTCTGTACTGTGGACGGCGGCGCTGCGAACAACCAGCTCCCGGTGGTACGTCCGGCGGCCGCATTGTAGCTGATGCGGAGGCAGGGTGGGCAGCTGTTACGGGGAGGGTGAGCTCTTTGGATTGGGCACGATAAGTGCGGGATGCCCATTCTTTGTCAAAGGCATCACTACTGATCGCCTTTCTATCTTCGACTTTTCTTTTTCAATAAAAAAAGTCATCAATTTTCCTTTTGTCCTTTTTGTTTCATATATATATCCATTCTAGATTCTAGTAAATAGTGCATTATGACTCCCAAAATTTATGCTGAAATGTAAGGCATTCCATGCAGTGTTCATGTTCAGATTTAGTAAAATTTGTAAACAGGGAAACTAGTCATATAACCCCGTTCGCTTGATCGTATCAGCCATGCTTATCAGCCATAATATATTATTTTTCTCTCACAACAAAACAGCATCAGCCGGCTTATAAGCTATAGAAACGATCATACGAACAGGGTGATATTGAGCTGTCAGACTTTTCCTCTGGATCAGACCTGTCACTAACTTGCTTGTATCATTCAAAATGTAAAACTAGTCACGCAACATTAGAGGAGAAAGCAAAGTGACATCACAACCATGACGGTGTAGAGTTCTAACCTGAATCACATTACTCTGTCGAGTGTCGACCTCTGCAGATCAAATGGTTACAGTATCCATCTGGGATATTTTTTTTATGCGCCTTACTGAAAAAGTAGAAAAAGGGACCCGACGACAACATGGCAACCTGAATCGCATCACTCTGTGCACCTGTGCAGATCAAATGGTTACAATATCCATTTGAGATATCAGATCGCATATTCTTGTCATTCCAATGTGACGCCGGGTCAGCATGCGGCGTCGATCACGCCCCCCAAAGAAAAACAGTTGATGCGCAAAGAAGAGAATAATGCAAAGAGAAATGTTTCCGAAAGGCAATGAGCTTATGCAATGCATTCATGGAATTCCGATTGCCAACTTGTAACACATCATTCCGTTTCTAGCACCTATCCACAAACAAAAAGCCTACAGAATATTCTCAACCCATTGCTGATCACTACTGCTGCTCTAATCCTCTTCCAGTCTGAAAATAACTTGTGGATCGCACCTTACCGAATCATAGCAAGCTGACCATAGGATGATACGGTGCAAGTTGTGCAACAAGCAAGGTCACCACTGCAATTGCCAGGGCAGATCGGAGCACAGTGGACGCCGACCACCATGACGTTATTTTCAGAGCACTGGCGTCACTTGCCTTCAAGGATGCAAGCCACACTGAATCTTCCAGTTGCTCGTGGCTTGGCCTCCGCGACGAATGTTTGGATTTGTCGCTGCAAAAATGTCAAAATAAATATTGATGAAGTCTGCACAGCATATTAGTAGTTCGTCAACAAGAGCATGAACTTGTGAAGTTAACTAAGCAACAGATGTGAGACCCTCGATCAGTCTGATGTGTTCCTTGCAGTTCCAACTCGGCAGTTGTGACTTTCTAGTCACACAGCACACAAGGTGGCAAGGTGCCGAGTGGGGACAGAAGGAAAAAGATGGGAAAGAGAAGAGTACAAATCAAAGCTTCTTTGCTTTGCTCCAAGACTAAGAATTCCGAATCAAGACCTCCTCCTCCTCACGTAATCTATGTCAAACAAGCATTGCAGCTCGAAATTGCAACTGAAACTGAAAGTGAGCAAGAGGTAATGAGAAGAACCTAACCTGGTCGGAGTGGATTTGGGGCAGAAGGTGATGGTGTAATCGGTGTGGTTGCAGGTGAAGGTGGATGTGGCGTCGTCGTAGGCGTAGCTGTAGGACCTTGGGCACGCCGACTTGAAGAGCTGCGAGTACTGCGACGGGTGGCAGGTGTTGGGGTTGCCGTAGGCGCCGTTGCAGCAGTACTCAGGGCTGCCGAAAGCCTCGCACGCGCTGCGGCAGGCGCGGCCGTCGTCGGCGCGGAGCTCGTCGGGGCAGCGCTCGTTGAGGTCGACGAGGCAACCCGTGTCGGGGCAGTCCGGCGCGGCGGCCTGCACGAGCATGGGCAGGTTGTAGCCGTCGACGAGGCTGACGTCGTAGAAGTCCTTGCCCCCCGCGCCGTCGAGCGTGAACTCGGCGAGCGTGGCGGGCGGGGACGCCCCCGCGCCGCGGCACTCGACCTCACCGGACCCGCAGTCGCCCGTGGCGCAGGAGCCCTTGCCGGAGCCGTCGAAGGCGCAGCCGGACCGGCCCCAGAAGCGGCCCGACCACCCCTGCGGCGCGTACAGCGAGCGCGACTGCCCTGGAGACAGCGCGAACCCCGTCGTCTCCAGCGGCGGCGTCCCCGAGCCCGACAGCAGGCCCGGCCACACCGTGTCGTCGCAGCGGTTGGTGAAGGTGAACGTGATGCCGCACACCGACCCTGCGCGACACGCGGGCACCACACCGGAAACAACCGACGCGGGTTCAGTCAGTCATACTTGCGGCTTGCCCATCCATCCCCCCACGAATCCAAGCAATCAATCCAAAGGCGAGGAAACGAATCGGAGCCGCCACGTACGTACCTTGGAAGAAGGAGAGGATGAGGACGGCGATCGAGGCCGGCGAGCCCGGCAGGCGCGCCCGAGAAGCCATTGAAGGAGGTGGCACGGTGCTGGGAGGGAAGCTCGAGCGCGAGGCGTGCTGGTGGTCGGGAGCTCGATTGTGAGGCTGGATGGGCGATTGGTACTAGCTAGAGTGAGGAGGAGCCGGGGCGTGTGCGGCCGTGTAATAAGGCGGCGGCGGCGGCGGCGGCGGCGGTTGGGGGGAGTGGAGGGGGAGGTGGACCCGTGGAAGTGGGCGCGACCCTCACGGCCCGTATCCCCCTACCTCGCCTCGCCTTCGCTTGCGGAGCGGGGGGGGAACGGGGGATGCGCCGATGTGGGGGGTGGGGCTGCGGGAGCCGGGAGGCGTGCCGTGCGTGGCTTGCCGGTTTTATAACCGCCGGGGACGGACGGTGAGGACCGGCAGCAAACCAGTCAATTCAAACCGAGATGAGTTCCGTTCTCTCCTCTCGTCTCATGGGTCAAGCAATCAGCGATTTGGAAGGGTCCTATTCAAAGGGACAAAACAGATCTGGCGTGGCTCACCCTCCTTTTTCATTCATTCACGAGTCGTGGCTCATGCAGTCAGTCATGTTTGAGAAACATTTTGGGAGAGAAATACAGCACGGTAGCTACAGATTGTCAGATTCCGGGAGCACGAGCATGACATGGGAGGAGAACAGGCGGGGCCAGTGGCTGCCCGATGATTGCCAATTCTAGGTTGGCTTGGCGTTGGTGAGTAGAGTAGCTGGTGACGACAACCTCTTGTCTGCTTCCGCTGCGTAGAATACCTGTCGCTGCCACGCATCGGGAGCGTACGTCACGTCATTGCCTCATTGGGCGGTTTTGTACTTGGATGTACGAAAGGCCGCGACGCATATGCATAGTTGACTCGGTTGGCACCACGTTCGCGAGTCCTTGCTCTCCCAACGTGGAAGTGGGGCGCCCTCCCGCTCGCTCGCCTGGCTGGCCGCTAGCGGTCAAGGGCCAGGCACGCGACAGCGAGAAAGGCTGGGGAATCCACGTGCGGTCCGCGTAGGTCTTCTTGAGGCCGATTCTTCGCATGTAAGCAAACCGATCGTGTCTACTACGGGACACGCGCGGCGCCTGCGGGAGTGGAGTGGCAACACAAGAAGTCGAGGAGGCCGCCGTGGAAAGGCAGCCGCGATCGTCTTTCCGTAACACGAGCAGCAGCAGCCGCCGCCGCCTCACTGCTCTTCCCAATCCTCACGGTGGCCCGATCGACCTGACTGCCTGCCCCTTTGCCCTGTCCTCCCCTTCCTTTGTGAATGAAAAGGAAAGGAAAGAAAAGTATCGCTGGCCTCAGCGTGCGTCGTCCTCCACTCCAGACTCCACCATTGGCGATGACGCGATGTGCCGTGCCGATCGGCCGCTGCTGCTGCTGGACCTGGCTGGACTCGTGTAGTCGTGCCGACTGACCGGCGAAGCCGTGGGCGGCGGCGCTCCCGGCCGGGCTGAGTATGTTCCAGTCGATGTGGCCCCGACAACTGACGGAGCGATCGACGACACGTCGGCGAGGGCGGATAGAGGAGGCGTCCCAGCCTCCCAGGGAGTGCATGGGCACGTGCCTACTGTGCGATGTCGGCCGATCCTGACGCTGTCTGGCATTTTTGCCCCGCTGGGTGGGTGGGCAGTGACGGGTCGTCGCCGCCGATGAAGTGATGAGGCTGCGTCGTCCTGGACTCCTGCCTCTGCTTGCACATCACTTTGCTGTTGCCGCTTCAGCAGCAGCTCATCCGATCCTGGTGGAACGCTGGACCATCATGCGCCTAATCCTGATCGCTTTGGCTGTCGTGCGAAGGAATCACCAGCAGAATCTTACAGACCATGCACCCATGCCTTACCTTTGGATTCAGGCTCAGATTCTGGGCAGTGCAAATTGCAACGCTGATAAGATTCGTCTGCACCGCCTAATCACCCGAACCTCACTTGGCCGATCTCTCTCCCCCACTCATCCAAACAGACTGCTGCGTGCTGCAGGGTACCACCTACAGGTCCAGGCCCTCAGTCCGTGTCTGCCTTCCTCGTAACGACGGAAACACTGAATCTCGCAAAATTCCTGCAAAACAGTTGGTGAAAATTTTGAACCTGGCAGTGCCTAAGATAGTCGAGCTACTGTACAAGTGAATGAATGTTAAGAGCAAGCCCACATGGTTGCATTCGCAGGGTTGCAAACCCCCCTCCTTGTTCTTCGCTAAAAAGCTAGGCCAAAAGATACGGTTCACTGATTTGTTACGAGACTATACCATAACTAATAAGTAAGGCTGATAAGTTCAAGCGAACATAAGCTTCACAGAAATGGATATGGCCACATCAACTGTGCATTCGATCCGGTACTTCAATACAACACGATGGATGCACGCACCTATCAATTCGCTGCAGCAGTTGTTAAGAATCGACGGTGCATATGACGATAAGACGCATATTGCATGTCTGAATCGGATCCAAATAGGACATGCGCCAGCAAAAAAGATTGGGTCAAAGCGTGAAAATGACAGAACTTCTTTATTTATGTTATCTAGGAAATTGAGGATACTTAGCAAAAAGAAAAAGAAAAAGAAATGAGGACAAGGGTTGGCAATGGATTTGTCCCTAAAGACGCACTACAACAACCAAGAAGCGTCAAACCTTCTGCCTTTCTGAACTGAGACATGGGTGCTTTCTTCCAGCTATAGCGAAAGGGCATATCATCCACCCAAAAGAAAACTCCTAAAGCTTAGTCTAGAACATGTTGTATTCGCAAATTGAACTTGATGAGAGAAAGAGCTAAATTGTTCTGCTTTCCATAATTCTTCGACATATATATGCTGCTCGTCAGTGGACAGCGAAAGCAGACTTGCAGCTAGGTAGCACAGTTAGAAAAGTAATAAACGTTCTTTAATTTGTGACAATATTTGTCAAACCAAAACAATCAATTTGACTAGCCCAAGCAATTCACTTTGTCGCTTTGAAGTTTGAACCCCTATACGAGATATCGATTCTATATTGTCCCAATAACTATTTAAATGGTCCAATTCACTCCCAATGATGTACGGGATTTTTTTAAAAAAAAACTGTTGCTCCTTGTACGAGTTATGTCATGTGTTCAAATCTTTTGGGTAATTAGCTGGTATCATAATATATGCTGAAAAAAAAATACTCTGATGTTTTTTTTTTTTTTGCTTATTTTTCATGCACTTTCGTGTATATGTGGAGGGCTAATGTAAATTTAAGTGCTCCCAATTGATAAAAGCAAGCGTGAAAAAAAAAATCAGAACTATTTATGTATCATAGGGTATATGATGATGCCGGCACACCTTACACAATTTAAACCCAGAACATAGCTTTGACATGGATGGAAAAATAAGAAAATGTTCATTTGGGGCTGGTCCGGTTTAGTGTTTGAGAGAACAAATTGAGTTAAACGAGTAACAAACTGAATAGTTGAGAGTAGTAAATGGACTATTAGTATTTCCCAATTAACAAATGAAGATACAATTTCCTTTTGTCCAACAGAGATCAGCATAAAATATTTAGCGCTGTATATGGTTCAAGTTCCTGAATTAATTAGCACAGTACATGGATGGATTCCTTAAGAGCCAGCAAAGAAACCACGTGATTCATGTCAAAGAAATTCTTTTTCAGTAAATGAGTAAAACCTAATATACATCAATGAGCAGGTTCAAGTGACAAGACAGAGTACAATATGCTGATCTGCCCCAAAAATGTGGCTGTGCTAGTCACCAAATAAGATAGAGTTAAGAATTAAAGCTGATGCTGATATCCACACAAACAAAACTTCACTGATTTTGCCTCCACTATCAAGGGATAAGTATCTCCCCTAAGAAGGGTTATGCTATACCACATTGTTCACCACCAAATGAGATACAGGTTTAGGAAAACCTATAAGAAAAAACCTTCTGATGATATATTATATCCTCAAAACAAAACTTTACGATCGCCTCCAGTATCAAGAAGCTAGGCCCCAACCAAACATGAAAACGACACGGATTACTTCAAAAAAGTTTCACCTATGTTTTTTTCCCTCTGAATGAACATAAGAAGGTTAACCAGACTATGAATAAAGTTACCTGAATGATCTATATACAGTAGTCAGTTGATGTACGTGAAATTGTGAAGGTGAAGCGGCAGCCATCCTTCTGTTTCTGTTTCCGTTTCCCCTCCTTATAATAACACAAGCTAACAGCAGCGTTTGATCAATAGTATCCTACTCTGGACTGGTAGAGCTCCATCCTAATCTTGGCCTCGGGCAGCAAGCTCTCGATCACCGGATCCTGTGACATGTATCCCTGCTTCCACGCCCAGTCGAGCACCGTCAAAATCTCGGCCTGCGCGAGGTCCTCGCTGTCGGGGACGTTGTGCGCGAGGTAGCAGACGAGGACGAGCGCCGCCGTCTGGACCACCTGCTCGCCGAAGTAGACGAGCTGCACCAGGTGCTTGGCGCCGCCGTGGGCGATGATGGACTTGCAGTGGTCCACGTGCAGGTAGTTGTCCATGCACGCGAACTTGGCCAGCGCCGCCGCGGCCTCCAGGCTCACGTCTGCCTCCCGCTCGTCGAGGAGCCTGACGAGCGGGCCGATGACCCGGGTCTCCGTCGCCCGGAACGTCCTCGACAGGCACCCCAGGCACGTGATGCAGGGGATGAGGAGGTCGTCGTAGTCGGCCTTCTCCACGACGCGGAGGAGCTGGTCCACCACGGCGCGCGCCGAGGGGGAGGTGGGCTTGAACGCCGACCGCCGGAGCTCGGCGTTCTCCTCGGCGACGCGGCAGATCTCCACGAGCGCCATCGCCGAGTTGTACTGCACGTCGCCCGTGGCCTTCTCGAGGAGGATCGAGAAGCAGAGCAGCGCCCTCGACTCCGTGATGTTCTTGCAGATGGCCGGGTTGCCCGTGGCCAGAGTGCCCAGCGCCCGGGCGGCGTGCGCTTTCAGGTAGTCTTTGATCTCCGGGTCCTCGTACTCCCTCCCCCGCGTGCTCGTGGCGGACATGGACGCGTTGTGCAGCCTCATCCCGGCCATGCCCACGGGTCTGGCGCTGGGACCGGGAACCGTCGCACTCATCGAACTACCGGCGCCTGTCCCGCCGGCGCCTCCCACGGTTGGTTTCGCCGCGGCCACGGCGGCGGCGGTGGTGGCAGTGGCGGCTTTCTCCCCGCTGCCCGAGGGGTCCTGTGAGCTGTCGTTGCTCTTCTTGTCCATGAGCACGGAGTGGATGGACATCTTGGAGGCGACGGCGTACTTGGAGTGCTCCTGCACCGTCTCGAAGGCGAGGTGGGAGACGAGGAGGCGGATGACGTTGTGCTGGAGGAAGGCGTCCTGGCATTTGGGGTGGTTGGCGGCGAGCTCGGAGACCGCCCACGCCACCATCCCCTGCACCTTCATGGGCGCGTCCTTGAGGATCTTGACGAAGGAGGTGCAGACCCCGGCGAGGATCATGAGGTCGACGCACTCGGGGTCGCGGCCGAGGAGCCCGATGGCGAGCGCGGCGCTCTCCTGCGCGTCGGCGCGTCCCTCCTTGATGAGCCGCAGCAGCGGCGGGACGCCGTCCTCCTCGATGATGAGCCTGCCGTAGCGGTCGTTGTCGCGCGCGAGGGAGACGACGCTGGCGGCGGCGTCGGCGCGGGCCTCGAGCCCGCCGTACTGCAGCACGGCGATCTGCTCCCAGATGAGGAAGAGGATGGGCTCGTTCTGCGCGATGGGGGGCAGGCCGATGTGGTCGTCCTCCTCGTCCTCGTCGGAGGCGGCGTAGTTGGAGACGCGGAGGATCCAGGTGAGGTCCCCGAGGGAGTTGTCGAGCAGGTAGGAGGCCTTCTTGAACGACCCCGCGGGGATGATGGTGAAGACGCGGCGGACGAAGCCGTGGCCGCAGCAGCGCTCCAGCAGCACGGCGGCCTTGTCGAGCGCCTTGTCGGTGTCCTCGAGGATGCGGCGCGCGGGGCGCTCGTAGAGGTCGGCGCGCGCCGCCTGCCGGAGTAGCGTGGAGAGGCGCTCCAGCTTGGCCTTGAGGTCCTGGCACTCTTGTCGGCACGTCTGCGCCTCGTCCGCCCACTTGATCACCTGCTCCGCGAGCTGGATCGGCCGCGCAAGGCTCGCCTTCAGGTCGTCCATCCGCGCGAGCCCCAGCCGTTCACGTTCACGTTCAGTTCAGTGGAAGGGATCGATCGGTCGGACAATGCCGCGTGCGAGCGAGGAAGAACGAGGAGGAGGAGCCCTCGGCGCCGCGTTGCGTCGCGGCCGGCCCGCCGGCCGGTTGTCGTCGTCCGGCGGCGGCGTGAAGGGGAACACGAGAACGGCGATGCCGGAGGTGAGCTAAATTTGGAATGGGAGAAGAGGAAGGGTGGAAGCGAGCCGGCTGGCCTGCCCAATATGGCGAGGTCGTGCCATTGGGAGCTGCGACCATGGAATGGAGGGGAAGAGGCGGGCGGGGAATGGGAAGGGGCGCGCGCGCCAGCCAGCCAGTTTGTTCCGTTCGTATCCTCCGGCGGCGTTGGATTAGAGGCCGCTGGATCAAGCACAGACGGCCCGAATGCAATGCAGAAGCAACAGATCAGATGGATGGCCTCGTGAAACCCCATGTCACGCACGCTTTGGCAGTGCAACGGGAGTGTCACCTGTACTGTACCAACATGCCGCGTGCGAGAGGAAGAACGAGGTCAGTCCTCACGCTTTGTTTGACAATCGTCTGGAGCCTGGATCTTTGGTTGACCAAAAGTCCAATTTCGCTAGGATGGGTTCCCTGGTCTCAGGAGTGTTCGGCTGCCATTGTACAATATTTTTCTCTCCCAACAAATCAATCGTACAAATCAGCACAAGCGGCTTTACGAGCAGCCGAACAGAGCCCTCGGCAGGGGATTTTTGGGCAGATTGGCTGACCAAAATTTCGAATTGTTGTTAGTGAGACGCATGTCTTCTCATCAAGAACAGGGCGCTGGGAGTGGGGATTAGAGATCATTTCCTAGCGCATCCACCACGACATCACATGTTCTTCCTGGGAAGCGACCTCACCAGGGAGACGCGTTCTTGTGCCACAAATCCTCTCACCGCACAGCGACGTGCATGGCCATTAAGCCTGCACACAATCCATATAAAAAAATGTTTCAGGATGCCATTAAAAAAAATCAAAGCGACATCAACCAGCCAAAGGAGGGGAGTCACGGGGCATCCAGCTCCAACCCTTCGACGAGGACCGACTCCCCCAGGCCGATCTCTGACAGACAACAGCGTCCTAATGGCTTCACGCTTGAAGGCTGACAGTGGTGCTGCAAAGGTCGTCTGGTACTTATCGAAGGCCCCATCATCATCACGTTGAGTTGTTGGGTTTGTTTAAGCCCCACTTGAACATCATCACGTTCTGTGCCTGAACCGTCGGGTTCGAGATGCACGACGCATGCTTGAGCTGGAGGAAAGCAGCAGGTAACTACATACACAAACAGCTCTCGTTGTTCACCTTGAACAATCTTTTGGATTACTTCAACGGAACTAGGGTCCAGTTTAGTTTGCAAAAAATTTTGCAAAATTTTTCACATTCCCAGTCAATCGAATCTTTGGACGCATGCATAAAGCATTAAATATAAATAAAAAATAAAACTAATTACACAGTTTAGACGAAATCCACGAGACGAATCTTTTAAGCCTAATTAGACTATGATTGGACACTATTTACCAAATAACAACGAAAATGCTACAGTGCCCATTTTGCCAAAAATTTTGGAACTAAACTGGGCCTAGCTGTAGCTAGTAGACGCAAGTTGTACAGAAAACTAAGCACAAACTGCATCAGAATCGAATCAGAAAGGCTTGTACAGATGTGGCGGCTGCGCCCTTGCTGGTTCCTGCTAGGGATCAAAGTTCTTGGGACATCTATTTGCTGCTCGGTTGCATCTCTAAAAGGTGATGACGTCAGCCCAACAGGCTGGCTATATAATCTGCAGTTTGATAGAGGGCCGTCCTCATCTGAGCAATTGTTGTTTCAATGAACTCTTTATGTTCAGTCATGCCATCAAGAAGCTCCAGAAGGTCCTTAGCAGCCGCCTGAGTTTCTTCTTCAACTTTATGTGTTGCATCTTGGAGCCTCTTCTCCGATGTCTATCAAATCAAATTTCGTTTGAAGTGTCTTACTCTAATGTGCTAAACTAATAAAGGAATGTGTTTTAAGTATTAACAAAACAAAAGGTCAGAAGTACCTTAAAAAAGTCATCTGCCTGCTTTTCAAGAGAAATCAAACTATTCTTCTTTTTCTCCAACTCATCTTTCATTTGTCCAGCTTCAGATGTGAATCTTGAGTCATCATTTATAATTTCACGATCCAGTGAATTCAAACGATCAACCATCTAGACAACAGATACAAGAGGTTCGACTTCATTATTTTGCAATAATTATTCTGTAAGAATCCAGACAAACTTGAGCTGTATAGTAAAAGCCAGGCCAAGCACTTGTGCATATCGATAATTGTTTAGACTCTAGAATCACCATGAAAAGAGAGAGGGACAAGAATCTAATTTCAAATATTTGACAACTGTTCCAACACTTGACTGATCGGCATATTCATTGTTTTATTGCGGCTCTAAATTTGATATTGTCTTCAAGATACTCGTCAACTCCACATACATAAAAGTCCTAAACTCAGATGAAGGTTGGAGGGCATCCACTTACTCCCTCCATTCCAAATTATAGTTCACTTCACCGTTGTCTTATATCAAACTTCTCCAACTATGAACGAGTTTTTAGAAAAATATGTTAACATCTACAAATTCAAATAAAGACACAGACATTTCATGAAAAATGTAATGAAACAAATCTGATGTTGCAGATGTTGATGCATTTTTCTATAAACTTGGTCAAAGTTAGAGAAGTTTGATTTAGTAGCTCTCAAGTCTAATCACAACATATACCAGTATAATCCATGACATAAATCCAAAATTCAATTTATTAACAGCACAAATGAATTTTCATTAATCGAAGGCATTCTTCGTGCTAACTTCACCATAAGTTTCATGCGTAAATATAAAATGAGATAAAAGGAGGGTCGGACATCTGCCTAATTCTTAGCAAATAGATGATGGCATTATGCCCACCGTCTCGCTTCTCTAATCAAAAGGCATAGCATTAGAAAAGCAATAGATTAGATAACCCTCAAGTCAAATCACAACACATCAAAGTATAATCCATGACCTAAAATCCAAACTGCAATTTCCAATAACGGCGACAATTAATCATAATTAGTCCAATTCAAATACCTGGGGTCTTTTTGCCACAAATTTGATGTGCGAATATGCCCAGGGCACAGCCCATTTAGAAAAAAGAACTACTCTTCCTGATTTTAGTACATATCAGCTCAAAAAGGGCTTGATCACTGGTTAATCCAGCTAATAAATTACTAAAAGGACCAGCAGTAAAGCTTTATCAAGTTGAACCAACTGACTCTAGAAACTACATCAACATCTGACAAATTGTCTTATTGATATATCATCACAATATCACTAGAAAACATTGGTCACCTAAAAAGTGTTTTCCTAAATGCTAAACGGTAAACAGTCGGTCACCTACCGTTAGTCCATTAAACGGGCTAAACGGTCAATTAAACGGGCTAAACGGATGATTAAACGGAAACGGTGTACCAATGTGAAACGGGCTAAACAGTCAATTAAACGGGCTAAACGGATGATTAAACGGAAACGGTGTACCAATGTGTAGTGTTTACAAGGTGTTTAAACGGGCTAAACGGCCGTTTAGGCGAACAGTGGCCTAAAATGTGTAGCTGAAGTAACCGATTTTTATTTTTTAAAAAAATTGGGAACTCTAGCAATTCCCTGATGATGTTTTTAATAATCTGGTCGGTACCCATTAAACATATACAGAAAATTGTAGCACGGCTCTTTCCAAAAATGTGATGGGTTCTATCATTTGGCCAATTGTGCAAAGTAATTTCAGAATAAGCATAACAAATAAAAGAGGAAGGACAAAATAACTTCAGATCACATTTACTCTACAGGCTATAAAATGTAATTTAGTGCTTGGAAAGATGGACTGACCTCATCATTTTTTGCCTGGAGACTGGAAATATTATTCCTTTCCTCCTCTAGAACCTTAACATTTCCATGCAGCTGCTTCTGTAGATCATTTAGGTTTTCAAGATTTGAGAGACAACTCCTCTTGTTCTCCTCAACATGAGCCACAAGTGCAGGTTTTAGTACTGTTTTGTAACCAGTACCAAGCATCTCAGCAGGAGAAGATCCTTTAGAATTTATCATGTACTGAAAATCAACAGTAGGTTTCAACCTGAAAAGTGGCCCAGAAGTTTAAAAATGAGCACATAATACAAACAGAACTAACAAAACGAGCTAGTAGAGCAGATATAAACGACAGAACCACAGTTAAAAAAATAACATTTTAACCTTTGTTTGCCTTTCTGTTTAGTAAACACAACAACAGCAAACAGAACATGATGTCAGCTGGCTATTCAAAGGCCCCAAAAGTTTAGTGAAATGTTTTTTTTTCCCCAAAAAAATTCTTGGAAACTAATCGTTGGACTTCACAATAGAATTTTCAGCGTAAAAAATTACAGTATTCACCGTTTGGCACATATTCCAGCAAGTTCAATTTATTTGTCTAGCAAAATTATCCTATTACTAATGTCCATGTCCAGTCCGCATTATTCAATTTTTTGAGGTCTTAAGGACCAGGCATTAAATACTTTTAAGAAAATATATAATAGAATAACATAGTTTGTACATAAATTACTTTTCACATTGTGCATTGACTTTCTTTACTATGGTTTTGATTTCAAGTTCTTTGTGGTTCTCTGATTTATATACCATTCAAGGTGATAAAAAAAACATCAAAATAGATCAACACCAAAGTCATAAGGCCAAGCTGATTAATCTTTCATGCATTTGATATTTTGTTGATTGCAGATAGATAGTAGCACTGTAAATTGAAACCAATCGAAACCCAAGGATAACTGAAAAATCAGGCATTCAAATGTGTAATAAAACCACTCATGAAATTTCAGATTCATAAATACAGGTGAACGATAACAACCTAACCTACACTAATTTATATAAATCATACAGAACTACAATGAGCACAAATAAAGGGGCATGCCAACAACAAGAGTAACAATGTAAACTATGATGAGCACAAATAGCACCGAAACAAAACATATCTGAAACAAAAAAACAATTAAGAAAATTAATAAATTTTTAGAACCACAACTATATAAGGCCTAAAGATCTATACAGAGCAAAATGATTCTCCCAAAATACAAAGAATTTTGAGCTAATAAATTCTAACAAGAATCTAGAGCATGGCACTTGACTATAAAAATATTCAAATGAATGATTATATATAGTTTTCTTTATCAGAACAGAAAGGTTTATTTTTGACCAAAACAAAGGAATCAACAATCAATAGGTAAATAAGAATGGTATGGTTAGCATTGGTTCCTAGGCATAGCTACAGACAATTTCTATTAGAATGGAGAGAAATAAAATTAAGTAAGTATAGGAGATGCTGCAGCACGTTCGTACTTTTTGAGGGCCTGGTTGCACTGCTCAGCAAGCTTCTCAAGCTCCTCAAGCTTGGTAACCAGCTTAGCTTCAACTTCCCAGACCTTATCCTCCAGTGCGGCTTTCCCCTTCTCAGCGTTGGCAATATCATCTTCAATCACCTGCATCTCCCTACGCATTCTATCCATACCCCTCACATTCACCAGCTGAGCATCCACCTGTTTCAATAGATCCTGAACTTCAGCAGCAGAGCGCTCGGTGTCCGACACTTTTGCCTCCAACTCTTTCTCCAAACTCCCCAACGCCTGTTCCTTTTCGTTGATCTTAGTTTTCCAAGCATCCACCACTGCCTTAAACTTGAGAATATCAGCAATGAAGGCTTCCTTCTCTGACTCCAGTGCTCCCCGCCGCGAGGGACCCGAGATGAGCTTATTCACCTCGGTCTCCAGTTCCTCGGCCTCCTTCTCCAGGGCACCAACTGTTGCAACGGACGCCTCACCAGTCATCCGGGCTTTGGAGGAGTACTCCTCGTCGAGGGCCGCGACGGCGTCGTCATCCCCCAACAAGAAGTGGGAGTAGCCCTGCGTGGTGTAGAGCAAGAGATCGTTGGATGGGCCGCCCGGAGCATCCAGGTCGTCTCCTTGGGAGTGGCAGAGGAGGGTGAGCCAGTGGAGTACGGCGAGCACCACCGGCCACGAGTGCGGGGTGCCGGGGGCCTTGAGTGCCGAGCGGGTGACCTTGTAGGGGCACCCGAGAATGCGAAGGTCCTGGATGAGGTCATCCTCGAACGTGGCGTCGTTGCGGGCCAA
The DNA here is from genome assembly GCF_019320115.1 of Miscanthus floridulus. NCBI lineage: Eukaryota > Viridiplantae > Streptophyta > Magnoliopsida > Poales > Poaceae > Miscanthus > Miscanthus floridulus. The sequence goes on along the minus strand of NC_089587.1, from coordinate 96,060,745 downwards.
TTGGAGACGGTCGACGAGGCGGCGGAGCGCCGCCTGGATGTCGCGCGCGGCGGGCAGAGGCCCCCGGAGCGTGACGCCGGGGGCGAGGAATCCGTTGACGACGCGGAGCGCGGCGACCTGCGTGGGGCGGTCGGAGAAGTTGGGGGCGGCGCCGACGCCCGCACCGGCGGTGGAAGCGGGGCGGCTGCTGCAGAGGCTGGCGGCGTCGGAGTCGCGGTGGGAGAAGGCGGAGTCGAGGTTGCGGATAACGCTGGCGTCCAGCGCTGGGGTGGCCTCGGACGCGGTGGAGGGTCCCAGGGAGGGCTTGGGGAACCGGCGGCCGCCGCCACGCCGCATGGTCGCCGCGGATCTAGTAAGTTTGGGGACTGGGTTTTTTTTGTCTGAAACTGGGTTGGGGTTTTTTTCGAAAAGGAGCGGCGCCGGCAAAGAAAAGGCGAGCGGGGGGCGTACGGCGTGTGGCCGTGCGGTGCGGAGCGAGGAGTGATATGATTTTTTAGGCCGTGTTTGGCACCGGCTCCGACGGCTCCGGCTCTATGTGCTGCGGCCGGTAAGCTCTTTCTCTTGCAAAAAATAAGGAGAATTTTCTACGTGCCATTAAAAAATATCGTAATATTTTATATGTTTTTGAAAAAGTTCAGCGGTCTTCAGTGCCACCGCTCCAACTTTTTCGTGCCCTCCATCCCACTTCCATCAGTTTGGACTCTACCGGCGTCAAACTACAGGTGTGAAAAGACGAAAATGTCCTTAAGTGTAAATATGTTATTAATTTTTTTTTAGCATCTTAACGACTTCAAATAAAAAACTTAAAACTAGAAAGTTGTAGATCTCGTCGAGATATATAATTTTCATGTAAAAATTATTTTTATTTAATTGCGCAAAAAAATAATATGATTTTTCTAAGATATATTAATCATATCAAATCATTTTTTTTGCAGAATTAAATAAAAATAATTTTTATATGAAAATTATATATCTCGATGAGATCTACAACTTTCTAGTTTTGAGTTTTTTTATTTGAAGTCGTTAAGATGCCCAAAAGAATTAATGGCGTATTTACACTTAAGGGCATTTTCGTCTTTTCACACCTGCAGTTTGACGGCGTTAGAGCCCAAACTGACGAAAGTGGCATAGAGGGCACGAAAAAGTTAGAGCAGTGGCACTGAAGACCGCTAAACTTTTTCAGAGACACACAAGACATTGCGATCTTTTTTAATGGCACACAGAGAATTATCTCAAAAAATAACGCCTAAGCAGGAGGAGCCGGCAATTGGGTGCTCCGGCGGCTCCTCTACAGTGGTGCTACAGTAGCTAAAGCCGAAGCCCTCCAAACGGGCCCTTAGCGGGCTACTCTGCTGGCCCTACAGAGCCCAGTAACTTCTTCTCAGCCTGTCACATGAGATCCCACCTGCTAGCATTTTTTCAAAAAAAAAAAACTGCTAGCATTTTCTCAAACTGTTACAATTTTCTTGTAGAGCATCCCTCAGGTCGTCTATACTATAGTGTAAAGAGCGTGCAACCTCAGATCTCCGATCTCTCTCACAAACCACTGTTACCGGCACAGTCAACTGCCGGATGAACAGTAACGGTTTTTGTACAGGGTCCGCAAATAAACAGTAACGGGTTTTTAATAAACAGTAGTGGGTTCATGAACACTGCTTTACCGGATTTCATGAACACTGACGGGTTACTATGAACAGTGTTCAACCCATTAACGAAGAACACCAGCCTATTTTCTTTTTTTTTTTTACGCCTCAATACAAATCTTTTTTCTCCACTATTGCCCGCGCATAGCGCGGGGTTCCCTGCTAGTTTCGATGGTGGTCAGGGGTGCAGAAAGTGCAGGTGATGTGTTCCTCTACAGAGACAAAATGAATTTAGCAGAACTATGAATACTCATTCTAAGTTCGTGTTTGCCCTTTAACTCTTTTATTTATTTCTCTGTATGTATGTCACACAGAACACGATGCTCAATCTTCACATTCATCTTGCCGTGCCCGACGACTCAGCTCTTCAAACGCTATACAAACAGGCTGACAACATGTGTTGCCAGCAACTCTTGGACTCCTGCTAGCCAATCGACACCAACGTAAGTTCACACGCCCTACAACGAACTTTTTCAGAAAAATCAACCCGACGTTGTTAGTTCTAGTCCATGCTATTCATGCCACATCAAGTACTAAAGAATACTGCTCAATTTTTTGAATAATTACCCTATTTCTAAGATAGACAGGCTGCAACTCAATTTTTCCCCTAAAGTACTTGATGTATATGTGCCTGTATGTCAGACTTCCAGCTTTGATAGAAACTCTGTTTTTAAACTTTCCAGATTAGAAGAAAGGTGCAAGAAGGAGAAGCTGCTCCTCAACCTCGACCCCAAGAAAACCGGATCGTGCCATATTGCGGAATCACATAGAGAAATTATAAGGAGTTGTTCAATCATAGGCATGCCATATTGCGGAATCACGTAGAGAGAGCAATTGGTGTTCTTAAGAAACGTTTCCCTATCTTAAAAGTTGGAACAATCATCCTATTGAAAACCAAGTGAAGATACCAGCTGCAGTAGTGGTGTTCCATAATCTTATATGGATGCTTAATGGGGATGAGGGTTGGTTGGATCACCAAGGAAGCAACATATCTCCAGAACATTTTATTGATGTCCCTGAAGGTGACAACCAATACAGTAATGATGTGATGTCCCTTAGCAGTCAAGTAGATGATGGAAACACAGTTAGAGATATGATAGCCCTAAATATGTGGAATGACTACAGTCACAACTCGTCCTAATGAAACAAACTCTAGCCAAAGGTTCGTGTGCTCCTTTTCTGCAGGTTGATTTTCTCTCTCTCTAAATCTCATTGATTGATGCTGCTGTTGCGCTGGCCTCCACTGGTGCAGGCTGGGGAAGGCATCGCTGAGTGCGAGCTGCTGCGTTGGTACATTCAGGAAGAATTTTGATTCCTCAAATTTGAATTCATATGCTTGTTTGAGAGCACATTTTAATTGTAACCAGACAACAAGACATATCAATTGGGCTCAATAGTAGTACAGCTTGTCATTTTTCCTCACAATATCCATTGACGTGATAAGCATTGTAACGGCTCCCTTATTAGCTAACCAAAATACTGTTGGAAAGTCAAACAGTACATCCTATACTATCTATTTACTGAACCTTTTAATTTCTCATTCAGTCATCCTCAGTCTCTTAGGTTGCTGGGGGCATCCGGGACACGTCGGCTACCACCGTGACGCCGTCAGCCGTGTCCACCACCGTCGTGCCTTCGGCCACGGTGTCCGGGACGTTCTACGGGGGCACCGACGGGTCCCTGCTCTACGGCGGCGCTCCTGCCTCGTCTGCCGCTGGGGGCAGCGACCACCCCGACGCCCACGCTCCGCCGCGGTTCTACAAACTGGAGTTCGCCACCTACGATGGGGGCGTCGATCCGCTCAACTGGCTCAACCAGTGTGAGCAATTTTTCTGTGGCCAGCGTACTCTCGCCTCGGATCGCACGTGGCTGGCGTCGTACCATCTCCGTGGGGCGGCACAGACTTGGTACTACGCCCTCGAACAAGATGAAGGAATGCCGGCCTGGGAGCGGTTTCGCGAGCTGTGCTGGCTCCGCTTCGGTCCTCCAACGCAGGGCACCCGCTTGGCGGAGCTTGCCCGGCTGCCCTTCACTTCTACGGTGGTGGACTACTTCGAACGCTACAACGCCGTCCTTTGTCATGAACCCGAGCTCAACGCCCGCCAGAAGGCCCAGCTGTATGTGGGGGGCCTTCCTGAGCACATCAAGTGCGATGTGGAGATGCACCACCCGTAAGACCTGCAAACGGCGATGTACTACGAGCGGGCTTTCGAGCGTCGCACGGCGGCGTTCCTCCCTGCCCTCCAGCAGTTGCAGCAGCGGGGGGCCGTGGCCCACGCCCCGCGCCGACGACGCCGGCTGCCCTGGCCCCGGCCCAGCCGGCTGCCCCTGCTGTTCCCGGCCAGCCGCGCATGATCCGTCGTCTCTCACCGGCCGAAATGGCAGAACGTCGTCGCCAGGGACTGTGCTTCAATTGCGACGAGCCGTTTGTGCGCGGCCACTTGTGCAAACGTCTCTTCTTCCTCGAGACGACCGACTACATCGACGACGAGTCGGGCGACGCAGCGGCTACGGACGGCCCTACAGCTGCCCATCCGGAGGAGCTGGTGGCTGACCACGACACCTCGGGCACGGCTAACGCCCTTGTGGTGTCCCTCCACGCCATTGCTGGTATCCAGCCACCGAACACCATGCTGCTGCCGGTCGCCGTCAAGGGCGCCCACTTCCTCGCCCTCCTCGACACCGGCTTGACGCACAACTTCGTCCAAGGGGCTGCGATGCGCCGCCTCGGTCTCTCTCCCACTTGTGGCGAGCATCTACGTGTCACCGTGGCCAATGGTGATCGCCTGGCGTGCGAAGGGATCGCACATGACGCGCCCATCCGCATCGGCGATGAGGACCTCGCGCATCACCTGCGTCGGCCTCAGCTTGGGTGCCTTCGACTTCATCCTCGGCTTTGACTTCATCCGGACACTGGGGCCCGTGCTGTGGGACTGCGACGCTCTCACGCTGTCGTTCTGGCGGAACGAACTCCGCATCACGTGGCAGGGGGTGCCCGGGCCGAGGGCGCCCACCCCCCAGCAGGTTGTGGCCGCGGTCGCGGCTGACCCGCTGAAAGGTCCTAATATGGCTAGAGGGGGGTGAATAGCCTATTTAAAAATCTACAAATCAACTAGAGTAATTTGATTAGTATGACAAATAGCGTAATACAAACTTGCTCTAGCTCTACAAGGGTTGCAAGCCACCTATCCAACAATTCTAGTTGCAATGATTACTTAGGCACACAAACTTGCTATATAATTACTCACTAAGAGCTCTCAACCTTGCTACTCTAAAGAGCTCAACTAGATGAATGTAAATAATAAAGCAAGCTCTCAATTCTAATTACACTAAAGAGCTTGTATCAACTAGTTTGCAAGAATGTAAATAAGTGAGTAGGGTGATTATACCGACGTGTAGGGGATGAACCAATCACAAGATGAATATATAGCCAATCACCGGGAGAATGCCAAAGACAAGAGACAATCGATTTTCTCCCGAGGTTCACGTGCTTGCCAACACGCTACGTCCCCGTTGTGTCGACCAACACTTGGTGGTTTGGTGGCTAAAAGGTGTTTCACAAACCTCGTCCACACGATAGGACACCGCAAGAATCGACCCACAAATGACGTAACTCAATGACACGAGCAATTTACTAGAGTTACCTTTCGGCGCTCCACCGGGGAAGGTACAACTCCCCTCACAATCATCGGAGACGGCCACGAACAATCACCAACTCGTGCCGATCCTCCACCACTGCACCGAGCCGTCTAGGTGGTGGCAACCACCAAGAGTAACAAGCGAAATCCGCGGCGCAACACGAATACCAAGTGCCTCTAGATGCAATCACTCAAGCAATGCACTTGGATTCTCTCCCAATCTCACAAAGATGATGAATCAATGATGGAGATGAGTGGGAGGACTTTGGCTAAGCTCACAAGATTGCTATGTCAATGAAAATGTGCAAGAGAGTGAGCTTGAACCGGCCATGGGGCTTAAATAGAAGCCCCCACAAAATAGAGCCGTTGTACCCCTTCACTGGGCAAAACGCGCTCTGACCGGACGCTCCGGTCATACTGACCGGACCCTGGACACAGCGTCCGGTCCATAGATGTAAGCCACGTGTCATTCTGAGTTAAACTTGAGCTGCCAGATCACAACGGCTATTAACTGACCGGACGCTCCGGCAAAACTGACCGGACGCTGAACCACCAGCGTCCGGTCATTTACAGTAAGGGTCCAAATCCGGTTTTCTTCGATCGGACACGTCCGGTCCACCTTGACCGAACACAGACCAGTGTCTGGTGCTAAGCCCTAGTCACTGTGTCGCCATGTCAGTTTGATCGGACGCAGAAACCAGCGTCCGGTGCATCTCAGGTTCAGCGTTCGGTGCAACACCGAAACTGGCGACCTCTCTGCTACGCCTGACCGGACGTGCCGGTCCACCCAAGATCAGCATTCGGTCACTCATAGTGACCTCCAATTTTTCTATCTAGGGTGCCGGTGGCACCATCGGACTGTCCGCACTCTACGGGCGGATACTCCACCGGTGGAGTTTTCTTACCCTTGCACCTAAACTTCACCGCCCTTGATCAAATGTGCCAACCACCAAGTGTATCACCTTGTGCACATGTGTTAGCGTATTTTCACAAACATTTTCAAGGGTGTTAGCACTCCACTAGATCCTAAATGCATATGCAATGAGTTAGAGCATCTAGTGGCACTTTGATAACCGCATTTCGATACGAGTTTCACTCCTCTTAATAGTATGGCTATCTATCCTAAATGTGATCACACTCACAAAGTGTCTTGATCACTAAAACAAAATGGCTCCTATATTTTATATCTTTGCCTTGAGCCTTTTGGTTTTCTCTTTCTTCTTTTCCAAGTTTAAGCATTTGACCATCACCATGCCATCACCATTATCATGATCTTCGCCATTGCTTCATCACTTAGAGTAGTGCTACCTATCTCATAATCATCTTGATAAACTAGGTTAGCACTTAGGGTTTTATCAATTAACCAAAACCAAACTAGAGCTTTCAATCTCCCCCTTTTTGGTAATTGATGACAACCCTTATACAAAGATATGAATTAAAGTTCATTTGAATCCATGTTGCTTGCCCAAGCATATTTACCATGTGTAAAGGATATGGGAAAGTTTCATGAACTCCTTATGATAGCAATTGCTCCCCCTACATATGTGCTAAGAGTTTGGATTGAAGCTTTGCACATATGATTAGATAGGAAATATAGGAGTCAATTTCTACCAAATGATGCTAGGTATAAGAGATGTACCTTTGAAGCGTGATACCAATCGGAGTGCACCAATATACCATCCTTAGCACTATTAGTAACTAGACATATACAAGAACTAGAATACCCCATGAGATCAATATTACATGCAAGGGTCTAGTTTCCATAGAATGAATATAAGTCTAGTTTCTTAGCCTATGCATGCTAGTTTTTCATTTCAACATTCAAGCCTACAACTAGCATACACCACACAAGCATGGATATTTGAAATTAAAACTTATGCCATGCAAGCAAACATATATAATGCTCATTCAAATGCACCATACAAGTTTATGAGCTTGCTCCCCCTATTTGTATGCTCAAAATTTTATTTGATCCCCTTCTTTTGTCATTTATTATCTCTCCCCCTTTGTTTCACTATCTTTGTACACTATTTCTCCCTCTTTGGCATCAATGACCACAAAGGCTTAAAGTATAGATAGGGTAGGATTATTAATGTCAACAATTTGCACAAAAGGTGGCCTCAAATTAGATATGTTGGGGTGAAACCATGTGAAATGAGGATCATTTTCCCAATTTGGTTCAATCTAGATTACTTGCAAAAGATATTTAACTCGGTTTGATCCAAGGACAAGCTTCTTCACACCTCCAAATAAGGGTTATCTTGTACCATGTTGAGTTAAACACTTATAGCTCATTTTCTAAATCAAACACTAGGTTTACAAGCCCACAAACATGTCATATGCTACCACTAGATCATTTCAAATATACAAGCAATAGTGGTACCATACAAGCATCAAATTCATTTAATCTTCATGAATGAGCCTATTCAAATGGGAAATATGTCTAGATGCACTAAATAAGTCCTTAGCAATGTATGGATGACATGTCAATTAACTTTACCTTGCTTGACTCGAAAGAGAGGCATGTCATATAAATTGGGGGGGTGCATCAACACATATTGGAGAAGTCAAGTATGTTCAATTCATTCCTTATCTTGCAAAATCTCTTCTCATCAAGTGGCTTGGTGAATATGTCGGCAAGTTGATCTTCGGTGCCCACACTCTTAATGCAAATGTCCCCTTTTTGTAGATGATCTCTTATAAAATGATGACGGACATCTATATGCTTTGTTCTTGAGTGTTGAACCGGGTTGTTGGTGAGCTTTACGGCACTTTCATTGTCACATAGCAATGGCACTTGCTTGAACTTGATTCCAAAGTCACTCAAGGTAGCCTTCATCCAAAGTAATTGTGCACAACAACTACCGGCCGAAATGTAGTCTGCTTCGATGGTTGAAAGTGCTACACTATTTTGCTTCTTTGATGACTAAGATACAAGTGATCTTCCCAATAGTTGACATGTGCCCGATGTGCTCTTTCTCTCAACTTTGCATCCCGCATAATCGGAATCCGAATATCCAATCAACTCAAATCTTGCTCCTTTGAGATACCATAATCCAATATGTTGTGTATGCTTCAAGTACCTCAATATTCTCTTAGTTGCCTTCAAATGACTTTCTCTTGGTGAGGCTTGAAATCTAGCACACATGAATACACTAAACATCACATCCGGCCTTGATGCAGTCACATAGAGTAGGCTTCCAATCATAGACCGATACATCTTTTGATCCACCATGTTGCCGCTAGTATCACTATCCAAGCTTCCACTTGTTCCCATTGGTGTACTAATAGCTTTACTATCATCCATTCCAAACTTTTTGAGCATGTCCTTGATATACTTGCCTTGACTTACAAATATGCCATTCTTCATTTGCTTGATTTGAAGACCAAGGAAGTAACTAAGCTCTCTAATCATGGACATCTCAAACTCACTTACCATCATCTTGCCAAACTCCTCACAAAATTCTTGATTTGTTGACCCAAAGATGATATCATCAACATAGATTTGTATTACAAACAAGTCATTCCCAAGCTTCTTGATGAAGAGAGTGTGTCAACCTTTCCCATCTTGAATCCCTTAGAGAGTAGGAAATCCCTCAATCTCTCATACCATGCTCTAGGTGCTTGTTTCAATCCATACAAAGCTTTTCTCAACTTGTAGACATGGTTGGGTTTCTTCTCATCTTCAAAACTAGGAGGTTGCTCAACATACACAAGCTCATTGATGTACCCATTTAGAAATGCACTTTTCATATTCATTTGGTATAACTTGATGTTATGGGCACAAGCATAAGCTAGCAAGATCCTAATTGCTTCTAATCTTGCAACCAGGGCATATGTTTCTCCAAAGTCAAGACCTTCAACTTGAGTGTAACCTTGAGCCACTAATCTTGCTTTGTTCCTTATTACTATCCCATCTTGATCTTGCTTGTTCCGAAAGACCCACTTGGTTCCAATCACATTATGATCCTTAGGCCTCTCAACTAAATCCCATACTTGGTTTCTTATGAAGTTGTTTAGCTCTTCATGCATAGCATTGATCCAATCAACATCCCTCAAAGCTTCATCTATTTTCTTAGGTTCAATGGATGACACAAATGAGAAATACTCATAAAATGAAGCCAATCTTGATCTTGTTTGCACACCTCTTGAAATATTACCAATAATAGTGTCCAATGGATGATCTCTTACAACATTGGTAGGTTGAAGCACTTGCACTTGATTGCTTGCATTAGATTGATCACTTGGTTGAGATGATGAACTAGTCATTTGTTGATCTTGCACATTGCCATTACTAGTGCTTGCTTGGATTTGATCATGAGAACCACTAGATTGCATATTTGAGTTAGAGAGCACTTGATTTGTGTCATCTTCAACATCAATCACCTCTCTATGCCTTAACTCACCAATGTCCATGTTCTTCATTGCATTGACCAATTGAGTGCCTCTTACATCATCTAGATTCTCATCTTCCTCTTGGGAACCATTTGTTTCATCAAATTCCACATCATGAACCTCCTCAAGAGTACCACTAGCCAAATTCCAAACTCTATAAGCCTTGCTAGTAGTGGAGTAACCAAGCAAGAAACCTTCATCACATTTCTTTTCAAACTTGCTCAATCTAGTGCCTTTCTTCAATATATAGCATTTACAACCAAAAACCTGAAAGTATGCTATGTTGGGCGTTCTTCCATTCAAAAGCTCATAAGGTGTCTTTCCATCATAGGGTGACAATAGAGTCGGTTGCAATAGTAGCAAGCCGTGTTGATTGCTTCGGCCCAAAATGAATGACTCACATTGTACTCACTCAACATTAATCTTGCCATATCAATCAAGATTCTATTCTTTCTTTCAACTAGCCCATTTGATTGAGGAGTGTACTTGGCCGAGAATTTATGTCTAATTCCAAATTCATCACATAGCTCATCAATTCTAGTGTTCTTGAATTCACTACCATTATCACTTCTAACTTTCTTGATGGTTGTTTCAAACTCATTGTGAATGCCCTTGACAAATAATTTGAATGTTGCAAACACATCACTCTTATCAACAAGAAAGAATGCCCATGTGTATCTAGTGAAATCATCCACAATCACAAATCCATATTTGTTTCCACCAATGCTAGTGTATGTGGTTGGTCCAAACAAGTCCGTGTGCATCAACTCAAATGCCTTGGATGTGCTTATCATGCTCTTCTTAGGATGTGTGTTACCAACTTGTTTTCCGGCTTAACATGCACTACATAGCTTATCTTTCTCAAAAGTGACATCTTTTAAGCCTCTAACTAAGTCATGCTTGATTAACTTGTTTAATTGTTTCATTCTAACATGACCAAGCCTTCTATGCCATAACCAACCCATGCTAGACTTAGTAATCAAACATATTGATAATTGAGCTTCTCTAGCATTGAAATCAACTAAGTATAGATTCTCATATCTAAATCCTTTGAATATCAAGTTAGAGCCATCTACACTTATGATCTCTACATCATCCACACCAAATATGCACTTGAAACCAATATCACACAATTGAGCTACCGATAATAGGTTGAAGTTCAAGCTCTCTACTAATAGCACATTGGAAATGCTTAAATCATTGGATATCGCAATCTTACCAAGCCCTTTGACCTTGCCTTTGCCATTGTCACCAAATATTATACTATCAATCCCATTGCTCTTGCTTTCATTGATTGAATTGAACATTCTTGGATCACCGGTCATGTATTGTGTGCACCCACTATCAAGCACCCAATGCCTTCCTCCGACTTTATAATTTACCTACAAAAGAAGATCAATTCTTTTTAGGTACCCAAACTTGCTTGGGTCCTTATAGGTTAGTCACTAAGGTCTTTGGTACCCAAATGGCCTTCTTCTTTGGGCTCACAATTGGTGTACCAATGAACTTAGCCTTCACACCATTGGCACCCTTATAAAGCATGTAACAAGAATCAAACTTGATTGAGGATACAATAGGTAGCTTGTTCTTATTAGTCTTGCAATTTTGCTCTATATGCCCAACTTGCTTGCATCTATTGCAAAACCGACCATTGCCCTTCACAAAGCTAGCTTTGGGAGTGACAAAGGCCGCCTTGCCTTTCTTGGGGGTATAGCTTAATCCCTCTTTATTGAGAGAAAGTCTTTGGCTACCCAAGCACTTTAGCAAGTGGGCTTCTCCACCATAGGCATTGCCTAAGGCACGAGTGAGCTCATTCACCTCCTTTTGAGGTTCTCATTTTCCACCATTAGTGATGTATCATTCATAGGTGGAGTAGTAATGATTGTGCTACAAGAAGTGTTAGTAGGAGCAACAATAATGGGTTCATGAAAAGATTCATCAAAGAGATCGCATGTTAGTCCCACATCACATGTTATGATCACTTGCTCCTTCTTGGCTTCCTCACTTTAACTTGCTCAATGAGAGAGGAGTGAGCCTTTTCAAGCTTAGAGTGAGCTTTGCTAAGCTTCTCATGGGCTTCCATTAGCCTCTCATGAGTGGCATTGAGCTCATCAAGGGATTTGCTCAAGAGATTTTAGTTTCTTGCGTAATTCTTTGCACTCCTTTCTCTTCATTTCATTGCAAGCGTGGCACTTGCTCACACATATCCATGAGCTCCTCCATGGAGTACTCCTCATCATCATCATCATCACTCCTACAAGCATCACTTTCACATTCATCATCATCACTCACATCATATTTTACCTTGGTAGGTTTTGCCATGAGGCACGTCGATTGAGTGTCGAAGATGGAGGGCTTGTTGTTGATGGCAATGCTTACTAGTGCTTTCTTGATAGATTTCTTGTCATCATCACTAGAGCTATCACTATCCGAAGAGCCATCACTATCCCATGTGACCACATAGCCTCCACCCTTCTTCTTCTTTTGGAAGGTCATCTTCTTTTCTTTCTTCTCCTTCTTTTCTTTCTTATTCTCCTTGTGCTTCTTCTTCTCATCCTCATCATTGTCACTATTATATGGATAATTTGCTACTACATGATCGGAGCTCTTGCAATTATAACATCTTCTCACATACTCTTTCTTCTTGGTGTGATCTCTTCTTTTTCTTGCATTATAGCCCTTCTTCTTCATGAATTTTCCCATCTTGCGCATAAAGAGAGCCATAGCTTCATCATCAATATCACTAAGATCATCATCATCACTTGATTCTTTCTTGGACTTGCCCTTGTTCTTTGATGATGATGAGCTAGCTTTGAATGCTATGCTTTTCTTCTTCTTGTCTTCTTCTTCCTTCTTGTCATCCTTGTCATCCCCCTCCCTTTCCACACGGTATGTCTCTTATGTCATAACATCACCTAGTACTTGATTGGGGGTAATATCCTTCAATCCTCCTCTTATGATTAGCAATCTTAACATCTCAAATCTTGGAGGTAGGCATATCAAGAACCGATGAGAGACATCATCATCCTTGATCTTCTCTCCCAAAGCCTTCAAGTCATTGACAATTACTTGCAATCGATGTAACATCTCTGGAATGCTCTCATCTTCCTTCATCTTGAAGCTTGTCAACTTATCCTTGAGGATGTACAACTTGGCACTCTTCACCGCCGGTGTGCCCTCATATGTTTCCTCCAATCTTTTCCACACCTCATTTGCTCTTTCACAATCCTTGATTTGCTAAACACCTTGGAATCAATGGCATTGTATATAGTGTTGAGAGCCATTGTATTGCATTGCTTGTTGATCTTATCTTGATTGGTGGGATCATCAGGATCAATGATAGCATAGTCATTCTCGGTCACTTCCCATACTTGATCATTGATTGAACCAAGATATATCCTCATCTTTCTCTTCCAATAATCATAGCATGTGCCATCCAAGAACGGTGGTTTGCCCCCCACATGGTTGAACACAACTTGAGCCATAATTTGACACCGAGGTTATTAAGCCTTCAATCAAATGGTGACCACGGCTCTGATACCACTTGAAAGGTCCTAATATGGCTAGAGGGGGATGAATAGCCTATTTAAAAATCTACAAATCAACTAGAGCAATTTGATTAGTATGACAAATAGCATAATGCAAACTTGCTCTAGCTCTACAGGGGTTGCAAGCCACCTATCCAACAATTCTAGTTGTAATGATTACTTAGGCATATAAACTTGCTATATAATTACTCACTAAGAGCTCTCAACCTTGCTACTCTAAAGAGCTCAACTAGATGAATGTAAATAATAAAGTAAGCTCTCAATTCTAATTACACTAAAGAGCTTGTATCAACTAGTTTGCAAGAATGTAAATAAGTGAGTAGGGTGATTATACCGATGTGTAGGGGATGAACCAATCACAAGATGAATATATAGCCAATCACCGGGAGAATGCTAAAGACAAGAGACAATCGATTTTCTCCCGAGGTTCATGTGCTTGCCAACACGCTACGTCCCCGTTGTGTCGACCAACACTTGGTGGTTCGGTGGCTAAGAGGTGTTTCACAAACCTCGTCCACACGATAGGACACCGTAAGAACCGACCCACAAGTGAGGTAACTCAATGACACGAGCAATTTACTAGAGTTACCTTTCGGCGCTCCGCCGGGGAAGGTACAACTCCCCTCACAATCACAGGAGATGGCCACGAACAATCACCAACTCGTGCTGATCCTCCACTGCTACACCGAGCCGTCTAGGTGGTGGCAACCACCAAGAGTAACAAGTGAAATCCACAGCGCAACACGAATACCAAGTGCCTCTAGATGCAATCACTCAAGCAATACACTTGGATTTTCTCCCAATCTCACAAAGATGATGAATCAATGATGGAGATGAGTGGGAGGACTTTGGCTAAGCTCACAAGATTGCTATGTCAATGAAAATGTGCAAGAGAGTGAGCTTGAACCAGCCATGGGGCTTAAATAGAAGCCCCCACAAAATAGAGCCGTTGTACCCCTTCACTGGGCAAAACGCGCTCTGACCGGACGCTCCGATCATACTGACCGGACCCTGGACATAGCGTCCGGTCCACAGATGTAAGCCATGTGTCATTCTGAGTTAAACTTGAGCCGCCAGATCACAACAGCTATTAACTGACCGGACGCTGAACCACCAGCGTCCGGTCATTTACAATAAGGGTCCAAATCCAGTTTTCTTCGATCGAACGCGTCCGGTCCACCTTGACTAGACACAGACCAGCGTCCGGTGCTAAACCCTAGTCATTGTGTCGCCATGTCAGTTTGACCGGATGCAGAAACCAGCGTCTGGTGCATCTCAGGTCCAGCGTCCGGTGCAACACCGAAACTGGCGACCTCTCTGCTACGCCCGACCAGACGCGTCGGTCCACCCAAGATCAGCGTCCGGTCACTCACAGTGACCTCCAATTTTTCTGTCTAGGGTGACGATGGCACCGTCGGACTATCCGCACTCTACGGACGAACACTCCACCGATGGAGTTTTCTTACCCTTGCACCTAAGCTTCACCGCCCTTGATCAAATGTGCCAACCACCAAGTGTATCACCTTGTGCACATGTGTTAGCGTATTTTCACAAACATTTTCAAGAGTGTTAGCACTCCACTAGATCCTAAATGCATATGCAATGAGTTGGAGCATCTAGTGGCACTTTGATAACCGCATTTCGATACGAGTTTCACTCCTCTTAATAGTACGGCTATCTATCCTAAATGTGATCACACTCACAAAGTGTCTTGATCACTAAAACAAAATGGCTCCTACATTTTATACCTTTGCCTTGAGCCTTTTGTTTTTCTCTTTCTTCTTTTCCAAGTTTAAGCATTTGACCATCACCATGCCATCACCACTGTTATGATCTTCGCCATTGCTTCATCACTTGGAGTAGTGCTACCTATCTCATAATCATCTTGATAAACTAGGTTAGCACTTAGGGTTTCATCAATTAACCAAAACCAAACCAGAGCTTTCACCCGCGACTGCCGCTGCTGGACTGTCTCCTCCTGCAGTACGACGACATCTTCGCCGAGCCCACAGGGCTCCCTCCGCAGCGCCCGTATGACCACCGCATCCACCTGCTTCTCGAGACTACGCCGATGGCAGTGCGCCCCTACCGCTACCCGCAATTGCAGAAGGATGAGCTCCAGCGTCAGTGTGCTGAGATGTTGGGCCAGGGCATTATTCGGCCCAGCACCTCGCCGTTCTCTGCCCCGGTCCTCCTTGTGTGCAAGGCGGACAACTTCTGGAGGTTCTGCATCGACTACCGCGCCCTTAACACGAAGACCTCCAAGGACAAGTTTCCTATACCGGTGGTGGACGAGCTCCTAGACGAGCTGCATGGCGCTCGCTTCTTCACCAAGCTAGATCTGCGGTCCGGCTATCACCAGGTGCGGATGCACCCTGATGATATCAGCAAGACGGCCTTCCGTA
Organism: Miscanthus floridulus; assembly: GCF_019320115.1. NCBI lineage: Eukaryota > Viridiplantae > Streptophyta > Magnoliopsida > Poales > Poaceae > Miscanthus > Miscanthus floridulus. Next base: position 96,045,116 of record NC_089587.1, on the reverse strand, counting down.
CCCATCAGGGTCACTACGAGTTCCTGGTCATGCCATTTGGGCTCTCCAACACCCCGGCAACATTCCAGGCCCTGATGAACGATGTTCTTTGCCCGTACCTTCGAAGGTTCGTGCTGGTGTTTTTCGATGACATCTTAATTTACAACTCGTCCTGGGCGGAGCACCTGCAGCACGTCGGCGTTCAGTGGTGTGGCCTTCCTGTTGAGGACGCCACTTAGGAGTCGGTCGCTGAGTTCAAGATGGCCTACCCGGAGTTCTAGCTCGAAGACGAGCTGTTTGTCCAGGCGAGGAGAGATGTTATGATCGGCATTCCCTATAGGCGCAGGCCCAACAGTGGCTAGGGAGGCTGCCGGTCAGAGGGGGCTAAAAGCCCCTAGTTATTCTATTTTATAGTATTTTAGAGATAATTTCCTATTATTTATTAGAGAGAGGCTTATATATATTGTAAACACCCTTTAGGATTAATTAAGTAGAAATAATTATTGTTTCCGGCTTCCTCAGGAAGCCGGGAGAAACCCTAGCCGCCTTCTTCCTTCTTCCTTCCATGAACAGGACCGTGGTACTGTAGCGACGGTACTGTAGCGCCACCACCCTCTGCCTTCTCGCGCCTCCGCACCGTCTTCCTCGCTCGCTCAAGCCTCGACTTCCCTCCTCCCACTCATACAACCTGAGATCAATCCCCGGTAGGACTAGGGTTCCTATCAGTCGTTCTTTTGATCTCTTCCCTGCATGTTAGATTTGGTTCAGTAAATAGATCGTACGTGATCGCTGGTGGGGGACAACGAGCGCACGGACACGGTGTTGCTCAACTGATTGGGGAGTTTCTCAAGGTAGTTATCCTCAATGCATTGTCATCTCAAGTTTTCAACAGTTAAATATCCATTTTGGATGAATGTTTACGTGCGTCTAATTGGCTGTTGCAATCATCATCTGTTGCCATATGGTTACTTCTCAAAAGGAGCTTTGGTTGCTGGTCAATGTGGTTACTTCTCAGTCATGTGTTTGGGAGATATGACTACTCATAATGATGAAAATTGTGTAAGAAGATTATTCAGTGCCATTGGAAAAGTTTTGATCTCTTAAAGATAAATATTTTGATGCTAAACTGGCTTGAGGTATGCACCTCTTTTTGTATGTGAAACTGAAAATAGAGGCCATGACTGATGGTGTAGATGCTGCTGGGCTTCCTCGGGACCTTGCCCTTGGTCTTGCATCTCAAACAGATTGTGTTCATTCCGTTAAGATATGTTGTGATCCATTCTTTGCATATGCTGTGTGATTCTTTTAAGTCATCATCTCATGGTAGAGGTTTGTATCTTGGTTCAGAAAATTCATCGATGAAGGTGAAGGAAGACAATAACTCCAACAATGCACCCCGCATTTCTTGATTTCTCTCCTCGTCGCTGTTTCTTTTATCATGTGCTAAATTTTCTTAAGCTGATGTTCTCCTTTGTGTGAAATAAGTGATAAACCTGTGCCAAATTTCTTTCATGAAACTTTAAGTGCAAAGGTTGTTAACTCCAATTCCAATCCAGAAATCTTAACTGCATGCAGAACATTTCTTGTATTACTCCAGAGAATTGTTACTGTCGTTGTTCATTTCTTTGGCTTGTACTTGGCAACCTATCTGTATTGTTGAGAGCTGAATGCTAAGGAGCGAGAGGTGGAAGTGTCCAGCGTGACCTGCACTAGTGCCAAGGTGGTGGTGCGCGTGACCTGCAGGTGTGGCCGTCTGATGGACCAGCTCCCCTGTCCATCTTCACCTTCAGACTCACTCCGATGGCGGATCAGATCGCGCCTATTTCTTTCCGCATTGTGTTCTTATGGCAATCTACTGGAGTCCGAACTGAATTCAGGACAAGGTTAATTGTACTGAGTGCTGAACTGTGTGTGCACTCATGTAGAAACAGCTTTGCCCTGACGAGCTGTAGGAATGTAGTTTCATGGGACACTTTTCTTTTGATATGTATATGTAGTTTCATGTTTTTTTATATAATAAAATTAGCCTTTGAAGCAATGAAACAAGATATTAATGGAATTTTGCTATTCTTTTTTATGATGCTCTCTGTTTCTTTCATCCGTTGATTTTTTAGTTATGATTTATTTTAGCTTTATGATTTATTTATTTTAACGCCATCGTAACATTAGCATGGGCAATATAATAGTTCAGATTACATTTTGAACTGATAACGGGCCACGAACCCCAAACCAATGCAAACACCACGTCAAATCAAAAGATTGTTCCAAGAAAGGGAGCCAACTACAGTGAAACAGAGCCGACTAAGGTGAGTGTGCTCTCCCGTCGGTGAGAATGTTGGTCCTCTCCACCTTTGGGTGGCAACTTTGACTTCGGTTGCTTGTTTGATCGGTGTCGTTTCTTTGCCTGATGATGTAGATTAGGTTATATGCCGCATATTGGACTTGAAAATCTTCTGGATTATTTTTGATCGGTGACCAGCTGCAGCTTAGTGTTCGTACAAAGCACGTTCTCTTGGTCGAAACATTGAGAGATTAGATTCTTAATTGTATAATATATTATAAAATATGTATTGTAAAACACAAACTTGTTACGATTACGGTAAATGCTCGTGTATTGCAACTTGTAAAACATCACGATTGCAATATCTATTTTAGATACAGTATAACACGGGCTCATACATATGCTATCATGATATTATGTGTACCCGTTGCAACGCACGGGCATTTAACTATTTTCAAAAAAAAAAGAAAAAAAACTGTTACGGTGGACAAAATAATTTTGGGTATGAAGATGGGGAATGAACGGGTTTGGCCATTTCTGCCCATCGGCATCGTTAGAACCATCGCATCAGAGTTTTGCAATAAAACTCCTAGAGGCGGTTGCCAAGCTTGGAGAGGAAGTTGGACAGTTATACGAACCTTCGACTCTTATTGAGATGCAAAAACGATTTAAAAAATCATATAAAAATATAAAAGCAGGTGGATATGTACTGTAAGAGACACGAATCACATGAATTTTGCCTGCACATTAACATGAATTGTGTTGTTTTTGTATAAGTTCTTTTAAGATTGAACTTACGTCTCAACTTTTGATACAAGGTATATCTATAGATGCACTATGGATGTTCAATCATTTTACCCTTTTTAAACACTTATAAGTATCTGTCTCAATTTGGTTTTTATAATTGCATCGATATTTATTCTAAATAGAAGGATCATATATTTTGAAATGATCGGGAAGGACAATTTATTTATTATGAGAGTTGAGTTGGGATGTATAGTTACGGGATCCTACAAGTTTATACGGGATATATAGTTACGGGGTCATATGAGTTTATACTAGTTCGACGTGCTTGTGCAGTGGGTGAATGGGCTTCAAAATACTCCATCCACATTGACAACCACTGCAAACTGGTTTAATATAACTGTTCAGCCACTGATATATAAGCTGGCTGATAAGCCGGCTGAATCTGTTTTGTTGTGAGAGAAAAATACTCATGTTTTTTTTTTTGAAACTGGGTTAGGGTTTTTTTTGGAAGGGTTATTTTGATTCATACCTCTTCCTCGTGAGAAAAGAGAGAATTCCTTATTTGACACTGGGAAAATGAGCCATTCGTTTCTTGGTTCTAAAATTTTCTTCGTTCCTTATTTGACACTCACTTGAACTTTCATCCCTAATATGACACCGCGGTCAAATCCATCAGCTAACGGTGTTAAGTGGCTGTTAAAAAGACCTTTTTGCCCCTAGGTGCTGGCGCATGCATGCAGAGGCGCGGACGCATGCATGCAGCGTATCTGGCCGCTGGCTGCTCTCTTTTTTTTGTCAACATGTTTTTGACCCAGGGGCAAAAAGGTCTTTTTAACAGCCACTTAACACCGTTAGTTGATGGATTTAACTGCGGTGTCATATTAGGGATGAAAGTTCAAGTGGAACGAAGAAAATTTCAGGGCCAAGAAAGGAACGGCTCATTTTTCCAGTGTCAAATAAGGAATTCTCTCGTTAGAAAATGGCGATTCTACCGTTATGAAAAGTGGACTTCGCACTTTTGCCATCCCGTAAATATGATTTACCCGTTTGTCATTATCAAACGAGACACACCCGCTAAAATGCCCTGTGACGTATTTATTGTCAAATTAATTTTTTTTGCCACGGGATATTTTCCTTCCCGTTTTGCCCCTCAGCCTTACCCCTTCCTTTTCATTCACGATCGTTCACGGACGGGAGAGAGACGAGACGAAGACGCAGCCGCTAGGTCAAGTGAGGAGAGGGAACGGCTCCTCACCGCCGCCGCCGCCGCCGCTGCCTCCAACGACGTCGCCGACGGTCGACGGCAGGCCACCTCCTGGGTCGTTTCCTCGAAGTCAGTCAAGCGTCCCGGCTCTGTCGGCCGACGCTGGCGCGGCTCCAAGTGCTGGATGGAGGAGAACTTGTCAGATCTCATCCAAGGGTACGTATTCTTGCTGTGGTGGTAATCTAATTGTGCCCAATCATCTAGATGAGACTCGACTAGTGTAGATGTGGTGGTAATCTAATTGTGCCACCTTTTTCTGTACTAGGCTCGATGGGGAGCCTGAGCTTAGCTTAGTACTGGTAGAACCTCCTGTACAGCAGATGCAGACACCTCTTGCTGATTGGGATACGCTACACATCGAGGAAAGTCGAGATGAAGAGGGAAGAATTGAGATTGTTGATGATAAGGTGATGTATGAACTGTTGGGGTTTAGGGCTAAGGATGAGGAGGCTGATAAGGCAAGGAAGACGGCTAGTAAAGGTTGCGATCAACAGAACGATGATACTCGGCAGAGGACTAAAGAAGTTGATACAACTAAGGCAGCCATTGAAGTTGATGACTATTTACCAGGGAAGAGGATTCTGGTGCATGATTCAAATCGGCCCAGTATGGATCTTGGCATAATTTATCCTAACATGAAGGAGTTTAGATTGGCTGTCAGACAATTTGATGTAAATAAAGGGATGTGGAGAATTAGGCAAAAGGAAGTGCAAGGGATGTAGAGAATTAGGCCATGGTGAAACAAGCTACAAATGCCATCTTAATGGAACTAAGAAAAGGTAAGACCTGCTATATTTACTTGTTGTCCTGACTTGTTGTGCTCATTAACTTAATTTTTTTTCTAAACTTACAGGAAAAGAAAGCCAAGAAAAAATACAACAAAGTATGGTGAGAATGCAAAGATCCCAACAAAGAGAGCAAGAGAAGGAAGGGAAATCTCAAAATACTGCTACTGAACCACTAGCCCCAAATGCTTTCAATGATCAAGAAATGGCTGCACCAGGCTCAAATACTTTCAATGACCAAGAAATGCACCACCAGCCCCAAATGCACTCTCCAGTCCCACAAGGCTCACAAGAGACCAGATCATACAAAACAGCCCTATTAGGGTGACAAGAGGGTATGCAACACATTAATTCTCATTCTTTTATACTTGTACACGAGCAACAAATGACTCATAGTGGTAGTTTTATTGTAGCCGACTCCAAACCCTGCTAGGTGAAGCTGTCGATCCCATCATTGCTGCCTCACCAGACAAGACAGTGCAAAAGAAGGAGCCCACCAAAAAAACTGAAGCCAAGGAAAGTGAAAACCAATTAATGCTTTGTGTTTGGAATGGTATCTGGACATGTATCTGGGCCTTATTTATCATATGTATCTGGACATGTATCTCGATCATGAAATTGTATTTCGACCTTATCTTATGTATCTGGACCTTAGTTAATTTATTTGAACCTACGTTATTGTAACTTAAATGGTACCTATGTATTGTGTGAACCTTTACGAAATCTACTATATTTGTGGAATATTATTGTGATCATGAAATTGTGTCAAAATTCTTTCCAAATTCAATTGAAATTCTGTCCAAATTCAAGCAAAATTCTGTCAAAATTTTGTCTACATTCAGACAAGATTCTATCAAAATAAGACCACATGATCTGCATAAAACAAGTGAAAATGACATAATTCCAGGAAAACATCTTCTTTGGTACATAGGACTTAGATGTTATTACAACACATGCTTCACTTGCTAAAAAGCACTACCACAACTAAAAGAACTAGGACTGCAATTATTAAACATAGCACCACCAGCAGCTGCACCAGAACGATAAGCTTGTCCATCTTGAGATCCATCATGTCGGCCGCATAACTCACACAACCACACAACCACACAAACACACAAGAGCTAACTCACACACACATTGGCTGACTAACATAGACATTAGTTGTTTACTTCCACATACAGGCAACCACAACACCAATCAGGACACCTACAAAGCCCACAAAAACAGAATAATCGATCACAATTTGCTTCGGCTCAGTCTTTGGCCCATGAATCGGCTCAGGAATCGGCTCTGCAGGCTTCACCTTCAGTTTTCAAAGTTCAGCTACAACACTATCAAGTGTTTGCTTTAACTCTTGCAATTTTGCTTTTAATTCAGAGCAACAGTCACCTGATGCCTCCTTCTTAGCCTTTAGTTGGTGCTCTTGTGCTTCCAACTTCATATTCTGCACCTCAGGGCGAATATAACCATAGGTAGTTGGATCACCCTGCACTCAAAACGCATCAATCAAAGCAGCAGCAAGAGACATAGTGAGGTCACCGATGTCAAGAATCCTTACCTTGATGTTGTACGGGCACTTGAGATACCACTCGCCCAAAGTCGTCGGCTGCTTGTTCTGGATCTGGACCAATGGAACATGGCAAAAGGGGCACTCACTACTACCGCTACCTGTTGTGCTCGAGCCTGCCGAGGTTACCTTCATCGGGCTTCCAGTCCAGTTCTCGGCCTAGCGCGGATGCATCGGGGCGGCGCCCACGGCCTGGCGTGGACGCGTCAGGGCGGCAACCGCGGCGTGGCACGGACACGGCGGTGGCCTGGCGCGGACGGTCGGGGCAAGGACGCGACAGTGGCACGGATGGTCGACGGCGGACGGGCGCGGACGGCCTCGCGTGAACGCGTCGGGATGGAGGTGGCGGCGTCCGTCTCGCGTCTCTCTGTCTCTGGTTCGCTCTCCGTGAATGACCGTGAATGAAAAGGAAGGGATAAGGCTGAGGGGCAAAACGGGAAGGAAAATATGCCACGGCAAAAAAAAATTAATTTGGCAATAAATCGGTCGTAGGGCATTTTAGCGGATGTGTCTCGTTTGATAATGGCAAACGGACAAATCCCTTTTGCGGGATGGTAAAAGTGCGAAGCCCACTTTTCAGAATGGCAGAATCACCATTTTCTCCTTCCTCATCCATGCCATTTTATACGTCTTCCTCGTCAATGGACCCACCGTCAGGCCCGTATGCATACGGTAAGATGTATGAGCGTTAAGTCTCCGTCTCCTCGGTTAGAAAAAGCGAGATGGGCGAGGAGATGGGTGTGTGGGCCGTGGGCCTCGGCGTCGGCCTCCTCGCCATGGCCAGCCGAAGAAGACACCTGCCGTGACCTCCTCCCCGGCTGCCGTGCCACGCACCTCGAAGCGGCGCCCTCGGCGGCGGCAATGCGGTCGGTGCTCGCGTAAGCGTCACCGGCGATCCGGTGGAGCGTGAACTCCGCGGGCGCGGGCGTTGAGTCCCAGCGCCACCGATGGCCAGGTGGTAGGCGAGCGTGAGCTCCTGGAGCGCACGTTGGTGGCGTAGAGGCACATGCACGGTGCTAGCGCAGTCGCGGTCTGACCACTCCGCCGAGTCCGCGGTCCGGTTGCTCTCGCCACACCGCCTCCGCCGCGACACCCTCTCCGCCTCTGTCTGGATTGATAGCCATAGAACCATCAGATCCAGCGGTTCGATCCATCATCCCCTTCTTCCAACGTCTAATCGTCTGCCAGCAGGCCAGCACATACTCCTCGCCGGCGTCACGGCACTCGTCGTCTGCTTCTTCTCCATTAGCAAGTGCTCCGCTTCCTTGCTTTCGTCTTCTTGGCCGTGGTGACGAGGATGAGTAAAGGTATTTATGTATTTTTTGTTTTATTTTCAAGAGGAAAAGGAAAGTATATGACATAGGCCCCGTTCGCTGGTCTGAAACTTGGCTGAAACTGGCTGAAAAACACTGTTCCGGCTGAATTGTTGTGAGAGAAAAATACTGTTCCGGCTGAAAAAAGAAGCCGAACAAGCCATTTTTAAAACAAGCGAACGGGGCCATAGGCACGACGTCATGATGACGTCATCAAGCTAACAGCTGGGGAGGGCACTGAGCACGCGGCGGCTCAGGCGGAGCTCGCCGGCGCTGTGCGGCGAGCTGCGTGCACGTCCGTGCGGGGAGGCGACACAGGGGCTGTCTTCGTCGATGAGCTCGCGCTTCAGGGCCCACTCCTGCACCGCCACCTCCTCTTCGTCGGAGTCACCATCGAAAGCATCATCGTCGGAGTCAAGCGAGACGAGCTTGTGGCCACGGCGAGGAGGAAGAGCGGCAATGAGCGCATGCCGCCGCGGGTGCTCGTCGCGCTCTCCACCTCGCGCGCTCGCCGCGCTCGCCGCTCGCGCGCAGGCCACCGCGAGCGCTCATCGAGCTCGCGCCACCACTCCGTTTGCGCGCAGGCCGCCGCGCTCCGCCTCGCGCTCTGGCCGCCGCGGGCGGGCTTGTTCTACCTGATGAGACAGAGACATAACGTCCATACGTCTTCCTGGGTCTATATATGGGAGACATATAAAATGGCATAGACGAAGGGGGGGGGGGTTGAAATTATAATGGCAGTTCTTCAAATATATGAACTGTAGCGGTGTATCTTTAAACTTGTAAAATTATAATGATACTAATCAAATTAACTTTTTTTTAAAGGAGCGGCGCCGGTGGCAGGTAAAAGGCGAGCAGGGCGTGCCGCGTGCGGCCGTGCGGTGCGGAGTGAGATGATTCAGCGGGCTAATCCGCTGCGTCTATTGTTGGGCCGACTGCGTCTATTGTTAGGCCGACGTAGAGCCCAGAAACTTCTTCTCAGCCTGCCTAACATGAAATCCCACCAGCTAGCATTCACGCACCGGTGGCTTTAAACCTTGTCCGCGTTTCAACTTCTGTGTACCTACACACATCTATCTATGGTACCTAACTAATTTGAGTCTCACTTTTTGCACCATAAGATTAAGATCCAACAGCCTCCACCCTTCTTCTACCTTCAGCCTCCACAGATCACATATCACATATCATAATTTTTTTTTCTATAAAAGGATAAATCACAGATCCGCCTCCGCCGCCGCCGAGCTCGCCGGTGGTCACCAGTGAGAAAAGAGATACAAAAAATCCATGTGTTTTTTTTTGTGCTAAAACACATGTGTTGTATAGCATTTCTGAACCAATTTCAGTATCGGGCAGAAACGAAATTTCTGCAGGCCCAGCATACCACTGTTCTTCTTTTGACTCACGGATTTCTGCCCGTTTCAATGGCGATCTTAAGGTCTGGTTTAGTTCCCAAAAATTTTCACCCCAAACTATCACATCGAATCTTGCGGCACATGCATGGAGTATTAAATATAGACGAAAAAAAACTAATTGCACAGTTTGATTGCAAATCGCGAAACGAATGTTTTAAGACTAATTAGTCCATGATTAGCCATAAACGCTACAGTAACTAACATGTGCTAATGATGGATTAATTAGGCTTAATAAATTCGTCTCGCAGTTTCCAGGCGAGCTATGTAATTAGTTTTTTTATTAGTATCCGAAAACCCCTTCTGACATCCCCGAAACATCCGATGTGACATCCAAAAATTTTCATTTCGCGAACTAAACACAGCCTAAGCATCAGTACACAACTCATGTCAACTCAACTCATTTGAACACGCATCACCTTCAGGAACAAAAATGCCCCGTCTCAAAAAAAAAAACGACCCTTTTAAACACAGAAGAGATCGGACAAATATTAAAACAATGGCTATTGGCTATGATTGTTGTTTTACATCTACAAGCAACGAATCACGAATGAATCATCAGCGTCTAATGGAATGCATAGGCATGGCCATAAAAATTAGCAGCAGGTACAGGAGGGTAAGCCTGTTTAACTAAAGAAAACAGGGAAACAGGCCCAGCCATTTCCCTCTCTTATCTGAAGAATTCAACAGTTAGCGCTGTTGGCCAGGTAACACACAACTAGAATTCTAGATCTAGGAATAGATGGCAGCAATGACCATGGCTGCCTTAGCTTCATTATATAGGGAAAAAGCAAACTTGGTTCGCAAGAAGCTCCTCAACTACTACAGCATATTCTAACTGCACAAAGCAGATACTAGGCATATTCTAAATGCTAAGATAGGAGCTGAGTACAGCTTTAACAGAAAAGAGATTAACTAGATAACTTAGAGAGTAACACTAGGCTTAACTCTCAGGCGCTGCTTTCATTTCATATTTTCTTCCAATGGAAGAGTCATGCCTGCTTGTTCACAGAAGTGGAAACTTCAGCACTGCACATCGGGCATACCTGACACAGTCAAAGGATATATGTAAAAACTCATGCAGTTCAGACGCCTATCCATTATTCAATTGCGTGTCCAAGTTGTGTTCAGAATAACACTGTTCTTGATTGTTTTCTCATGCTAAGTGGTGTGTCTTAATAAAACGATAGAATCATAAAACCATTCCAAAATACGATGTTTGTGAGAAGCCTTAAACATCACATTCAGAGAAGGATTTCAGAAGATATATTGCGGTGCTTATACCTTTTTTAACTGCAGCCACTGGTTTATGCACTCAGAATGGTATGGGTGTTTGCAAGGAAGTGCAACTAATGACTCGCCTTCAGTCAAACTCCACACGACAAATAACACATCTGCAGATGAGTTTTGATTGATTAGGATATCACTCTGCACACAGATAACATCTTTAGGGACAAAGCATAACAAAATGGTGTTCATACTGCTTCCATGTTGCCATCTTGCTTGCCTTGTGCCTGGTAAGTTACCGAAGGTAATGAAGCAATAGTGTCAGCAGCAAGGCCTTCGCTTTCCGTACCGACAACTTCACCCAATGCAATTAGCTCCTGAGATCACCACATTCATTAAAGTTAAATAACACATCATCCAGGTTCTAGCTTTACACGGAAAGTAGAAAGAAAAGGCACAAAACATCCTGTTCTCTTCAACAAAAATAACTTGCCTCATAAGAGTATTCATTTGGGTCAACATCTTCCCATGCATCCTAAAATTCAAAATAACATTAGCAATTAAATGTCAGATATCATATTTATTCCAAGGAGATTTTTCAATCAATGTACCAAGAAAAGATAAGGACCGTTTCCAAACGGAAGAATTTGTTTTCAACATGCATTTCAGATGGAAGCAGCTATATGATTGCTTCTCAATACCCAATCACCACGAGGAACATGAGAATTCTCACTTCCAATTCAACTGTTTGTTTAGTAAATAAATTAAAGTTCCATTTCTTATCATCAAGAGTACACACTACCACTGTATTAATTCTGAGCACCGAGAAATGACGCATATTTCACTACCTTAAACAGTTCCTGTGTTTGTATTATTACCAGCTATAACTTTAATATTTCTTTATCAAACTATCCGAAGGTACATAATAAGCTTTGTTCTGTTCATGTTTGCCCAATCCCCAGCATTCGAGTCACAATCGACTCTTGCAAAGATTAGACAGAAAATGTCACCTGTGTATGAACCCCATCATCTTCGTCCTCCTCCTCGTCCCCAGCATCATCCTGCTCCATTGCTCTCCCTGGTCCACAGCGGTAGATTAAGCACCATACAAAAAGGGGAAAAGAAGATGAAAGGTGAGTTAATTTCGACATCACTTCACAATCACCGATCCCAACGAGCGCCATGGGCCTGTCGGCGACGTCGCGCTCCTCGGCATCCTGCAGGGCGCGCGCGAAGGCCTCGTCGTCCTCGTACTGCGAAGCATTCACCACTGCCTCAAACTTCTGAATATCAGCAATCAAGGCCTCCTTCTCTGCCTCCAGTGCTTCCCGACGCGAAGGACCCGAGATGAGCTTATTCACCTTGGTCTCCAGTTCCTCGGCCTCCTTCTCCAGGGCACGAACTGTTGCAATGGACGCCTCACCAGTCATCCGGGCATTGGAGGCGTACTGCTCGTCGAGGGCCGCGACGGCGGCGGCGTCCCCCAATAAGAAGTGGGAGTAGCTCTGGGTGGTGTGGAGCAAGAGATCGTTGGATGGGTCGCCCGGGGCATCCAGGTCGTCTCCTTGGGAGTAGCAGAGGAGGGTGAGCCAGTGGAGTACGGAGAGCAGCACTGGCCACGAGTGCGGGGCGCCGAGGGCCTTGAGTGCGGAGCTGGTGACCTTGTAGGGGCACTCGAGAAGGAGAAAGTCCTGGATGAGGTCATCCTCGAACGTGGCGTCGTTGCGGGGCAAGTGGAGACGGTCGACGAGGAGGTGGAGCGCCGCCTGGATGTCGCCCGCGGCGGGCAGAGGCCCCCGGAGCGCGGCGGCGGGGGCGAGGAATGCGTTGACGACGCGGAGCGCGGCGGTCTGCGTGGCGCTGTCGTAGAAGTTGGGGGCGGCGCCGACGCCCGCACCGGCGGTGGCGGGGCCGCTGCTGCAGAGGCTGGCGGCCGCGGAGTCGCCGCGGGAGAAGGCGGAGTCGAGGTTGCGGATGACGCTGGCGTCCAGCGCTGGGGTGGCCTCGGATGCGGTGGAGGGTGCCAGGGAGGGCTTGGGAAGCCAGCGGCCGCCGCCACTCCGCATGGTCGCCGCTGATCTAGTGAATTTTTTTTTTCAAAGTGTCACCCCTCAACTCCATCAGGAGGAGCAACAACAAACCAAATATGTCTTTCTATCGAAAAATTTACAGGACTCAGTGGCTAAACAATGAGCATCAATATTGGAGCATCTGCCTTCGTAAACAAACTCCACACTTGTGAAGCTTTTCGTTCGGGTCTTATTTTCAGTAGGATTGGCCCCACCCTCCCGAAACCTACGTCATGGATGCTTGCAACTGCATCGACACAATCGCTCGCCACCCGGAGGGTTTGGAGGCCTAAGTCACTGGCCAAAGCGAGGCCCTCGCGGCACGCCACCACCTCGGTTGTTTCCAGGTCGGCGCAAGCCCTCCAGGACCAATGCCGAGGCGCCTAGAAAATTACCATCCTCATCCCTGGCCACGGCCGTTGCCGAGGCGTTGCTTGAATTTTTGGAGATCGTTGTATCCACATTAACCTTCGCAAAAACCCTTGGTGGCTTGATCCATCACGGTGCTGGATCACCCACCACTTGTTGCAGCTTGATGCTCGGCTTGACCATCTCCAATTCGCTAATGAACCGCTCCACAAAACTGTTCGTCGAGAACGGACTCCGTCGAGAACGGACTCTAAAAGTTGTTCTCAAACAGTGCATGACGTCGCGCGTACTGGATGGCCCAAAGACGGACCACCACCCGTGTGAGCTCTTCATGCTTGAGCGCCGCCATCACCTCTGCTAACCAAACTCTTGTGTCCGGCGTTTCTATCTGTTCTTCCAACCATTATTAAACACTTATAGTTTACTAGATCTTTGTTAGCAACATTAGTTCTTGACGAGAGTTAATAATCGTTAAAAAAATATGTCCCAACAAGAGTAGAGTGCAAAATGGTTGCAAAATGTTTAAGTATACTTGGCATGCATATATATATCTTGATGATTTATTTTTTATATGTTTCTCTAATATATATTGTTGCATGATATATTTATATGGGTGTTCTATATTTATTGGGATGTTTTTTTCGGTTTTTTTAGTTACGACAAATGGCGGCGGACTTCCCTTGGAAAGGAGCAGCGCCTGCGGCAGGGGAAGGGCGAGCTGGGCCGCGTGCCGCGTCCGGTGGGGAGCGAAGCGAGGAGTGATATGATTTAGCGGGCTAATCCGCAGCGTCTATTATTTGGCCGACGTAGAGCCCAGTAACTTCTTCTAAGCCTGTCTAACATCACCGGCTACCAAGCCGCAACTGCGAGCTTGATCGGTTGAACACCATTTTTTGTGATCAGCATTTTCGGTTGGCTAATTCGTATCGTTGCTGATTTGTGAAGAAGTATTACTGACTGATTTGTTTGAGAGAAAAATACTGTTCCAGCTAAAAATTTACGATCGTTTACGACAAGCCATAGCCAAACAAACATGCTGCATGTCAATTTTAAAAAGAAAGTGTCTATGTGACATTTAGTTATTTTGGCCCCTCCCATCAACTAAATTTTTCTCATATACTTACAATGTCATCTAGCTACATTTACATTGTCTTATTACTATATTTACGATGACTTTTTCAGTGTAATTTATTTGACAGAGTGATTAATTTAGAGATAACGTACTATCTTAGACAAATATATACCAAATATTCAAAAGAATATATAAATTATTTCAGATACTAGAGAAATATATATCTAATTATTTATAAATATTATTAAATTGTACACAAATTTACAAATGGAAGAACAGAGAACAGAGCTTCGAGCAGCAGAACAAGAGAGAAGGAAGCAGAGGAGGACGGCGCCCGCGCGCGGGGACACCTGCCGGGGAGGCGCGCGCCCACTCCAGGGACGCCCTGCGCCTGAGCCGGGGCGGCGGCGGCCTAGGTGCGGCGGCTAGGGGCAGCGGCGGTGCAGCAGGCCGCGTGACGAAGCAGGGCCACCGGGGAGGGAGATCCACAAGGAGGGAGCGCGCGGGGAGGATCTTCTAGAGGGAGGGGAGGGGCCGTCAGGGAGGCAGAGGCAGACTACCAGGCGCGGGGACCATCGGACGGGGCTACCAGGCGTGGGGACCATCGGACGGCCACAGCCATCGGGTGGACGCCAACAGATGGCCCCAAAAGCGGTTGATACAATTGATTGAATCAACCGGTTGACGTATATTATTTCTGCTTTAAAAAACTTAACGGGAAAGAGGAGAGCGCACCCCGTTTTTTAATTAAGATGAAGAGGATGCAGGGCTCGAATCCTAGGTCTGTGGATTGAGAGCGAGCTCCAGTAACCGATCGCCCACGAGAGCACCTGCCCATTTCAATTTTAAGGCAAGCCAAAATATGGGTATACCAAGTATTAGAGTAAGTACCTGATTGGTTGGCTATCAATTTTTGTCCAACCAAAATCATAGCATACCAAAATCAAGGCTTGCCAAAGTTAGAGCAAAAACACATAGGCATGCATTTGGATGATTGCCATAACAATAATTGTTGTGCCAATTTTTTTTATATGCAGTTTAAGAACTTTCTAGAGACTTGCCAAAACTTTAGCCATAAACATTGGTGAGTTCAATTCTTTGGCAATGAACCAATTGATGACTAAAATTTTTAGCATGCCATGGTTTTAGTCGGTTAAGAATTGAAAGCCAACCAAGCAGGCTCTAAATCAATATTTTGGTAAGGCAACCAAGGTTAATATTTGGCTTGCTACGAACAAGAGATAAAAATATTGTTTTGTCCAAAATTTAATCTTGGAAGGTATTGCCAATGCTTTGACACCAAACCAATTGCACGATAAATCTTTTAAACTTGTTCGTGTATTGGTTTAGTAAAAATTGGCTTGCAACCAAGCAGGCCCTGCATTCACGCACCGATGACTTCCAAAAACCAGTCAAGTTGTTGAACGACTGCTCAGGCATCCAACGTGAGTCCAACACTGCGGAGTGGTGAAAGCCTGAAACCATTTGTCAGGCCAACGTGATGAAAACGAGAGTTTTGCGTCACGTAAGGTGAGAAGATGGGGAAGCTCAGCTCTCGCTTGCCATTGCCAATTGGCATGCTTGACCTTTCGGACAAGGGCAAAACCGCTTACACTGATACACCGGCGCCACTCCTAGTTCCAACTTCCATGGAACATTCATGCTCTTCTTGCACTTGCGGTCAACGTTCGTGCCTTCGAGCTCGCTGGCATCGGATGAACGAAACTGAAGCACGACATTTCCTGGACCCTTTTGGCCATCCAAAGAATGAAGAAGGCTCGCCGGAAATTTGGAACCGCACGGGCACGGACATATTAGGAGAGAACAGCTTAGGCCTTGTTTAGATCACCTCCAAATTCCAAAGTTTTTTCACTCTCTCTCCATCACATCAATTTTTAGCCGCTTGCATGGAGCATTAAATATAGGTAAAAAAAATAACTAATTGTACAGTTTAGTTGGAAATCACGAGATGAATCTTTTGAGCTCAGTTGGTCCACGATTGAACAATATTTACCAAATAAAACGAAAGTGCTACTATTCATCGGTTTGAAATTTTTTGCAATCTAAACATGACCTTAGATTAGATTTAACAGAGGCAGGGCTACTTCCTCCAAACCTCTCAGCAAGTAGTATTTACATAGGGCAATTTGTTCGCAATCAATTCTCAACATCACACACGTACAGGTGCAGGTAGAAGAAGGAAAACGAAATCACGCTACATGGATGGCCACCAATACAAAAAAAATCCAAGGTGAGCCGCCATGGCCGCATGGCTGGCGGCAGGGAAGGTCTAACTATTCTACAGACAGACAAGAACGGCGTGGGCGCTCGGGCCCGTGTCTCTGCTACCAGCACTGGTCCGTCTCCCATGTGCGGCGGGGCCGGCCGTAGACGCCCCCGCCGCCGCCGCTCCAAGGGCGCTGCGCCACCGCCACGGCCACGGGCACGGCGCCGCGGTCGTAGCGCGCGCGGGTGTCCGGGTCGGAGAGCGTGGCGTAGGCGTCGTGGAGGCGGACGAACTCCGCGGCGGCGCCGGGCGCGGGCGCCACGTCTGGGTGCCGCTCCCGCGCCAGGCGCCGGTACGCGGCCTTGATCTCCCGGCCCGTCGCGCCGGCGCGCAGGCCCAGCACCTCGTACAGCGTGGCGGCGGCGGCGCTCCCCCTCCCCACCGCCGGCGCCGCGGCGCACCGGATCTTGGTCTTGCTGGGCTTGGACTTGGGCTCGACGGAGGACGCGCCGCCGAACAGGAACGACGACCCCCCGACGGCAGCCTTCGGCGCCGACACCCGCAGAGGCGCAGAGATCATCAGACGGAGGGACGGAGAATCAAAGATCTGAGGACACAGGAATTGGGGAAGATGTCACAGGTGGTTGGCGTCCGTGGCTGCTCGCGCGTCTTATAGCTGGTTTTCGACGGGTTGGAGATAAGAATAGAGGAGGTGGGTGCGCGTCAGCGTCGTCCTGTGCTTGGGGGACACGCCCCCGCGCCACGGTGGGCGGCGCACCCGGACCTGGGGGCGCGTCGCTGTCCGGCGCCCGCGGATTTCTCGTCCGCCCAGTTGGCCCCCCTGATGGGAGCACCTTTGTTTTGATTCGGATTCCCGAGGGTTTGCCCGTTGCGCCACCCCCGGCCGACCTCTGTTTGCGTTTGCCTCTTGGCGCCGCGCGACGGTTGCGACTTGTGAGTTGGGACTGACTGGTCGGGACTCTTGGGCGGCTGAGGAGAGCAACGGCGTTTTGCCTACCACTCTGCCTCGCTGTCGAGCCATTGACACCCGCTTTCCGCTGCAGTCCTGTGCTGTGGCCGGTGCTTCGTGCCAGCCAGGCGGGACTTGCAATGTCCACATCCACCGCCACCCTGTTCCGGCGAAATTTGGTGCTGCTGGTAACCGATGGTTCGCCGCCGACCACGGCACTACCACATGCCAAGAGTTGGCTTTTGTCCATGCACAGCAAAAGCCGCTTCCGAGCGTGTACACACAGGAACAGCGTGGGAAAGGAGCCCGCGCCGACATCGGCACGGCCCCAGCCCCCGGACCCAAACTCGTGTGTCGCGCACAGCAGTGATATGCTGGGTCCTGTTCTGTAGATCAAAGACTCCCACGAGTATGTGTGTACTACGAGCTCTTGCCTGTGCTCCCCGTGAGCCTGGAGACGATGGACGCCTTGCTGGCTCGGTTCTTGAGAAGTCGACGGATCGGGAGATGGTGAGTAAGGTGAAGGCAGGCGTGTTTGAGAGGTTACTGAGATGGTGACTGGTGAGGAGGTGAAGAAGGGTAGCGCCGAGGAGAAGCTCGGGAAAGTTGGATTGCTGTTTGGATTCGCCATTGAAGAAGGCTAAGCCAAAGGCAAAAATCTGCAAACAAGGTCTTGAAGAAGCAGCCTTCATCTTTGTATCTTTTTTGGTTTATTATCATTACTTAATTCTTATCCTTTTTGTAGGTTACTTTTATACTATGTTGACTTCGCTGTCAGTCCATATTTTATGTATTGCTTAATGATTTGCGTTGTCTCTGTGCTTTTATGATAATCATGTCGTGATTGCAGCAGTAGTACTGTAGACTGTAGTAGCTCTTATGTTTTCGGGTGTATTTGAGGTTTCCTGATGGACCCCTTTCTTTCCTGAACTACCCATCTCGCAGCCACGATTGCAGGTTAGAATATTGTTTGTGATATGTTATGTCACTGTTGGTACTCTGTTTAAGTTGAACTACCCCTTTCTTAATAAAAGGATAGAATCGTAAAACCATTCCAAAATCCGATGTTTCTGGGAAAGCTTAAACATCATTAGAGAAGGATTTCAGAAAATATATGGTGGTGCTTATACCTTGTTTAACTGCAGCCACTGGTTTATGCACTCAGAATGGTATTGATGTTTGCAAGGAAGTGCAACTAATGACTCGCCTTCATCAAACTCCACACGACAAATAACACATCTGCAAATGAGTTTGATAAATCAGGATAACACTCTGCACACAGATAGCATTTTTAGGGACAAAGCATAAGAAAATGATGTTCATACTGTTCCATGTTGCCATCTTGCTTGTCTTGTGCCTGGTAAGTTACCGAAGGTAATGAAGCAATAGTATCAGCAGCAAGGCCTTTGCTTTCTGTACCGACAACTTCACCCAATGCAATTAGCTCCTGAAATCACCAGATTCATGAATGTTTAATAACACATCTTTCAGGTTCCAGGTTTACAAGGAAAGTAGAAAAAATGCACAAAACATCCTATTCTCTTCAATAAAGATAACTTGCCTCATAAGAGTATTCATCTGGATCAACATCTTCCCATGCATCCTAAAGTTCAAAATAACATAACAATTAAATATCAGATACCAGCTTTATTCCAAGGAGATTTTCAATCAATATTATCAACAAAATAAGAACCATTTCCAAATAAAAGAAATTGTTTTCAATATGAGATTTCAAATGGAAGCAGTTACATGATTGCTTCTCAACAGCCAATCATCGATAGTAACATGAAAATCCTCACTCTGAATTAAACTGTTTTTAGTACATTCGATTAAAATTCTACACCCTCCATTCCAAATTGTAAGTTGTGTTTTTTTAGATACATAGTTTTTACTTTATATCTATATACATAATGTATATCTAGATACATAACAAAAGCTATGCATATATAAAAGCCCAAACGACTTACAATTTGGAATGGAGGAGTATTACTTACCAGCAAGAAGGAAATTCTGACTAAAACCTCAAGATTATGATGTACTACCACTGTATTGAGCTCCAAGAAATGTTGTGGCAAGATATTTCACTAGCTTAAACAGTTCATGTGTTTGTATTATCACCACTAATAACCATGCATTTGTATTATTACCACTAATGATCTTAGGAATTCTTTATGAAACTATCCGAAGGTACATAATCTGATTCGTCCTGTTCGTGAACTGAATTAGATAGAAAATGTCACCTGTGTATGAACCCCATCATCTTCATCCTCCTCCTCGTCCCCAGCATCATCCTGCTCCATGGCTCGCCCTGGTACACAGCGGCAGACTAAGCATCAGACAAAAAGGGGAAAAGAAGATCAAAGGCGACTGAATTTCGACATCAGTATTCGGTCAAAAAAAAAATTCGACATCAGTCTGTACACTCACAATCACCGATCCCAACGAGCGCCATGAGCCTGTCGGCGACGTCGCGCTCCTAGGCGTCCTGCAGGGCCCGCGCGAAGGCCTCGTCGTCCTCGTACTGCGCAGGGTCCAGGTCCAGCTCCCCCTCGGCCCCCTCCGCTTCCGCGTCCCCAACCAGCCCGTCCTCGTCGAGCGTCTCCCCTTCCTCCTCGTAGTCGCTCCCATCGTCATCTTCCCCCTCCTCGTCGTCGTAGTCGTAGCTCCCGGCGTCCGAAATCGCGTACTCGCCGCCGGTCAGCATCATGTACGCCCGCTCCTGCAGAAAGCACGAGGAATCAGCGGCGAAGTCTCGTAGCAAGCCCCTACCTGGCTACCCCCCATGGGGCCCGGTCCGGGCGCAACCGACCCCACGAGATCTCCAGCACTTACCTGCTCCTGGAAGACCCGGGCGAGGGCGAGGTCGGCCTCCTCCTGGCTGAGGCTGGTGAACGGCCGCCTCCCGTCGGCTGGCGGCGCGGCCGCCGCCGCCGCCGCAGCGGCGGCGGCAGAGGCGCCGTCGTCTCCGGCGGCGGACGCCGGGACGTTGGGGCTGGCGTTCTGGTTCTGGTCGTGGTCGGGGCTGGGCTTGTCGGCGCCGCCACCGTCGATCCGCTTGGATGAGCCGTCCATCGCGCTGAGCGCGGTGGTGGGATTCGAGAGAGAGACGGAGGACATGGGAGGCGGTGTCGTGTGCTTCGGTCTGCGCGCGTGGGGGTTAAAACGTTGGGAAAGCGGCGAGCAGCGAACAAGGCAGAGCGGTGGCGCCGGCCTGGTCTGGGTTGTGGTGGCCAGTGGGTTGGGGCGTCGCGTTCCGACTTAAAACAGGGGACCCGGTTGAGAGACGACACCGCCTGTCAAGCGTGGCGGCGTGTTGCAGGCTTGCAGCGTTTCCAATTCCCTGTAAGCCATTAAAAAAAATCACAATCCTATTTGAGTCACTGGAAAAATTCTGCAGAGCATCATTACTCTAACTTTTTTTTTCGCCATGTCACTGCTGTCAGATTTAGCTCTAACGATGTCAAACTGTAGATGTAAAAAGTCGAAAATACCCTTAAGTCTAAATATGCCATTAATTTTTTTAGCATCTTAACAAATTCAAAAAAAAAAACTCAAAACTAGAAAGTTATAGATCTCGTCGAAATCTATAATTTTTATATAAAAAATATCTTCTTTTAATACCGCAAAAAAGATATGATTTTTCTAAGATATATTAATCATATCAAATCATATCTTTTTTTGTGAAATTAAATGAAAATAATTTTTATATGAAAATTATAGATCTCAACGAGATCTACAACTTTCTAGTTTTGAGTTTTTCATTTTAAGTCGTTAAGATGCTGTCGATGTTTGACCACCGATAGCCTGCCACGGGGTCCCCGGGGCAGTATGTTCGGGCTTCAGCGTATGCAGAACTCGACGGTTAACGTAAGAGACGGTCGATTTATCCTGATTCAGGCTCTCGATCGTAGATCGAGTAATAGCCCTACATCCAGTCGGCGTTAGCCTTTGCGTTGGATTGATAGTAAAGTGTTGTGTTGTATAATTATTGTCTTGAACTCCCTATCCAAGGAGTCTTGTTCTCCTTTATATAGTTAGGAGGCCAGAGTCCTAATCAATTTACAATGAGAGTTTCTAGTAGGATTACAGAGTAATATTGCTACTAAGATTACAGGAGAGGAATCCTAATTCGACTAGGTCTTCTCTCTTCCTTGCGGGATATCCCATGGGTCCCACACCGACAAGCCCCCGAGCACTTCATAGTTGAGTTCTGGAAGCCTCGTCTTATTTCTTCAAGTCTCGTCGAGTAGGAACAAGCGTCGTCCGAGTGCTTTCTTGAGCGAAACCGTGTAGCGCTTTGTGAGATCTTTGCATGATGTGTACCTTTTTGAAGAAAAAAGTACCCCCATTTGGATGTAGCCCCCGAGCCTCTTGTTGTTTGGCACAAGGAGCTTGAGGGTCTTTTCTTAAAATCTTCCTGATTCAACGTTGAAAGGTTCCCCGGCTTCCTTGTTGAAAAGAGATCTAATTTAGCTGTGTTCGAGTTCTTTTTGTCAGAAAGAGCTCGGATATAGCTATATCCGGGTTCTTTTTATCTTGTGGCCTTGAAGTCGTCTGTCTTGAAGAAGTGTTCTAGGTGACGTGCGCTTTTTGAAGAAAAAAGTGCACTCACTGAGTGTAGCCCCCGAGCCTCTTGCTATTTGGAACAAAAAGTTGGAGGGTCTTAAATCTGAGTTGTTCGATAGAACTGTATGCCTCTCCTTTTGCAGCCCCCGAGCATATATCCGGGTTGTTTTATTCAGGAAGAACTCGGATGCAGAGTTTTGGCGTATTCTCTGGTAGTTTGCTGTTGTCAGATGTAGTTGTATGGTGGTGGTTGAGTGTAAATGTCTTTTGTTCACGAGTTGTACTGTGTTGGTATATTCTTTCGAATATGCTCGTCTTCGAGTACTGTTCCATCTCGCCTGAGTCTTCCATTATTAAGTCCTGTCTTTTTACTATGTCCTTTGTCAGGCTTATTTTATTGGTACTCCTAGTCCATATATACCGCTCCTTTGATCTATAAATACCCTCCTAGAGTGCTTGTTTTCACCCATTAAACATTCTGTTGAAATATTCGTGGTCATGAACATGGTAGTTTGTGAAGTAAAGCAGCCTCCGGGCGTGTTTTATAGTTCTTGTGTGTCTTATCGTAGCTGGAGGAAGTCTTGTGATAGGGATTAGAGGTAGGCTAATCCCACAGCAGCAATATACGAGGATGTACGTGGCGGTAGTTGGAGGAAGTCTTATGATGTGGGCTTCGTTCTTTCATCTGACAGTTCTGGGTTGATCCTTGTCACCTGTCTTGAAACTGTCCGGTGCAAATCAACACCATATCCAGCATCACATCGGTCTTGGGTAGACAGATGCTTGCTGGCCTTCTCTACTCCATGTTG
The DNA here is from genome assembly GCF_019320115.1 of Miscanthus floridulus. Lineage (NCBI taxonomy): Eukaryota > Viridiplantae > Streptophyta > Magnoliopsida > Poales > Poaceae > Miscanthus > Miscanthus floridulus. Next base: position 96,022,462 of record NC_089587.1, on the reverse strand, counting down.
TCCTACTGAAAGGATCTAACAATGCCTAGAAGGAGGTGAATAGGCGTATCTAAAAATTTACTGCAAATGCTAAGTTCAATTCTGTCAGCCACTGTCGGAAGTCCCGACGTTTGAGCCGGAACTCCCGACGTTGTCAGAAGTTTCGACGCAAACGTCAGCAGTCCCGACGCCTAAGTGAACTACAAAAGCAGTGCCAAATTTAACTTTGCGGATAAATAATTTTACAACCTCACTTCCTAGTGGTTTGGTGAAGATGTTGGGTCACTCCCTTGACGCCTTAATGCCTCCAATCCATAGATCGAGTCCAAACCCTAAAATAGAGATTTTGGAGACAAAGAGACAAATACATACAAGTAATCTCAAGCAATCACAACAACAACAAGCACGCGGGACACAAGGATTTATCCCGAGGTTTGGCAACCCCACAAAAGAGCTCCTACGTCCTTGTTGTTGAGGTGACCACTAAGGTCGGAGTCTTTTCCACCTCTTTGCCTCTCTCAAAGCGACCACAAAGGTCACTTGAGCTTTCCACTAAGAAATCGAAGGGTGATACAAACTTCCCAAGGCTCTTCCACAAGATGGAAGCTCTTGGGCAACGCCTAGCTGGCTAGGGGCAAAGCCCCAAGAGTAATAGACGCAAAGACAACCGGCTTGACGAAGAAATCAAGTGCTCAAGGTTTTCAAAGTGATGCTCTCACTTAAATCACTCTCCTTTCACTCAAAAACAAAGGGAATCGAAGATTGGAGCAAAGGAGGAAGGAGAGGGGTGATTTGGTTGCTTGGGAGCTGTTCAGTATGAAATGAGTCAACTGTGAAATGAGTCCGTAACGGTTAGAAGTGAAGAGAGGAGTATTTATACTCCAAGTGAAAATCCAACCATTTAGATCTACGTCAGAAGTCCCGACGCAGATCCCGGGACTTCCGACAACAACAGAAAACACTGTTCACAATAGGTCAGAAGTCCACGGTGAAAGTCAGTGTCGGAACTCCCGACGAACATCGGGACTTCCGATGGTCAGAACTCTCGGCGTACGTCGGGACTTCCGATGAGCTCAGTTAATCAAGTAGCCAGCACCGTTGATGCCGGGACTCCCGACATGGGTCAGGACAGTGTCGGAACTCCCAGCGAACATCGGGACTTCCGACGGTCGGAACTCCCGACGATCGTCGGGACTTCTGACTTGCATAGAAAGCGAGCAGTCAGAAGCACAGGAGCTGGGACTCCTGGCTTAGGTCGAGACTTCCGACTGTCGGGAGTTCCGACATACGTCGGGACTTCCGACAACGAAAGTCACAAAAAAATTATTTAATGTGCTCGTGAAGTGCTAGAGTGACTCTCTTTTGATTTTATTTAAATGCTTGAGCACTCTATCTTCCTCTGACTAACTAAACTTGCATCCCTCTTTATAGTGTGGCAGATCCTAAACTTAAAAACAAAAATAAAACCTTTGGAGATCGTTTTGAGTTCGTCCACCTTTACAACTTCAAGAATTGAGGGATACCATTTTATCTTTATCAACTCTTTGAATCTTTTATGGGACTAATAGCTGCAACATATCTTATTAAGATCACATTAGTCCCTAATTTGGATGTCATCAATATACCAAAACCCACATAGGAGGCAAATGCACTTTTAATCTTCTCCTTTTTGGTAATTGATGACAACCAACTTAGGCTTTTATAAGAATAAAAGATTTTAAAACTTTTGAACCCCAAAATTTATGGAGAGCTCCCCCTTGATGTATGCATGAATTTGAATTTCAATTGAAATCATGTCTACATGATTTGCATACACCAAGACAAAAGCTCCCCCTAAATTTTGCAATCCGTGGGGTGCAACAAGTATGTGTGAACAAATAAGTATCGGTGAAAAGAGATGCAATATGACATGTTATTTCACACAACAGGTAAAAAGAAGTATGATGGCCAAGATTTCAAAGTAGAAACTTGAAGTAACACATGGCCATACAATAAATCAAAAAACATTCATCATGACAAGTAGGGATAAGCATGAGCAAATAAGATAGATTAAAACATAGCTTATCCTACAATCATCCATCACACATATAAATAGATAGTTGTCCATCACACGGTTGCCACCACACGACATAGTTCATACACGCTAAAGGTTTTAAAGTTCCAAAACATAAAGACCAACTAACTTATTACAATAAATCAAAGCCTAACACTCCCCCTTTGTCAACAAGTGCCAAAAGGGGTAGGCCGCATGAGAAACCAACTACTCATCATCGGAGTCATCATCATCGCCTTGGTCACGTTCCTCACCATCGTCGTCATCTTCATCATCTTCTTCCTCTTGATATTCCTCATCATCTTCAGTTGCTTTCCCCTTGCCATGTGGGTGTGAAGAAACATCATCATCATACGCCGCACAAGCCTCATCATATAAAGCCAACGGATCATGAGGAGGCACAAATGGCGGCGGAGGAGAAGATACAATGCTTGCTTGCTGTTCCAACCGATATAGCCTCTCTTGCATGTCATGCTCATGCTAAGCACTAGCACAACACTGTCCAAACATGTAAGTCATTAGAAACTTGAACTTGCTAGGCTTCTTTCCAGAGAAGGACGAAGAGAGGGGCTCGTCACAGGATGAGCGAGCAGCAGCAGCAGTGGTGGCAGCACCACGGCGAGAGCGAGAACCTGAAGGACCTTTCCCTTTAGCTTGGGCTGCCTCAGCTTGTTCTTTGAGTTCTCTAGCAGCAATGATAGAGGTCTTGTTGGATATCTTGAGGACCTTATGCTCGGAGTCATAGGGAAAATGGATGTCGGATACATGCTCTATGATATGCATGATGTACGGTGCATAGGGAAGATGCTTTACCAGATCCTCAGTAGCATCATGAATCTTATTCCATATATAGCGACTGATGGAGAACTTCTCAAACTCATCTCCAAATCTCTGAAGCACCTTCTGTGAATCATCACGAAGGAAGGTGGAGTCACCTACCTTCGGATACAATATCTGTCTCAGGATGTTGTTTAGAACATAATAATATGGCTTCAGAAATGTGGTCTGTCCATCAGCTCTATGACCCTCAAGATACATGTGTTGATATTCCTCCAAAGCAAGATCCTCATATGCAGTCAACTCATTTGCATTTCGGTCGCTGTGACCCAAACCAAGAAGGCGAGAGAAATTTACGAAGTCCACCTTATAGTGCTTGCCTTCAGTGGTCCAGTGAATAAAGTCCACAGCACCAGTTTGGTCTCTCTCATGATGATAGGAAGCATAAAACTGACAAATCAGCTCGTTGTTCCAATTCTTCCAAAACTGTAGCAGATAGTTCAGCCCCATTGATTGTATATCCCGAACCATCTGCTCCAGCTTGGGTTCCTTGTACTTGCCAAGAGAATATGCATCAATGCACTTCATCTGAAGGACCGGTGGCTCCTTCTTCATCAAAAACTTCCGATAAAGAATGGAATCATAGAAATCATAATGGAAGGGGTGCCAGAAACAATACTCAAGGTAGAGATCTTTTTCATCCTCTGCATATAGGTCCCTTCCTTTGTTGTACCGGATGTCCTTGACTCAGTGACGATAATTCACAGGAAGGGGAGGGGTCCATTCACCAGCCGGATTTGGAGCCATGGAGGGCTCCCTCATGACTGGCGACACACCGGTGAATGGAACAAGCTAAAATGTCCCCAGCGGCCCACGAGTCGGGGTGCGAAGCGGTGGAACAGCAAGGGTGCGTCCGGCATGGTCCAGCGCTTCCTCTTCTTCATCAACCATCGGCTCAGTCCCAATAGGAGCAGGGGCAGGAGGAGGGGTAGTAGCTGATGACCCCTGGTCGCCACGGCCACGGCCACGGGAAGCACCAGCACCACCACGTGAGTAAGACACCTTGGTGCGGCCAGGCGGCTTTGGAACAGCGGCGCGATCTTGAGTCTTCTTGGAACGCTTTTCCCGATGGCGCGAGGGACTGCTACCACCATCCATGACTACGTAGAACACAAAATGGAACTAAGAAACAGGACAAGGAGAGGTGAACGAACATCGAGAAGTGAAGAAATAGGAATGGAGTGGTCACCATAGGGTCGGTAGTCCTGGCCAAAGTCAGGACTTCCGACAGCCGGGAGTTCCAGCGTACGTCGGGACTTCCAACGGTTGGAACTCCCGATGATCACCGGGACTTCCGGCGCACACGGTGACCATCACATTCATGGGGCTTCAAATCACAACACACATCCAAATAAGGGAGATAGAGGAGTAGAAAGGAAGAAAGTATAGAGGCAAAACATAAGGTACATTTGGATTTAGGGTTAGAACACCATGGTAGTACCTTGAAACGGGAACGGAAGAGAAGAAACGAATCACAGTCGTCGATGAACAAATCCACAGGCACAATCTCCTCCACCAAAGGAATCTCCTCCGCCAATGGAATCTCCTCCACCAATGGAATCCCCTCCACCAATGGAATCAAACGAGAGCACGGGAGGTGGAAGGGAGGGAGGACGATCGGCACTACCAGCAAGACCTCTGGCGGCGGTGGAAGAAAAAAGGAGGCCGGAGCATGAGGTAGGGTGGCGGTGGGAGGAGAGGGCAGAGCCAAGGCGGAATCGGCGTCGGGAGAGGAAGAGAACCGAGAAAGAGAAACCATAGTAAAAAAACAGGGCCGGTTATAAAAGAGTTGGGAACAGATCCGGCATAGTCAGATCTGCATCAGAACTCCCGGCGAACGCTGGGACTTCCGGCGTGAGCCGGGACTTCCGGCCGTCGAGACTTCCGACGCAGGGAAACAGAAAACACCTTAACTTGCACTTGCTCTGCCATGTGGGGCAAAAATATGATGGACACATATTTTTTCACAGGTGACTAGATTTCATTCATCCAATACAAAACAATAGTCACTCATGAAAATTACAAAATAGATTTTGAAAGTGACACACAATGTTTTCACAATTCTTTTCTCCTAACTAGATCAAACAAAATGTGTGTGCAAGGGATCAAGCCATGTTACGAGAATCAATGATATTTAGTTCACTCCTCAAAGCATAAAATCTTGACTCATCTAGGGGCTTTGTGAAGATATCGGCTAATTATTTTTTGGTGCTCACATGATGAATGGCGATATCTCCTTTTGCTTCGTGGTCTCTCAAAAAATGATGCCGGATGTCTATGTGCTTTGTTCGAGAGTGGTTAACGGGGTTGTTTGCCAACTTAATGGCACTCTCGTTGTCACACAAAAGTGGAATCTTGGTTAACTCACATCCAAAGTCCTTTAGTGTTTGCTTCATCCAAAGTAGTTGGGCACAACAAGCGCCGGCCGCCACATACTCGGCTTCGGCGGTAGACTAGGCAACGGAATTTTGCTTCTTAGAGCTCCAAGACACCAAGGAACGACCAATAAATTAGCAAGTTCCGGTAGTACTCTTTCGGGTTACTATGCAACCAGCATAATCCGAATCGGAGTAGCCAAGTAACTCAAAAGTGGAGCCCTTAGGATACACAAGCCAGATTAGGAGTGTGCACTAAATACCAAAAAATTCTCTTAACGGCCATCAAATGACATTCTTTTGGATTAGCTTGAAATCTTGCACACATGCACACGCTAAGCATAATATCAGGCCTAGATGCACAAAGGTAAAGGAGTGATCCAATCATGGAGCGATATACCTTTTGATCGACGTCCTTTCCTCCTTGATCAAGATCAAGATGTCTATTGGTTGGCATGGGTGTCTTGATGGGCTTGGCCTTGTCCAAGTTAAACTTGTTCAATATGTCATTGGTGTACTTGGTTTGACTTATGAACATGCCATCCTTGAGTTGCTTGATTTGAAATCCAAGAAAGAACTTCAACTCTCCCATCATGGACATCTCGAACCTATTTGTCATAATTCTACTAAATTCCTCACAAAAAGCCACATTAGTACTACCAAATATTATGTCATCAACATATATTTGGCAAACAAAGATATCATTATTGACTTTGCGAGTAAACAAAGTAGCATCGGCCTTTCCTATCTCAAAACCTTGTTTGAGTAGGAAATCCTTTAAACAATTATACCAAGCTCTAGGGGCTTGTTTGAGCCCATAGAGCGCCTTGTCGAGCTTGTAGACGTGGTTTGGATACTTGGGGTCTTCAAAGCCCGGTGGTTGCTCTACATACACCAACTCGGATAGGGGCCCATTGAGAAATGCACTCTTCACATCCATTTGATATAATTTGAAATCATGATGGGCGGCATAGGCAAGTAGAATACGAATTGATTCTAGCCTAGCCACCGGTGCATAGGTCTCCCCAAAATCCAAGCCTTAAATTTGAGTGAATCCTTGAGCCACCAACCTTGCCTTGTTCCTTGTTACCACGCCATGTTCATCTTGCTTGTTGCGGAAAACCCACTTGGTTCCAATTACATTTTGCTTGGGTCTTTCCACCAAGGACCAGACTTCATTCCGAGTGAAGTTATTCAACTCCTCTTGCATGGCTATCGTCCAATCTAGATCATCAAGTGCCTCTTCCACCCTACGAGGTTCCAAAGGAGAAACAAATGAGTAATATTCACAAAAACTTGCTAAACGGGAACGTATAGTTACCCCTCGTCGAATGCTCCCCAATATGTTATCAACGGGATGATCCCGTTGAATGGATTGATGCACTCTAGGATGCGGCACTTGAGTTGATCTTTGGATAGGGCCATCATCATCATCATCATCATCATCATGATCGATTGGAAGATCACAATCATGAGCTTGTGGAGGGTTGACCTCACTACTTTCTCCATTGTTGACACCATCTTCATGAGAATGACCTTGTGCTTCTTTTGATCTCCCATCTTGACTATCTCTTGTTGCGGAAGCTTCACCATGTTCTTTTGATGAAACATGATGAATGGTTGGATCAAGATCATCATGCACAACATGGTCTTCATCTTTGTCTTCAACGGGCTTTACTTCACCAATAGCAAGCTTCTTGATTGCTTCATGTGGGGCTTCCTCATTATCTACATTCTCAACATTGACTTGCTCTTTTTGAGAGCCGTCGGTTTTATCAAAAGTCACGTCTACCGCAATTTCAATCAAACCGGTGATTTTATTAAAAACACGATATCCATGTTCGTTAGTACCATAACCAAGCATGAAACCTTCATCAACCTTTGGGGCAAACTTAGAATTTTTGGATTTCTTGTTAAGTATGAAACACTTGGATCCAAAAACTTTAAAGTAGTGCACCTTAGGCTTTTTACCGGTTAGAAGTTCATAGGCGGTCTTTTCTCTTATCTTGTGAAGATATAAGCGGTTGATGGCATGACATGCCGTGTTAACCGCTTCCACCCAATAGTTGGTTGGAGTCTTGTACTCATCCAACATTGCTCTTGCGGCTTCTATGAGCGTTCGGTTCTTCCTCTCCACAACACCATTTTATTGTGGAGTGTATGGAACCGAAAACTCATGCTTGATTCCTTCTTCATCAAGAAATTCTTCAATGTTGGTGTTCTTGAACTCCGTCCCGTTGTCACTTCTAACTCTTTTGATTTTGACATCAAACTCATTTTGGGCTCTTTTCGCAAACTTCTTGAAGATTCCTTGGACTTCACTCTTTTCACGCAAAAAGAATACCCAAGTGAAACAAGAATAATCATCAACAATTACAAAGCCATATTTGTTACCACCAATGCTTATATAAGCGACGGGTCCAAATATGTCCATGTGAAGCAACTCCAATGGCCTTTCGGTTGTCACAACATTCTTGACGGGATGTTTAGCTCCAACTTGTTTTCCCGCTTGGCATGCGCTACAAATCCTATCTTTCTCAAAAGAAACATTTGTTAGTCCAAAGATGTGTTCGCCTTTTTGAAGTTTGGCCAAGTTCCTCATCCCAACATGGGCAAGTCGGCGATGCCATAACCAACCCATGCTAGATTTTGCCATTAAACAAGTCTCGAGATTTACTCTATTTGATGTGAAATCAACTAGATAGAGTTTCCCCTTTAAATGACCCGTAAATGCAATAGAGGAATTCTCCCTTCTATAGACTTCCACACCCTTATCCGTAAAGAGACAATTGTAACCCATCTCACAAAGTTGTGAAACGGACAACAAATTGTATCTCAACGAATTCACAAGTAAGACATTGGAAATGAAATTATCATTTGATATTGCAATTTTACCCAAACCGAGTACTTCACCTTTTCCATTGTCACCAAACACAATATTTCCACTTTGATCATGACTTGGTTGGAATGATGTGAACATGTCCTTCTCTCCGGTCATATGATTGGTGCATCCACTATCCAACACCCAACTTGTTCCACCGGAGGAATATTCCTTCTCCCCTTTTGCCATGAGACAAGTTGGGGTGTAGTAGTCATTGTCGATGAGGTTGGAGAAGATCCTCGGTTTTGAAGATAGGTTGGAGAAGAGCTTTGGTGATGAAGTTGAATCGGGGAAGATCATGGTCGATGAAGAAGAGTGGTGGATGGCGATGTTTGCGGCCCCCTTCTTCTTCTTCTCATCATCACTTGAGTTACTATCACTTGACTCCCATTCTTCCCCAAGATGAGCTTCACCTCTCTTCTTGCCTTTGTTCTTCTTGTCTTCATCCTTGTCATGCTTGTGCTTCTTTTTCTCATTAGAACAATCGGCTATGAAGTGACCAACTTGACCACATCCATAGCAAAATCTCTTTTTGAACATTCTCTTACCATCACCATAGGTCTTGCAGTTGCTTTTCTTCTTCATAAATTTTCTAAGGTTTCTAATCACAAATGCAACCTCTGCATCGGAATTTTCTTCTCCACTAGAGGAATCATCCTTCACTTTCTTCTTCTTTTCTTGACTTGAAACTTGACCTTCATGTTGTTGAGTTGCTTTAAGGGCGGCACTCTTGTTGAATCCCATTGCATTAGGATTTTGATTGTGAGCATTGATTGCATCTTCATCTAGACACTCATGATGCTTGAGCTTTGAAAGAACTTCTTGAGGTGTCATCTCATCATAACCGGGCCTTTCCATGATCACGGACGCTAGCATGTTGTTCTTGGCTCTATAGGTTCTCAACATCTTTCTAGCAACTTTGTTGTCATCCCATTCATTGCTACCAAGAGCTCTTATGCGGTTGACCAATGCCATGAGCCTATCAAACATGGATTGAGTTGTTTCATTTTGTAAGAATACAAATCTTTCCAATTCACCATGAAGTAACTCTATCTTGCCTTTTCTCACACTTTTATCTCCTTCAAATGATACTTTCAAAGTATCCCAAATTTGCTTTGCACTTTCCATTCCATTCACTTTTCTAAACTCATCCGAAGCTAGGCTTGACACAAGCAATGCTACGACTTGTGCATTTTGATGGAGGTTGTGCACTTCTTCCGGAGTTATCTCTCTATCTTCATCGGTAGGAATCATCACACCAACATCCACAACTTCCCAAAGTCTTGCGGCTATTAGATGCATCTTCATCTTGTAAGACCAATCGGTGTATCTTGTTCCATCAAAGTGAGGTGGCTTGCCGATATTGACGGACGGAGTATGTAGTGTTGAACCTTTCATGATTTGTCCATAGTCAAAACTCATGTGTGAATATATTCCTTTTCCATGAGCATGCTCACCGGCTCCAATATCACTAGCGGCATCTTTGTTTGCTTCATTCTTGTCACTAATATCATTCTTGCCACTTATTGCATCATCAACCTTCTTGCTCAATTCTTCCTTCAACTTGCTCATCTCATCTTGCATCTTTTTCATTTCATCTTGAAAGAGCTTGACTTGAGTACTCATCAACTCTTCAGCTATTTTCTTGGCCATTTTGACGGCAATGGCTTGCATATTGTCGGTCTTCGACATTGTTTCTTCTCACGTGGTGAAACGCAAAGAGAAGACCTTTCTCTGATACCAATTGAAATAATCTAACAATGCCTAGAGGGGGGATGAATAGGCGTATCTAAAAATTTACTGCAAATGCTAAGTTCAATTCTGTCAGCCACTGTCGGAAGTCCCAACGTTTGGGCCGGAACTCCCGACGTTGTCAGAAGTTTCGACGCAAACGTCAGCAGTCCCGACGCCTAAGTGAACTACAAAAGCAGTGCCAAATTTAACTTTGTGGATAAATAATCTTACAACCTCACTTCCTAGTGGTTTGGTGAAGATGTTGGGTCACTCCCTTGATGCCTTAATGCCTCCAATCCATAGATCGAGTCCAAACCCTAAAATGGAGATTTTGGAGACAAAGAGACAAATACAAACAAGTAATCTCAAGCAATCACAACAACAACAAGCACGTAGGACACAAGGATTTATCCTGAGGTTCGTCAACCCCACAAAGGAGCTCCTATGTCCTCGTTGTTGAGGTGACCACTAAGGTCAAAGTCTTTTCCACCTCCTTGCCTCTCTCAAAGCGACCACAAAGGTCACTTGAGCTTTCCACTAAGAAATCGAAGGGTGATACAAACTTCCCAAGGCTCTTCCACAAGATGGAAGCTCTTGGGCAATGCCTAGCCGGCTAGGGGCAAAGCCCTAAGAGTAATAGACGCAAAGACAACTGACTTGATGAAGAAATCAAGTGCTCAAGCTTTCCAAAGTGATGCTCTCACTTAAATCACTCTCCTTTCACTCAAAAACAAAGGGAATCGAAGATTGGAGCAAAGGAGGAAGGAGAGGGGTGATTTGGTTGCCTGGGAGCTATTCAGCACGAAGTGAGTCAACTGTGAAATGAGTCCGTAATGGTTAGAAGTGAAGAGAGGAGTATTTATACTCCAAGTGAAAATCCAACCATTCAGATCTACGTCGGAAGTCCCAACGTAGATCCTAGGACTTCCGACAACAATAGAAAACACTGTTCACAACAGGTCAAAAGTCCACGGTGAAAGTCAGTGTCGGAACTCCCGGCGAACGTCGGGACTTCCGATGGTCGGAACTCCCAGCATACGTTGGGACTTCCGACGAGCTCAGTTAATCAAGCAGTCAGCACCGTTGATGCCGGGACTCCCGGCATGGGTCAGGACAGTGTCGGAACTCCCGGTGAACGTCGGGACTTCCGACGGTCGAAACTCCCGATGATCATCGGGACTTCCGACTTGCACAGAAAGCGAGCAGTCAGAAGCACAGGAGCCAGGACTCCTGGCTTATGTTGAGACTTCCGACTGTCGGGAGTTTCGACATATGTTGGGACTTTCGACAACGAAAGTCACAGAAAAATTATTTAATGTGCTCGTGAAGTACTAGAGTGACTCACTTTTGATTTTATTTAAATGCTTGAGCACTCTATCTTCCTTAGACCAACTAAACTTGCATCCCTCTTTATAGTGCGGTGGATCCTAAACTCAAAAACAAAAATAAAACCTTTGGAGATCATTTTGAGTTTGTCCGCCTTTACATCTTCAAGAATTGAGGGATACCATTTCATCTTTATCAACTCTTTGAATCTTTCATGGGACTAATAGCTGCAACATATCTCATTAAGATCACATTAGTCCCTAATTTGGATGTCATCAATACACCAAAACCCACATAGGGGGCAAATGCACTTTCACCTACCGTGCTGCTGATTTCTGCCTTGGACGCATTGCGTCCGTCCTTTGAAGAAAACAGTGTAGCCGATGGCGGTTTGTCCTTCCGAGTAGCAATTTGGGACACGTAGTCGTTCCAGAGCCTAGTCGTGTCCATGTTCCTCTTTGCTACTTTGCTTTTCGTGGTACCGAGTATGTTGGGTCTTTGTAAGATTTGTAATCTTCTATTTTTAAAGTCGCTTGTAATAGAAAGAATCTTGTCTTCTAAGTTGACATTTATTTTTCTGTTGTAGTTCCGGTTGTTCATGAGATTCCCGAGTTGTTTCCGTAAGAACCGAGTTCTTATGTTCCTTGTGAAGTAGCCCTTCTTTTCTTCATGGTTGACGGGTTGTTTTTGTAGTAATCTAATAACTCCGCAGTAGTGCTGGATGGATAAGTCTGAAATCTACCCGTTGAATTGTACCGTTGTGTGGATTTGTGCCCTTCGTCATTTTAGCTATGTTAGTAAATGGACCGTTGCGTTCTCACATGGTGCTTTAACGGGCCTGGTGGGCTGTTTTTATCACTGTAAAATCTATTTAAAGACCCTTCATCTTCTTTTTCTTTACTGCCCTTCTCTTGCCTTGAAACCCTAGCCTTTAGAAAACCATCGTCCACCATTGTCGCCACCGTCTTAGCGCCGCCGTCCCAACTTTCTCTTCCCCTAGTTGCTCTTTTGCCTCCGTTAGTACATGGGCAAGATGAAAGCCACGAGCAAGTCCCAGTCAAACTTCGTGGATGAGGAATCATCACTTTTCGTGATAGAGAAGCAAGAGTTTGTGGCCATGAGGGCTGCCCAGAAGGTTTGGCCAGCTCCGATGATGACCGAAGATCAGCTTCGAGAACTTGTCAGCGATGGTTTGATCCAGAGCAAGGCCTTTGCTGAATGGAGAGTTCCAGGCGAGCATCGGGTCCCTGCTCTAGGTCCTGGTGAGATCGTTCTTTTCGTCTCTTTCATTCATGCTAGACTTTGTCTTCCTGCCTCTGCCTTTCTTCATCAATTTCTCAACTATTTTGGGATTTGCCTGAATCATCTTGCTCCTAATGTAGTCCTTCACCTTTCTGTCTTTGTTTATCTTTGTGAAGCTTTCCTTGGAATTCCCCCTTCTCTTTCTCTCTTTCGCTACTTCTTTCATCTGAAACCCTAGCCCCGTCGTGAAGACACTAGTGTTCTTGGTGGCTATAGGATTCAATTTCGCCAGGGTCTTAAAAGCAAGTTCTTTGACTATGACCTGGTTGATTCTGTGAGGGATTGGCGTGCCGACTGGTTTTATGCTGCCAATCTGATTCATTCTCTTGTTGTTCACTCTGGATCTGGTCCCTTGGTTAATGACCGATGGGATAAGAACCCTATGACGTCTACTGAGGTTCAGGCAATCTTGCCATTCCTTGATAGGATTAGTATGCTGAAATAGCAGGGCTTGACCGGTTTTGGCATTGTCTCGAGCTTTCTTTGTCACCGAGTTCAGCCTTTGAAGGAGCGAGAGCACCTTGGCTTCGAGTACTCTGGGGCTGAGGATCCTTCACGCATGGTCCCAGCCCTTGAGTTGACCGACAAGGAAGTACTCGAGCGTCTCTAGAAGATGCTAAAAGGAGCAAGCGTTGTCCCGCTTACTATCTCCGAGTTCTCTGCCAACAACCCGCCTCTAGCTGTAAGTCATTTTCTCTTCGTTTGGGTACTTTCTATATTTTTGTTGTATCCATTTTTGCTTAACTTTTCCTTATCTTGTTGTTTGATTCTTTTTCGTAGGAATTTGAGCGCAACTTTGTTGACCCGATCCCTCTTGATGTCCTCCCTGCTATGGCAAATACTAGGGAGAAACTTGCTAGGGCTTCTGCAACCAGTAAGTTCCCAATCTCCATAGTGTTTCTTGGAGTTTCTTCTAGATTTGTTGATGTATATGAAGAATATGTTCCTCGTCTAGTCCCTCGAGGTCCTCGTAGTGTCTCGAAGAGGGGGCAAACGGATGGTTCTTCATCTGGTCTGCCTGCTTCCAAGAAGTCTCGCAAGCCAAGTACTCGTCTAGGTACTCCAGTTGTAGCTAGCATGCTCTTAGGTGAGCATATTAATACTCTCTGTCCCTTTGTTTTCTTGTTTTTATCTTGAACCGAGTACTTTTGTTCTTTTTCAGTGGGTGCCCTGGTGGCCTTGGTCAAGACCGAGGAGGAAGAGGATGATGATGTACCCCTTATCATGCGGCGGTGAGTTGTTTTCATATTTTCCTGCCATTGAATTCCTCCTCTTTGTTTTGACTTTAGTCTTGATCTTTTTGCAGTAATCGGACGTCGGGTATGGGTTCTTCTAAGGCTCCTACACTATCTTCTTCTGTAGCTCCGGTGTTGAGTTCTTCGGTAGCTCTGGTACCGAGTTCTTCCGTAGCTCTGGTGCTGAGTTCTTCTGGGGCTCCGGTACCGGCTTCTTCCGGGGCTCTGGTACCGGCTATACCGCTCCTGCCACCAAGTGGCGGGGACGTTTTTGCCACCGTGGTCCCTCCTGTGAGGTCCTTTTTTTGTTTTGCGAAGAAGAAGGTGGCTGGGTGAGTGGATTCTGGCTTCATCTCTTTGCTTCTGTTCTCCTTTTCTCTGGTTCTCATTGGCGATTTCTTTTATCAATTTTCAGTCCTTCGTCTTCTCTCATTTCTCCATCGACTTCTTCTCAGCCTCCGTTGTGCCACCGAGTACCGAGACTCAAGACTCGTAGCGTACTATTGGTGAAGTGGCTATGGGGGTGATGAAGCTTTCTGGCGACGGTGCCGCTACAGGCTTGGTTGCCCCGGAGGTGACCATGGCCATTGCGCGCGGGTCCTTCTGAGGGATTGGCCTTGGCTTCCCAGGAGGTCGCTCTGGTCGTGCCTTCTTCGCCTCGATCGGCCTCTCCTTCTCCTTCTCTTGCCTCTGGTGGTCCGTCTTTTGTTGATGATGTGGTGCAGTAGTTTGATGACACTCATCGACTATCGGAGTTAATTGCTGCCTAGGGAAGCTTATCGACCCTTGCGACTTCTTTTGGAGAAAAGCTCTAGGTAAGTTTTTTCGCCGTTCCTTCTTTGGATGTTCGCTTTTCTTCTATCCTTATGCTTTGTTTTTCTTTGTCTCTTTCTATTCAGTCCTTCTCTCATGATCATACCGGCTTCTTTTTCTTGTCTAAAAACAAGAAAAAGTTGTCTTTCGAAGTGAGCGCCCTGAAAGCTGATCTTGACATCCTCCAGGCCGAGATGGAGGCTGAGCGTCAAACGCATCAAGAGGAGGGAAAATCTCTTCATGCCCGGGTTGTTGAGACCGAAAAGCAGAGGGATGCCACTTTTCAGGAGGCTCAAAAGAATTCAGAGGCCGTGAAGAACTTGGAGGCTATGAAGGAGTGCAACGGTATTACGGGTTCTTTTTGTTTCCTTCTGCATTCAAATTCTCTTTTCTGCTGACTTGTTGTTTGTTGTCTTGTCTAGCTCTCCAGGTTGAAAAGCAGAAGCTCTCGGAGGGCATTGAAGAAATGATAACTCTTGTTCGTACAAGTCACAACAAGGCTGAGGAGGTAATTACTCATGCTAAGGAGGAACTCATGCTTGCTAAGTTGATTAGGCGTGGAGCTGATAAAGATCTTATGTAGGCCCAAAAAACTATTGAAGACTTGTCTGGCAAGTTGGCGATGACTACTGAAAACTTAAAAGCTTTGTGGAAATCCTTTCATTCAGTAGCCGACGTTCTCCGAACTCCAGCGGATGATGGGCAATCTTGGGCTCAGTTGATTCCTCGAATTCCGACTCATTTCTAGGAGTTTGTGAAGAGGTGCGCTCAACTGTGTACCAAGAATGTCCTGGCCCAGGTCCGAGTTCTTGCTCTAGTGGCTCCTTTGTCCAAGATAGCAGAGGAGGCTGACAGTCAAGAATACATTGATGCCGTTGAGAGGATGGAGCCTGAGGTTGAAGACTTAGCTGGTAGAATAGTAGATAATCTTAATATTGTTATCTCTCCTCCTGATGATGAGGCTTGATGTATTTGACCTTTATGCCCGTGCCTTGTAACATGACATTATGCTTCTTTTGAATGAAGATTTTTGTTGATGTCTTCTCTGCCTGGATGCCTTGTTTATTCCTTGAATAATTTGTCCAATTGGTCAGAGTTACTTGACTTGCCGAGTACTTTGTCTTGCTTTCATCTTTGCCTTGTAAACAACTCTGCGCGCTATTTTGACAAACTTTCTTGATTTGTCAAGTACTTTTCTATCCCATGTAAACAACTCGTTATATATATATATCTTTGTACTGACAACTTTTCTTGATCTGTCGAGTGCTTGTCTGGCCTTCTTCCGTGCCATGTAAACAACTCATTATATGTAGGTCTTTGTGTCTTGGGTATCTCTAGTGTCTCCAGTGTAGCCCCCGAGCCTCTTGCTATTTGGAACAAGTAGCTGGAGGGTCTTGTCTTAAAATTGCTCTGGTCTTTGCTCAGGCTTAGTTTCAGTCATTTTGTTTTTTTTTGTTTCGGGTGTTAGCTTGTTAGCTACCCTCATCGGCGTGCTCAAGCATCTTTTCAGCTATTTTGCTTTAGCCGGGATGCTCAGGCATATTTTCAGCTATTTTGCTTTTTATTTCGGGTGTTAGCTTGTCAGCTACCCTCATCTGCAGGCTCAAGCGTCTTGTCAGCTATTTTGCTCTCGGCCAGGATGCTCAGGCGTCTTTTTAGCCATTTTGCATTTTATTTTGGGTGTTAGCTTGTTAGCTACCCTCATCGGCGGGCTCAAGCGTCTTTTCAGCTATTTTGCTCTCGGTCGGGATGCTCAGGCGTATTTTTAGCCATTTTGCATTTTATTTCAGGTGTTAGCTTGTTATCTACCCTCATCAGTGGGCTCAAGCATCTTTTCAGCTATTTTGCTCTCGGCCGGGA
Organism: Miscanthus floridulus; assembly: GCF_019320115.1. Taxonomy (NCBI): domain Eukaryota; kingdom Viridiplantae; phylum Streptophyta; class Magnoliopsida; order Poales; family Poaceae; genus Miscanthus; species Miscanthus floridulus. The sequence continues at coordinate 96,006,067 of NC_089587.1, read as the reverse complement.
TGTTCAGGCGTATTTTTAGCCATTTTGCATTTTATTTCGGGTGTTAGCTTGTTAGCTACCCTCATCGGTGGGCTCAAGCGTCTTTTTAGCTATTTTGCTCTCGGCTAGGATGCCCAGGCGTATTTTCAGCCATTTTGCATTTTATTTCGGGTGTTAGCTTGTTAGCTACCCTCATCGGTGGGCTCAAGCGTCTTTTTAGCTATTTTGCTCTCAGCCGGGATGCTCAGACGTATTTTCAGCCATTTGCATTTAAGAAACAACTCGGAGAGAGCCATGAGACATATGTTTGTCGAGAGATAATCATCTTTATTGATGATGAATATTGATGTGTTTACGATGATACATAGCGCTATCTTTGTTGATCATGGACGTTGATCTCTTGTGTCTTGTATACATATTTTCCCTTGAGTTGTTTTTATGCGTAGAATTTTCGTAGCTGACTGATGTGCCATGTATTGTTGACTTCTTTTCCGTCTTCAGTTATGAGCTTGTATGTGCCTGGTCCGATGACTTTTGTGACGATAAAAGGACCTTCCCATGGACTGAGTAGTTTGTGGCGTCTGTCGGTTTTTTGTATTCTTCTTAGTACTAGGTCTCCGATTTGTAATGATCGAGACTGGGTATTCTTGTTGTAGTGGCGCCCTAGTCTTTGGAGGTATCTTGTTGATTGCAGGGTAGCGTTTACTCTGACTTCTTCTATACTGTCGAGTTCTAATCTTCGGGTGTGTTCTGCTTCTCCTTCGTCGTATTGCTCTATCCTTGGTGACGTCCAGATCAAGTCTACGGGTAGTACGGCTTCTGATCCGTACACCAGGAAGAAAGGTGAGTATCCGGTGGCTCTGCTTATTTAAGTCCGTAGCCTCCATACAACCTTGGGTAATTCTTCAATCCATTTTGATCCATAGTCTACTAGTTCTTCATACAGTCTTGGTTTCAATCCGGCTAGTATGAGTCCATTAGCCCTTTCTACCTGTCCATTGGCTTCTGGATGTGCGACTAATGCGTAATCTATGCTGAAGCCACAATCTTGTGCCCAACTTTTGAATTCTATAGCTGTGAAGGGAGAACCTAAATCTATGATGATTCGATTGGGCATGCCGAAGCGGTGCATAATGTCTTGGATGAACTCAACTGCTTTGGCTGCGCTGTATTTTGTGAGTGGTTTGTATTCGATCCACTTGGTGAACTTGTCAATTGCTACAAAGATGTACTCGAAACCGCCCTTTGCTTTCTTGAGAGGTCCTACTTGATCCAGCCCCCAGCAGGAGAAAGGCCAAGCGGGTGGAATGCAGATGAGGTTGTGGGCTAGCATATGAGCCTGTCTTGCGAACATCTGACAACTTTTGCATCTTCTGACGAGTTCTTCTGCGTCTTTCAAAGCGGTTGGCCAGTAGAAACCAGTGCAAAATGCTTTGCCTACTAGTGTTCTTGAAGCGGCGTGATTTCCACAGCAACCTGAGTGTATTTTGTCTAGGATTTGTTTGCCTTCTTCAAATGAGACGCATTTTAGGAGTACTCCTGATGATGCGGCTCTTCTATATAGCTTGTCTCCTACTAGGACATAATTCTTGCTTCTGCGAACGACTCGTGTGGCTTACTGTTTTTCCGCTGGCAACTTATTCTCTTTGATGTAATCAATAAAAACATGTGTCCATGAAGTGTTGATCACTAGAATCTGGTTGCCTTTGGCTTTGAGTTCTATGGTTATCTCACTGGGTTGTTTGATAGAAGGAGCTGATAACTCCTCTATGAATACGCCAGGTGGGACCTTTGCCCTATCGGATCCAAGCTTGGCAAGAACATCTGCTGCAATGTTGGAATCCCGCAGGACATGTAGAATTTCTAATTTTGGAAATGTTTTTCGAGTTTTCGGATTTTAGCACAGTAAGCACCCATGTTTTCTTTGGTGCAATCCCAATCTTTGTTGACTTGGTTGATGACTACTGCCGAATCGCCGTATATGAGTAGTCGCTTGATTCCGAGGGTAATAGCCACTCTTAGCCCGTGTATGAGAGCTTCATATTCTGCTTCATTGTTGGTAGCTTGCCATAATATCTGAAGGACATACTTTAGTTGTTTTCTGTGTAGAGAAATTAGGAGGACGCCTGCATTGACTCCGCCTAGCTTGAGTGATCCATCAAAGTACATCTTCCAATGATCAAGGATGGCGCTTGACATGAGTTGTTGAATTTCTGTCTATTCGGCAACAAAATCAACAAGGGCTTGAGATTTAATTACTTTCCATGGGGTGAAATCGATGTTGAGAGCACCAAGTTCAACCGCCCACTTGGATATGCGTCCTGTTGCATCTTTGTTGTGTAAGATGTCTCCCAGTGGGAAATCTGTCACCACGGTAATCTTGTGGCTTTCAAAATAGTGACGAAGCTAGCGTGAAGTGATCAGTAGGGCGTAGAGTAGTTTTTGCACATGTGGATACTGGATTTTTTATTCTAACAGTACTTCGCTGATGTAGTATACTGGGCATTGTACTTTATACACGTGCCCTTCTTCTTCCCTTTCCACTACTATCGCCGTGCTGACTACAGTAGAAGTTGCTGCAATATAGAGCATCATGTCTTTGTCTTTCTTTGGAGGTGTGAGGACTGGTGAGGAGGTGAGGTATGCCTTAAGTTTCTTGAAAGCTTCATTGGCTTCTTCCGTCCACTTGGACTTGTCTGTCTTCTTTAGTAGTTTAAAGAAAGGGAACCCTTTTTCACCGAGTCTTGATATGAAACAGTTGAGTACTACCATGCAGCCTATTAGTTTTTGTACATCTTTGACGTTTCGAGGAGGGCCCATCTCTGTTATGGCTCGAATTTGCTTAGTGCTTGCTTCGATTCTGCGATGACTGACCAAGAATCTGAGTAGTTGTCCTAAAGGAACTCCGAATACACACTTGTTTGGGTTCAATTTCCACCTCCACCTTTTCAGATTCTCAAAGGTTTGTTTTAAGTCTTCAATCAGTGTATTCGGGTTCTTTGTTTTTACAACCACGTCATCCACGTATGCTTCTACGTTTTCACCGATCTGATCACCAAGGCATGTTTGGATGGCTCTTTGGTAAGTAGCTCCAGTGTTTTTAAGTCCAAACGACATGGTCCTGTAGCAGTAGGCGTCGAGCGGAGTGATGAAAAATGTCTTGCTTTGGTCCTATTTTTTAATACAATCTGGTGATATCCGGAATAGCAATCAAGAAAGGATAATAGGGCAGATCCTGCTGTTGAATCAACTATCTGATTAATGCATGGTAGCCCAAACGGATCCTTTGGGCAGTGTTTGTTGAGATTTGTGTAGTCAACACACATGCGCAACTCGTCTGTGTTCTTTTTCTGTACCAGAACTAGATTTGCTAGCCAATCTGGATAGAGAATTTCCCTGATGAATCCAGCTGCCATTAGTTTTGTAATTTCCTTTTTAATTGCTGCCTTTTTGTTGGGAGAGAATCATCATAGTCGTTGTTTTACAGGCTTGGAGCCTTCATTGACATCAATTCCGTGCTCAGCCAACTCTCTTGGGCCCCCTAGCATGTCGGCTGGCTTCCAAGCTAAGATATCCTTGTTGTCCTGAAGAAAGTTGGTGAGCGCGAGTTCCTATTTTGTTGATAGGTGGGCACTGATGGTTGTCGTTTTTTAGGGATCACCGGTGCCTAGGTCGATTTGCTTGACGTCGGTTTCTTTTGATGGTGCTAGGATGCTTGGCCTTTTAGCCGGTATCTCTAGTTCTTCTTAGCTTCTTTCTGCGGCGATAGTGGCTATTTCTTTTCTTCTATCATTTGCCTGTGCCTTTGCTGCAATTTGGATTGCCTGTACGTCATAGTCAAATGCGCGTTTTAAATCACTCCGAAGAGAAAGAATACCGTTAGGCCCTGGCATCTTAAGCAACAGGTACGGATAATGTGGAATTGCCATGAATTTCGCTAGTGCTGGATGCCTGAGGATTGCGTGATATGATGAATCGAAATCTGTGACTTCAAATTTGATGAACTCTGTGCGGTAGTTTGAGGGAGTCCCAAAAGTAACCGGTAGAGTGATTTGTCCAAGTGGCATTGCTGCCTTGCCGGGTACTATGCCATAAAAAGGTGTGGTTGTTGGTGTGATCATCCCGGCGAGTTGTAGTCCCATCTTCCTTAGAGTTTCTGAAAAAATGATGTTGAGTCCGGCTCCTCCGTCGATTAGTACTTTCATAACAGTCATACTGGCAATGGTTGGATCTAGAACCAATGGGTAATGGCCTGCGTTTCCTACGCTGGTCCATTGGTCTTCTCTTCAAAATTGGATTGGATACTCTGACTAGTTGAGATACCTTGGTGTAGCAGGTTCTGCTGCCATGATGGTTCGTAACGCTAGTTTTTTTTATGTTTGCTTCTGGAGTCCGGAACCCCGACAAAGATTACTGCCACTGTCCCTCTGGATTTTTGGAATCCCTTGTCTTCATGGTTGTCTCCTTCTTTTTTCTGATTGTCTTCTTTATTGTTTCCCTTGCTATCTTTTCTAGTGTATCTTTCGTTGAAGGTGTAGCAATTTCCAATGGTGTGCTTTCTGTTGGGGTGTAAAGGGCAACACATGTTCTCAATGTCGTCGTATCTTCTGGGCTTGGTAAATTTCTTTGATTTGTCAGCCATTACTACTGTGTTCCTGATGTCTGTTGCTTCAAGGATTTTGTCTGTCTGGGTTATCTCTGTTGTTTTTATCCGAGAATCTTTCTCTTGTTTTTTCCTCTGTGGTAATCATTTTTTCCACTGCCCGTCTAAATTCTTCATTGTTTCTTGGGTTTTCTTTGCAGAAATCTTGAAATTGCCACCTAGCCATGATTCCGTGAGAGAAAGCTTCGATTACTTCTCGTTGTGTGATGTCATGTACTTGAGCTCATAGTTTGCCAAATCATCGATAGTAATTTCTAAGACTTTCACCTCCTTTCTACTTGAGTCCTTTTAATTCTGCGTGGGTGATTGGATGTTTAATAATTCCCACGAAATTTTTATAGAAAGCTCTTTGCAAGTCTTCCTAATTTCTGATTGATCCTGGATTCAATTTGTCAAACCATTGAAGCGGCATGGTTTCTAGGGCCATGGGAAAGAACAAGGTTTTGATGTCATCGTCTCCTCTAGCTAATTCAATCGATTGTGAGTAAATCAAGAGCCATTGCTTTGGTTCGGTCTTGCCGTCGTACTTGGAGTGGTTGGACGGTTTGAACTTGTGAGGTAGTCGAATTGAAGCAAGTTTGTTTGCAAAACAGGGGAATCTATCGTGCGTTCTGGCTTCTGTATATTATGATTCTACGCCCCCTTCTTGCCAACTATCGTCTTAGTGAGAGTAGTTCTATGTGGCTGTCCGAGTAGGTGCTCTACTTCTGGCCTTTCTTAGTTGCTCGACTCGGTTATTTTGACTGTGATTTCTTTGGCTCTCTCCGTTGTGACTTCCACTTGGTCCAAGTCTTTCAAAAGCAGACTTCCTTTGATTTTGATCTTCCTGTTCATGAGATGTTGCCCTTCTGTCGTTTGTCCTAAAGACTATTTATCGGAGAAAATCTCGGAGCTGTTCTTGTTTTTCATTAGGATATGAGGTCGCCCTGAGTTCTTCTCGTGCTTCTCGGATCTTATCGTAGGGTGTATTCGCTGCTCGTCCTTCTTCGACCTCTCGTTCTGATTTTCTTCTATTGTACTCAGCTAGGTCTGATTTATATTTGATCCAAGTGTCTTTTTGCTGTTTCACACGGCGTTGACGCCCTTATTTCAATTTGTTCTTTCTTTCTCTCATTTGCCTCTGATTCTCAGTCTCACCATCGTGCCCCTGGATAAATGGTGATATGTTGAACTCGGATTCATCTGAAGACCTCACGTCGGGTACTTCAGGGGGGATCAATGGTGATCGAGGACGGCGAATCATGAATACTTCTCTAGCTAAGTTGTTTTGCCATCGTCGTTGATTTTCGTGCTGCCAGAGTTGTTGATAACTTCAGTAGAGGTTTCAAAGTCATATATGGAATCTCCTTCTTGGTAGGGTAGAATTGATGTTGTCGTATCATCGACTAGTTGAGTGCTGTCATCCTCAGGAATGGTACCTGGCCAGTGAATGATGCAGTCTTGAGATGTGATGGTTAAAACGAGACCTTCCTGGGCTCCCTTCAGCGACATTCTAAGCATGGGATAAGTGGATCCTTCGTGCCATGTCTGATAAGATGTTGCCACATTGTGGAGTCCGAATGGGAAAGGACCCGACTTCTTTGAAGTACTCTGGGTGTATTCCGAGTAGTACTCTTGACAGGTTGACATCATGTTCCGGAGCTTTGTCAGAAAAGAACTCGGTTTTCTGAAAGAACTTGGATAAGACTTCGTTTCGGAAGCGGAACTTGAGTTTGAATCGGATGCGTGAAGTCGCGAAAACTGAGTCGGATTGGACATTACGAGCTGTGCGAATCTTCCGGCAAGCTGATCTGTCGTTGTTGTCAAAATATGATAGTCTTGATGATGATCTGAATCTTCGAGGAGACGGCCTTGGAGCTTGCCATCGTCGCCTGCCTCGTAGATCCATGAACCGAAGATGAAGGTCGATCCCTTCGAGAAGATCATGTCGTCGAGGTCCATCGAGCTCTCGGATGTAAAGTCGCCGAAAGCCCCTACCTAGCGCGCCAGCTGTCGTTGTTTGACCACCGATAGCCTGCCACGAGGGTCCCCGGGGCAGTATGTTCGGGCTTCAGCGTATGCAGAACTCGACGGTTAACGCAAGAGACAGTCGATTTATCCTAGTTCAGGCCCTCAATCGTAGATCGAGTAATAGCCCTACGTCCAGTCGGCGTTAACCTTTGCGTTGGATTGATAGTAAAGTGTTGTGTTGTACAATTGTTGTCTTGAACTCCCGATCCAAGGAGCCCTGCCCTCCTTTATATAGTTAGGAGGCCAGAGTCCTAGTCGATTTATAATGAGAGTTCTTAGTAGGATTATAGAGTAATATTGCTACTAAGATTATAGGAGAGGAATCATAATTCGACTAGGTCTTCTCTCTTCCTTGCGGGATATCCCGTGGGTCCCGCATCGACAGATGCTCAAAAAAATTAATGACATATTTAGACTTAAAGGTATTTTTGACTTTTTACACCTGCAGTTTGACACCGTTAGAGCCCAATCTGACGACAATGGCATGGAGGGCAAAAAAAAGTTAGAGCAGTGACACTGAAGTCCGCTGAACTTTTCCCGTGGCTCACAAGAAATTCCCCTTCATATAACGATGGGTGGTGGGCCCTTCATGTCGGCCACAGAGGGTTCACTTAGTCAGAACTCAGAATACGCATCGCAAGAAATCATTATAACGTCTAGAGAGAGCGTCGGAGTTTGGAACAGCTGACGGAGCACAACGGAAGACGAGTTCAATCGAAGCCCTTGTTTAGTTCCACCAACTTTGCATCTCCAAATTTTGCACAGTGCAAGATTCTCCATCACATCACATCACATCAAATCTTTAAACACATGCATGGAGTATTAAATATAGGTAAAAAATAACTAATTACATAGTTTTGTTGTACTTTGGGAGACGAACGTTTTGAGACTAATTAGTCAACGGTTGAACAATTATTACTAAATACAAACGAAATGCTACAGTACCACTATAGTGCTGTGCGCTTTTTGATGCCCAAAGTTTGGGCAACTGAACACACCTGAAAGTTTGAAACTTGTGGCCGACTTCTACCTTGCCAGCGAAGTTAGCGAGCAGCAGGCCGTGGGCTCACGGCAAGTAGATCATGCCTGCACGGGCCGGCACGGGAGCTACAAGGCTTGCCGGCATCAGCATGCGAGCGCCAATTAGCGTGTGTGTTGGTTTGAATTTAGCTACTGTAACACTTTTATTTTTATTTAGTAATTAGTGTTCAATCATGGACTAATTAGACTCACAACGTTCGTCTCGCGATTTCCAACCAAATTGTGTAATTAGTTTTTTTTTCCGTCTACATTTAATGCTCTATGCACGTATCGCAAGATTCGATGTGATGGCTACTGTAGCATTTTTTGATAAGTTTTTTTGGAACTAAACATGGGCTTAGTTTCTTGCACGGATGCGCCATGGAGTTACCGCTGCCGTGGCTGATTTATAGGGCTAATTTATTATAAAAAAAATATTGTTCTATAACTAAAAAAAATAGAGCTAATTCTAGCTTATAAGCTCAAGCGAACAAAGTCATATTCTTGAGGCGTTTGCAGTTGCAGACACTGGGTTGATAACCTCTGCTTACGCTATGCGCTTGTACGGCGATAACAGATCGTTTGCAACCAGCCGGTGCCCGAATGATGGAGGAAACAAGTCATCTCATCTCAGGCCCCAAATCGTACGCATCGCTGGACTTGCAGCTTCATATTCCGGCAGAGCCCAGAGCTAAGCACCAATTGTGATGCGGAAGCAAAGCATCCATCCAGACATCCGGAGCCACAACTGCTACTCACCCCGAAAACCGAGAACGAAAGATAAACAGTCATTGAAATGGGAGAATCTGGCCTCTATCCTGGAAATGCGACAAGTCGGGTGTGGAAGCTACGTGCTTCAACTATAACCTGAACGAAAAAGTCAGATGGACAGCCTACGTTTCACGGTACTGGTACAGTTTTCACGTAAACAGTTTACAACTTGAAAAAAAGTTAGAGCGAACAGGGCTCCGCTAATTCACTTTAGGATTCAAAAGTTTGGGCACTAGGAGCATAGTGACTGTTGCTTTGTATGGTGAAGAGAGAAGAAACGAACTGTATGCTTTTCTATCTCGCTGCAGTTTTCACACCACCCCGGACGGAAGCCGCAGCACCAGTTGCCCACCAAAAACACTGCGTGTGCCACGAGAAGTAGGTCGTTAGTCAATGGCTTAATGCTCAAAGCTTTCGCGCAAGTGATAAGAAATGCTAGACCATATGTACCTCTTCACATAGTAGTAGCAGAAATCTGCAAGGATGAATGTCTGAACAATTTCGGAGAGAAGCACCATTGAGGGCCACAAACCATAGCCCAGAGCAGTCAACAAACGGCCGCGGGTATCCAAAACCTACAAACCAGAGTAATTGAAACTGATATCAGATGGACTGAACTCAGAAAAAACTTGATGTCTGCAAAAACACAAATTCAAAGCTTTCATTCATCTAAAAACCAAGAGTATGGAGGATATTTCCTCCATGCATGAACACCACAAGTTTACTAGTAGACAACCTTAAACTGGAGATACTGTACATATTCATAAGGAATGTCAATTCAAGCATTCTTCAAACCTAGTACCCAACGATCAGTAAAATACTAGGTAACAAATCAAATTTCAGCTGAAAGCACACATACTGAGAAAATATCATACAGCATGGGATCAGGTAGAACAAAGTAGAGTACTTCCAGCATATTTTCCATTGGACACAAACACAGGATATTTATTAATAACAAGAAAATCACACCTAAATTAAAAAAAAAGTGCTTTGCTGTTTCATTAATCACTGCTCATCTATACTATATGATGACTGATTTTTTTTTGTATAATTGATTAATTGTGCTTCCGTGCTGTTCTTCTTTTCAGCATAGGAAGGATATCTTGGAAGTCCAGACCTTTGCAACAATTTGGTGCTGTTTCATTAATCACTGCTCATCTATACTCTATGATGACTGAATTATTTTGTATAATTGTGCTTCCATACTGTTCTTCTTTTGAGCCTAGGATATCTTGGAAGTCCAGCCTTTGCAACGATTTAGTCCATAGTCTAACTGATGGGGAAGACATTTGTTCATACTCTACCAACGTTAGGGCCTCAGAAGTAGATGGCCAATTGACTCTTTGGTAAGAAAGGATGAAACTAGCATGGTAGTTCTTTTTAAAAGAAAATAAAAAAGGAAGGGAGAAAGAAAGAAAAGAACCTGAAGGACCCAGTGTGCACAGCTAAGAAACCTTGCAACACCCAGTGCAAACACATAATGAGCTGTGAATGGCTCAACAATCTGCAGAAAAGAATAGAAATACAATATCAGATAAATAAAGTTATTGGATATTTGGATATTGTTTCAAACACCGTGCACGTTTAGATATTTACCTTGGTATTTTGCATCAAGCGCAACTGGGGCAACACTGAAACTGCTTCCAAATAAACACAGAAGGCCCAGCAGATTCTGTTCACTATGTTGTGCGATGTTGAAGGATGAACAAGTAGAGCTAGCACAGCACAAGGCAGTACCTGGAATGGAAATGTAGTTAGATACTATGTGTGGCCCATAGGACACACTTAGACAACACATCAGGGGCTTCCCTTGCCATTTTCCTTTCAAGAAAAAAAAGGCAAACGATAAAATGGCCAAAAATAGCCAGCAGCACAGGTGCAATTTCTGATCTGAGGTAAAATTCTTTCTACAAGTTATATAATCAAAGCAGAAATATTGATCATGTCGGACTAAAGTATACACAGCTAGAAATGCTCTTGCTGGTGGTACAAAGTCTGGGTCAAGCAGAGCAGTGTGAAACAACACAGCCATTTTGAAACTACAACTTCTGGATCCATATTCATAATACAGGTTATACTGTACAGAGCAAAAGATACTATAAGGTCCCTAGATGCTCATTGCTTTGAAGTTAAAAGATTAATATTGTTCTTACCACATAGTACAAGGCAAAGTTGTCTTTGTCCAGCATATATGTTGACCTCAGTTTGAACCGAATCATGTAAATAACAAAAAGAGTAGCTGCAAGTGTAGCTGTATCCAGAATTGTATGGATGTCATACTCCATAACAAAACTACAATACAACCTAACAGCCAGAAATAATGCGGTCAAATCCTGAGACTTGAGTGACAATCCTGAAAGAGATACAGAATTTGTACAAAATTTGAGTATGAGTAGAAATTTAAGCATCATGAACCATGAAAACAAACTAATAAAAATATCGAGCTTATCTTAGGACCAATTTTCAACATAAATGGATATGCCAGTTTAGTGTATATTCTCAAATCTAGTCTTTTGTCTAAATATAAATGTCAAAAGTATGTAAGGAGATAGATTCTTAGGCCATCCACATTTTGTTACTGCAGGACAACCATTATATACAAAGTAATATAGTAATTACAAGATGATGATGTGTATGAACCATTCCACTAATATTGTCCATTGCCTATTTTATAGGCCAAAAATTGTAGATTTACACACCACAATGAATCCTTGATTTTGCATTAACAAAGCATTTAGGCACATAATCCCTTCGAAAAGTGAATCAGGAAAGGTGCTGAAAGCTACAATTCCATAAATGAGACAAATGTAGGTACCAAAAGAAACTAAAGCCACTACACTCTCTGCACGAGTGCACCAGGGGATGGTGGTGGCATCCTCCTAGCTGATGCTTCTTCCCAAATTTGCACAGACGAGAGCAGGTCACAGAATTTCCCATCCATATGCCATACAAATCCAATAATGCTATTGCATTTCCATAATTGGAAACAAAGTATAAGTAGCCCGAATCGGCTACTAATTTGGTTCGGGAAAAGGGGTCCTTTATCTTCTCACTAATCACCTTTTTGTTTGGTTTGTGGAATGTAATGGTCTGATTCATCACCACCTCATCTCTCAGAATTAGTAAGAGGATGAGGAGCGGGTCATTCCAAAAAAAATCATGGGATCGGCACTGCCTCATCTAGAGCGAGGTGGTTCCAAAAACCAAACAACTCCTAAACAGACGAACATGGTTGATTTTAAGCAAAGGAACCCATTGCATCAAGCAGGCACAAGCTCGTATCCTTCTCTTGGGCTAACCCAGTTATATCACCATGGAACAGTTAGAATGAACGCTCACCCAGTGAATACCGCCATAGAAAAACATCCTCCTCAGAAAGCAAGCACATATCAAACTTCTTCCACTGCAATGCCCACCACACCACAAGTCGCATGCAGTATTCAGTTTAAGAAATTAACAATTACCTCGAGCGTGACCTGTCGATGCATACACCCTAAGCGAAACAGCAGAGAAATTATCTACTGCCTCGAACGAATCAGGCCAGAAATCCACACAAAATCAATCGAAGCAGGCAACACGACTCGCACTAAATACGAGAATATGCTTTTAGTACTGAGAGTAGTATAAACGGAGGACCACCGGATGTTCGGTCACCATAGTCCATAGACGCGAGGAAAGGAAAAACAAACGCATGACTTCAGCAATCTGGATCGAAAATCAGCGAGCCCAACGGATCGAGCAGATAGCGCCGCCGGGATGCGATTATATAGCAGTAAGGTAAGAGGGAAAGGGGGTGGCGGGGCGAACCGGCGCAGGTCTTCTCCTTGGTGAGCTTGTAGATGAGCACGGCGATCCCGAGCGCGTGCGCGGCCTCGGCGGCGACGAAGAGGTTGTCGTGGTCGTGGACGATGAAGCGGATGAAGACGAGCGCGGCCATCCCCGCGACGACGGCGAGGAAGGCCTTGACCTTGGGCGGCTGGCGCCGCACCCAGGCCATCACCACGGCCACCGGCCTCCGCGACGAACCCCTCATCTGCCCCCGCTTGCCGATCGGTGGAGGCGCAGGCGCAGGCGAGCTCTGTTCTGGGTCCGGATGGGCGCGCCCTCGGCGGCTCCGGCTCGTGCGCGGCGTGAGGAGTTTGAGGACCTGAGCTGGGGTGGGGGCCTGGGACGGGCGAGGCGTGGCGGAGGGGGTGGTGGAGTTATGGACGGGTCCGGTCGGGTTGTTGCAGCTGTTTCGATTCGTGGCGTTCATGGTCTGCTCTGTGGGCCCAGGCCCCCTTGGCAAGCAAATCTTTTTTTTTTCTTTCCTATATTTAAGCCGAATTCACTATCTGCTAATAGTTAGCTATATTAGCTGCAGGGCATTCACATGTACAACTAACAAAAAAAAAATGCCACTAAGATAATTATTAGCTGCTATTATCTAATTTCGTCCAACGGGTGAAATAGTTATTATCTAAAAGTCCAACTAACAATTAGCTATTTTATAAACTGCACCTATTTGATCTAAATAGCTATTATTTATAGGATCCAAACAGAACCTCAAAGAAACGTGACTAAAAAAATAGATTATTATAATCTTGGTGTAGTCTTTTCCTTCTTTATTTAGACGCGCCAATCGGCATGGCTCAGGAGAAATGGTTACAAAAATGGCTTCTGGCTAAGATGTGTGCGTCAGTGCCTGTTTATCCAGATATAAGATACGCGTGTTAGATTATGGTTCAAGGTTAAAAATAGGCAGCCAATTATCACCAACATACCACCGCTTGATGTTGCTCTCGATCCTTGCGACACGTCGTCGTGGTCTCGTGGAAGCTGTGACCGAAGCACACAGACAGAGCGTTGTGGTTTGGTTCGAGGACGGGCGGCGTGCAGGCCAGCGAGCAGTGGCGAGTCTCGAGCCGATGTGGGCAGGGCAGGGTAGGGTAGGGCATCTACCCGTGTTTGATTCGGTGCGGGGTGTTAATGCGCCTCGTGGAGTGGACAGTGGAAGATCGGCGCCACCACGAAGACAACGGTGAAAATTTTACATTTTAGTCTTTTTCTAAAATATATTTTATAAATAGACCCTCCGTGAAACTTTTTCTAAAAATAGATAAAAACTCGACGTGCAATGATACTATGCCGAGATATATGGCTCGGCGCGCTATGATTGAACGCTAAACTTGCCACGTAAGAGCTAACGTGTCCATCCGGTCCGAAGCTTGGCGTTTAATCATTTAACGCCGCACGGTCCGCGTTTAAAGCTATGGTGTTGCTACAGTACAAGCTAATAGCACAAGTGCATGATGTACTTGTTCATTCGATATCTTTTGAAGATCCATAAAAAATAAATATAAATCCCCCTGAGATCAATTTCATTATAACCATAAAGTTACTCTCTATGGGACAAAGTACATGGATTTATAAATTGTTTGCCAAGATTTATATAAATAATTTTCTGAATGTTGGTGTTAATTCGGAGCACACCCATGCTTGTATAAATAGTTGGACTCGGCAAGTCATTTTTTTTTTGGTGGTGCGAAATAGAAAGTAAAATAAAAGAATACACACATGAAAGTGTCATGTATCTGGGCTAAGCCTTGATGCTGTGTTGTGCCTTGGCTGGTGAGATAAATATATTTCCAAAATGCAGTGATGAGCTCGCATGTTGAAAGCTAGGAGTAGTAAGGCCCTCCACAATGGTGGAGCGGTGCTAAAGAAAAAAGCAGGTCCCATGACTGGTATTTGGCATGGCTTTGAAATCCCACAGCGTGCAAGCATTGCAAGCATCGCTTAAAAAGGTACAGGAGGCCAGTGTAGCAGTCAAATCAATGTACTTCAGCTCATCAGGCATGCCATTGCAAGTTGGGACTACCAGTAAAAATATACTTCTTTAATAGATGGCACGAAGATGGAACCGGAGCAACTACTTGCTCCGCTCCGCATTTGGCTAGCGTTGGCACCGGTCGTTGCAGTGTGTAGAGTCACTCTTGAACAATTTCTCTCTTCTTTTAGCACTACTGAAGCTGTACATTGTGGAGGGCCTAAGGTGCAGCATAGCACAAGAACGGTCAAATGCAGGAAATGAAATTCCCCAATAAGATGTTCATATTAAAACATTCGCCCTGTGAAGCCAAGGGTGATTAGTTGCACTTAGACATCCAAATGCAAAGAGTTAGTATTTTAGCAAACTAACAAAAGTGCCCAAGGTTTCTGTACAAAAAATTTAGAACTAATGAGTTTCCTTAAATTTAGAACTAAGTCGATCAACATATGGAAAAGAAAATCTGATCAAAGTCGCATCAGGCACAATGAATCAGGTGAACTATAGATGAATTCATTCTTCATGTAAGCAGATCTTTACCCATAAGTGTTGTATAGAGAACATCCCGAGGGTAATATTGTTCCTAGTAGTAATAAAAAGTTTGCTAGCTCTGTTAGCATATTGTTTTGGCCAAATTGGAAGCAATTTCAGACTAGCAACTACAACTACCTGAAAGGCTAAAACATAATAACTCTGATCATGCCCCTTCCTATTAATAATTATGTATGTACAACCCTTTGATTTGATTCACTGCAACCAAGTTGAACATGACAGAACCAATGCTCACAACTTACAGATTACTAATCACAATGGACTCAGGTGCGCTATGTGATCTTAATCAACTGTTAGCAACCATACGTCAAAAAGTAAACCAAATTTAGAAAAGGATACCCATAGACAAAGGTACCATAACCAAACCTGTCTGATTCTCTAGAAATCTTGGCAAACATTTTATCAATCCATGTATTTTTGTGCCGTAGAGGATAACCTTATCGTTCTAATAGAATTGATCTCATGCCAAGGGAATTTATATTTATTTTTTATGGATCTTCAAAATATATTGAATGGACAAGTACATCGTGCACTTGAGCTATCAGCTTGTACTGTAGCAACACCATACCTTGGCATGAACTGATTAAACGCCGACGTGCTGGAGTTAAATTATTAAACGCCGAGCTTCGGGCTGGATCGACACGTTGGTGCTTACATGACAAGTTTAGCGTTCAATCGTAGTGCGCCGAGCTATATATCTCGGCATCATTGCACGCAGAGCTTTCGGTCTATTTTTAGAAAAAGGTTCGCGTAGGGTCTATCTATAAAATATGTTTTAAAAAGCGACTAAAATGCACCACGACTTGCACCGTTGCACGGCGTAGCCTGCCTCGTGATCTCATCCCATCATCACCACTTCACCAGTTGTCGCTTGTCAGGTACGTACGCCTCTCCTGATAAAAAAAGGCTAGAGAGTCCGGGCACAAAAAAGAAGCACCGCACCATCCACGCGGAAGACAGCGACCGACCTCAGCCGGGACCGCCGCGCACGGCGCGGAATTCCTCCAGCTGCCGTGCGAGTGCGACCTCGTGTAAACAGGGCCACGGCACGGCGAACGGGGGTCGGGAACGCGGGACGCGCAACTCCCCGCCGTGCTGCTCGGGGTGGACGCGGCGCACGGCACGGCACGGCGCGGAGAAAACAGCGCAAATCCGTTGATCTTGCATCGGCTTTCCGTCTCCGGCCCCAACGCGGCTGGAGTCGTGCTCGTGCTGTGCCCGTGCGGTGCGGTGCCGGGCGAGCTGGTCTACTCGGCGGCCGGGCCAGTTTCACGCTGGGCTGGATGCGTGCGATTTTTTTTTTCGAACTCGGGATGCGTGCGATTTATCCATAATGGTACAGTTAAGAAGTCGATGTCTCCCGCCGTTCACTCTCGCATGCATCGTTCGTTCAGCGACCCTATCTACTTGTCTCGTCCACGTACCAGAAGCTCGCTGCGTCGTCTCCTCCCTGCGTCGCCGTGCCCATCCGCCCCACCCACTTCGCCTCGCCGCCGCCGGTCTCTCGTAGCGTGGCGCCCCCATCCCTCCTGGCCTCCTCAGCGCCGCATTTCCCACCGGGCCCAGTCTGCCTCGTCCGCCCCCACCGCGCTATCTCCTCGTCACGATCGGCCCGCTCGCTACGACCGCCTCCACGATGGATGCTCCAGCAAGCAGGCAGGGGACGAGATTTGTGCGACGCCACGCCGGCCAGCGAGTTGCCCGTGCCGCTGCCGCACAGCGAGGTCCATGCGCCACCATCGACCTCCACGTCGGCGTGTCTCCATTCGTCCAAGAAAAACCCATGTTGCAAGAGTATATTTCAAATGTTTCAGATGTTTCGTCTAGATGTTGCAAGTATTTCATCTTGATGTTGCAAAAGTAGATCAGAATATTACACATGTTGTAGTGGCTATACACGTATGTTTCAAATGTATGTTCCAAATGTTTCTATGTTTGCAAGTGTTTCATTTGGATGCTACATATGTTTTTACACATATGACGTGTTTTCAGGTGTTTTTTTGCAAGTGTTTCATACGCATGTTTTGAGTGTTTCAATTGTTTCATACGTATGTTGCAAATGTTTTATTTCGATGTTTCAAAAGTAGATATGGTGTTGCAACTAGTGTTTCAGAGAGTTTTTTTTTATTTTAACACTTTTTGAAAACTAATTTTAAATCTAACATGGTCGATTTTTCAAAAAAACTAACATTTTTGGCCGCGCCTATTGCCCTGGCGCGGCCAAATGCCTGTGCCGCGCCACGCATGGTGGCGCGGCAGAGGGCTGACGTGGCGACAACCGGAATCACTGACCGCTGACGGGACAGGGCCTGCCGCGCCACCGATCTTAGCGCGGCACTGCCGCGTCCTGATCCGTGGCGCGATAGAGCCGAATAAATATCGCGAGCGAGCCCCCCGCCCACCGCCAGCCGCACGCGCCCCGCCGCCGCGCAACGCCCGCACACGGCCGCTCCCGCGCCGACCATGCCCGGCCACTCCCGGTTACTCCGACTCGGATTATGCGGAATGCAAGGTTGAAAGGAAGAGCACCTCAGGCATATGTCAATTATTAGAAAGATCACTTATTTCATGGTCATCAAAAAAGCAAAATAATGTTGCATTATCAACCGCCGAAGCTGAATATATATCCGCGCGGTAGTTATTATGCACAAATACTTTGGATGAAGACCACTTTGAGTGATTTTGGAATCAAGTTTAAGAAATTGTCATTGCTATGTGACAATAAGAGTGCAATCAAGTTGACCAACAATCCGGTTCAACATGCAAGAACAAAGCATATTGACGTCCGTCACCATTTCATAAGAGATCATCAACAAAAAGGGGATATTTGCATTAAGAGTGTAGGCACCGAAGATCAACTTGTCGATATATTCACCAAGCCATTGGATGAGAAAATGTGTTGTAAGCTAAGGAATAAGTTGAACATATTGGATTTCTCAAATATGTGTTGATGCACCCCCACTTATATGACATGCCTCTCATTCGAGCAATCCAAGGTAAAAGTTGATTGGCATGGCATACATCCTTGCTAAGGATATGATTAGTGCATCTAGTCATCTCTCAATTTTAATAGGCTCATTCATGAAAATCAAATGAATTTGATATTTGTATGGTATCGCTATTGCTTCTATACTTGACTTGATCTAGTGGTAGCATATGACATGTTTATGTGCTTATAAACCTAGTGTTTAATCTAGAAAATGAGCTCTAAGTGTTTAACTCAACATGGTACAAGATAACCCTTATTTGAAGGTGTGAAGAAGCTTGTCCTTGGATCAAACCGAGTTAAATGTCTTTGGCAAGTATTCTAGATTGAATCAAATTTGGGAAAAATGCTCCTCACCCCATTGATTGACATTGATAATCTCAACAATTCTACTTTTTGAACCTTTGTGGTCATTGATGACAAAGAGGAAGAAAAACAAAGATATTAATGATATTAGTACATGGGGAGAAAAACAAAGATATTAATGTACTAAGATGATGAAAAGACAACAAAGGGAGAAAGAAATAAAGATATAAGTGATAGGGGGAGAACTTGATATAGTGGGAGAGATATGACAAGAGATATGACAAAGGAAAGTGATCAATTAAAATTTTGAGCACACAAGTAGGGGGAGCAAGCTTATGAACTTGTATGATACATTTGAATGTACATTTCATATGTTTGCTTGCATGGCACAAGTTTTAAATTTCAATATTCATGCTTGTATGGTGTATGCTAGTTATAGATTTGAATGAAGAAATAAAAATCTAGCATGCATAAGTTTATCTAGTGATTTCATTTCCAAGTGTTTCCAAGTGGTATCGAGCTAGCCATGGTGCTAAGGATGGTATAATGGTGCACTCTGATTGGTATCACGCTTCAAAGGTCTATCTTTTATACCTTAGCATCATTTGGTAGATGATGAGGACATGGCACCTTCGGATATGAATAATGATTATAAGGTGAGCTCGTTCCTATATTTGCATAGTGGCTTTGGTTATAATTCACTTGGTTCCATATGTACATGTCACTATTTGATTGTAGGTTCAAATGTGTTTCATAATGGAAGTTCATCAAAGTTAAACTTTCGGTTCATTGGTAGCCCGACAGTGCCTCATTGGGAAGGCCATAACTCATCCATTTGGAGTGCGATCGAGGTCAATGAGCACTTGATGGAAAGCTTGTTTGATAAGCTTTCAAATAGATCTAGTTCCATCTCAATATCATGTCGGCAAGGCCTCCAAATCACCAATATATTTTATCGCTGTTTCTGCTGGGAGCTACACTGTCGTTATGGGCTTGTTATTCATCCTTGGGACCCTGGCCCAAGTGGGAGCACACCCCAAGGACTTGGAGAACTCACCAAGAAAGCCCTTGGACGTTCTCCTCCTTGGCCACAACCTTAGGAGGCCAGTAAGGACGTCCAAGCCAAGCCAGAGGCTCAGTCCAATCCGAGTTCGAGTCTGCCTCGGCCGTCAGGACTAGTCTGCAATAAAACGAACGCTCAGGACGCATCCAAACTCCATTTTCGATAATCCATATATGGATGGAAAGCTAATTTGATAAGGAAGCCAATCCAAGTGGTTTCATGTTAAAACCTCTTCGGAATCAACGGAAATAGTCAAAACAAGTTAGCGTCCAGAATCTGCCAGGGTGCTGCGACACCTACTTTTGGTCCGTTGGACCGTGTATCGTGTTTGGGCCCATTAGGGGGCGCATCCACGGTAGGCGATGACCCTAAGACCTTTATAATCATATGCCACCACCATCATTAGGTTTTGGGTTTTGCTTAGATTAATCTGTCATTGAACAGTTGCCGTTATCGGTTTGCAAGACCCCAACTTCCAGTGCTTAATCATTCATCTGCAATTGTCACTTTAATTGAGTTGCTTTTTATCTTGTTCTTGCTTGTGTTCTTCGATTCGCAGTAGGGATTAGCCTTCTTGGTGAGGTCAACCGGATTGTGACACGGTTGATAACCAGAGGAGACGTGGTGCTAAGGTTGCAGGGTTCGGATCTTTATAATCTGAAACCAGATCGGTGTGTCGCTCTCCAAACAAATCGTTGTTTATCTTGAACCTGACGGAAGATCGGGATCCCCGTCTCCATTAAGTGGTAATCAGAGCTAAGGTATACCATCAGGTTCACTTTTATTCCCTAGTTTGAGAGTTTCGCATTCGTCCTATAGTCTAGTGCCATACTTTTATTTCCTATCTTAGAACCTTCCACGCCATAGCCTTTGCATATTTCAGTTTCAGAGTTCACTTTGTTGAGTTTATGTCCTAGGTCAAAGTCTTGTTGCTGGTTTAGATTGTGTTTTTTTCTAGTTTGTGTTGATCCCTTCACCCGCCGCTATTCCGTATCACCATCGGTTTGCATCTTGTGTCCACTAAATCCCTGATTCGAGCAGCATCCTTAAAACAGTCATAACTTTTGCATCCGAACTAGAAACAGGAAAAATTTTATATCTACGGAGAACGCAAGAAAATTTTAGATCTATTTCTTCCCAGCATAGCTGGGTTTGCAAAAATTAGATTTGCGAAATTCGATTAGAAAAATTGAGTTTCTGGGCCCACAAGTTTTGGTATGCTTTTTAGAGCTCAGTCCTAATTTTCTATAGGCCACATCTTTTATTCAATTGAGCTCAAAATTTTTGTGGTTTATTCTTGTGTGCTCCTTGCTGAGAAAAAAATATCAAAATAGCAAATGCAAGAAAAAAAAAGATTGGACAAAAAAAATAAAAGAAAAAAATAGTAAAAAAGAATAGAAGATATCGAAAAGGAGCACATAAGGAACACTCAATAGCTCTATTGTTTGTGGTACCTTTTGCCTTGTTCATATCCGTTGCTACCTTTAATACTTGTTTTCTTTCATCCTTGTTTCCTCTCTTGTTTATCACAACTGGTGATAGAAACATGTATAGGCCAGCAACTAGGACAAGTGCTCTAGACATTTATTCAATATTACTGTCTGTCACTGACTTGTGTGCCACATATATATATTTTTTTTCGTGCCTCCCAAGCTCCACATATATACTTCAGATCAGTACAGAAAAAAGATCCTTGCAATCTTGGTACCACTGCCTCACAGGTATCACGAACCAGCCGCCGGTTGTACCGCCCACTGCTTGCATTGGTAAGAACTTTATAAGAGCTTGGTAAGACGCTTCCACTTGCTGTCAAAAATGACACCACTGCAACCACGTAGTCATTTGATAGAGATAATATTTTTGTATTGTCTTTTGCTATCTTCTAATAATGACAGGTTGTTCGTATCCACCGACTTATGATGGTATAGGTGCTGATGAGTACATGGAGTGGGAAATTGCCATCGATAACATATTTGCTACTCGCTTTATGTGTTTAAGGAGGAAGGTAAAAATGCAGCTAGTGTTTTGCTACATTTTGTTTTATCTTGGTGGGAGTCTTTAGATCCTTCTGATAAGCCTCAAACTTGGAATGATATGAAACTTCTTATGCGAGAAACCTTTGTTAATCCACCTCCTGTTTTGACTTCATATGATGAGGTGCACCATTTAGAGGAAGAGTCTGTTGTTATTCCTCCTACTATGCCTAACCTTTTGTAGGACAATGTAGAAAAGAGCAAGGATGACGTGACAGAAAATGAGAAGCTCACAGCCTCATGTAAAAATTTAGAACCATCAACTATTACCCCTGCTGAACATGAGAGCAAAGGTAATGCCCATGATGCTAAACTCACATAAGGTGAGAGTTCTCTTGATATGCTGAATTTTTCCACCAATCATACTATGATAGAGCAAATTTTAGTAGAGCATTCGCTTGATTTACCTTTGTCACAAGATGATTTGCTTGATGTTTCTTTTGACGAAGATGACTTGCATGATGATATTTATGTTATACCCATGCAATCATTGAAGAATGATCACACTATATGTGTGCTAAAAATGAGCACTTGTGCTGAAAATAGACTTGTTATTCATAATGCTAGTGAAGTTGATGAGCTGAAATTGTTGTCTTCTTTAAATACTTTGGGTTACATTGAATTTGATGTTCCGTGTAATCTTAGTTCTTTAGAGGAGAAACTTTATGCATATGCTGATTTGCCATGGTTCTCTAGACATACATATCATTTTATTGGAAAATATAATTATAAAGGAGAGTATATGGTGCATCGTGTCTGTATTTGTTCAAATCTGAAATCTCCTTATATTGTGCAAAAGTATGATCAACCAAAGGATTGCAATTGCTATAATCTTGTCATGTCAAGTTCCCCTAGTTTTGTTATAAAGAAATATGTTAAATTTCAAGAAGGAGAGCAATGTTGGCTACTACCGACAACTTGTCCACCAGCTAAGCTCAAACCGAGGATGGTTTGTTGTCAAGAAGGGGAGGATGATGAGGACATGGCACCTTCAAATACGAACAATGATTATAAGGTGA
The DNA here is from genome assembly GCF_019320115.1 of Miscanthus floridulus. Lineage (NCBI taxonomy): Eukaryota > Viridiplantae > Streptophyta > Magnoliopsida > Poales > Poaceae > Miscanthus > Miscanthus floridulus. The sequence goes on along the minus strand of NC_089587.1, from coordinate 95,983,856 downwards.
GCTCGTTCCTACATTTGCATAGTGGCTTTGGTTATAATTCACTTGGTTCTATATGTACATGTCACTATTTGATTGTAGGTTCAAATGTGTTTCATAATGAAAGTTCATCAAAGTTAAACTTTCGGTTCGTCGGTAGCCCGACAGTGCCTCATTGGAAAGGCCATAACTCATCCATCCGGTGTGCGATCGAGGTCAATGAGCACTTGATGGAAAGCTTGTTTGATAAGCTTTCAAATAGATCTGGTTCCATCTCAATATCACATCAGCAAGGCCTCCAAATCACCAATATATTCTATCGCTGTTTCTGCTGGGAGCTACACTGTCGTTATGGGCTTGTTATTCATCCTTGGGACCCTGGCCCAAGTGGGAGCACACCCCAAGGACTTGGAGAACCCACCAAGAAAGCCCTTGGACATCCTCCTCCTTGGCCACCACTTTAGGAGGCCAGCAAGGACGTCCAAGCCAAGCCAGAGGCTCAGTCCAATCCGAGTTCGAGTCTGCCTCGGCCGTTAGGACTAGTCTACAATAAAATGGACGCCTAGGACGCATCCGAACTCTGTTTTCGATGATCCATATATGGATGGAAAGATAATTTGATAAGGAAGCCAATCCAAGTGGTTTCACATCAAAACCTCTTCGGAATCAATGGGAATAGTCGAAACAAGTCAGCATCTAGAATCTGCCAGGGTGCTGCGGCACCTACTTTTGGTCTGTTGGACCGTGTATCGTGTTTAGGCCCATTAGGGGGCGCGTCCAGGGTAGGCGACGACCCTAAGACCTTTATAATCATATGCCGCTGCCGTCATTAGGTTTTGGGTTTTGCTGAGATTATTCTGTCAAGAACAATTTCGCCGTTCATCGGTTTGTAAGACCCCAACTCATGAGATTAATCATACATCTGCAATTTGGTTGCAATCTTTCTTGTTCTTGCTTGTGTTCTTCGTTGCGCAGGTAGGGATTAGCCTTCTTGGTGAGGTCAACCTGATCCGTGACTCGGTTGATAACTAGAGGAGCTGTGGTGCTAAGATTGCAGGGTTCGATCTTTTGATCTGAAGCCAGATCGGTGTGTTATTCTCCGCCACAACGATAGTTACCATCACCTGATGGAAGATCAAGATCCCTGTTCCCAAGGAGGAGGACGTCCAAGGGCTTTCTTGGTGGGTTCTCCAAGTCCTTGGGGTGTGCTCCCACTTGGGCCAGGGTCCTAAGGATGAATAACAAGCCTATAACGACAGTGTAGCTTCTAGCAGAAACAACGATAGAATATATTGGTGATTTGGAGGCCTTGCCGACATGATATTGAGATGAAACCAGATCTATTTAAAAGCTTATCAAACAAGCTTTCCATCAAGTGCTCATTGACCTCGATCGCACTCCGGATGGATGAGTTATGGCCTTCCCAATGAGGCACTGTTGGGCTGCCGACGAACTAAAAGTTTAACTTTGATAAACTTCCATTATGAAACACATTTGAACCTACAATCAAATAGTGACATGTACATGTGGAACCAAGTGAATTATAACCAAAGCCACTATGCAAATGTAGGAACAAGCTCACCTTATAATCATTGTTCGTATCCGAAGGTGCCATGTCCTCATCAGTAGATATTGTCTCCTATATTTTCTATCTAAGCATATGTGCAAGCTATAATCCAAACTCTTAGCACATATGTAGGGGGAGCAATTGCTACCATTTGGGGTTCATAAAACTTGTCCATATCCTTTTACACATGGTAAATATGCTTGGGCAAGCAACATGGATTCAATTGAATTTTAATTTATATCTTTGTGAAAGGGTTGTCATCAATTACCAAAAAGGGAGAGATTGAAAGCTCTAGTTTGGTTTTGGTGAATTGATGAAACCCTAAGTGCTAACCTAGTTTTTCAAGTGATCATGAGATAGGTAGCACATTCCAAGTGATGAAGAAAATGAAGACCATGATATGATGATGGTGATGCCATGGTGATGATCAAGCACTTGGACTTGAAAAGAAGAAAGAGAAGAACAAAAGGCTCAAAGCAAAGGTATAAATGGTAGGAGCTATTTTGTTTTGGTGATCAAGACACTTACAGAGTGTGATCACATTTAGGTTTGATAGCCGTACTATTAAGAGGAGTGAAACTCATATCGAAATGCGGTTATCAAAGTGCCACTAGATGCTCTAACTCATTGCATATGCATTTAGGATCTAGTGGAGTGCTAACACCCTTGAAAATGTTTGTGAAAATATGCTAACACATGTGCACAAGGTGATACACTTGGTGGTTGGCACATTTGAGCAAGGGTTAGGAACTTCACCGGTGGAGTGTCCGCTCGTTGAGTGCGGACAGTCCAATGATGCCACCGGCCCCCTAAACTCAGGTGAGTGTGGGCACTGTAAGTGATCGGATGCTGGTCTCTGAAGGACCAGTGCATTCGGTCAGTAGCAGTAGAAGAAGTGTAGCGTCGGTCGTCGACCGGACGTTGACGCTGAAACGACCAAACGATGGCTGGCTGTGTCCGGTCACACTGACATAGTCTGCACAGGGGAAACGCCAAGTGATCGAATGTTGGGTGAGTCCGATCAAGCATGACTGGACGTCCAGTCATGAAAAGTCGTCTCTAGATGCTTACTAGAAACAACCGGACGCTGGGGTTCAGCGTCCGATCACTTTGAGCTGCTGCGTCTGGTCATCATTTGACCATTGAGATCAGGTGATCAATATTTGAAGAGAGGGGACACATGGTACGCATCGCGTGACTGGACGCTAAGGTCCAGCGTCCGGTCAATATGACCAGAGCGTCCGGTCACCCCGTGTTATGCCCAGTGAAGGGGTACAACGGCTCTATTTCGTGGGGGCTTCTATTTAAGCCCCATGGCTGGCTCAAACTCATGCTCTTGGCCATTTGTATTGACATAGCAACCTTGTGAGCTTAGCCAAAGCCCTCCCACTCATCTCCATTATTGATTCATCATCTTTGTGAGATTGGGAGAGAATCCAAGTGCATTGCTTGAGTGTTTGCATCTAGAGGCACTTGGTGTTCATGTTTTGCTGTGGGATTCGCTTGTTACTCTTCATGGTTGCCGCCACCTAGATGGCTTGGAGCAGCGAGGATCATTGAGTGGAGGGTGGTGATTGTCTCCGGCTCCGATCATGGTGATTGTGAGGGGTTCTTGACCTTTCCCCGGTGAAGAGCCAAAAGGTACTCTAGTAGATTGCTCGTGGCTTGTGTGATCCTCATCTTGTGTTGGTTGTGCAGCACCCTATCGAGGGTTTGGCGTGTGATGCCAAGTAGCGCGTGAACCTCCAAGTGAGTGAATCGCCACAACGAGGAGTAGCTTGTTGGCAAGCAAGTGAACCTTGGTAAAAAATCATTGTGTTCATCATTTGATTCTGAGGTGATTGGTCTTTATTGGTATTCATTCTTGTGATTGATTGGCTCTTTCCTCGACATGACGGTATAAATAAATTGCTCACTCTCTTTACTTTACCATAAACTAGTTGTCAAGCTCTTTACCGAGTTGTGAGAGCTTGTTAGTTTGGTTAGTGTGGCTCTTTAGCTAGCTTTTGAGAGCACACTAACTTAGTGTAGTGTCTTTGCTATTGTGTGGTTAGAAACTATATAAACTAGAATTGAGATAGGTGGCTTGCTATTTTAGTAGGCTAGTGCAACACTTGCTTCGTCTCATAATTATCTAATCGGTTTGTTAAGTGTTGTTGTAGAAATTTTAATAGGCTATTCACCCCCCTCTAGCCATTAGGACCTTTTAGAGGGGCTAAGTTTTGTCGCTTGCCTCGATCGCTCGGGCTTGAGAGACATGCTTGGTGAGCTCGCTAACGGGTATGATCGAGTGGAATCCGGGTCCGTCGTTCATGATGGGGTCGACATAGCCCTCTTTTGACATTCCACTGCTCCTTCACCTGCAACCCGGTAGATGTGTGGGTTGTTCCAGAGACTGACCTGGGTGGCCTACTAGCCTCCCCTCGATGGAGATTCTATGGCTTGGGGAGAGGTTTAGGATCGAATGAGAAAGTTGAGATGACCCTATCTGCTTTGGGGTAGACTGGGCGAGGGCCGCATGGGGCTCATCTATGTTTTCTCCCCAGGCTTTATTTGACATGGGGCAGTCTCGAGCCCTTCGTGGGCCGGCCTTTGAACCCCGATCAGTCATTGCTCATGTTGAATGAGGCAACTACCACTTCGTGATGCAACACAGAGCGTTGTGATGCATTTCACTACATGTGCGATGCCTTAGTTCCCGAGCCCCCAAGCGGTTTAGGGCTCGAATCGTCTTGGGGCATGAGCTTATGGAATGAATGTGTGTATGGATGTATGAAATGATTATAAAGAAATAGCGGAAGTCGGTAGTGTTACCTTGATGACTCGAGTGACCGGGTTTGAAGAGCTCTAATTGGAAATGTTCGACTAAGACCTATGCTCGTTGTTCATGATGGAGTCGGCATAGCCTACATGGGGGGCATCCCTTTGCTCCTTACCTATCTCTCGGCGTGTTTTTCAGAGTCGTTTGATCGACTTAGGAAGCCTGATGGTTTCTCCTGGCGGAGATCCCGTTGTTTGGGTTTTTTCAAGTCCCGCCTAGGGAGGCAGAGAGCCGCCTGCGCATGGTGACGCTTTGGTTTTCATGCCTGGCGTGCGATAGTGGTGGGCCATACCTAGGCCACATCCTGTCTAACCAGGCACCATTCCATCTAATCAGGCACCGTTCCATCGGTCAGTGTGCATCCCATCGTATCCCATCTGCATTAAATGAGAAAGGGAGAGGGTTTTTCGCTCCATCGTTTTGACCTTCCCGATCGGCGCACCTTCCCTAACTGATGCACCCTTTTCCTTAAGTAGGAGAAGGGAGAAGGTTTTTGCCCTGTTCCTTCGCCTATTCCCCATCTGCCACCACCTCTCATTTTCCTTCTTGCCGAGAGCATTTTTGAGAGACACAGCGGTTCCTAGGAAAGAAAAGGGAGATGGCGAGAGAGAGGAAAAAACTCACAAATCCTTTCACAAACTCGGAGCGAGATGTCAGACTAGGGGTCATCCACTGTGAGGGAGTTGGTGCTGAAGGCCTTCGCCGTGAAGGGGTTTCTACCACCAAAGGAGGTGGCACACTAGAGGGCTCCTGAGAGAGAGGAGTTCCTACAACCTCGGCCCAGCGAGGTGGTTTCCTTTCTCGTCTTCCATGAGCACAGGTTAGGATACCCCATGCACTAGTTCCTATGTGGGCTCCTCAATGAGTGGGGTCTAGAGCTACAACACCTCAATCCAATAGGGGTGCTGCATATCGCCAGCTTCATCATCGTCTGTGAGGCCTTCCTTGAGATGGAGCCGCACGCGGACTTCTTCTAGCAGTTGTTCTCTGGGTGAGCTTTGCCGGTGGAGAATCCGCCTGAGGCCGCATCGGTGGGGGCTTCGCCATGTAGAGAAAACTAAGCGCGGGGGGCTTGTATCCCACGTACATCTCCTATGACTCCAACCAGGGGTGGCATGGGGAGTGGTTTTATATCAGGAGCCTAGTGGAGGTGCCATTCCCGGCATTCACCGGTGGGAGGCCGGAGAGGTGGGATAGTTAGTCATGGGGCCCTTCCCGTTGAGAGAAGAAGAAGGTGGAGATCATTGAGGAGGAGCTCTAGAAGCTCATGCGGCGTGGCCTTGACGGGGTGTGGGTGTTCCACACCCTCTACCACCGCTGGGTTGCTCCATTGGCGGAGAGGTCACAATCGATGTGGAGGTACGGCAGCTCGTCAGACCCTGATTGTGCGTCGCCAGAGGAGCTGCCAGATGATGAGGTTTGGAGTTGCCTCGACTGGGTGCTGCAGGTGAAGCCCAAAGAGAAGGTCGATGGAAAGCTCAGACCGCTCAACGCCTCGGTGGTGTCCAAATTGGTATGCTCCCTTCTCCTTATTCCATGTTCTTTTCCCCCATTGCTTTTCTGCTTTTTTTTTATTTTGAGTCACCTGTTTTGTAGGGACTTGATGCTTACAAGTCCCAGATGCACCTCCTGAAGGGGCCAGAGGGCACGGATCGGCAGGGCGCCTAGAAGGAGGCGGCGAATGCTAAGAAGAAGAAGAAAGCTGAGGTGGCTCGGTGGAAGTATGAGAAGGAGAAGGAGATCGCCCGACGCATGAAGGCTAGGGAAAATAAGAGCGACGTTGAGTCAGAGCTTGAGTTGGAGGATCCCACAGAGGTGGATGACATGATTTTCTCCAAGGAGGAGGAAAGCTGGGAGGTTGTTGTGACCTCAGCGGAGCATCGTGACCCTATGACGATGTCTGCTGGCGATGAGCGAGAGTTAGAGAGGCGCGTCGTGGTTCCTGTGTCGAGGAAGCGTGTGGTGAGCGTGGACACCTCTGGTGAATGGGAGGCATAGCGGACGTGGTCATCACGCCCCTCGATGGTGTCACCAGTCTTGTCCCCACCCGCCAGGTGTTTAGGGGAGTGGTCTTACACCCGTGCGTTGGTGGGACCAGTGCCAGTGCGTGACTCATAGTGGGACGATGCCCCGCCTACTGTGTTGGTCGGTGCGTCCCAAGCCGATGGTCGTGGTGACCTGCAAGCCGGGCAGGAGCCGGTTGGGATGACTCCACCCTCGGCTGAAGTGAGGGGCGTGGGTCATAGCCTGGGAGCAGTGCTTGCCCTGCGGGCCCATCGACGCCAAGTCTTGGTTTTAGAGTTGTGTCGCTTACCTCCTGGTATGTTTTTCTTTGTTTCTTTTTGATCTTGCTGTTGAGTATTTTTGAGCCTTTTTAGAGTCTTGGTTTCTTTTCGACGACGAGCGATGAGGGGAACAGGGTGGTGGTGGCGAACCCTTCCCTCTTGGGGTGGTGCTCCCTGGGTCAGTTGCTAGTACGGCGGTAGCGGCGGCGACGGTGCTAGTAGCGAACCCGGTGGTGACAGCGAGGGCTTCGCCGGAGGTGTCCCTTGTGGCCCCTCCTCCACCGGCTGTGGTGGAAGAGGAGAGGGAGACCGAGCACCCTACCTCACTAGGCAGAGTGCTGCATGGCTCACCCTCATGGTCAGAGCTGAAGGCACCAGAGGGAGACGTGGCCGGGACAGAGTCAGAACGCCCATCGGTGGCTCGTGAAACCAAGGTATTGTGGATCCCTTCTGACAATGAAGCGAATGACATGGTGGAGCTATCGACGCTGTCGCGGGAACTGGCAGTGGTTCGATCAGAGGCTAGGCCCTCCGGTAGGCTAGAGAAGGGTGACCTAGAGTGGCCCTGCCCCAAGGACCCATCAAAGGTTCGGTTCGTCCTTCAAGATTCCTAGGAGTGTCAGCTCTAGGACATCCTTTGGAGGAAATGACTCGCCGTGGAGTCTGATCTCGCCAAGCTATCAGTGAAGCTTGAGGACGCCCAGGAGCAGGTTAAGTCCACCTAGTAGTTGGTCAAGGTCAACCTGCAGCTCACCATGGAGGTGAGTTTCCCATGTTTGTCATTGACCTCTTAGTCTTTTGTTGGTTGCCTCAACATGCTTGCTTCTTGTTTTTGTAGGGTCTGTAGGAGATGTTGTCCTGCAAGTCTCATTTCCTCTAGACGAAGAATGCCTAGATAGCCGAGCTTGACCGTCAGCTAGAGTCCGCCCACCGTGAGTCCTAGGACCAGGCGACCAAGGTGACCACAGTGCGAGCAGAGGAGCAGCGTGAGGCAAAGCGGGCGACCGCCACTGAGTAGGGGCTTGAGGCGGCGAAGGCTCGCCAGGCGGAGACCAATGTAGGGCTATGGAAATCCCTAGCAGACACCGAGGTGGTGCTCCAAAAATCCCTAGAGACCCTTGAGTTAGAGTGGAACGCCTTGGAGTTAGAGCGGAACGCCCTAGAGTCGGCATGAAAGACCCTAGAGTCAGAGTGAAAGGCCCGGTCGGAGGCAGACCAGAAAGTGCTCATGCTTCAAGGTCGGGTGATGGGGACAAAGGAGGCGAACTCCCGGCTACGTGAGCAGGTGGCCCGGCAGGCGAAGGGACTCTTTGCCCTCAAGAACTTCTGCCTCGGTACATACCTTTTCTGTTTTTCGTCATGTTGGTTTTTTCCTTTAGCTTATTTCTGAGCTTGTCGCCCTTTTTCCAGAGTTGGGCGGAAAGGTGAAGTCATTGGAGCGGGACTTAGAGACGGCCAAGGCTACTTTTGGTTGGAATGCAGAGGCGCTGGTGTGGCAGAACCGCCTAATTTAATACCTCATAGGAGTGCTTGTCTTCCATTAGAGACTAAGCACCCGAGGGAGAACAATAAATTACTCGATTCCGTCGGGCACACCCTAGGGGAGAACCCAAAAATCCACATTTTTGCCATCAGGATCACAAATGAGAGAATAAAGCTTACATCATTCGTAACCATTTCTTACATCACTTTTAATACAACATTAGAGTATAATATTTATTAATATAACAGCGGAATGAAATCATATTATCAGAGTTATAAATAATTTAATTAAATAGTGGAATAGAAACATGTGAATAGAGTTACAGCGGAAATAAACATCTATTAATGACATGATGAAGTATTGATATATAACTACAACAACAGATTATGAAACTTTCATTTATAAAAGCGTTTGGTGAGAGTTATAAATAGCAACTACGATCGCAGCGTAAAGGAAATCCTCTCTGAGCCCACCAGGAGGAATCCACACACAAAGGTCAGCTCAAGCCTCCACCTGTTACCTACAACAGGGGAATAAAACCCTGAGTACTCAATTGTAGTCAGCAAGACTTACCCGACAGGAGAAAAGAAAAGACTCCAAGGATATGCAAGGTTATCTGGCTTGTGGGTTTATTGCATTTGTAGGAAGCATTACTAAGCGTGTGTCTGTATGCTCGATTTTTATTAATAGCCGCATTGGTTCATTAACTAACCATTCTATGTAAGCACCTGTGCTACTTTCAAGCAGGTGGTAAGCAATCTAATTACCTTTGTCCATCTTCCATCTTTCAGTTCTTACTATGATGCTAAACCGTAGACAAGCCGTACCGGATAGCCCGGCGATTCGCGAATCAATGCCCCCAGCTGGGTACCCCAAAAACACACGCCCCGCTTGTACCCCGGGCACAAGCAGGACCAACCCATCACTTTCCTATCCTGGGTGTCCAGGTCCCCATCCAAACTAGGACTCTAAGCCCCCGCCCATGAGTCCCGGACTCAGTGCGGTGCAAGGACCTCCTCCACCAAAATAAAACCCTAACAGTCGGCCCGGAAAGAGCCAGATCCGTGACAAGAGAGCAACAAGTCTTTCAAGCGCTCATACACAAGTATGTGCTCAGGATAATAAGTGTGTGACCTGCCCAGAGTCATATGCAACGATCGGTCCTTAACCGACCAGACAGGGAAAAACGGTGTAACCAAGCTATGACCCACCTCCGCGGCGACACAACTTCTTACACCCACCAATACCCAAACCATATCTCTGCCCGGTCACCATTTTCCTTTCCACCATTTTCATATTTTCCAAGTGATAGTAATCCAATAATAATATATTTCCTATCTCTCACGAGTGATAGGCAATCACTCGACTTCTATCAGAGTCCTGTAGCATAGCATTCTACACGATCCCGTCATACTAGTAAGACTCATAGCAATAAAGATGTATATGCAAGTGAGTTTCATTCAACTCCTTAAAACTTAATGCACAAATATAATTTAAACTATAGAAAATAGGGGTTATGCATTGGGGCTTGCCTGGGTAAGATATATTAAAAAGTTAGTGTCTGCATCTTCAGATCATCCACCATCAACTGGATAGAAGGCCCATTGCAGCATCTCCTGGAGAGAATACCAGTACATCATCTTTGGATTCCCAATCATCCTTCGATCGATCCATTGATCCATCATCGTACCTATATGATACGCTGAAAGGTCCTAATATGGCTAGAGGGGGGTGAATAGCCTATTTAAAAATCTACAAATCAACTAGAGCAATTTGATTAGTATGACAAATAGCATAATATAAACTTGCTCTAGCTCTACAAGGGTTGCAAGCCACCTATCCAACAATTCTAGTTGCAATGATTACTCAGGCACACAAACTTACTATGTAATTACTCACTAAGAGCTCTCAACCTTGCTACTCTAAAGAGCTCAACTAGATGAATGTAAATAATAAGGCAAGCTCTCAATTCTAATTACACTAAAGAGCTTGTGTCAACTAGTTTGCTAGAATGTAAATAAGTGAGTAGGGTGATTATACCGACGTGTAGGGGATGAACCAATCACAAGATGAATATATAGTCAATCACCGGGAGAATGCCAAAGACAAGAGACAATCGATTTTCTCCCGAGGTTCACGTGCTTGCCAACACGCTACATCCCCGTTGTGTCAACCAACATTTGGTGGTTCGGCGACTAAGAGGTGTTTCACAAATCTCGTCCACATGATAGGACACTGCAAGAACTGACCCACAAGTGAGGTAACTCAATGACACGAGCAATTTACTAGAGTTACCTTTCGGCGCTCCGCCGGGGAAGGTACAACTCCCCTCACAATCACCGGAGACGACCACGAACAATCACCAACTCATGCCGATCCTCCACCGCTGCACCGAGCCGTCTAGGTGGTGACAACCACCAAGAGTAACAAGCGAAATCCATAGCGCAACACGAATACCAAGTGCCTCTAGATGCAATCACTCAAGCAATGCACTTGAATTCTCTCCCAATCTCACAAAGATGATGAATCAATGATGGAGATGAGTGGGAGGACTTTGGCTAAGCTCACAAGGTTGCTATGTCAATGAAAATATGCAAGAGAGTGAGCTTGAGCCGGCCATGGGGCTTAAATAGAAGCCCCCACGAAATAGAGCTGTTGTACCCCTTCACTGGGCACACTGCGGGCTGAACGGATGCTCCGGTTAGACTGACCAGACTCTAGACCCAGCGTCCAGTCAACCGATGTATGCCATGTGTCATCCTATGTTCAATAGGAGTCATCTGATCTCAACGGTCATGACATGACCGGACGCGTCAGTTACAAAGTGACCGGACGCTGGATCTTAGCGTCCAGTTGTTTCCAGTAAGGTTCCAAACGTGAGATTTCACGACCAGACGCGTCCGGTCATGCTCGACCGGACTCACCCAACGTCTGGTCACTCAACTTCTCTTCTGTATGCCCTACGTCAGCGTACATCAGCACTGGCCGGACACACCCTGCCAGCGTCCGGTCGCTTTTAGCACCAGCGTCCGATTGAAGACCAAAACACGCGCCCTCTGTTACCACTGACCTGACGCTCCGGTCCAACCAAGGCCAGCGTCTGCTCACTTACAGTGACCTCCAATTTTTCTGTCTAGGACACTAGTGGCACCATCGGACTGTCCACACTCTACGGGCGGACACTCCACCGGTGGAGTTCCTTACTCTTGCTCCCAAACTTCACCACCCTTGATCAAATGTGCCAACCACTAAGTGTATCACCTTGTGCACATGTGTTAGCTTATTTTCACAAACATTTTTAAGGATGTTAGCACTCCACTAGATCCTAAATGCATATGCAATGAATTAGAGCATCTAGTGGTACTTTGATAACCGCATTTCGATACGAGTTTCACTCCTCTTAATAGTACGGCTATCCATCCTAAATATGATCACACTCACTAAGTGTCTTGATCACTAAAACAAAATGGCTCCTACATTTTATACCTTTGCCTTGAGCCTTTTGTTTTTCTCTTTCTTCTTTTCCAAGTTTAAGCATTTGACCATAACCTTGCCATCACCATTGTCATGATCTTTGCCATTGCTTCATCATTTGGAGTAGTGCTACCTATCGCATAATCATCTTGATAAACTAGGTTAGCACTTAGGGTTTCATCAATTAACCAAAACCAAACTAGAGCTTTCATACGCATGCGATGCAATGCAAAGATGTAATTAATCAACTGAAATCGTGACTCATAAAATACGGTGTACGCCTCTCGAGTTAACGGGCTAGTTCTAACGATAACCGTACTTAGCTACGTATCCATGTTGTCGAACAAGGCATTATTTCCCCACAATTGTTTTTAGTTATACAAACCAACGTTGTTCCTTTATTCCTTCTATCTGATTTACTATATTCGGATTAGGACATCATTGCCTATCTAGCAACTAATTATTGCTAGAAATCCACTGTTGAATTTTCAGAGTTAACGCTATTACCAATTTACCATACCAATTCCTACAAGTTTAGTTTTTTGTAATATTAATTATCGCTAATTAATTATATAGCTTCCTAAGAATATTATCCAACTATGTGAACAAAATATACTAGCAGATAGGGCACGATTTTAGGAGCTCGACAAAACTGGTTTCGCTATTTATGTACTTCTATAACCCAAGATATGGCTCTGGTCAATTAAAAGCATTTCTAAAAGCACTTTTAGTGACTAATTAACACAGCATACAAACCTTTATGGACCAGCATATTTTATAGATCTATCATGTAGAGCATCTCATAAAGAAGCTAACAAAACTAGTCTCACTAATTTTTCATACTCCTAGCATGAGATATGGAATTTAGAGGATTAGCACCTAATCTGAAAAATCTACACAGCAAACAACTACACCCTAAGTAAAACGCTAGATGCACCCGAACACGTACCCAACTTGGCCACTGGTTGCACTGACATGCGGGACCCGCTGCCCAAACAGGTCCACCTATCATAGTGAAAGAGAGAGAGAGAGCAGGGTCATCTTCTTCATCTAGACACCGGGAGCAGAGGAGTGGGAGGGGGCATCGGGCCGGTTCCGCCGGTCGGCTGCCAGTGGCCCGGCGGTGGCAGAGGAGCGACGTGGGAGCTGTGCGGCGGTGAGGTGTACCTACGGACACCCGCAGCGTGGCCCATGATAGCCCATGGCGCTACGGCTGTGGCTAGTGAGGCCGGACTAGGTAGCGGCCGAGGAGCTCCGTGGCTCGTCTTACCAGGCATAGCGTGGAGCTCGCGCGAAGGTGGGACAACACGGACAACTCCGGGACAGCGACGACAGCGGACATGGCGACGGGGCGCATCACTGGCACGGTCAGCAGGTGGGACCGCGTGGACGACGGTGGGCAGCGATGGTGCCTGGAGAACAGCTGTCATGGCGCGGCTAGCTTCGGGCGATGCGCTACGGCCCGGCAGCGGAGCTGTGCTAGAGAGGAAACATCAGAGCAGGAGACCAGCACGGGCCAGGGTTGTGCTTGGACGGTGGCGTCGGCATGCAACGGCGCTGGCCAGGTGGCAGAGCAGATGAGAGAACAGAGAGTGAGCAAGGAACGTTGGGCGACTCTGCTCAAGGCTCCACGAGCGATGGCCATGACTGCTGCTCTTCTCGAGTCGGACCAATCATGGGCGAACCAGGTCCAGGCGACCATGGCTAGAGCATGCGCGAGCAGCACGAGAGAGAAACAAGGAGGGACGCCGATGTTGCAGTTCGGCGCAAGGCCACGGCGATGCGAGACGCGGAGGTGGAACGGTCCAGCGCGGCCGCGGAAACTCACGCACGCGGGCATATGATGGCCAGCGGCGATACTCGCACCCGAGGCACGCGACCATGGTGGACGGAAGCTGTGTGCGGCCATGGCGGCTGACTGCGGAGGAGAAGGAGAGCGATAGAGCGCAAGACGCGGCTGGGCAAGCTGTCTATGAGCAGAGCCGTGGCGACGCTGCGGGACTCGGGCTCGACGACTGCGGATGCTGTAGCTGCGGACCAGCACGGACCCTTGGGGCATGACAGTGTGGCCATGGTATGTGCTGCGGGCAACGGATTGGCGTGGGCCAGAGCGGGCGCTTGTGCATGGTCAGCAGCAGAAAGGGAAGGGGCGGCACTACACGGGAGCGCGCGCGAGCAGTGCGAGAAAAGAAAGGGAGAAGGGGTGCCGGTGCCCGCGTGTAGGAAGGAGGCGAACATAGAGGCAGCACGGCTTCTAGGCTTAAGCCGCGCTAGGGTAGCAGTAGCAGCCTGATCTCGGCACAATGACAGGCAGCACCGGAGACGAACAGGGTAGCCAAGAAAGCAAAGACAGGGAGACAAGAATGTTGGAACTCGCGAATTGGAGCCTTGCTCGCTGGCTACGGAGACAGTAGAGGTAGGGAGTGGTCATGGCGTGTCAGTGGTTCGACAGCTGCCAACACTCATAGAACATGAGAGGACAAGGCTATGCACAGGATAGGCTGTGGAGTCATGTGCCCTTGTCAACGGGGAACAGAGAAATACCCGGCCAGACTTTTACGTAAAGGAGTAGTAGAAATACCTGCTGCTGCTAATCGTAACGTGTGTATATATATACACATGCATACATATATATATATACATACATATATATATATATAACGATTTACTACTTTCGTCAGTTTACAACGTCTCGGCACAAGAAAATTTCAGCAACTCAAATTTAAATTTGATTCAAAAGCTATATATATATATGTATATCGTTCTATTTATGAATGGGTTTTATTTTATTTATAACGTTGCTTTTCATGCTTAATCTAATAGAACGAACCGTTTGCTATCGATTGGCTCGAATTGCCGTTCGACATTCCTAATTATTTCTACGCCCGACGTGATTCAACTTGAGTGTTTACTTTAGTCCGCGAACTCAGTCACACTGGATTCGCGTATCGCGTCGAATATGTTTTAAATAAAAAATCCGAGAAACTCGTTTCGAAAACTTTACTGAGGCCTAAATCGCGGCGCTAAAAAGGATCATAACACTGGGGTGTTACAACCAACCCCCCTTAAAAAGAATCTCGTCCCAAGATTTGAAACTGGAAGCAAAAAGGGGAAACATGATTACATTTCGTAGATCAGGGATTACACGAAAGATTACACGACTTCGAATACTAACCCACATGGGGATCTAGGGATACATGGTTAAGAACAACTTGGTACAACCGAGACTTACTCCCAAAGGTGGGATAAACGAGGGCAATGGAGAAATAGCAGGAAGATGATTATCCAAAACACGGCGTAACACCAATAGATCCAGAAACAGTCGACTGAGAAATAAAACATCGCGAACCCTAAGATTGACTACCAATAGGGAACTTGAACTTCTTCGATGAACCAGATCCTTCCTTCATCTCAGATCACACCATCACCTCAGACTAACAAACCTAGCTTCACAACATCGACTGGATTTTGTAGCTCTGATGTGAATGTGAGAGGAATGGGGATGAAGAAGAAGAGCAAGGACCAAGGGTATTTTATAGAGGCAAATGAAGAGGGGAAGCAACACACCAGAGGCGGATGCAGTGGGGATGGGATACACAGATGATGCATGCTATGGAGATAAGGTTGGAAACATGGCGTGCTTCCTACGCGAGCGGCGGGGGGGAATAAAGGAGAGTAGAGGAGGTCCGCTCGACGAGGTAGGTGTGTGGGCGGTCGGGTCACCAAAAGAAGAAGGAAAAGAGAGGGACAGGGGGATCTAGTACGAGGGACAAGGTGTGAGAGTCGAGAGCAGACCGGATGCTGGGGAAAAGGAGCAACGCACAATGCACAAAGACGGTGAGCACTGCACGATGCCACGACCATGCAAAAATGGGGAGCTAAAGTCTCGATACAGACAACGTTCATAGGACATGCGGCGAAATGACCCAGCATGCGTAGCGGTCAACTAAGCACAGGGCTTTGGACAAGACGTCCACTCAGACTTTTACGACTATCCACGGCTAACCTTCCGTTACTACTCTTCTTTTGCTTTCCTTCCTTGACCACATCTGTCTTTTCTGTAAACCTAGATCATGTCATACTTTCTTTCTCCAAACCATCTCTTGTTTACCTTGAGAGAAGACTTCTGCATCACCCCATTGTGGATTTCCTGTTTGAACACCTGAACATTTCCAAGGAGATTTTTTTAAAACAAATGGTATGGCGGTGTAACTTGGTAACGGTACTTGATTAACAACCTCGATACCAGCGTGTGCCGAGCAGCGTCACATGTGGCAGCTGTTCCATGCCGAGCCCTCGGTTTCGTCGCAGCACCATAAGCTTTTAACCAGTCAACTATTACCAACTTACATGCCATAAAGGCGGTGGGGTCATAGACCATAGAGTAAGGGGTATCGTAAAGGGAAAAAATTCAACAACAAAGGTTTCCCTCCACAACATGGGACAAGGAATTCAAATCCAATGATGGATTTATTTTTTTAAAAAGATTCAAGTGTTTTGTTGGGACATCCACAATTAGCCGATACAGTGTCCTATATTATCCAATCATGGCTGATCTGCTGGTATCTAAATGGCAACTTCTCTTGTAACTCACTTAACATCACCCTTGAAAACTTGGATCACGTCTAACAAGACTTTAAAGTAAATGAACGCAATAAACACAGCAAAATAATTAAAATGCATGTTCCAATGATCTTATATGGGTACAACATACAGACACTCAAGCCCCCTTTCATGACATAGCCTTTACCTACGGTCGGACGATCTCAACACTACGGATGACAACAACAGCAAGAGTACAATACCAGAGGATAGTGATGAAAAACACTACTACTACGGGTACAATATCCCAAGGCAACTAATCTACATCCTCGTGGGACAACAACTAAGCGAGAGGAATCAAGGGTTCTTCTTCTCTCAGGCGGGAGGATAGGGATCCCTTCCAATATCAGGGCATCCTGCCTTTCAGCAGCCAGCGTCCTCCACTCAGCCCTGGTGACAAGATAGGCCACCCGCAGTTGATGAACATGATGGTCTTTGGCCCCCTTTAGAGCTTCCTCCATGGCAGCCTCTCGGCTCTCAGCAGCTGCAGCGCTGGCATGCGCTTCGGCGAGCTGCACCTAGAGCATCCGGTTGAAGATCTTGGCTTCCTCGGCGCGCCGAAGGCACGCCCTTAGCTCCAAGGCTTGACGGTCATACTACTCATCTAGAGCGAGCAGGTACGTGGTCAAGTACACCATGGTGGGACTGTCCTCTTGCACATCTTGTCCTTGCAAAGCCTCCATACGGGCCCTCTATGCCCACCGATTCTTGTCCAAAGGAGGAAATAACCGCATGGGGGTACGGGCAATGGGTTCCTCATAGATCTGGCATAGGTACCGTAAGGCTTTGTGGGCCACAACCTGGTAGGTGTCGACGAAGCAAAACCTGGTTGCGGTCACACTCCAGGCTTTAGTGATGTCGAGAAACTCCTCACTCTTCCCGATGTAGACGGTAACCTCACACCGCTCGGTGCCATGCTCCTCATACTCATGGCCCTCATACTCGGGGCGATCATTGACTCCGAGCTTTTGTAGGGTGGCATGCAGGATTCTAGGAAAACCCTCAATGTTCATGCAGTAGGTACTAACCTAGGCTCTTGCCATCTTTGGCGGTGGTTGCAAGGAAGGCTGTGCAAAAAGCTGGCTCAAAGAAAAAGCTAAGCGAGCTAAAGTGCGCCGAGTGGTGGTACCAACGGCTAAGCTAGGCTCTACTTATAAAGGCAGAGCATTCAGTGGTCCTGGTGCGGTTCACCAGGGTTCTCGCATGAGATCACTACGGTGGATCGACCAAATCCCGCGTGTTCGAGGCGAGCGACGTGCGATGCCATTACTGACTAGTACGACTGTAGGGCAAGGGTCCGACAAGAGCGCAGAAAAGGGTGCAGAGAGACATGGGTCGCGACCGGCATGAACCATGGGCAAACGTGAGACACGAAGCCATAGTGTAGACCTAACTCTAGAATAAGAACGAGTCATTCATGCACAATACAACATGCGTGACACCTATGGATGGCGTATCTACCAGCAATACAAGCGCTACAATGCACACACGGGATATGCATGAATGCACATCCTATACGTCCTTGCACTATTGCCACATATAGGGCAACCGTTCTCAGAGTTTTGGCACATCGTTCTCTCCCTGTAACTAGCCGATACTATCGGACTATGCTCGAGTCAGTGTACCTGCAGAAACTTGATTAAGTCTACCTAAGTCAGCAGAATGCCATCTATCCTGGATACATAACCATAGTAATAGGGCTACTTATATAATTTTGCATGCAAACGTCCAAACTTTTTGCAAAAATGGGTTATCAAATTTTAGTTTAGAAAAGGTTTTTGAAGCCTTATTTACTCATTTGTGCTCTGATACCACCTGTGGCAGAACCACCCAATTTAATGCCTCACAGGAGTACTTGTCTTCTATTAGACACTAAGCACCCGAGGGAGAACACTAAATTACTCAATTCTGTCAGGCACACCATAGGGGAGAACCCGAAAATCCACATTTTTACCATTAGGATCACAAATGAGAGAATACAGCTTACATCATTCATAACCATTTCTTACCTCACTTTTAATACAACATCAGAGTATAATATTTATTAATATAACAATGGAATAAAATCATATTATCAGAGTTATAAATAATTTAATTGAACAACGGAATAGAAACATGTGAACAGAGTTACAGCGTTTGGTGAGAGTTATAAATAGCAACTACGATCGCAGCGTAAAGGAAATCCTCTGTGAGCCCACCAGGAGGAATTCACACACAAAGGTCAGCTCAAGCCTCCACCTGTTACCTACAACAGGGGAATAAAACCCTGAGTACTCAATTGTACTCAGCAAGACTTACCCGATAGGAGAAAAGAAAAGACTCCAAGGATATGCAAGGTTATCTGGCTTGTGGGTTTATTGCATTTGCAGGAAGCATTACTAAGCGTGCATCCTTATGTTCGATTTTTATTAATAGCCGCATTGGTTCATTAACTAACCATTCTATGTAAGCACCTATGCTACTTTCAAGCTGGTGGTAAGCAATCAGATTACCTTTGTCCATCTTCCATCTTTCAGTTCTTACTATGATGCTAAACTGTAGACAAGCCGTACCGGATAGCCTGGCGATTCGCGAATCAATGCCCCCAGCTAGGTACCCTAAAAACACATGCTCCGCTTGTACCCCGAGCATAAGCAGGACCAACCCATCACTCTCCTGTCCCAGGTGTCCAGGTCCCCATCCAAACTGGGACTCCAAGCCCCCGCCCCTGAGTCCTGGACTCAGTGCGGTGCAAGGATCTCCTCCACCAAAATAAAACCCTAACAGTCGGTCTAGAAAGAGCCGGATCCACGACAAGAGAGCAACAAGTCTTTCAAGCGCCCATACACAAGTATGTGCTCGGGATAATAAGTGTGTGACCTGCCCAGGTCATATGCAACGATCGGTCCTTAACCGACCAGACAGGGAAAAACGGTGTAACCAAGCTATGACCCGCCTCCACGACGACACAACTTCTTACACCCACTAATACCCAAACCATATCCCTGCTCGGTCACCATTTTCCTTTCCACCATTTTCATATTTTCCAAGTGATAGTAATCTAATAATAATATATTTCCTATCTCTCGTGAGTGACAGGCAATCACTCGACTTCTACCGGAGTCCTGTAGCATAGCATTCTACATGATCCTATCATACTAGTAAGACTCATAGGAATAAAGATATATATGCAAGTGGGTTTCATTCAACTCCTTAAAACTTAATGCACAAATATAATTTAAACTGCAGAAAGTAGGGGTTATACACCGGGGCTTGCCTGGGTAAGATATATTAAAAAGTTAGTGTCTGCATCTTTAGATCATTCACCATCAACTGGATAGAAGGCCCATTGCAGCATCTCCTAGAGAGAATACCAGTACATCATCTTCGGATTCCTAATCATCCTTCGATCGACCTATTGATCCATCATCGTACCTATATGATACGCATGCGATGCAATGCAAAGATGTAATTAATCAATTGAATTCGTGACTCATAAAATACGACGTACGCCTCTCGAGTTAACGGGCTAGTTCTAACAATGACCGTACTTAGCTACGTATCCATGTTGTCGAACAAGGCATTATTTCCCCACAATTGTTTTTAGTTATACAAACCAATGTTGTTCCTTTATTCCTTCTATCTGATTTACTATATTCGGATTAGGACATCATTCCCTATCTAGCAACTAATTATTGCTAGAAATCCACTATTGAATTTTCAGAGTTAACACTATTACCAATTTACCATACCAATTCCTACAAGTTTAGTTTTTTGTAATATTAATTATCTCTAATTAATTATATAGCTTCCTAAGAATATTATCCAACTATGTGAATAAAATATACTAGCAGGCAGGGCAGGATTTTAGGAGCTCGACAAAACTGGTTTCGCTATTTATGTACTTCTATAACTCATGACATGGCTCTGGTCAATTAAAAGCATTTCTAAAAGCACTTTTAGTGACTAATTAACACAGCATACAAACCTTTATGGACCAGCATATTTTATAGATCTATCATGTAGAGCATCTCATAAAGAAGCTAACAAAACTAGTCTCACTAATTTTTCATACTCCTAGCATGAGATATGGAATTTAGAGGATTAGCACCTAATCTGAAAAATCTACACAGCAAACAACTACACCCTAAGTAAAATGCTAGATGCACCCGAACACGTACCCAACTTGGCCACTGGTTGCACTGACATGCGGGACCCGCTGCCCAAACGGGTCCACCTGTCATAGTGAAAGAGAGAGAGCAGGGTCATCTTCTTCATCTGGACACCAGGAGCAGAGGAGTGGGAGGGGGCATCGGGCCGGTTCCGCCGGCTGGCTACCAGTGGCCCAGTGGTGGTGGAGGAGCGGCGCGGGTGTTGTGCGGTGGCGAGGCGCACATACGGACACCCGTAGCGTGGCCCATGACAGCCTGTGGCGCTGTGGCTATGGCTGGTGAGGCCAGACTAGGCAGCGACCGAGGAGCTCCGTGGCTCGGCTTACCAGGCGCAGCGTGGAGCTCACGCGAAGGTGGGACAACACGGATGGCTCTGGGACAGCGACGACAGTGGCCATGGTGACGAGGTGCATCAACGGCACAGTCAGCAGCCGGGACCACGCGGACGACGGTGGGCGGCGATGGCGCCTGGAGAACAGTTGTCGTGGCGCGGCGAGCTCCGGGCGATGCGCTGCGGCTCGGTAGCAGAGCTATGCTGTAGAGGAAACGTCGGAGTAGGAGACCAGCATGGGTCAGGGTTGCGCTCGGACGACGACGTCGGCATGCAACGGCATTGGCCGGGTGGCAGAGCAGCCGAGAGAATAGAGAGTGAGTAAGGAACGTCGGGCGACTCTGCTCAAGGCTCCACGAGCGATGGCCATGACTACTGCTCTTCTCGAGTCAGACCAATCATGGGCGAACTAGGTCCGGGCAACCATGGCTGGAGCATGCGTGAGCAGCACGAGAGAGAAACGAGGAGGGACGTCGATGTTGCAGTTCGGCGCAAGGCCACGATGACGCGAGACGCGGAGGTGGAACGGTCCAGCGCGGCCACCGAAACTCGCACACGCGGGCACATGACGGTTAGCGGTGATACTCGCACCTGAGGCACATGACCATGGCGGACGGAAGCTGTGCGTGGCCATGGCAGCTAACTACGGAGGAGAAGGAGAGCGGCAGAGCATAGGACGCGGCTGGGCAAGCTGTCTGCGAGCAGAGCCATGGCGGCGCTACGGGACTCGAGCTCGGTGACTGCGGATGCTGCAGCTATAGACCAGCGTGGACCCGTGGGGCATGGTAGCGTGGCCATGGTGCATGCTGTGGGTAGTGGACCCATGCAGGCCAGAGCAGGCACTTATGCGTGGTCAGCAGCAGAAAGGGAAGGGGTGGCACTGCACGGGAGCGTGCGCGAGCAGTGCGAGAAAAGAAAGGGAGAAGGGGCACCGGTGCCCACGTACAGGAAGGAGGAAAATGGCAGAGGCAACACGGCTTCTAGGCTTAAGCCGCGCGAGGGTAGCAGTAGTAGCCTGATCTCGGCACAATGATAGGCAGCACCAGTGATGAACAGGGTAGCCAAGAAAGCAAGGTAGATAGGGAGACATGAACGTTGGAACTCGCGAATTGGAGCCTTGCTCGCCTACATGAGGACTTGGCCATTGTGAGGACTTGGCCAAAAGCGTGCGTCAGGGGGATGTTGCCCAGCCTACGGATGGCGCAAAGCCTGGGTTGGAAGTGGTCATCACTTCGTCTTGAACCGAGCCAAATGTCATCTAGCCAGGGAGTGAGCAGCCCGTGCCTTCATTGGTCGCACCGACAGCAGATGCCGCCGGGCCGCCCTAATAGCTTGTAAAGTGTAAGTAGTTTAGTAGATGCAAAAAATTTAAGTTCGTGGGGAGCCCCCGTGTAAACGTTCTTGTGTACTCAATGACTACAATCGGTTTTCATTTTTTGTGATAGAGTCACTCCATTTGGAGAAGCTTGTCCCTTTCGTTCCTTAGTTTTACCTTAGCATAATTTTATTTTTTATTCTTTGTTTTTCGTACTTGCCCGTTCGTCCCGTAAGCTGCAACCTTAGGAGCCCAGGCGTGGCCCGTGAGGCTCAATTGCTCGTAACCGTAGGTAGAGGCGGGGTGCGATCTGTCAGAATATTTTAAGGCAAAGCTACATAAGGCAATTTAAAGGAATGAACTACCCTTTTGTTTGGGTAGGAAGGAGTTTCACCATATGATAGTAAATGAAAAGAGAGGTAGTAGTGTACCCTCGTGGAGCCCCTGAGCGACCCAGGTCGAAAGTGTTTGGGTCGAGGCACTTTTATAGGAGCAAACGTTAAGTAAATAATGGTAAGACTGAATTTTAGGGGAAGAAACGATATAGTTATTCCAAGCACTGGTGAGAACATTAATGTTGTCGTCCTTCAGTCAGTAGGTGTTCGGTCGGATCACCCCGACCTTTAGTCATCTGGATCCTTGCCCGCTACGCCCCCTTTCTTGGCCGCTGCTTCTTCGCCTTTTTCTTTCTTCGGCCCATCGGCCTGTCGCAGAAGGCGCTTGAGGAGCTCGCAGTCCTTATAGAGGTGTTTGACGGGGTAGGCGTGGTTGGTGCACAGGCTCTCTATGAGCTCATGGAAGTGGCCCGAAAGGTCCTGCTGGGGCTGCTTGCCCGTGTGATCAGCCATGGCGACCAATGCGGAGTTCACCGATCGGTGACCATCTTTTCTATTCTTTTTCCCCTCTATGTGGAGGGGCCCTCATCCTAATCCTAGCACTTGGCCTTGCCTTTGCATCGGCCTCTATTGGAGCATTGTGGGAGTGGCGCTCTCTAGATGCGTTGGACAAAGGTCCATGGTCCCAGGCCATCTGGCCTAGGACTCCAGGTGCTGATGATGCTGCGAGCGTCTTGGTTTGGCCTGAGCCTCTCATGTACTGGTAGTCGGAGCGGAGTGGTCACTAAGTAAAGATGAGGCGCAGATGCAGCCTCCTATGCCACGCTCGGCGGCTATAGCAGTGAGCGGGTGGAGCGATTTGTCTGGTGCATCCCCACTCCCCTGGTGGGGAGAGAGGCCATGAGTAGGTGTCGTGATGCGGAGCTCTCTTCCTATTGAACGGTGGTGGTGTCCCCTAGTGCTCGGAGGTTCCGGTGGATCACCCGTTCCTAGGGGTCATTCGGCTCGAGAAGGCCATGCAGAAGCATTGCCACAACGATGATGTTTAGATTGGCCCGAGCGAAATGTGGGGTATCATTCCCCCTGTCTATGGTGTTGCGCTGGACCTTATGGGCGTGACCCCGGGCATCGCTCACTGGTTTCTGCACACGAAGCGTAGTTTGGGGCACCAAGCGTGCTGGCGCAGTTGGTGGCTGGTTCAGCCACTGTTGTTGTAGCTCCTCACCGTGCTCCCATGTGAGCGCGGGAGTCTTCGCACGAGGGTCTAGAGGGGTGTGAGTCTACAAGGACTCCGTTACCACCAGTGGCTGTCCTGGAGCATCCGCCATAGTGCACTCCTAGGATAGATGGTGGCTACGCGCCACATCGCAGATGCTGGAGCCGTCACTCTCAACATCGCCATCCATGAGGTCAAGGAAATAGGTGGGAGCATAGCTCGCCATCCCCATGAATTCGGACATGAGAGAGGGCGGCACCGGCATCCTTTGGAGCCCCCAGGCATATGTGTTCGCGGGAGATGTGATGCCGTAGGGGAACCAGTCGTATGACGGTCGTGGCAGGGACAATGGGGTCCCTCCAGATAATCGGCGGAAGATAGAGAATAACAAGTAAATAACAACATGTACATTACTCACAGCGGGGTTTGAGCAGAGAGTTTGCTCGGAATGAAGCACATATGCCTCATCGTTGAAGTCACCGTGCATCTCGAAGCTAATGGAGGGTGCCCCTCTGATGGGCACCAAAATGAGTGCTTCCCCATGGAGGTGTAGTACGCCGAGCCAGTCGACGATGAAGTCTAGGCTTCCAAAGAAGATGGCCTAGGATGGCTCAGAGACGGGTGGAACCCACATCCCAACAGATGGGAGTGCAGGAAACTCTGGTGAGCCAAAGCGAGTCATATCGCCTGAGCCCACCATGGCAAAGGTGGCAGAAAAGTAGGGCATCCGATGATCAAAAAGTGTTGAACGTACAATGTCTTCCCCACGGACGGCGCCAACTGTCGGTGCAGAAAGTGACCAATAAGTAAATATTTGTAGTTTTGCCATACGTTGTGATCAGAGGTGGGCTAGAACTCAATGACATAGGGTTTATACTGGTTTAGGCAATGTGCCCTACATCCAGTTTAGTCAGTCAGTGACTTTATTCCTAAGCCTAGGTGCTTGAAGTTTGTAGTGGGGTTACAAACGAGAAGGAGAGGGGTGGGGGTACAAGAGGTCCGATCGGACTCTAGTCAGAGGGACCGAAAGCGATAGGAGCTCCGCTATGTGCTAAGTGTTCAAGCGCGTGCTTGTGGTTTGAACCTGGTGGTTCTCCTATTGTGTACTAGTGAACTTGATCGATCTGAATCAACTTATCTGTTGGAAGAGAGCGCATCCCCTTTTATAGATGAAGGGGATGACCTTACAAGTGAGAGGGAGGGAGTACGTTCACTGCTAAGTCTTGCTACCCATGCCGATGGGTACAAGACGATGGTAGGCGCCCACAATACTATTGAATGTTAGATGCACGTGGGAGGTTACGTCGTCTTCTTCAAGTATGGCAGATGTCGGTACCTGCTATACTGTTGATGCCCAGAGACATATGAGGGGTTTTACCATGTTCCCTTGCTATGGTAAATGCCATCATCCACAACACTATTGATGCCTCAGAGGCACATGGGGGAGCCTTACCGTATTTGTCTGGTATGGTAGTTGATGGCGCCCATAACACTATAGGGGGAAATGTCGGTGCCTACAACACTGCTTGGGCTCTGCCATGCTAGGGAGGTCGCAGGGTACTATCCTATAGGTGTACAGGGTATGGTCCTTGATATTGCAGTTGACTTGGGTGCCCTGTCTTACCTTCTCCGCTTGTTTCCTGGTCCCTACCGAGCGGGCATCTTCGGTCGGTTGGTCCCAGTCGGCTCTGATTGTGTAAGCCAGAGCAGAGTTATAAGTAGGAGTTTCATGCATCCCCGGTCGGAGAAGCGGGTCAGAGTTGGAAGTGGTGTTGGGCCAAGCCTTCCAGTCGGAGAGGCTATCCGAAGGTGGGCTAAAGACCCAAGCGAGCGCTCTAGTCGGAGAGGCGGGTGAAAGGACCTAGGATGCCATCTAGAGGGTGGGGTGAATAGGTGTTTCTAAAAATTAACACCTTTAAATGCGAAAACAATTAGTAAAGAGAGTTTCCAATATGGAAACTCCAAATTAAGTGTAGTACCACCCCTCACAAGTTAGCCATAGAGTAAACAAGGTATAAAGAATATATATATAAGTTACAACCCTGCAATACAAAGTTAGAACAGAGAATGAATATATTCAGCACAGGCAGGAAATACCAGACGTGTCCGGGAGGTATACCGGACTTGTTTGGTATGGACGTGTTCTATAGAATAGCCTGGCACAGTGATCTATACCGGACGTGTCCGGTAGCTATACCGGACGTGTCCGGTATACACGGTTTCAGTGGAACAACCCTAAACTTGCTTCTTTCAGTTTCTAACTTCAAATCAAATTGCAGGTACCTACTAGATATGACAATATACATAGATAACCTACACAAGAGCAAGAGCAACACAAATATTGAATGAAATACAAATTGAGACATGATATTTGTTTTACCGAAGTTCGGACTCGTTCGAGTCCTACTCTCCGTTGAGGGGGCTACGGGCGATCCAGCGAAGGTCAGCCCTAGAGGATACCACGAAGGTCACTGTCGATGTTTGACCACCGATAGCCTGTCATGGGGGTACCTAGGGCAGTATGTTTGGGCTTCAGCATATGCGGAACTCAATGGTAAATGCAAGAGATAGTCGATATATCCTGGTTCGGACCCTCGATCTTTGATCGAGTAATAGCCCTACGTCCAGTCGGCGTTAGCCTTTGCGTTGGATTGATTGTAAAGTGTTGTGTTGCATTATGTTGTCCCCTTCACTTTGGTTCCTCCTCCTCTAAGGAGCCCTGCCCTCCTTTATATAGTCAGGAGGCTAGAGTCCTAGTCGGTTTACAATGTAGAGTCCTAGTAGGATTACATGGTAGTACTACTACTAGGATTACATGGGAGGAATCCTAATCAAACTAGATCTCCTCTCTTCCTTACGGTGTATCCCATGGGTCCCACATCGACAAGCCCCCGAGCACTTCATGGTTGAACTCTAGAAGCCTTATTTTGTTCCTCTAGGTCTTACCGAGAAGGAATAAGCGTCGCCTGAGTGCTTTTTTGAGTGAAACCATGTAGCGCTTCTTGGGATCTTTGAGTGGTGTGTGCTTTTTTGAAGAAAAAGTACTCTCATTTTGGTGTAGCCCCTGAGCCTCTTGCTATTTGAAACAAGGAGCTGGAGGGTCTTGTCTTGAAATTGCTTTGATTCTTCGTCGAAGGGTTCCCGAGCATATACCCGGGTTCTTTATCAAAAAGAACTCGGATATAGCTTGGTCCGGGTTCTTTTTGTCGTGAGGCCTTGAAGTGGTCTGTCTTGAAGAAGTCTTCTTAGTGACGTGTGCTTTTTCGAAAAAAGTGCACTCACTTAGTGTAGCCCCCGAGCCTCTTGCTATTTAGAACAAAAAGTTGGAGGGTCTTGAATCTTATGTTGTTTGAAAACTCATGTCTTGAAGAAGTCTTCTGAGTGATGTGCGCTTTTTAGAAGAA
Organism: Miscanthus floridulus; assembly: GCF_019320115.1. NCBI lineage: Eukaryota > Viridiplantae > Streptophyta > Magnoliopsida > Poales > Poaceae > Miscanthus > Miscanthus floridulus. Next base: position 95,956,896 of record NC_089587.1, on the reverse strand, counting down.
AAAGTGCACTCACTGAGTGTAGCCCCCGAGCCTCTTGCTATTTGGAACAAAAAGTTGGAGGATCTTGAATCTTATGTTGTTTGAAAAATTGTTGTCTTGAGGAAGTCTTCTGAGTTGTCATTCTTTATTCTCCTGATGTCCCGGTTGTTTATGAGATTCCTGAGTTTTTTTTGTAAGGACTGGGTTGTTGCGTTCCTTGTGAGGTAGCCCTTCTTTGCTTCATGGTTGATGAGTTCTTTTTGTAGTAATATGATGACTCTGCTGTAGTGCATGATGTCTTCTTGCATGCTGTTGTATGTCATGCCTCTTCCTTTGTTTTGCTTGAGTAATGAAAGTACATATAAATATGCATGTGCATCCTCATATTTGTGCTCATCTTGCTGACGCAAAATCTTCTCGTTTGACCATGATCCGATCCGAGTAAGGCAACCTAGATAATCCGTTAAAAGGCTTCGGGTGGGTAGTCCCCTCACCGGAGACCCCGTATCACCCCCACCTTAGAATTTCCAAGTCACCGCAACAAGGTCGACCTTAGCTATCGAGTAGTTGATCACCCCAACCGAGTAGTCGATCGCCGCGGCCAAGTAGTCGGACGTCCTGACGACTTGTAGAGCAGCAATCGAGTAAGATAGTGCAGGGCGTGTGTCTCACCCAATGAAGTAGTGGTCAAGTAAGGCAGCCAGTGGTGGGCGAGCTCCTTATTTGATGGCGTGGTCCAGAAAATGGTTCCCTACAAAGTAATCATACGAAAGTATGTAATAATTGATACACAAGATATCAAGTTGGAAGTATGTCCCAGTATTATAAAATGCATATTAAATTTTTTCGCGTCTTGCTCTTACTAGGCTATGTAATTTCCTTAGGTAGGTAGCCTATTACGTTTAAACACCTCTCGCACCTTTCCGACGAGTAGGCTTTATGGATTAAGGCCTCAGCAACCTAGCTAAATTAATAGCCATTAAGAGAAGACATTATAAAATGCATATTAAATTTTTTCATGTCTTGCTCTTACTAGGCTATGTAATTTCCCTAGATAGGTAGCCTGTTACGTTTAAACACCTCTCGCACCTTTCTGGTGAGTAGGCTTCACGGATTAAAGCCTCAGCAACCCAGTTAAATTAACAACCGTTAAGAGAAGACATTATAAAATGTATATTTTTTCGTGTCTTGCTCTTACTAGGCTATGTAATTTCCCTAGGTAGGTAGCATGTTACATTTAAACACCTCTCGCACCTTTCTGACGAGTAGGCTTCATGGATTAAGGCCTCAGCAACCTAGTTAAATTAACAACCGTTAAGAGAAGACATTATAAAATGTATATTTTTTGTGTCTTGCTCTTAGTAGGCCATGTAATTTCCCTAGGTAGGTAGCCTGTTATGTTTAAATACCTCTCGCACCTTTTCGACGAGTAGGCTTCACAGATTAAGGCCTTAGCAACCTAGGTAAATCAATTGTAGTAGAGCCACGGAGGCATATGGATAATATCCAGAGATATATGATGATTAAAGAATATTTGAAAAAATATTAAACCATGACTTAGCTTGATTGACGACCGCGTGGTAGAATCAGCGCGTGATCCTGACATTTTACGCTCAGGAGACCCCAGTGGTTATAGCCCCAAGCATCAGCTTGCAAGTACTTGGACATGAGCTGTCGAGTAGTTGATCACCGTAGCCAAAGTAGTCAGAAACTGTGATGAGTAGTCAGATAACTAGCTTGCTTCTGGCTCGGGATGCAGCCAGACAACTGGCTTGGCCCTGGCTCAGATAGCTTGATGTAGTCGTACCATCACCCGACTTCTTGAGGGAACTCTTAATGTACTTCGAGTTGTAATCTTGATAGGCCGAGGCCACGTTCCGAAGCCCTATTAGAAAAGAACTCGGACTATTCTTGAAAGAACTCTGAATGCTTTCCGAGTTGAATTCCTGATAGGTTGATGCCGTGTTCTGGAGCCCCACCAGAAAAGAACTCGGATTATTCTCGAGAGAACTCTGAATGTTCTCCGAGTTGAATTCTTGATAGGTTGATGCCGCGTTCTAGAGCCCCGCTAGAAAAGAACTCAGATTATTCTCGAGAGAACTCTGAATGTTCTCCAAGTTGAATTCTTGATAGATTGATGCCGTGTTCTAGAGCCCCGCTAGAAAAGAACTCGGATTATTCTCGAGAGAACTCTGAATGTTCTCTTAGTTGAATTCTTGATAGGTTGATGTCATGTTCTCGAGCCCTACCAGAAAAGAACTTGGTTTTCCGAAAGAACTTAGATAAGACTTTGTCTCGGAAGCAGAGCCTGAGTTTGAATTAGATGCGTGAAGCCACAAAATCTAATTTGGACTGGACATCGCGAGCTGCGCAAATCTTCCAGCAAGTTGATCTGTCATTGTCGCTAAAATGGAAAGGTCTTGATGATGATCTAAATCTTCGAGGAGACAGCCTTGGAGCTTGCCATCGTCGCCTACCTCATAGATCTATGAACCAAAGATGAAGGTTGATCCCTTTGAGAGGATCATGTTGTCGAGGTCCATCGAGCTCTCGGATGCAAAGTCGCCGAAAGCCCCTACCTGGCGTGCCAGCTATCGATATTTGACCACCGATAGCCTACCATGGGGGTACCCGGGGCAGTATGTTCGGGCTTCAACGTATACGGAACTCGATGGTAAATGCAAGAGACAGTCGATATATCCTCGTTCGGACCCTCGATCTTTGATTGAGTAATAGCCCTACATCCAGTCGGTTTTAGCCTTTGCATTGGATTGATGGGAGGAATCCTAATCAAACTAGATCTCCTCTCTTCCTTATGGTGTATCCCGTGGGTCCCGTATCGATAGTCACTCTAGCCAGAGTCTTTTCCAACTCCTTTTCCTCCTTCCACTAGTTGATTTCGAGGCGGCAGAATTGACCGTTACAAAATTTCCGAGGCACACCACAATCTCTCGGGTGCTCTCCGATGACGACTAACTGTCTAGGACCGAAGAGTCCAAGAGTAATAAATGTGAATCATGAAATAGACAATATGCACAAGTGCTCAAGTGGTGGCTTGCTCTCTTTTTCAAATTTTCTCTTAACCCACAAATGGATTTTGCTATTTGGATCACACACTCACTAAGAGAGGGTTTGGGAGAGTTGGCAAGGCTCAAAACATGTATGTGTATCAGCAGAATCAGCAGCCTCCTAAGGTGGAGGCTTAGGGGTATTTATAACCCCCTTGGGAAAACTAGCTGTTTTATAGTTGTTGCCATACCGGACACGTCTGGTATGACTTACACTGAGCTAATGGTAACTAAGTTACAGTGTCAATGTGAGGCGTCGGAACTCCTGATGAATGCCTAAACTCCCAACAGTCGGAACTCCTAACTCACGCCGGAACACCCAACTCATGCTGGAACTTCCGATCGTCGAAACTCCTGACCTACGTCGGAACTCCCTACTCTCAAGGCATTTGAAAACAAGCCGTTGGCCTCTAGTCGACCATACCAGACACGTCTGGTATGAATACTGAACATGTTCGGTATGACCACCACAGTGAACTCTCCAAGTCAGTTAAAGCACGAGACATTGGAACTCCCGACCATTGTCAGAACTCTCGACCGTCAGAACTCCCGACTTATGTTGGAACTCCCGATGAACCAATCTGAGAACAATAATTTTACTATTGTTGGGCAAATACCGAACACGTCCGGTATGAATACCAGACACATCCAGTATTGCTAGACCAGCAAGAAATCAGTTAGCTCTTTTGTCTCTCAAATACTCAAAACTCACATGGGTTGGCTTGAGCACTTATGAAACATTATCTATCAATATGATGCATCCATCTTAATAGTATGGCATACCTATTAAACTCAAGATTAAAGGAAAAACGAATTTATACCGCTTGAGTTGACCTCTTTTGAATTAATGCTGTCTCTTTCAATCTTCATCAAGTAAGGTTGCCAACATGTTGATATTGATCTTATCACTTGAGCATAGCCATCTTGAGCACATGACTTGATTCCATTCATCAAATATGAATAACTCTAAATGCATCAAGTCACTTCAAACACTTTGTCCAATATAGATTTGATCCTCCACATCAATATGACCATCGTAGCTTGATTAGTACCTCAACTAAATGCAAGTACTTCCTTCTTCACCCTAGCTAGGTTTTTTGGCCGCCAAGCCGTCGCTTGCCCTTCACCCTTGCTTAGTACCTCGAAGCCTTTCCTTGCTATCTTGACCATCTCAAGCCATCAAGTCACATCTTGTGTTGAATCAACCATTCATTTGTATTATTATCTTTTTCATTTCAATTTAGCAAGCTTCAAATATCAGACCATTCCATATGCAAACCCTCATGTCTCATTAATTAATTCTTACAAGCTTGCTTTCACATAGTACATGGAAATCCCACAATAAATAAGCCTTTGCATGAATTCTATTTGTATTGTTGTCTTGTGCTTGAACTAGATTATTTTATACAACAACACATCATTTTGGCTTTTATTAAGTACCTGTGAGAAATCCTATTACCTGTCCACACTTAGCAAATAGTGAGACCTTTAATCACGTTGTCATTCAACCATCCAAAACCTACTAAAGGGCTAGATGCACTTTCAATCTCCCCCTTTTTGGTGATTGATGGAAAACTTGATTAAAGCTTATAAAAGAATATAAACATTTAAACTTTTGGGTTCAATGATTTATGAGAGGCTCCCCCTTAATATGTGTGGGTGATTAGAATTCATTAAATGACCTCAAATGTCATTTGCACATACTAAAACATATAAGAGACTCCCCCTAAATCATTGCATCCGTGGAGTGCATGTGTGTGTGACAAAGTAAAACCATGATGCATATGTCAAGATATATCACACAAGAATAAATATAAAGACATCACATCAAATATTTTCATTCTAGTATGCATAGTCCTCATGAAAATAAATATAACACATGTATGTCACACATAGCACTCATTACACATTTTCTCAAGTTCACAAGCCACTAATATATAAATAAAGATCATGTCTCAAGAGATACATAGATAAGGCATAAATGAGTCTCATTTCTCATAAGATACGACCTATCTCATATCCAAGATACATCAATGAAGCTCAAAAACAAAAACTACAGCCTATAGTACATATCTTCAGGTATAAAGATAAGCAAAAGAAACAAATATCCTAAAGCTTTAATCAGTCTCTCTCTCCCCCTTTGTCATCTATCACCACAAAGGTCCAATAATAACATACTAAGGACAAAGGGGCTGCAAGCTATCTCTGACAGCTATCATCACTCATCATCATCTTCATTTCTACCAGCATCCTCATCATCTGAGCGTGTGGCACCGGCTAGACGAGAACCACCCGCACCAGACAGGTCATAGAAACTACCCATGAGGTCACTCCACCAGTCTGAAGCATACTCGTTTGCTGCACTAGGACATGGCTAAGAGTGAGTAGGCACACGAGCCTATAGTGGTAAAGTGTTAGGGTGCTCTAGTGCCTACTGCTGCTGCCGCTGCCATTGAAGGAAATCAACAAACTCTATGTCGTACCTACCCTGCTGCTGCTCCTTAGTCTTAGGCTCACTAGCTGCCTCATCTGATAATGGAGATCTAGGAGGATCAAGTTGAAGTCTAGAAGCAATCTGCTCCAAAGTCCGAGTATCCTTCCTCCTAGCCTCCCTCTCCTTCTGCTGATAGGTCCATATGCCCTTGCACATCCCAAAGATAGCACTGAACATCTTGCGAATAGTAGAAGGAGGACTGCGGCGATGTGGAGAAGAATGTGAAGGAGCATGTGGTAGAGGAGAAGCTCATCCTACAGCACCACCACCTACAGGTGCATCTACCTCTGGTGCTGCTGCTCCTCCTCCTGGTCCTATTGGAGGTACCCCAACCTTAGTCAAATCTACAACAATCTTTAGGGCCTTATGTACCTTGTCATACTCAAAGGTATGCCCTATGACCTGCTCAATTATGTGCATGATGTAGGGAGCAAAACCATAGCCCTTGAGGGGTCTCTCATTAACACTCCTGATCTCACACCATATGAAATCAAAGACGCTAAAAAGTCATGCATCAGGTGCCATCCTATGGAGTAGGTTCCTAGAGTAATCTGCAATGTTTCCCTTATCTCCACCCTTGCAATCAATGGTCTTCCTAAACATCCTGTCCATGTATCTGTAAGTAGGGTGAAGACCTAAAACCTTTCCCACTACTCCTCTCTCACTCCCTGGTGGGTACATGTAGGCAAGCTGCTCTAGAGGCAACACTTGCTCTGTGTGGATCCTATCTTTCTGAAGATCATCATCTGAGAAGCCAAGTAGAGCTGCAAAAGCATCATAATCAACATTGTACCACTGACCCTCAAGCATCCAGTGCATACACCTCTCATCCTCCTCAACATACAGGGTGACATAGAACTGAGCTACCACCTCTATGTTCTAGTCATGCTGAAACTCCATAATCTCATAAACCCCTGTATGCTCACAAATGGCAATAGCATGATCAATGGAGGCCTTCTACAAATCTCTGACGTACTGCTAGTCAATCCACTGAGACCTGGTAATCACTAGGTTTCTGGTGAGGATCACACTAGTGTAGAAGTCCATATAAAAGGCTGTCTGAAATCAATGATCAAACTAAATCCTAGACAAGCCCTTAGATCAATCCTTCTTTCATCTCTAGCCCTTCTGGTCATGCCTTTCCCTCGATAGTCAACTTTGGTGACATAAGAGGGTACACTAGGTGGATGTGGCTCAAGTAAACCATAGTGCATACCCTGACCTAGCTGGTGCTGAGCTGGAGGTATAGCCTACTCCTCCTCAATCTCTTGCTCATCATTTGAGCTGCCACCATCTGAATCTCTGTTAGTGCTCTTCCTCTTTCTAGTACTAGGCTCCACTCTAAACTCATCAGTATCTATGTCAGAGGAAGAACTATTGTCTCCCTCTTTGTACTGTGGATCACCCCTAGTAGCCCTGGAGAGTCCCCTGCTGCTGCCCTGCTCCTGCTGACTATATCTAGGATGCATTTCTTGTCTTGCCTTCTTATGTTTTTCTAGTACTGGATCATACCTATGCTTGGACCTAGGCTCCTATCTTCCACTCATAGCTGCTGTCCTATATACAAAGATTTGTAAGGAATTTTAGATACATGCCCAAACGATAGCTTATTTTAGTTGAAATATAGAAATAAGAATAATTATCCTATGCTTTGTAATCACCTTAACCAACCTAGGTCAAAAGGTTCACAAAACATAATAGACAATTAGACTTAGTCCTAAGAATCAACCATTGAGAGGATTGAAACAAGGGAGCAAAATTTGCTTTGTTGTCCCATACCGGACACGTCCGGTATGAGCGGACAGCAACCCTAGTCGGGGTCCTTGGCTCAATCTTCAACCAATCCAATCCAAACTCTAGGCATTGCTTCTAGACAGGTAATGTTGCATCTCTACCAAAGGGATTTCAAAATCATGCCCTAACCGCTTAGATCAGATGAGGTCTGGGATTAGGGTACCTTGTGAGAGTGAATAAAGATACGATTGGAAATCCAAGTCCTAGAGTCTTCGATCTTGATGCAAATCTCCTCCGATCCAATCTCCCTCTCTTCCTTTTCACGGTGGAAACTTGAAATCACCAATGAAGGTTGAGGAGTGGTGGCTGGGTTGGCTAGAAGATGAATAACCTAACTTGGCCAAAGGGGTACCGACTATTTTTATAATCCCACTCATACCGGACACGTCCGGTATGTGCGGGCTGGCTGATCTTTTTCCAAATTTCATTCACTTAATTCCAATCCCCTTCTCTATCATTTCTTGATCCAAAAACATGTATGTCCTTGATCTAAATAAGGTGTAATTACTTTTCTTATCCAAATGTCATGAGTATCACTTCTCTTTTCCAAATATTTGGCATATATAAATTTTGATTACTTGAGAGAGATATTGTGAGACATAGTAGATTGTGGACTTAAGAAAGCCATGTCATGTGTAATTAGCCAATCAAATAATCAAGGAAAGCTATAATTATCACATGACAAGGCTAGGTCACAAAGACCAAGATTCAAATAGTTTTTCAAATTCACACCACCTACACATGCTAGTTATGGGTTTTGAAAAACATCTCTTCTATGTCACACAAATGCACATTCTAACATATAAAGGGCCTTAGATGCACTTACAATGCATGTATGTAAACACATACCTTTGCCTTGAGCCCACAAGAATACCACTAAGAAGATATATAGCATGATAGTCTTTATGTTGACCTTAGTTGCTAAATAATCATGCTAGATAAGTTTGTTAGTCCACAAGGTGCAAAATAGAAACTAAGCTCCCCCGAAATAAGTGATTTAAGTAATTTAAATGACTTTCAACTAACACTTCATTCTATTAAGAATTTGGGAGTCAATTTTCTATTTTGAACCATAACCAAATAATTTGCCATATTTAAATTTGAGTTCAAGAGATGCTCACAATCCACTTAGATTTGATAAACCACAAGCTTCTGAGTAAATTGAGGATATATGAAAATATATGGATCAAAGACTCAGTTGTAATTCTATTAGTATTCTGGTTCCTACAATACCGGACACATCTGGAATACACAGAATAGAAACACTTTCTTTCTGTCCCTGGCCATACCGGACACGTTTGATAGTAATACCGAACACGTTCGATAGGGGTAGGACAGAACCAATTAGTTCGCTGTTTGTGATTATTCATTTAGCTCTATTATTTATTTTTATACCTGCATCTCAACAAATAAATTGCTCTACTAGAGAGCTATTAAAAGCATCATATGGCAAACATGATAATTATCAAGTAAAACTAATTAGCCACTTTCAATTTTTCACAAAAATGCCTATTTGTGAGTCATTGAACACAAAACGAACAAGGTGGCTATCCTATAAGGTTTAGGTACTTGTTACCAATGGTGCGGATGAAATATATGATATATTCATTGAATTATCTTTGAGTCAACCATATAAGAGATTATGATAAGAATTGGTTAATAGATTGAGTGAATATAATCAAATTTGCTTGCTCAACCACCCTGAAGCCTTCATCTCATCACCAAGTACCTACATCATTAACCTAAGCACACTTTGGTACCCAACTCTTGTTGGGTCCTTTTCGGTTAGTCAACAAGTGCTTAGGCACCCAAATGGCTTTAGCACTAGTTTGTGGTGAACACATCACCTTGCTAATGCTAACTCCATTTGTGGTCTTCCTAAGCTTATCATTATAAACAAATATGTTCGGCTTAGGAGCGTTACCATTTGGGCATTCATAGCTTAGATGCCCCTTTCTTCTATAAGTATAACATATGCGACCTTTGTTTGATCTTTGCTTGTTTTGCTTGTATGGATATCTATCAACCTTGTGGCCCATCTCATTGCATCCATAGCATCTTCTTGTTGCAACTTGGGCTTCCTTTCTTGCCTCTTTGTACATTGTGCATTTCTTGGTAGGATGCCCCAATTTCTTGCTCATGAGACAAGAGCTTTGTCCATCACTTTTCTTTTGGTTGGCCAACTTGTTGGAGGCCTTTTGTTCGGCCACTTCACACTTGTTGGACCAACTCTTATGTCGACACATTGCCCACTCATGTCCATATAATCCACAACCATAGCATAACCTTTTTCCATGTTTCTTGCTCTTGGTTGTGTTGGCCATACTTGAAATGTGATTCTTTTGTTGGGCTTTGGAGGAAGCAAGGTTTGAACCCTTCTCAAGCTTCTTCACCATGTTATCATGGTTATCTTGAGAAGGTTATGCTTTCTCCCTACCCTTTAATCGAATCACATCTTTCTTTAACCTTTTCACCTCTTCTTTGAGCTCTAAGTTTTCTATAAGATTTAGCTCAATCGAAGCTTGGCTTGCTTGAGGAGCATACTTATTAATACAAGAAATATTTAATTGAGATGGTGTATTAGTGAGTGAATGTGTGAGAGGTTGAGAAAATTTTACCGATGTGATCACAACCTCATGAGCTACCTCAAGCATGATGCTTGATTCTACTACTTCATCATGAGAGCACTTTAGATGAACATAGTTTGCTTGTAGCACATTATACTTGCTTGATAGTTCATCTAGCCTTGCCTTGAGCTCAAAGTTTTCCTTCTCTAGTTGTGAAACACTAGAAGAGGAGTTAGTAACTAAAGCATGCTCAATTGACAATTTTTCATACCTTTCACTTAGAGCCTTTAGTTCTTCCATTTTAGAGATGAGAAACAATTCTTGCTTTTGAAGTGATTGCTCTTGCTTCTCAATCTCTTCTTCAAGCTTATCATTCTTTTCAACTATCTTCATGATGATAAACTTGTCTTTGCGGTTGAGATGATCAAGGCTGTAGTTGTCTTTAACTTCAACATCACTCTCATCTTGATCATCTACTTGTGCTTTCTCCTTTTCTTGATATTTCTTGTTACTCTTTTTCTTGCTTTTCTTGGCCATGAGACACAAGTGATGAGTATCATGAGATACTGAGGTTGACTCATCACTTGGTCGCCACTGGGCTTGAGCATCGTTGCAAACAGTTGTTTGCTGTTCTGCTGCCTCGGCCATACCGGACATGTCCGGTAGGCATACCGAACACATCTGGTATGTGCAAGCAGACAACAAGTCATGCACTGCTTGCACTTCTTGCTCTGACTCGGTGCTCTTGAGGTCTTGTGAGGCTTCTTCGCTGCATGAAGACACAATGGACAAACTTTCCATTGACTTGATCTCAAGTGCATCATCACATTTGGATTTTCCATATAAATCAAAAAGTCTAGTCCAAATAAGATGAGCACTCTCCGGAGGTGGTTGTCCATTGAAGATTGCCTCATCTTGAACCTCTACACTCAATGTACTCAAAATAATATTAATAGCTTGAGCATTGAGTTTCACGCATATCTCTTCCTCTTTTGACAAATTTTTATACTTGCTCCAATCAACTATAGGAAGAGGTATGCTTGCATCCACAATATGCTCAACAAGAGGACTAATATCCCTAAAAGCATTGACTACATGAATTGACCAAGGTAGAAAGTTTGAACCATCATTTTAGAGAAGCACCGGCTCCAACTCGATAGGCGTCGACATCCATTTCTCACGGCGGTGAAGCTTTAGGTGAGAACCTCGCTCTCATACCAATTGAAAGGACCTAAGATGCCGTCTAGAGGGGGGGTGAATAGGCGTTTCTGAAAATTAACACCTTTAAATGCGGAAACGATTAGTAAAGAGAGTTTTCAAAATGGAAACTCTAAATTAAGTGTAGTACCACCCCTCACAAGTTAGCCATAGAGTAAACAATGTATAAAGAATATATATAGAAGTTACAGCCCTGCAATACAAAGTTAGAACAGAGAATGAATATATTCAGCACAGGCAGGAAATACCGAACGTGTCTGGTAGGTATACTGGACGTGTCCAGTGTGGACGTGTTCTATAGAATAGCCTGGCACAGTGATCAATACCGGACGTGTCCGGTATACACGATTTCAGTGGAACAGCCCTAAACTTGCTTCTTTCGATTTCTAACTTCAAATGAAATTGTAGGTACCTACTAGATATGACAATATACACAGATAACCTGCACAAGAGCAAGAGCAACACAAATATCGAATGAAATGTGAATTGAGACATGATATTTGTTTTACCGAAGTTCGGACTTGTTCAAGTCCTACTCTCCGTTGAGGGGGCTACGAGCGACCCAGCGAAGGTTAGCCCTAGAGGATACCACGAAGGTCACTCTAGCCAGAGTGTTTCCCAACTCCTTTTCCTCCTTCCACTAGTTGATTCCGAGACAGCAGAATCGACTGTTATAAACTTTCCGAGGCACACCACAATCTTTTGGGTGCTCTCCAGCAATGTCTAACCATCTAGGACCGAAGAGTCCAAGAGTAACAAATGTGAATCATGAAATAGATAATATGCACAAGTGCTCAAGTGGTGGCTTGCTCTCTTTTTCAAATTTTCTCTTAACCCAAAAATGGATTTTGCTATTTGGATCACACACTAACTAAGAGAGGGTTTGGGAGAGTTGGCAAGGCTCAAAACGTGTATGTGTATCAGCAGAATCAGCAGCCTCCAAAGGTGGAGGCTTGGGGGTATTTATAACCCCCTCGGAAAAACTAGCTGTTTTATAGCTGTTGCTATACCGGACACGTGTGCATACCGGACACGTCCGGTATGACTTACACTATGCCAACGGTAACTAAGTTACAGTGTCAATGTGAGGCATTAGAACTCTCGATGAATGCCGGAACTCCCGACAGTTGGAACTCCCGACTCACGCCGAAACTCCCGACCCTCAGCATATTTGAAAACTAAGTAACTCAGTTGAAGTTAGTGAGTTGTCGAAACTCCCGACTCATGCTGGAACTTCTGACCGTCGGAACTGCCGACCTACGTCGGAACTACTGACTCTCAAGGCATTTGAAAACTAGTCGTTGGCCTCTGGTCGTCCATACCAAACACGTCTGGTATGAATACTGGACACGTCCGGTATGACCACCATAGTGAACTCTTCAAGTCAGTTAAAGTGTGAGACGTTGGAACTTCCGACCATTGCCGGAACTCTCGACCGTCGGAACTCCCGATGAACCAACCCGAGAACAACAATTTTACCATTGCTGGGCAAATACCGGACACGTCCGGTATGAATACCGGACACGTCTTGTATTGCCAGACCAGCAAGAAATCAGTTAGCTCTTTTGTCTCTCAAATACTCAAAACTCACATGGGTTGGCTTGAGCACTTATGAAACATTATCTATCAACATGATGCATCCCTCTTAATATTACGACATACCTATTAAACTCAAGATTAAAGGAAAAACGAGTTTATACCGCTTGAGTTGACCTCTTTTGAATTAATGCCGTCTCTTTCAATCTTCATCAAGTAAGGGTGCCAACATGTTGATATTAATCTTGTCACTTGAGCATAGCCATCTTGAGCACATGACTTGATTCCATTCATCAAATATGAATAACTCCAACTGCATCAAGTCACTTCAAACACTTTGTCTAATATAGATTTGATCCTCCACATCAATATGACCATCGTAGCTTGATTAGTACCTCAACTAAATGCAAGTACTTCCTTCTTCACCCTAGCTAGGTTCTTTAACCACCAAGCCGTCGCTTGCCCTTCACCCTTGCTTAGTATCTCGAAGCCTTTCCTTGCAATCTTCACCATCTCAAGCCATCAAGTCACATCTTGTGTTGAATCAACTATTCATTTGTATTGTTATCTTTTTCATTTCAATTTAACAAGCTTCAAATATGAGACCATTCCATATGCAAACCCTCATGTCTCATTAATTAATTCTTATGAGCTTGCTTTCACATAATACATGGAAATTCCACAATAAATAAGCCTTTGCATGAATTCTATTTGCATTATTGTCTTGTGCTTAAACTAGATTATTTTATACAACAACGCATCATTTTGGCTTTTATTAAGTACCTGTGAGATATCCTATTACCTGTCCACACTTAGCAAACATGTTAGACCTTTAATCACGTTGTCATTCAACCATCCAAAACCCACTAAAGGGCTAGATGCTCTTTCAGCGGGCCAAAGTCGAGAGCAGGTGGTGTTTCTCCTCGGCCAGGCCTTCCGGTCGGAGATTTGGACCACCCTTCTGGCCTATCGTTTAGGCTCTTGGGCTAGCCTAAGAGCTGCATGTTGTTCGTAGCACTCATTTGCTAGGTCGAGCCTTTGCTGGGAAGCCAGTTCATGAGGGACCCCGGGTTTATGAACCTAACAATATGTGTGACACTTAAATAAAATTTGAAGTACAAACTTTGTAGATAATAATGCAACTCTTGCTATAGAAAAATAATGTTACTAGCTAGTATTTCTAATAGTCTAGAAACGACACTTGAAAATAAATCTAGCTCAAGACTTAGAAAAATTCCTAAGGTGAGCAACAATGTGACAAAGCCATGTTTGGCAAATTATTCTGTGAAATTAAGTTAAGAAGGGGTGTCATGTTGTAGCTCTTATTGATAGCGTAAGGTGCCCTCTTTAGAGTAGTGAAGATGGATTGGTTCCAAATTGCATCATTTAGTTTTTACGGGTGCTTTAAAATTTGTGCGCGTACTCAGTCTCGATTCGTCGGGCTCAGGCACGTGGTCACCACGCGTGGTTGTTCTGCATTGTTGTGCAACTGTGCCATGCGTGCGCGTGCATGGCCGCACACCGACAGACCGAGGCTGCTCTTTGGTCTGGCTGTGGCCTGGCCGCTCTGGCCGCACCGCTTGCAGCCAACCATAGGCCGCCATGCCCCGCTGGCCCTCTCTACGCCCGACCGCCACTACCACCACAACTGTCGCTGATGCTGTTGCTGCCCTCCATGTCATGCGTCATGACGCAATCATGGTCGTAGTCGTTGTGTCACTCCTGTACTCATGTCTGCTCGTTGCATCGCGTTGCCCCCTTCTTGGGCCGGTTGGGTGCCGTCCGCACATGGCCATGCACACCGTCGTCACACCATTAATGGCGCTGTGGCGCACGAGCCATGGCTGGTCATGGACACTGGCGCTTGTCCCCTCATGCTTAGACATAGGTCCCTCGGTCGTGTCAACCGTGTCCCACCAAGGCTCACCTCGTCGAGTCACCAACCGCACCCCATCTCTCTCTCTCTTTTTACTTCTCTCTGCTGCCGTGCCAACGCGCCTGCCTACGAGGGGTCATCTCCCACCAATTCCATACAGCCATAGCTCTGCCCTCACGTCCCCTCTCCAACTACCCCCACCCTGCCTTGATTACGGCTAGGCTGAGCTCTAATTTTGGAGCTTTGCTCCCGCCACCGTGCCATTAAGGCCAAGCCCGTCTCACCCTGGCCAGCTCCAACCTTGCCACCTCGTGTTGAATTGACTGCACCACTAGCCCCACCTAGAAACCATCTTCATCGTGCGCACCCAAGTCGCAACCCTATAGTTGCCTCCACGCCGCTGATATGGCCGTGCCGCTGCGGTTCATCGTTGAGCTCACCGCGTGCACGCGATCAGACTTGCTTGGGGCATCTCTGGCTAGGCCACCGCCACGGGTAGGATCATGGTGTGTCACTGTTGCATGCTATGGCTCACCGGAACATGGTTGCCGCCGCTGTAGGTCGCTCGCCGCCGGGTAGAGCCCGCTCTACTTCACCTCCGTTCTTGCAACCACCGCCCATCGTCGCGCGTCGGCCCATAGGTCAACATCGGTCCCATAGCTAGGTCTGTAAGGGTCCTGGTTGGCCGGCGTAACGGGGCCATACCGGTCCACGTCGCGCCGATGAGCGCGAGGGTTGCGGGGACATCCTCGATGCGAAGATAGCTTTTCTCGGGGTCTTTCGTGCATAAGTGCTGACTGAGTAAATAGGATGAATAGTGCCTACAAGAATAGTATGAAGCTCGAGGGCGTTTTTGCTAAAACGCCAACGTGTGCGGGCTCCCCGCCATGGACCGTCTCCGCGCGTGGGCCGCGCCCCTTGTGGGCCTCGTTGGGCCAATTTAGTAGTCTTTTTTAGTAAAGAATTAGAAATGATTTTGTATTTTTATTTCAGAATCAGTTTTGTGTAATTAATCTGAAATCATGTAGATGTCCAAAAATTATGAAATAAATTTTGTTAGGTTCCTAAAATTATGATCTATCTGGTAGTATATTTTGTTCACATAGTTTTATAATATTTTCAGGAGTTATCTAATTAATTTAAGATGCTTAATATTATAAGATATAAATTTGTAGGAATTTTTGTGATGAACTGGTGATAGTGTTGGCTCTAAAACTTTTGCAGTAAATCCCTAACATTATTAGGTGCTCACTGTAATTTGTGTAGCTCTATAATAATCAGTTTGCTATGGTAGCTAAATGAGTCCTAGCTCAAAAATATATATTTAATTAATAAAATACCAAAAGCACCTTGGGATTTTAAAACTAGAACATTTTTCCAGAGATAAAGCCTTACTTGACGACGTGGATACGTAGACCAGTACGTTACTCATTAAATCTAGCTCGTTAGCTTGCGTTGCGTAATCGTATATTTAAGAGTTACGGTTACCGTTGATTAATTGTGCCTTTGTGTTGTAGCCACGTATATCATAATAGGAACAATGATGTATCATGAAGTCGGCTGAAGTAGCATAAAAGATGATGCCTTGATGATCGTGTCACTATGATGGAATACGAACTTTTGGTCATATCTTACCCAGACAAACCCTGGTGCATAACCCCTATTATTCTACACTTTATCTTATGCTTGTGCATTAAGTTTTCAGGAGTTGAATGAAAACCACTTGTATATATATCCTTATCCTATGAGTCCTAGTAGTATGTGCAGGATCATGTAGATTGTTATGCTATAGGATCCGATAGAAGTCGAGTGATTACCTGTCACTCGCGAGAGATAGAAAAGATATTATTATTGTTATTATATTACTGTCACATGGAATATATATATATGAATGATAATTGGAGACCGGGTGGAATGGTACTTTGGATATGGACTTGGTTAGGCATTCGAGCGAGGTTTGGATTGCACTTGTTCGACCTATGTTGATTGAGGATTGTCCGTTGCTGTGGATGGTAGTCAGGTCACAAACTTATTATCCTGAGCACATACTTGCTTATGGGAGTGGGAAGGCTCATTACGCTCTTGTCGTGGGTTCTGGCTCTTTTCGGACCGACTGATTGGAGGCGGGAAAAGGTGAAGGTCTAAGCACCATACTGAAACGGGGTCTCAAGTGTGGGGACTTAGAGTCTAAGTTTGGACGGGCACCTGGACCCTCATGACAGGAGTGGAATGGGTTGGTTTTGTTTGTACCTAGGGTATAAACGAGGCGTGTGTTTTAGGGTACCCAGCTGTGATACATTGGTTCGCGAATCGCCGTGTGATATGGTACAACTTGGCTATAGTCTAGCACCGTAGTAGGAATATAAAAGATGATAAAATAGTTCTGATTGCTTACTACCTGCTTGAAAGTAGCATATGTGCTTACATAGAATGGTTAGTTAATGAACTAATGATGACTGCTAATGAAATCGAATATAAGGACGCACGTTTAGTAATGCTTTCGTAGATGCAATAACCTATAAACCAGATAGCCTAACATATCTTTGGAGTTTTTTTTTATTTTTTTCTCCTATCGGGTAAGTCTTGCTGAGTACAATCAAATACTTAGAGTTTTATTTCCCTGTTGCAGGTGATCGGATGACACTTAGAGCTGATTCTTGTGTGTAGAAACCTCCTGGTGGGCTTAGAGATGATTCCTTTCACAATACGATCGTAGTGTTTATTTATAACCCTCATGAAAGGTTTTTATAAGAAAAGATGTAAAATCTACTATCATCTCTTTTATAAAATGTCCACTATGTTAATGCTCCACCATGTCATTAAAGTAATCCTGCTTTCTCTGTAACTCTGATAACATTGTTATATTCCGCTATTATAATAAATTGAGGTAATATTCTGGTACTGTAATAAAGTGATGTAAGAAATGACTTAAGAATGTTGTAAGCTTTATTCTCTCATTTATGATCCTGATGAAAAAATGTGGATTTTTTAGTTCTTCCTTGGGGTGTCTAATAGAAGACAAGTACTCGTGAGAGGCATTAGATTAGGCGGTTCTGCCATAGTACGGGAGAGAGAGTGCAGACGCGAGTGTTAGGGCGCGGACATCTGTCCGGACATCCCGGCGCTAGCACTGCAGACGGTTTATAGGACAGATGGGCCAAATTCGTCAGGCGATGGGGTCATGATGCTATTAACCTAATGCTAAGCTGTATTGATGGTCCAATGTTTGATGTCCAGCGAATTGAGCATAGCTTAGCTGGTTGGGTTTTTGTGGTGAAACCTGCACACCCAGGTTCAAGTCCCCGACTTGACACGGGTGCTCGTGTTTCTCTAGATTTATTTCAAGATTTAACGGCGCTATTCTTTCAGTTGTAGGCGATGTGTCCGTCGACAGTGAGACGCCTATGGTGACTTCGTCAATCTCGAAATTTATCGGTTCAACTCAGTTCTTTTGATATGCTCATAGAGATAGATGTGCATACTAGCATTCATAGCGGTTTGTGCGCCCGTGTTTGTGAGCGTGTGTAAGTGGGTCTCGGGAAAAAAAATGTTCGACGTCCAATTCTCTCTTACGGCTCTGTAATTTGCCAAGGCCCAAGTAGCTGCTATCTGGGCTGGGCCGTAGCGATTCCTCTCCTCTCACTGAGACGTGTGATGTCTCGTCACCAGACGCCCCCGCTGCCATGGGACCCACGGAATCCTCCCTCCCCCGTCGGCCGCCGCTCGGCTCGGCTGCCCTCCGGCCTCCGGGCATCGCCATCGGAGTGAGCAGGGACCAGAAGGCGGGGGTTCGGTAGAGTCCGTGCACCCGGGTCCCACTCACCTGAGGCCGTCCGTGGCTCCGTGCAAGATGGGGATTGGGGGAAGGGTGCGAGGTCACCGTCTCCCCGCGCCGTGTCGTCAGTGTGAGTTCCTTCGTAAGATTCTGTGTCTCCTCACCGGATTTACTTACAGCCACACGCTTGCGGGCTGCGATATCCAGCCTAGCTTTTTCGAGTCCTTGCAAATCTTCGTGGGGACGAGCGAGACCTGATGTCATGCCTAGCGGAGAAGGATCGATGATCCATAGGAGTTCCGCTTCCGCAGTTCGTGTATGGCCGACACGGTAATCGCTGCGAATTGAGGTCATGTGCGCCTTCCTTGTGCTTTTTTGGGTGTACGGTGGCTAGTGATCCAAAATTCCCTGCAATGCTTAGCGGGGGGGGGATCCGCATCTTTTACGCTCAGAGATGTCAGCTGGGGAATCCCCATCTTTTATCTGTTGCTGTTGTTAAAACAACGTCCTGACATGTCAGGTGTTTGTTCTGCAAAAGGGTCGTACGTACCACGTTTTCGAATGAGAGTTCGTTCGGACTAGCTTACTCAAAGTCATGGCATTTGGTCACAGAGAGTGATCAAGTAGGTAGACGGTCCTGACCCTTTGGTGGTGCTGTTGATTCATTGCAAAACCTGTACCTCTGTGCTCAGATAATCCATCATGTGCTGCATTCAGATGGGAGATTGAATCAAAGCGTGTAATACCACTATACCAGTTGCTTCCTCAAATACTGCACGAATGAATGCATGACAGGAACATTCCAACTCAAATATTGTGACCAGATGTTGTCGGTATCCATTCTTCATGAAGACGTCAGTATAGCCGTCTCCATTGAATTCTTCAAATGGAATACCTTACTCGTTAATTATCTGCAAAATTGGGTAACCAATAATGGAGGCTCAGAGAAGCTACATTTACTAGCGAGTTTTAAAATTGGTTTCTCTTTGAAGAGATAGGTGCAATCTTTTTTGGAAGCCTGGTCAATTTTCAACCCTTGTGCTAAAAGCTTGTGGGATGTGGTACTAAGGATCGGATAATTCAAAATTAAAGTGTCTAGGAGATCATATTTCAAGGCCTAAATATTTAGAATATCTCCTAATCAAGGCTTTTTTCTTGTCAATCTACATCAGTTGCACCGTTTTGTAGCTGGAAGGTTGGTAATCCAGGCTGTCATGCAGTGAATTAGTCTGATGGGATGTAGCGATACCTGGCCCATTCTCTTCTAATGGCATCTCCTAAAGTTAGTCTTCTTCGGTGCTCAAAAAAAAAGTTAGTCTTCTTCGTAATGTGAGCAGTAATCATGTTTGCAGAAGATTCAGGAAGACCAAGTCTTTTTGCTAGGAAAAGTGTAGGGAATCAGTCAGGAGCATATACAAACTGCCGCCAAATGTTATTAAGCAAGTGGCTGTCTTGATGTAATTGACCACCATCTATTGATGAATTCTAAGGGGAAAAGGGGTGAGATCTATGTTAGCAAATAAATAGAAGAAAAGGCTACAAACAGAAGTTAGGACTTAGGATTGACACACTTTTCTCCTTGGTTTTTTCTCTACTCAACTGAATTGCAATGTGAAACTGAAAATTCGTATGATGGTAGATCTCTGAGTACTACATGCACAGTTGTTTTAGAAGTTTTCATATTGTGTTTTAATAACAAAATGATAGTATTTGTCATGATAGCTAGTGTATGATCCGCATTAGATGTCTCCTGGAAATGCACATCACAACTTATAGCTTATTGCATAAATATTGGAAGGTTGGATGGAATAGACCTATGACCTAGGAAAATATTGTTTTCATCTGCCACTTCTCTTTGAAAAGAAACTTCTGTTTACTGCTTTTACTTTTCAGCACAGAACACACATCACTACCTGGGATAGCAACAGTGCACAAACTCTGAGAGTAACAATTTAACAGGTGCAATTGTTATGCAGCAGCAGCAACAACAACAACAACAAAGTCTTTAAGTCCCAAACAAGTTGGGGTAGGCTAGAGTTGAAACCCAACAGAAGCAATCAAGGTTCAGGCACGTGAATAGCTGTCTTCCAAGCACTCCTATCTAAGGCTAAGTCTTTGGGTATATTCCATCCTTTCAAGTCTCCTTTTATTGCCTCTACCCAAGTCAACTTCGGTCTTTCTCTGCCTCTCTTCACGTTACTATCCTGACTTAGGATTCCACTATGCACCGGTGCATCTGGAGGTCTCCGTTGCACATGTCCAAACCATCTGAACCGGTGTTGGACAAGCTTTTCTTCAATTGGCGCTACCCCTAATCTCTCACGTATATCATCATTCCGAACTCGATCCCTTCTTGTTGACCGCAAATCCAACGCAACATACGCATTTCCGCGACACTTAGCTGTTGAATATGTCGTCTTTTCGTAGGCCAACATTCTGCACCATACAACATAGCAGGTCTAATCGCCGTTCTATAAAACTTGCCTTTTAGCTTCTGTGGTACCCTTTTGTCACATAGGACACCAGACGCTTGCCGCCACTTCATCCACCCTGCTTTGATTCTATGGCTAACATCTTCATTAATATCCCCGTCCCTCTGTAGCATTGATCCTAAATATCGAAAGGTATCCTTCCTAGGCACTACTTGACCTTCCAAACTAACATCTTCCTCCTCCCGAGTAGTAGTGCCGAAGTCACATCTCATATACTCAGTTTTATTTCTACTAAGTCTAAAACCTTTGGATTCCAAAGTCTCCCGCCATAACTCCAGTTTCTGATTCACTCCTGTCCGGCTTTCATCAACTATCACTACATCGTCCGTGAAAAGCATACACCAAGGGATGTCCCCTTGTATGTCCCTTGTGACCTCATCCATCACTAAAGCAAATAAATAAGGGCTCAAAGCTGACCCTTGATGTAGTCCTATCCTAATCGGGAAGTCATCCGTGTCTCCATCACTTGTTCAAACTCTAGTCACAACATTGCTGTACATGTCCTTAATGAGCCCGACGTACTTCGTTGGGACTTTATGTTTGTCCAAAGCCCACCACATAACATTCCTTGGTATTTTATCATAAGCCTTCTCCAAGTCAATAAAAACCATGTGTAGGTCCTTTTTCTCCCTATACCGCTCCATAACTTGTCTTATTAAGAAAATGGCTTCCATGGTTGACCTTCCGGGCATGAAACCAAATTGGTTCATAGAGACCCGCGTTATTGCTCTCAAGCGATGCTCGATAACTCTCTCCCATAGCTTCATAGTATGGCTCATCAACTTAATTCCCCGGTAATTTGTACAATTTTGAATATCCCCTTTATTCTTGTAGATCGGTACCAATATACTTCTCCTCTACTCATTAGGCATCTTGTTCGATCGAAAAATATGGTTGAACAGCTTGGTTAACCATACTACAGCTACGTCCCCGAGGCATCTCCACACCTCGATTGGGATACCATCCGGTCCCATCGCCTTACCTCCTTTCATCCTTTTCAACGCCTCTCTGACCTCAGATTCTTGGATTCTCCGCACAAAGCGCCTATTGGTGTCATCAAAAGAGTCATCCAACTGAAAGGTTGTGTCCATATTCTCACCATTGAACAATTTGTCAAAATACTCTTGCCATCGATGTCGGATCTCATCCTCCTTTACCAAGAGATGCTCCCTTTCATCCTTAATGCACTTAACTTGGTTGAAGTCCCGTGTCTTTCACGAACCCTATCCATCCTATAAATGTCCTTCTCTCTTTCCTTCGTACTCAAATGTTGGTAAAGATCCTCGTACGCTCTACCCTTTGCCACACTTACAGCTCGCTTTGCAGTCTTCTTTGTCACCTTGTACTTCTCTATGTTGTCCACACTCCTGTCATGGTACAAGCGTCTATAGCATTCTTTCTTCTCCTTAATAGCCCTTTGGACTTCCTCGTTCCACCACCAAGTATCTTTAGCCTCACGTCCCCTTCCTTTGGTTACTCCACACACCTCTGAGGCTACCTTCCGAATGTTGGTTACCATCTTGTCCCACATATTGTTTATGTCGTCTTCTTCCTTCCAAGAGCTCTCTTTGATAACCCTTTCCCTAAATACCTCTGACGTCTCCCCTTTCAGTTTCCACCACTTTGTTCTTTCAATCTTAGCTTGTTTATCCCTACGGGCACGCACCTGAAAACGAAAATCTGCCACCAAAAGCTTATGTTGAGAAACAACACACTCCCCTGGTATCACCTTGCAATCCAAGCATGCTCGTTTGTCCTTTCTTCTTGCGAGGACAAAGTTATGGTGTGGCCATTTTGTTTGCATGGACATTTTTCTCTTATTTTTTTATACAAGATGCCTATATTTTATATGAAATGAGATAATCATTTTTTCAACCCAAAGTCTGTCTCTTTTGTGGCAGAATACCTGAGATACACATTAGCTTCCATGGATTGGATTGTGTTTGTCTAGAATTGATAATCTGCTAAAGTTTCTGTCTTTTTGTGTTATACTTGTTTATATAAATAATAAGATGCTCTAGTTTTAGTGCACAGCCTTTCACAGATTGAAGTTTGATGCATATGCAGATTCAGCAGAAGAATGAGTTAGCATTGTGTATCAGAAGATTGCTGCTATTCTATCAGCAGTTGCTAGCATTTTTCTTGCAGACACGGCATAAATTGGCCCCTGTAGGCTTTAGTTGTCCAAAATATATGTCCATTGTTGCCCAGCGCCCCAGCACAGTATCTGAATAGCAAAACGTTTTTCTGTTGATTGATTAATGATGCTCCTCCTTATATCAACACTCCAAATATGTATAACTGAGTTGACATTATTTTTGTGGTTACAGAGCGTCAGAGCGCAGTCATTTCTTCCTCATGTCGGCAGATGTCTTGAATACCCACAGATTCTTAAGCTGTCCCTTGCTGTCATTTCTAAGCAAAAGTAAGTTGTAAGATGGGTTCTTTCTCATATTCACTTTCTTGGGAGTTCGGTGGATTAAGAAACTCTAATTCTTATCCTTTCTTTGCATCTAGTTGCAGAATAACCATTTTGCTTACAGAATTAAAGTTTCATCTTTGCAACTGAGCTTTTTTATTAGCAAAAGTAAGCTGTGTGCTTTTTTTAGCAAACATGAAATGAAACTGAGCTGCACGTCTTTGCATTAAAGAAAAGAAACAAGGCGATGCACCGATTTCTATGTCTAATTAATTAGTTGCTGTCTTTTCTCATCTCTTGTACTAGCTCGATATGTAAATCAAACTCTTCAGAGGCTAAGCTCACCTGTTGATCGTCATGTTGATATCACCAGTCTCAGTGAGCTAGGATGCTGACTGTCTGAATGTTTCAGCTTTCTCACAAATTAGAATGCAACATTTACATCATGGTGCACAATGTCATCATTGGCCCATACACATATGTTAGATATGCAGCTTGCAGAGCATATGCTAGTTGTTCCTCATGGTTTTATTTGTTACAGTGCACCACCAATGATAAAATGGTTGGTGAGATATAGTTGCTTAAGATGGCAACTGGGGCAGCACACATTTATATACCCCTGTGGGGAATGGAAGCATCAATAGTTAGAGATAATCATACTTTAGTTCCTGTTGCATCATTTGCAAACAAATTGCCGTGTTTAGAAAAGGATAGCTAACTAAAAAATTGAGCTAAGCTATCTGCAAATAGGGTGTTGTTCATTTCAGTATGCTAGTTAATTAAGATCATATTATCGCTCTGTACCATATTGGAATATTGAAGTACAATAATCAGCTTGGTCAAGGATGTTGACACATCTCATTTTAATGAACATGATTATCGACTCTAGTAGTAGTACCCCATGATGCTGCAGTGCGATTGGTAACTGTTTTTTAACAAGGGCTTAACATGGTACAGTTTATTATAGGTCAGACTTAAACTCTTACTTCCAGATTACTCTAAAGTAACCAAATCACCATCGCTTTCTACATCAGCAAATAGAAAAGCATGGAAAGCACAGGACATTTTTTTAGTGAAATTGCACGGAACTATACATATCTGCGGGCAGACATCCATTGCAGTTGCAATGGAGCTTTCACAGCCCTTTAGTCTGATGTTTGTCTGCGGAGTTTGGTGGCTCACAGCATATATAAAATGCAATAGAAGCTTACTGATAGCCTTGTTCACGTAGTGCTTAATCTAGTACAAGCTGCCAGCTGATAGTAAATTGATCAATGGGGAGACAGCCATGCTGTGACAAGCAGGGGGTGAAGCGAGGGCCTTGGACAGCGGAGGAGGACAAGAAGCTCATTAGCTTCATCCTGACACATGGTCGATGCTGCTGGCGGGCAGTGCCTAAACTGGCAGGGCTGCTTCGTTGCGGCAAGAGTTGCCGTCTGCGGTGGACTAACTACCTCCACCCTGACCTCAAGCGTGGCCTTCTCAGCACTGCCGAGGAGCAGCTCATCATTGACCTCCATGCCAAGCTCGGAAATAGGTATACTAGCTTGCATGGTATATATAACACGTGTGCATGGATGCATATACTCCATTTTGTATGTTAATCCATCTTCTTTATTGTGCTATGGTAGAATAAGCTATATTTGCATCGGTTCCTTGGCATGGGTGAATATTCCCCTGGTAAGCTTTGAAGTGCCAAGGAAACCGCAGAACATGTTGATGGAATACTTGGCTAAGAGTAGCTAGCTTATACTTATATGTGTTGTAAGTCTATACGAAGTGTAGCAGCGCTAGCTGCTACTTACTGTAAAATGGTGCCACAAAGTTTAGAACCAACTGAATTCGTGCAATTAATAGTAACAAAGTCACATGCACGTGGTATTGTTGTCAAACCCCCTGGTGCTCCACGTCTATCAAGAAAGGCCAAGTTCAATCGAAATGTATAGTTTTGAGAAAGAAATAAATCCTGCAATACCAGGATCAGTTAATCAAGTTTACCTATAGTTTGAAAAGTGGTTTTCATGGTTATTGAGTTTATTGCACCTTACATCTTATAACCCTATAACTGGTATAATTTTTTACCTTGTCCCTAGTTTAGCACTCTGCAGTAACCTCTTGATTGTTTCATGCTTTCAGTGCTCTTGCAAATGGCAAGTTATCTAAAAAACAACAAAAATATAATGGCTATCTTTTCTTAGTTGTTGCACTTTGAATTGATAGTTATTACTGATACACTGATGACCGATGTGGACTTCATGCCTGCATGTGAGTTAAAGAGCACACTAGAATTGAAGGGCAGTAGTAATAGGACCACTCGTGCTCAGGTCATTCTCAACCTCTTCACTTGTAGCACAAACTCCAATTGCTTCAAATTCAGCTGGCTGAAACTTTAGTAAAAAGGGTCAGCTGCTCCTTTCTGCACATGTGCTTCGTTCTCCAGAAACAAAATATTACAACCGCTTTGTGCGCTCCTGATGACTTAAACCTATGCAGATGGTCCAAGATTGCTGCCAAGTTACCTGGGAGAACAGACAATGAGATCAAGAACCACTGGAACACGCACATCAAGAAGAAGCTCATCAAGATGGGCATCGACCCGGCCACGCACCAGCCTCTAGCCAATTCCAAGGCAGCTTCCTCACAGTCCACAATTACAGATGAATCTGCTAAATCCAGCGACTTCGGAGAGGAGCTGAGCTTGAAGGATGACAGCCATAGGGAGGTTCCGCTGTCCACTGATTCATCGGAGCAGTCCAGCTGGCCAGAGTCAGGCACCAACGGCTGTGATCAAGACCCTGAACTGCTGGTGAATTGGCTGTCAGAGACAGACCTGTCGATGGATGAGCCATGGCTGAATTTTATGAGCAGCAACGATGAACTTGCCAATGTCGAGGGGATGTTGCCATGGGATGGAACAACAGACTGTCTGCTGGACTACCAAAACTTTGGCATGTGCAGCTCGAACTCAGTCGGCAATTCAATGTTCCACGCCTCAAATGGATCAAACTTCTAAAGACCGGAGAAAGACTGCCAATCAAAATAAGGAGGAAGACAGACTGCAAGTTTGAGCGCACTGCACAGCTCTCAGTATAGAAAATAGATACAGTACTTACACGAATAAGATTGTGAGAGAAGAGATACCTAGACCCTAGAATAGTGATTCCTTGCCCTTCAAAGTAAGGGGTTTGTATTGGTAGAAACCTAGTGTTTCTCGGTATGAGAAGCTGAAGAACTAGATTCAAATGCTCGAATCATGCAAGGCATCCTATGAACAAAGTTAGGGTATACGTATGCTCAGCAGGTTGCAGTGAATAAAATAGCCTATTTTCTGTGCAAGGCTGTGCTCTGAGCAGTGCAGCAGCGAGGTATATCTCTGATATCTCCCTGTTGCTGTCCCTGGCAACTGTGGAGCAATTACAGTCAACTCATAGCAGCGAGGTTATGTTAGTGACTCGCCATCCTTCCAACAGTCAACTCACCATCCTTCCAACATCAGACTCATTGCACAGGCTCTGAATTTTGATGTGCATAATGTGTACTGATTTTTAGCGAGGTATCAGTCAACGTCTAGTTTATTCTTGGTTAAGCTTAAGCAGTCGCATACCTGAGAGATGAAATGAACAAGATGCCTGAGACTGCACATGGATCATCAAGAGCCTGCCTGGATTCTGCAACGAGTAACACGACAACCATTGCACAGTAGGTCAGTCCAGTTTCCATGAAATGAACGTTCAGAGGCCAAAGGTGTCCCTATTCCGCTGTCGTCCATGTCCTTGACAAAGATGCAAAACCTTAAAGAAGGGTTCAGTGAACCAACCATCCGTACGGCGTACGTTTATAGTCACGTAATGCTGACGTGTTTCTTCCAAGCTCACCATCAGGCGGGTGCGGGTTTGTTCAGCCTACAGTGTTTCGGCAGTCGGCACTGAAGCGCGCATGTATGCGTAGAAAAAGGCGGGTTTGTTGCGTGATCCTAATCACAGCACTGCCTTGTTTGTATGAACTTCTCCACTGCACTGATGGTGATGGAAAGTTGGGAACTCCTGAAGAATTTGGAAACCCCTCTCGCTGAAAGTCTGAGTCTCAAGTACTCCAGAATATATACTCTTATTCGTGAAAATACTGGATGGACATAAGTGAACATATGTAGAAATTTAGCCTTACGCTTCAAAAAAATTTCTGGATAACTCAAGTGAGAAGTGGAAACTAAACTCCGTTCATCCTCTTATGTCTTATCCACCGATTAATTGTACTTCCAGTTGGGTGTAACTTAAGCAAGGGAACTTCTACCTCTCTCACTTGGGCCACTGATTTAGTTGAAATCCAGGATTGAGTTTGTTTAACCAATTTGACCATAAGCACTTGATATTCTCTGTTACGGGAGTGTACGTTTGGCTTTAGCAATGGATTGATCCGTCACTTTCTCACTCCCCATCAGCCTGTTCGTTTGGCCGTGGCTTGTCGTAAATGATCGTAAATTTTCAACCGGAACAGTATTTTTCTCTCACACAAACCAGCCAGCAGTACTTCTTCACGAACCAACAATGATATGAACTAGCCAACCGAACAGGCTGCATATCTTTTCGTGTTTGGTTTGAATAATATGGAATATGTTGTGTTGATCCATCATTATTCACCCCTGACAGCCACATGACTAGTACGTACAAACATTAGAGATGAAGTCATTCCATCATTATTCACCCCTGACAGCCACATGACAGCCACATGATCCATCATTATCCATCATTATGGCATGTTCGGTTGGTAGGATGCGCAGTTGATTTCGGATTATTCAATAGTGTTCTGTGATAGAGAATAAGCTAAAACAATAAAAAAAATGAGCAGCCGAACACCCCGCGAGGATCATCTCATTTTTGTTTATTCTGGCTTCTACATGAGTTTTGCCCTTAATCATTCAAAACTTTAGTCTGATGCTCTGAACCAATGGGCAATTAAACAAAAAACTGCCAACAATAAGAACGATCATAAAATCAAACTCTTATGAAGCAAGACTAACTCAGATTCAGAGATAGCAGGATACAAGACCTCAGGGGGAGGGATATCTGGAATCAGCAAGCAGGGGAATCGAAACTAGAAGGAATGTACTAGAAGATTTTAGAAGGTGCTGTAGGCAGGAGAAGAGAAAGAGAGCTATTTGGGGAGGAAGATAAACAGTAGACTTCTGATTAATTCTTCGATGCCCTAGACGACTGCTCCTTGCCTTCCTTTGTAATGCACATGCCTTGTCGTCTTGGGCCTGCATGGGCCGTCCGTGCCAGCTGAAAGGTCCTAATATGGCTAGAGAGGGGGTGAATAGCTTATTTAAAAATCTATAAATCAACTAGAGCAATTTGATTAGTATGACAAATAGCGTAATGCAAACTTGCTCTAGCTCTACAAGGGTTACAAGCCACCTATCCAACAATTCTAGTTGCAATGATTACTTAGGCACACAAACTTGCTACTCTAAAGAGCTCAACTAGATGAATGTAAACAATAAAGCAAGCTCTTAATTCTAATTACACTAAAGAGCTTGTATCAACTAGTTTGTAAGAATGTAATCAAATAAGTAGGGTGATTATACCGCCGTGTAGGGGATGAAACAATCACAAGATGAAGATCAAGCCAATCACCGGGAGAAAGCAAATGACAAGAGACAATCGATTTTCTCCCGAGGTTCATGTGCTTGCCAACACGCTACGTCCCCGTTGTGTCGACCAACACTTGGTGGTTCGATGGCTAAGAGGTGTTTCACAAACCTTGTCCACACGATAGGACACCGCAAGAACCGACCCACAAGTGAGGTAACTCAATGACACGAGCAATCTACTAGAGTTATCTTTCGGCACTCCACCGGGGAAGGTATAACTCCCCTCACAATCACCGAAGGCGGCCACGAACAATCACCAACTCATGCCGATCCTCTACCGCTGCTCCAACCGTCTAGGTGGTGGCAACCACCAAGAGTAACAAGCAAAATCCATAGCACAACACGAATGCCAAGTGCCTCTAGATGCAATCACTCAAGCAATGCACTTAGATTCTCTCCTAATCTCACAATGATGATGGATCAATGATGGAGATGAGTGGGAGGGCTTTGGCTAAGCTCACAAGGTTGCTATGTTAATGAAAATGTGCAAGAGAGTAAGCTTGAGCCGGCCATGGGGCTTAAATAGAAGCCCCCACGAAATAGAGCCGTTGTACCCCTTCACTGGACACACTACGGGCTGACCGGACGCTCCGGTCAGACTGACCGGACTCTAGACCCAGCGTCCGGTCAACCGATGTAAGCCACGTGTCATCCTGCATTCAACAGGAGTCGTCTGATCTTAACGGTCATGACATGACCGGACGCGTCAGTTACAAAGTGACCGGACGCTGGATCTCAGCGTCCGGTCGTTTCCAGTAAGGTTCCAAACGTGAGATTTCACGATCGGACGCGTCCGGTCATGCTCGACCAGACTCACCTAGTGTCCGATCACTCAACTTCTCTTCTGTATGCCCTACGTCAGCGTACATCAGCACTGACCGGACACACCCTATCAGCGTCCGGTCGCTTTCAGCGCCAACGTCCGGTCGAAGACCAAAACACGCGCCCTCTGCTGCTACTGATCGGACGCTCCGGTCCAACCAAGGCCAGCGTCCGGTCACTTATAGTGACCTCCAATTTTTCTGTCTAGGGCGCCGGTGACACTGTCGGACTGTCCGCACTCTACGGGCGGACACTCCGCCGGTGGAGTTCCTTACTCTTGCTCCCAAACTTCACCACCCTTGATCAAATATGCCAACCACCAAGTGTATCACCTTGTGCACATGTGTTAGCATATTTTCACAAATATTTTCAAGGATGTTAGCATTCCACTAGATCCTAAATGCATATGCAAATGAGTTAGAGCATCTAGTGGCACTTTGATAACCGCATTTCGATGCGAGTTTCATCCCTCTTAATAGTACGGCTATCAATCCTAAACGTGATCACACTCGCTAAGTGTCTTGATCACCAAAATAAAATAGCTCCTACATTTTATACCTTTGCCTTGAGCCTTTTGTTTTTCTCTTTCTTCTTTTCCAAGTTTAAGCATTTGACCATAACCTTGCCATCACCATTGTCATGATCTTCGCCATTGCTTCATCACTTGGAGTAGTGCTACCTATCTCATAATCATCTTGATAAACTAGGTTAGCACTTAGGGTTTCATCAATTAACCAAAACCAAACTAGAGCTTTCAATCTCTCCCTTTTTGGTAATTAATGACAACCCTTATACAAAGATATGAATTAAAGTTCATTTGAATCCATGTTGCTTGCCCAAGCATATTTACCATGTGTAAAGGATATGGACAAATTTTGTAACACCCTAGGTGTTTGGCTTCTACTAATTGCATTTCATTTCATAAACATGTGCATCATCTATCTCATCATGCCTTTGTTACTGAAACATGCATATGCAACATTTTCCAATTGTGTATGTTTCATACTTGAGTGTTGTGAATAGTAATGGTGTAACATGTGAATGCAACCTGAGTTTCTCATACCTTGAAACATGGCAACATGGTAGTAATATGACATGTATAAAATAACCACAAGGTCATGAAACATGTGAAACATGGAATTGAAACATATGAATGAATTGCTTGTTTTAATTGCTTTATCACATGTGATCTTTAGAAGTGGTATAACAATTTTGTAAAGTGGTTTATCATGGTCTATTACACCTTAACTACACTTGGGTTACTTGTTGGAACATTGTTCATGAAGATCAAAATGACCAAAATATCCTCAAGTGGAGGTTTGACTTGAATTGACCCTTTGAGTGCCACTGTTTGACTGAGTCAAAAGACCAACTTAGAGACTTTGCATGGCTGTCCACTCTTTACCAAAATT
Source organism: Miscanthus floridulus (assembly GCF_019320115.1). Taxonomy (NCBI): domain Eukaryota; kingdom Viridiplantae; phylum Streptophyta; class Magnoliopsida; order Poales; family Poaceae; genus Miscanthus; species Miscanthus floridulus. The sequence continues at coordinate 95,925,794 of NC_089587.1, read as the reverse complement.
GTAGCCAATTTATCAAGGAACAAAAGTCTCAATATGACCATCTCATGAAAATGGCTAGAACATGTTCAAACAAGGCCCACAAGTTAGATGTCCATGCTGATTTCATTGAAAAATTTGTCTAAGTCTTAAACTGCATTTTTTGTTGCATCAGGCCAACTTGGGCTTCATGTAACTGCTGATCCATGGTGAATTAGGGAATGGTCCTTGAAGAGAAATTGTAGATGGATGGTAGACCTACATTTTTCATATACACCATTTTTGCAAAGGTGCAGTAGATTAGCCGTGTTGACACTTTGAACTAACACTGTCAGTCGGTTTTCTTTGTCTGAATGGATGCTACAGTGACTGACCAATTTTAGAAAATGCCCGACATGTGTGTGCCATGCATCGCCGGTCGCCTGAGCATGCTGCCACGCGCCGTGTGCCTCCTGGCGCTGCTGGCCGTGACAAGAGCACCCCGTGCGCCTGCCCGATGCACTCGCCGTGCCATTTGCTTTTCCTTTCTCCTTCCCCGCGCGCTGCGCCAAGCCACAGCAGCCATCCGCCATTACTGACCGCGCATTGCCGTCGTCGTGCGCGCTCACCACCGCAAAAATGGGTTGCCCAATCCGTCAGTAGCCTCGCCGTGGTCTCCTCTACCTTCTCCACCCCACCGTCGGTCTGATTGCGCCGTGGTAAGGGCAAAATCGCAGCTTCGTCCCACCGCCGCCATGGCTGTTCTCGCCGGCGTTGTTGCTCCACGCGGACAACCACCACCATGACCCTCCCATCCCTCCTCTGTCTCGCGCTAGGGTCTAGGAATGCTGCCGTAGCTCGTAGGGTCGCCCTATTGGGCTGCGACGCCGTAGCATCGTCGGAGCCGGCCGTGCCGTGGCCGAGCGCCGCCGTGGCCATCGCCACCCCCTCTAGCTGTGTCAGTAGCTGCAAATAAGGGTTCCCCTAGGTCCCCTAGGGTGAGGCGAACATGTAGGCACTGTTGCCTTCGTCGGAGAAGCCACCGACGGTGAGTTGCGCCGTCGTCTTCCTCTGCTCCCCTGTTTCTCTCACTGGCACGCGGGCCCCTCTCGTCAGTCGCCACGGCTGAGGCGGGAGCCCAGCGTGGGCCGCGCCAGCGTTGCTCACGGGCCGCCGTTTCCTCGGGCCGGCCCAACAGCAGTGAATCGATTTTCTTATTTTTGTTTGTTTTATTATTTCATAGAATTGTGTACAATTTCAAAAATGTGTAACTCCAGTTTGGTAGATCCAAATGTGATGGTTCCAATTTTGTTAAGTTCCTGGTCATGTCTAGTATTTAATAAAAATATTATATGAGCACATGTTTTAGAAATTCTGGATAAATTAAATAGGACTTTGAAATGTGTTTTTGGATACATGCAAACTTGTTTGAATTTTATCTTGAGTTTCTGTCGTCCAAAAATTATGAAATTTTGTGGGTAATCTATTATTGCTTAGTAGAATCTCTGGTTAAAATTTCAGAGCTAGTGCATGTATAGTTTTTGAGTTATAGAATTTCTTTTTATCAATGGATGGATCTTGTGTGAATTTTCATAATTTTTCTATAGATCCAGTATTGGTAAAATTTGGTGAGTAAGGTTCTTATGCTAGAATGATGCTAGAAAAAATGAGAAATCTGTTGCTTGACACTTTTCATTAGGGTTTCCTAATTATGCTAAAAATAGGCATGCCACTTGTTATTTTGGATACAACAAGTTCTGCTTGTTCAATGGCTTTGAAATTTTTATGGTAGTCTATGTGAAGCATGAGATAGCTACTGTAATTTTTGTAGATTTTTATGAACAATTTTGCTATATATTGCTTTAATCACTTAATTAACTAAATAAATTAGAAAAGGATATTAAATAATTTATTTAGAAGTTGGCACTATACTTTCTAGTGTTTCTCTGGTATGTGCAACAAGTTGGTTAACTTGGCTTGGTCAAATTATGCTTTTGCATCATCATTAAATAATTAAGCTAGTAACCCTGTCATTCCTGGAAAGATTCTAGGTTTACTAGAATTTGATTTGATTAACGTAAGAATCATGCTTTGATGTTTACAAATGATTTGTAGAGAATTTCATAAGCTTTCCAGAATGTCCTCATGCAAGTCATTTGGATTTGTATAACTCTTGTTGTGATTGAATTGAGGGACTACTTGTGTGCATATGAAACTTTAAATGTTGATTTATGTATGCCTTTACTATTTCTAAGTTTGTGGTAATGTTCCTAGGTGTTAGGCCTTTAACTGAATATGAGCATCTTTATCTTAGGTTATTCAAGTTAGGTAAGTTGATCTTATTCTTTAAGTTAAGTTAGATACATGCTTAAAGTGATTTGAATAGAGCTATTTTACTCGGTAAACGGGTGTCCAGTGATGCTTTCGTAAACACTTACTGTAATTCATTCATCATGAGCATCATGTCATTCCTTATGCATCCATGATATTTATCTCGTGCATCGGCATGCAATAGGTGTACTGGAGGGAGTAACACTGCTGGAATTCGAGGAACCGAGCGAGCAGCAGCAGCCGACATCGGAGATTCAGGAGGAGCAGCCTTCAGGAGAAGTGCCAGACGAGGTCACCGTTGAGTGCTCGGATCACCGTCCTTGCAACTTTGTGAAAGGCAAGCCCCGGAGCATATTAAGCCTCCTAATTTCTGAAATGCAGTTACAGTATTATTATTACATATATTGTTGCATTAAGTTTAGGTGTTGGATGCAAACACTTGCTGCATTGGTTACCCCATTCCTTGTCCAGATATTGTTACCCTAAATCCTATGTAGCTCAGGCTCGTGTAGTGCTTAGCCCTGCTTAAACATGGTAGAAGTCAGGTGATTTCCTGTCACCTGCGAGATATAGGAAGATACATGTGGCACGGTTGGCTATATTTGCTATTGTAGAAAAGAACCAGTCTTAATTTGAAATAAAGACCGGACGGAGGCTTGTCGGTTTGCAGTGACTCCGTCTGTGTCGCTTAAGGACTGATTCTTGGACCTTTCCTGTTCATGTTGAACGCATGCCTCTCTCTTAGTTGGCCGGGTCTGGAGATCGACCGCGAAGCCGAGTAGCTCAACTCAGGCTGGGAGTCGATAAGTATAAAGTACACCTCGGAAGGGAGCCGTAGGCATGAGTCCAAGGGTAGGTGATTTAAAAGTCCTGATTGTCCTGGCAGAAGGGTAATCCCTGAGAGCGCTGGCGCTGATCGAACCCGCGAATTTGGTTCCTGAGTTGTACCAAAGGTAACCCACGGCTACCCTTGCTAAGTATGCCATGGTGAGAGTTAGGAATACCCCCTCAGCTAAGTTGTAATTCGATTCGAGTCGCTGTCACTTCCGATTAGTGAGAACTTGACGGGCTTATCTCCAATGTAGATACACTAAATAACTTAATGGTTCGGAAATGATGATATGATGATGACAGCCTTATTATACCTACTATGGTTAATATTGTTTGCTCCTAATAAGTGAGTGCTCTAGTACAGGTGCTAATCTAGTGGACAGGTAAATAATGATAAGCTTGATGCTAAGTTTAAATTGGTTACTATAATCATAAGCTCTTTTATGCAACTGTGTCAAGCTAGCCCACCTGAAAAGCCCTGCATGATCCTTGGTGTCTTTTATTTCTAGTTTTGATGGGTAAGTCTAGCTAAGTACCTTCTCATACTCAGGGTTTATCTCTCACCTGTTGCAGATGACCAGTTCTACTTTGGTTGCTGCAAGTACTGCCTTCTCCTAGCTGGGGATGAAGACTAGACCGTTGGGCACGGTCTCTACTAGTTCTCGTACCTGATAATGCTTTTGTGGGACATGACTCAGCCTTAGCAATGTATTTGAAACTATGATGTTTTGTATTAAACTATGTTGCTTCCGCACACTCAAACTTGGTTTGTAATATTCTATTTAAACTCTGATGGATGTAATCCGAATGCTTATTATGAAATGTTGTAATGGATGATGTGTTATGTTGAATCACTACGATCTTAGTTTGTATGTCGAGAGTTGGTTGAAATCCTTCATGATTTTCGGACTACCAGGATTATGAGAGCTTAAGTACAGGAATTTGATTGCTTCGGTGATTGTTTTTGTACTTACGTTCTTATGATTTGGTTAGTTCTAGTACAGCTGGCATCAGAGCAAGATTTGACACTAAACAAGTCATTTGTGTATTTAAAACAAAAGTATTTGTAAAAATCCTAAATTAAATACTAAGTATTGCTAGTGGTCATATCCCTTATGCCCAAATAAGGACTCTTAGGTGGCTTATTAAAGTACTAACTTTGGGGTTCCTACTTGTTTCTGTTTTGTCGTCCATACGGCGTGCTATTGTATGGATGCCATCCTCTTGGGTGGTAATGTATGGTTCAAAATACCTCTACACTCTGGTAAGTGGGAGTTGTGAGTGCATGACCGTCCAACCATTGGTTTAGGGGAGAGTAGTTGTGGTTGCTCGCATACTTACATGTTCAATCATGTATCTATGAGAGTACTTAAAAGTGGGTATCTCTGACGGGTAGCTGTGATACTAGAGTATATGCATCAGGGGATGCATGTATGAAAGTATTTAGTTTACTGCTTGTTTTCTATGCTTTTTGGGAAATTACTGGGCTGAAATGGAATTTTCTGCAGGTACACTAACAACATATCGTTGTAGATCGACTAGCTACCATATACGAGAGAACGTATGTATGCCACCGTATATTTCGCTAGCCTTTAAATTTTTCTAGGTTTGTGAGGACGTACGGATCGTGCATGCATCATGTTCAAGCATACATGGCATTTCTTGCATTATTCCCTCCCTTAAAATTTGATTGTCCCGACTAATTAAATTACGTATCCCTTAAATGATTCTTCCCTTACATTGTAACTTTTTGCTACAGATGGCGCGCACGAAACTCACTGCTCGCAAGTCTGCTGGAGGCAGGGCGCCTCGTCACCGTTTAGCTCCTCATGAGCCCCGTCCTGAGCCTACTGAGGTGGAAAGGCTGAGGATAGAGCTGGCCCGGGTGACTACTGAGAGGAATGCGGCTCAGCACCGTTTGGAGCAAGTAACACAGGAAAGGGACCAAGAGACCCTTGAGGTTCAGAGGTTGATAGTTGCTCTCCACAACTGTGAACGCATGTTGATTCACATGATGAACCAACGGAATGAAGCCTGACATGAAGAGAATGTGTTGAGAGCGCGACAGGTGGAGTTAGAGCAGCAAGTGGCAGTTGCTGAAGAGTACAATGACCATCTCCATGAGGAGGTTCACCTATTACACAATCAACTTCACCCTCTCCTACCACCTGATGATGAGGATGAGATGGGCTCTGGTGTCATCATGGCTGAAGGTGATGATGGCATTGAGGTTAATGGACCTGAGGACATTTCACCTGATGAGGAGGAAGATGAGGAGTTAGAGCCTGCTAGTGATGAAGATGGAGGAGAGATCTTCGACACTGACTCTGAGGATGATGCGTAGTTTAGCTTACTACTTAGCTAATGCGCTAGAGCTAGTCTTTTGTTGATCCTCATGCATGAACGAGTAGCTTTGTATCAAGTTAATCGTTGGGATGTAATATCAAACCCTATGTTACCCTTGATGTAAGTTGGAACCACTATGGCTGGGATGTAACCTATCGAACGTATTATGCTCCACGTATGTGAGCTTTTGATGAATTTTGTCTTTGCGGTCTATGGATCTTGTGTTGGTTAAGTCATCGCATTTATGTGTCGATTGATGCGCTTGATGAGTTATGTGATTGTGATGAATGATTGTGCCTTTGTTGATAATATAAATGCATTCTCTCTAATGGAATCAGTTTGGCATAATTATACAATTCATCTATAAAAGTTTCCACATCGTCAGTGCTCATTGGCTATACCTTTTGCAGATGGCTTATAACCTTCATCGCGGTCGTAGCATGGGAGATGAGGAACAACCACCTCCTCCACCGCCCACACCAGCTAAGCTAATGCAGACGGTCGTGGAAAGTCAGTGCATGCTAGCTGAGGCTATGCGCCAGATGGCTAACCGTGAGGATTGGCATGTCCGCCAGGGACCCGAGCCGAACCAGTGTAGCAGCTTTAAGGACTTCATGGACACAAAGCCTCCTATCTTTCGTGAGGCAGAAGAACCATTACAAGCTAATGAATGGTTGAGCACGATAGAGCAAAGGTTTGGATTGCTCCGTTTGACTGAAGGAATGAAGGCTTCGTATGCAGGACACCAGCTCTAAGGCCCTGCAGGCATCTGGTGGACCCATCATAGGACCACCTTCCCTGCTAACGTTGAGATCATTTGGAACCAGTTCCAGGCAGCCTTCAGGGGACACTTTATCCCTCCTGGTCTCATGGTCATTAAGCATACCGAGTTTATGAAGCTAACCCAAGGCAACAAGAGTCTTAATGAATACCTCCAGGCATTCAACAACCTGGCGAGGTATGCTCCTGAGTTCGTCGATACTGACGCCAAGAGAATAGCTAGCTTCAAGAGGGGACTTTCCCCTAAACTGATGAAGTCTATGGGTAACTACAAGTGTGTCACCTTCAATGAGTTTATTAGTGACACCCTAACCCAGGGGAACAATGACAAGATTTATGCTGCTTCCAAGAACCGTAAAAGAAACTTTGAGGCTGGTGCTTCTCAGTCTAAGGCTCTAATGGTATCCAAGACCCAGTACCGTCCACCCAATGCTAATGTCCGGTACTGCTCACCTCAGAAAAAGAATCAAGCTAAAAATGGTTTCTGCAAGGGGTACACAATTTCCTTGCCAAAGAATACCTCTAGACAGGGTAGCTCCAATGCCCCACCAGCTAACCAGCCGTGCTGGAACTGTAACTAGCCTGGTCACTGGGCCAATAAGTGTCCCTATCCTCCCAAGAATGCTCAAGGAAACGTCCGTTAGGGGCGTGTTCACTACACGACGGTGGAGGAAATTCCTGCTGGTGAAGTGGTCACTGCTGGTAAGTTTCTTGTTAATGATCACCCTGCAGTTGTGCTCTTTGATTCGGGTGCTTCACACTCCTTTATGAGTTCTACTTTTGCGTCTATGCATAAGATGAATGTGATTACAATTGTCAAGGGGGTTATTGTATTAGTGCTGCTGGAAATAATATCCTGACTAACCAAGTAGTTAAAGATGTAAAGATTGAGATTGGGGATCGAGAGTTCCGTATGGATCTTGTAGTTCTACCGGGGGTAGGAATTGATATAATCCTAGGAATGAAGTGGATGAGCAGGAATGGAGTGTTGATCGATACCTCAACCCGTGTGGTAATGTTGAGGGATCCTATGGATAAGAAAGGTTTTCTAGTGCAGTTACCTCGTGATATCTCTATCCACAATACGACCAATGCAACCCTAGCCAAAGCCATTGAGGATCTACCGATTGTCTGTGAGTTTCCAGATGTCTTCCCTGATGACTTGCCTGGATTACCTTCGGACCATGATGTAGAATTCAAGATAGAACTCATTCCGAGTACAGCTCCTATTTCTCGAAGGCCATATAGAATGCCGCCCAATGAGTTGGCTGAGCTGAAGAGTCAGTTGAATGAGCTATTAAAGAAAGGTTTGATTCGGTCTAGTTCTTCTCCTTGGGGTTGTCCAGCTATATTTGTGAAGAAGGACGAGTCTTTGCGCATGTGCGTGGATTATCGCCCCCTAAATGCTGTTACTATCAAGAACAAATACCCTCTTCCTCGCATCGATATTCTGTTTGATCAGCTCTCCAAAGCTAAGGTATTCTCCTAGATCGATTTGAGGTCTGGCTACCATTAGATCAAAATTTGTCCTGAAGATATACCAAAGACAGCTTTCTCTACTTGTTATGGCTTATTCGAATACCTCATCATGTCCTTTGGATTGACCAATGCTCCAGCACACTTTATGTACCTGATGAATTCGGTATTCATGTCGGAATTGGACAAATTTGTTGTCATGTTCATTGATGATATCCTGGTATATTCTTAGAATGAAGAAGAGCATGCTGAATATCTGAGAATTGTTTTAACTCGGTTGCGTGACAACCAGCTTTATGCTAAGTTCAGTAAGTGCGAATTCTAGTTGAACAAGATACCTTTTCTAGGTCATGTGTTATCTGGTGATGGAATTTCGGTTGACCCTACTAAGGTGCAAGAAGTCCTAGAGTGGAAGGCACCTACTACGGTCATAGAAGTCCGAAGTTTCCTGGGTTTGGCTGGCTATTATCGTCGCTTTATCCTGGATTTCTCAAAGATCGCCAAGCCCATGACTCGACTACTTCAAAAGGATGAGAAGTTTGTGTGGACTCCGAAGTGTGAAGAGGCTTTCCACACTTTGTGGACCTTACTAACCTCTGCTCCTGTATTGGCACAACCTGACATTGAGAAGCCTTTTGATGTCTACTGTGATGCATGTGGCACCGGTTTGGGGTGTGTTCTTATGCAGGAGGGCCGGGTAATTGCTTATGCTTCGCGCCAGCTTCAAAAGCATGAAGTCAACTATCCTACCCATGACTTAGAGCTAGTTTTGGTTGTTCATGCCCTAAAAATTTGGAGACATTACTTGCTAGGTAATGTGTGCAACATCTATACTAACCATAAAAGCCTCAAGTACATCTTTACTCAACCCGAGTTGAACATGCGTCAACAGCGATGGTTAGAATTGATCAAAGACTACAACCTTCAAGTGCACTACCATCCTGGTAAGGCAAATGTGGTTGCTGATGCCTTAAGCAGAAAGGCCCATTGCAATTCCTTGGTTAGTGAAGACTTTCATCTGGCACACCTCCTTCATCCTATAGTGCTCTACAACATCACTGTGGATTACTCTCTTAGAAGTCGAATTATCGAACTCCAGAAGACTGATGTAGGGGTGTTTCACATCAAGCGAAAGATGAAAGAGAAAGAAACCAAACACTTTAGGGTCGATGACAAGGGAATTCTCTGGTTTAATGATAGGCTTGTGGTACCCAAAGACAAAGAACTTAGAAATCAAATTATGGCTGAAGCCCATTCTTCTAAATTGTCCATCCATCCTGGTAGCAGTAAGATGTATCAAGATCTTAAGCTATATTATTGGTGGACCAAGATGAAGAAAGAAATCGCAGCTTACATGGCAAGGTGTGATAACTGTTGTAGAGTCAAGGCTATTCACATAAGGCCCAGATTATTGCAGCCGCTCTCTATTCCTGGCTGGAAGTGGGAAGAAATTAGCATGGATTTTATTGTTGGATTACCCACTACCAAAAAGGGTTGTGATTCCATCTGGGTTATCATAAACCATCTAACTAAATCTACTCACTTTATTCCGGTCAAGTCTACCTATCACCCGCACAATTATGCTGAGATTTATTTTCAACAAGTGGTACGTCTCCATGGTATCCCCAAATCCATTGTTTCTGATAGAGGACCGCAGTTCATGGCTCGCTTTTGGGAGTGCTTACATCAGAATCTTGGCACTCATCTAATCCGTAGTTCTACCTATCATCCGCAAATATCAGGACAGACTGAGCATGTTAATCAAATTCTTGAAGACATGCTTAGGGCTTGTCTTATCGCTTACAAAGGCTCTTGGGAGGACTGGTTACCTCTCGCTGAATTCTCTTATAACAACAGTTATCAAGAGAGTATTAAAATGACTCCTTTTGAAGCTCTTTATGGCCGTAAGTGTAGAACTCCTTTGAACTGGGTGGAACCCGGAGAAAGAAGATTCTATGGTATTGACTTTGTAAAAGAAGCCGAAGAGCAAGTCCGAACTATACAGAAGAATATGACTGCCACACAGGCTAGACAAAAGAGCTATGCTGACAAGAGAAGAAAACCTATTGAGTTTGAAGTAGGTGATCATGTTTATCTGAAGGTATCTCCTATGAAAGGAGTCAAGCGTTTTGGAATTAAAAGGAAGCTTGAGCCTCGATATGTTGGACCCTACCGCATTATCGAGAAAAGTGGAAGAGTAGCATATAAGCTCGATCTACCACGTGAGATGGGAGCTATATTCTCGGTATTCCATGTGTCCCAGCTAAAGAAGTGTCTTTGTATTCCTGAGGAAAGAATAGCAACAAGGAAAGTCAACTTGAAATCTGATCTTTCTTATGAAGAAAAGCCCGTGTAAGTTCTAGATACTCAAGAAAGAGTGACTCGTACATGAGTGGTTAATTTATACAAGGTAGTTTGGAGTAATCATAGCGAACGGGGTGCAACTTGGGAGCGGGAAGATTATTTAAAAGAAAATCATCCAACTTTCTATACTAAATGGTACGCTTTCCAAATCTCGGGACGAGATTTTTCTAAGGGGGAGGGCTGTAACACCCTAGGTGTTTGGCTTCTACTAATTGCATTTCATTTCATAAACATGTGCATCATCTATCTCATCATGCCTTTGTTACTGAAACATGCATATGCAACATTTTCCAATTGTGTATGTTTCATACTTGAGTGTTGTGAATAGTAATGGTGTAACATGTGAATGCAACCTGAGTTTCTCATACCTTGAAACATGGCAACATGGTAGTAATATGACATGTATAAAATAACCACAAGGTCATGAAACATGTGAAACATGGAATTGAAACATATGAATGAATTGCTTGTTTTAATTGCTTTATCACATGTGATCTTTAGAAGTGGTATAATAATTTTGTAAAGTGGTTGATCATGGTCTATTACACCTTAACTACACTTAGGTTACTTGTTGGAACATTGTTCATGAAGATCAAAATGACCAAAATACCCTCAAGTGGAGGTTTGACTTGAATTGACCCTTTGAGTGCCACTGTTTGACTGAGTCAAAAGACCAACTTAGAGACATTGCATGGCTGTGCACTCTTTACCAAAATTGTAGCCAATTTATCAAGGAACAAAAGTCTCAATATGACCATCTCATGAAACTGGCTAGAACATGTTCAAACAAGGCCCACAAGTCAGATGTCCATGCTGATTTCACTGAAAATTTTGTCTAAGTCTTAAACTGCATTTTCTGTTGGATCAGGCCAACTTGGGCTTCATGTAACTATTGATCCATGGTGAATTAGGGAATGGTCCTTGAAGAGAAATTGTAGATGGATGGTAGACCTACATTTTCCATATACACCATTTTTGCAAAGGTGCAGTAGATTAGCCGTGTTGACACTTTGAACTAATGCTGTCAGTCGGTTTTCTTCGTCTGAATGGATGCTACAGTGACTGACCAATTTCAGAAAACGCCCGACGCGTGTGTGCCGCGTGTCGCCGGTCGCCTGAGCATGCTGCCATGCGCCGTGTGCCTCCTAGCGCTGCTGGCCATGACAAGAGCACCCCGCGCGCCTGCCCGACGCACTCGCCGCGCCATTTGCTTTTCCTTTCTCCTTCCCCGCATGCTACGCCAAGCCATAGCAGCCGTCCGCCATTACTGACCGCGTGTTGCCGTCGTCGTGTGCACTCGCCACCACAAAAACGGGTTGCCTAGTCCGTCAGTAGCCTCGCCGTGGTCTCCTCTACCTTCTCTACCCCACCGTCGGTCCGATTGCGTCGTGGTAAAGGCAAAATCACAGCTTCGTCCCACCGCCGCCATGGCTGTTCTCGCTGGCATTGTTGCTCCACACGGACAACCGCCACCATGACCCTCCCATCCCTCCTATATCTCACGCTAGGGTCTAGGAATGCTGCCATAGCTCGTAGGGTCACCCTATTAGGCTACGACGTCGTAGCGTCGTCGGAGCCGGCCGTGCCGTGGCCGAGCGCCACCGTGGCCATCGCCACCCCCGCTAGCTGCATCAGTAGCTACAAATAAGGGTTCCCCTAGGTCCGCTAGGGTGAGGCGAACATGTAGGCACCGTTGCCTTCGCCAGAGAAGCCACCGACGACGAGTTGCGCCGTCATCTTCCTCCACTCCCCTGTTTCTCTCACTGGCGCGCGGGCCCCTCTCGTCAGTCACCGCAGCTGAGGCGGGAGCCCAGCATGGGCCGCACTGTTGTCTAGGCCATGCCAGCATTGCTCGCGGGCCGCCGTTTCCTCGAGCCGGCCCAACAGCAGTGAATCGATTTTCTTGTTTTTGTTTGTTTTATTATTTCACAGAATTGTGTACAATTTCAAAAATGTGTAACTCCAGTTTGGTAGATCCAAATGTGATGGTTCCAATTTTGTTAAGTTCCTGGTCATGTCTAGTATTTAATAAAAATATTAAATGAGCACATGTTTTAGAAATTCTGGATAAATTAAATAGGACTTTGAAATGTGTTTCTGGATATATGCAAACTTGTTTGAATTTTATCTTGAGTTTCTTTGGTCCAAAAATTATGAAATTTTGTGGGTAATCTATTATTGCTTAGTAGAATCTCTGGTTAAAATTTCAGAGCTAGTGCATATATAGTTTTTGAGTTATAGAATTTCTTTTTATCAATGGATGGATCTTGTGTGAATTTTCATAATTTTTCTATAGATCCAATATAGGTTAAATTTGGTGAGTAAGGTTCTTATGCTAGAATGATGCTAGGAAAAATGAGAAATCTATTGCTTGACACTTTTCATTAGGGTTTCCTAATTATGCTAAAAATAGGCATGCCACCTGTTATTTTGGATACAGCAAGTTTTGCTTGTTCAATGGCTTTGAAATTTGTATGGTAGTCTATGTGAAGCATGAGATAGCTACTGTAATTTTTGTAGATTTTTATGAACAGTTTTGCTATATATTGCTTTAATCACTTAATTAACTAAATAAATTAGAAAAGGATATTAAATAATTTATTTAGAAGTTGGCACTATACTTTCTAGTGTTTCTCTGGTATGTGCAACAAGTTGGTTAACTTGGTTTGGTCAAATTATGCTTTTGCATCATCATTAAATAATTAAGCTAGTAACCCTGTCATTCCTGGATAGATTCTAGGTTTACTGGAATTCGATTTGATTAACATAAGAATCAAGCTTTGATGTTTACAAATGATTTGTAGAGAATTTAATAAGCTTTCCAGAATGTCCTCATGCAAGTCATTTGGATTTGTATAACTCTTGTTGTGATTGAATTGAGGGACTACTTGTGTGCATATGAAACTTTAAATGTTGATTTATGTATGCCTTTACTATTTCTAAGTTTGTGGTAATGTTCCTAGGTGTTAGGCCTTTAACTGAAGACGAGCATCTTTATCTTAGGTTATTCAAGTTAGGTAAGTTGATCTTGTTCTTTAAGTTAAGTTAGATACATGCTTAAAGTGATTTGAATAGAGCTATTTTACTCGGTAAACGGGTGTCCAGTGATGCTTTCGTAAACACTTACTGTAATTCATTCATCATGAGCATCATGTCATTCCTTATGCGTCCATGATATTTATCTCGTGCATCGGCATGCAATAGGTGTACCGGAGGGAGTAACACTGCTGGAATTCGAGGAACCGAGCGAGCAGCAGCAGCCGACACCGGAGATTTAGGAGGAGCAGCCTTCAGGAGAAGTGCCAGACGAGGTCGCCGTTGAGTGCTCGGATCACCGTCCTTGCAACTTTGTGAAAGGCAAGCCCCGGAGCATATTAAGCCTCCTAATTTTCGAAATGCAGTTACAGTATTATTATTACATATATTGTTGCATTAAGTTTAGGTGTTGGATACAAACACTTGCTGCATTGGTTACCCCATTCCTTGTCCAGATATTGTTACCCTGAATCCTATGTAGCTCAGGCTCGTGTAGTGCTTAGCCTTGCTTAAACACGGTAGAAGTCAGGTGATTTTCTGTCACCTGCGAGATATAGGAAGATACATGTAGCACGGTTGGCTATATTTGCTATCATGGAAAAGAACCAGTCTTAATTTGAAATAAAGACCGGACGGAGGCTTGCCGGTTTGCAGTGACTCCATCTGTGTCGCTTAAGGACTGATTCTTGGAGCCTTTCCTGTTCATGTTGAACGCATGTCTCTCTCTTAGTTGGCCAGGTCTAGAGACCGATCGCGAAGCTGAGTAGCTCAACTAAGGCCAGGAGTCGATAAGTATAAAGTACGCCTTAGAAGGGAGCCATAGGCATGAGTCCAAGGGTAGGTAATTTAAAAGTCCTGATTGTCCTGGTAGAAGGGTAATCCCTGAGAGCGCTGGCGCTGATCGAACCCACGAATTTGGTTCCTAAGTTGTACCAAAGGTAACCCACGGCTACCCTTGCTAAGTATGCCAGGGTGAGAGTTAGGAATACCCCCTCAGCTGAGTTGTAATTCGATTCGAGTCACCGTCTCTCCCGTTTAGTGAGAACTTGACGGGCTTATCTCCAATGTAGATACACTAAATAACTTAATGGTTCGGAAATGATGATATGATGATGATAGCCTTATTATACCTGCTATGGTTAATATTGTTTGCTCCTAATAAGTGAGTGCTCTAGTACAGGTGCTAATCTAGTGGACAGGTAAATAATGATAAGCTTGATGCTAAGTTTAAATTGGTTACTATAATCATAAGCTCTTTTATGCAACTGTGTCAAGCTAGCCCACTTGAAAAGCCCTGCATGATCCTTGGTGTCTTTTATTTCTAGTTTTGACGGGTAAGTCTAGCTGAGTACCTTCTCGTACTCAGGGTTTATCTCCCACCTGTTGCAGATGACCATTTCTACTTTGGTTGCTGCAAGTACTGCCTTCTCCCAGCTAGGGATGAAGACTAGACCGTTAGGCACGGTCTCTACTAGTTCTCATACTTAATAATGCTTTTGTGGGACATGACTTAGCCTTGGCAATGTATTTGAAAACTATGATGTTTTGTATTAAACTATGTTGCTTCCACACACTCAAACTTGGTTTGTAATATTCTATTTAAACTCTGATGGATGTAATCCGAATGCTTATTATAAAATGTTGTAACGGATGATGTGTTGTGTTGAATCACTACGATCTTGGTTTGTATGTCGAGAGTTGGTTGAAATCCTTCGTGATTTCCAGACTACCGGGATTATGGGAGCTTAAGTACAGGAATTTGATCGCTCGGGGATTATTTTTGTACTTACGTTCTTATGATTTGGTCGGTTCTGTTACAAATTTCATGAACTCCAAATGGTAGCAATTGCTCCCCCTACATATGTGCTAAGAGTTCGGATTGTAGCTTGCACATATGCTTAGATAGGAAATATAGGAGACAATTTCTACCAAATGATGCTAAGGTGTAAGAGATGAACCTTTGAAGCATGATACCAATCGGAGTGCACCAATATACCATCCTTAGCACCATCAGTAACTAGACATATACAAGAACTAGAATACCCCATGAGATCAACATTACATGCAAGGGTCTAGTTTCCATAGGATGAACATAAGTCTAGTTAATTAGCCTATGCATGCTAATTTTTTCATTTTAACATTCAAACCGACAACTAGCATACACCACACAAGCATGGATATTTGAAATTAAAACTTATGTCATGCAAGCAAACATATGTAATGCTCATTCAAATGCACCATACAAATTTATGAGCTTGCTCCCCCTATTTGTATGCTCAAAATTTTAATTGATCCCCTTCTTTTGTCTTATATTATCTCTCCCCCTTTGTTTCACTATCTTTGTATACTATTTCTCCCCCTTTGTCATCAATGACCACAAAGGCTTAAAGTATAGATAGGGGTGACCTCAAATTATAGATATATTGGGGTGAAACCATGTGAAATGAGGATCATTTTCCCAATTTGGTTCAATCTAGATTACTTGCAAAAGATTTTTAACTCGGTTTAATCCAAGGACAAGCTTCTTCACACCTCCAAATAAGGGTTATCTTGTACCATGTTGAGTTAAACATTTATAACTCATTTTCTAAATTAAACACTAGGTTTATAAGCCCACAAACATGTCATATGCTACTACTAGATTATTTTGAACATACAAACAATAGTGGTACCATACAAGCATCAAATTCATTTGATTTTCATGAATGAGCCTATTCAAATGTGAAATATGTCTAGATGCACTAATCATGTCCTTAGCAAGGATGTATGCCATGCCAATTAACTTTTACCTTGGATTTCTCGAAGGAGAGGCATGTCATATAATGGGGGTGCATCAACACATATTGGAGAAGTCAAGTATGTTCAATTCATTCCTTAGCTTGCAAAACCTCTTCTCATCAAGTGGCTTGGTGAATATGTCGGCAAGTTGATCTTCGGTGCCCACACTCTTTATGCAAATGTCTCCTTTTTGTTGGTGATCTCTTATGAAGTGATGACAGACATCTATATGCTTTGTTCTTGAGTGTTGAATCAGGTTGTTGGTGAGCTTTACGACACTTTCATTGTCACGTAGCAATGGCACTTGCTTAAATCTAATTCCAAAGTCACTCAAGGTAGCTTTCATCCAAAGCAATTGAGCACAACAATTACCGGCTGAAATGTACTCCGCTTTGGTGGTTGAAAGTATTACACTATTTTGCTTCTTTGATGACCAAGATACAAGTGATCTTCCCAATAGTTGACATATGCCTGATGTGCTCTTTCTCTCAACTTTGCATCCCATATAATTGGAATCTGAATATCCAATCAACTCAAATCTTGCTCCTTTAGGATACCATAATCCAACATGTTGTGTATGCTTCAAGTACCTCAATATTCTTTTTGTTGCCTTCAAATGACTTTCTCTTGGTGAGGCTTGAAATCTAGCACACATGCATACACTAAACATCACATCCGGTCTTGATGCGGTCACATAGAGTAGACTTCCAATCATAGACCAATATATCTTTTGATCCACCATGTTGCCACTAGCATCACTATCCAAGCTTCCACTTGTCCCCATTGGTGTACTAATAGCTTTACTATCATCCATTCCAAACTTCTTGAGCATGTCCTTGATATACTTGCCTTGACTTACAAATGTACCATTTTTCATTTGCATGATTTGAAGACCAAGGAAGTAACTAAGCTCTCCAATCATGGACATCTCAAACTCACTTGCCATCATCTTGCCAAACTCCTCACAAAATTCTTGATTTATTGATCCAAAGATGATATCATCAACATAAATTTACATTACAAACAAGTCATTCCTAAGCTTCTTGGTGAAGAGAGTGGTGTCAACCTTTCCCATTTTGAATCCCTTAGAGAGTAGGAAATCCCTCAATCTCTCATACCATGCTCTAGGTGCTTGTTTCAATCCATACAAAGCTTTTCTCAACTTGTAGACATGGTTGGGTTTCTTCTCATCTTCAAAACCGGGAGGTTGCACAATATACACAAGCTCATTAATGTACCCATTTAGAAATGCACTTTTCACATCCATTTGGTACAACTTGATATCATGGGCACAAGCATAAGCTAGCAAGATCCTAATTGCTTCCAATCTTGCAACCAGAGCATATGTTTCTCCAAAGTCAAGACCTTCAACTTGAGTGTAACCTTGAGCCACTAATCTTGCTTTGTTTCTTATTACTATCCCATCTTGATCTTGCTTGTTCTGAAAGACCCACTTAGTTCCAATCACATTATGACCCTTAGGCCTCTCAACTAACTCCCATACTTGGTTTCTTGTGAAGTTGTTTAGCTCTTTATGCATAGCATTGACCCAATCAACATCATTCAAAGCTTTATCTATCTTCTTAGGCTCAATGGATGACACAAATGAGAAGTGCTCATAAAATGATACCAATCTTGATCTAGTTTGTACTCCCCTTGAAATATTACCAATAATAGTGTCCAATGGATGATCTCTTGCAACATTGGTTGGTTGAAGCACTTCCACTTGATTGCTTGCATTAGATTGATCACTTGGTTGAGATGATGAATTAGCCATTTGTTGATCTTGCACATTGCCATTACTAGTGCTTGCTTGGATTTGATCATGAGAACCACTGGATTGCATATTTGAGTTAGAGAGCACTTGATTCTTGTCATCTTCAACATCAATCACCTCTCTAGGCCTTAACTCACCAATGTCCATGTTCTTCATTGCATTGACCAATTGAGTGCCTTTTACATCATCTAGGTTCTCATCTTACTCTTGGGAACCATTTGTTTCATCAAATTCTACATCATGAACCTCCTCAAGAGTACCACTAGCCAAATTCCAAACTCTATAAGTCTTGCTAGTAGTGGAGTAACCAAGCAAGAAACCTTCATCACATTTCTTTTCAAACTTGCTCAATCTAGTGCCTTTCTTCAATATATAGCATTTACAACCAAAAACCTGAAAGTATGCTATGTTGGGCTTTCTTCCATTCAAAAGCTCATAGGGTGTCTTCTCCATCATGGGGTGACAATAGAGTTGGTTGCTATAATAGCAAGCCATGTTGATTGCTTCGGCCCAAAATGAATGACTCATATTATACTCACTCAACATTGATCTTGCCATATCAATCAAGGTTCTATTCTTTCTTTCAACTAGCCCATTTGATTGAGGAGTGTACTTGGCCGAGAATTGATGTCTAATTTCAAATTCATCACATAACTCATCAATTCTAGTGTTCTTGAATTCACTACCATTGTCACTTCTAACTTTCTTGATTGTTGTTTCAAACTCATTGTGAATGCCCTTGACAAATGATTTGAATATTGCAAACAGATCACTCTTGTCACCAAGAAAGAACACCCATGTGTATCTAGTGAAATCATCCACAATCACAAATCTATATTTGTTTCCACCAATGCTAGTGTATGTGGTTGGTCCAAAAAAGTCCATGTGCATCAGCTCAAATGCCTTGGATGTGCTCATCATGCTCTTCTTAGGATGTGTATTACCAACTTGTTTTCCGGCTTGACATGCACTACATAGCTTATCTTTCTCAAAAGTGACATCTTTCAAGCCTCTAACTAAGTCATGCTTGATTAACTTGTTTAGTTGTTTCATTCCAACATGACCAAGCCTTCTATGCCATAACCAACCCATGCTAGACTTAGTGATCAAACATGTTGACAATTGAGCTTCTCTAGCATTGAAATCAACTAAGTATAGATTCTCATATCTAAATCCTTTGAATATCAAGTTAGAGCCATCTACACTTATAATCTCTACATCATCCACACCAAATATGCACTTGAAACCAAGATCACATAATTGAGCTACCGATAATAGGTTGAAGTTCAAGCTCTCTACTAGTAGCACATTAGAAATGCTCAAATCATTGGATATTGCAATCTTACCAAGTCCTTTGACCTTGCCTTTGCCATTGTCACCAAATATTATACTATCAATCCCATTGCTCTTGCTTTCATTGATTGAATTGAATATTTTTGGATCACCGGTCATGTGTTGTGTGCACCCACTATCAAGCACCCAATGCCTTCCTCCGGCTTTATAATTTACCTATAAAAAAAGATTAATTCTTTTTAGGTACCCAAACTTGCTTGGGTCCTTGTAGGTTAGTTACCAAGGTCTTTGGTACCCAAATAGCCTTCTTCTTTGGGCCCACAATTGATGTACCAATGAACTTAGCCTTCACACCATTGGCACCCTTATAAAGCATGTAACAAGAATCAAATTTGATTGAGGATACATTAGGTAGCTTGTTCTTGTTAGTCTTATAATGTTTCTCTATATGCCCAACTTGCTTGCATCTATTGCAAAACCGACTATTGCCCTTCACAAAGCTAGCCTTGGGAGTGACAAAGGCCGCCTTGCCTTTCTTGGGGGTATAGCCTAATCCCTCTTTGTTGAGAGAAAACCTTTGGCTACCTAAATACTTTAGCAAGCGGGCATCTCCACCATAGGCATTGCCTAAGGCATAAGTGAGCTCATTTACCTCCTTCTTGAGGTTCTTATTTTCCACCATTAGTGATGTATCATTCATAGGTGGAGTAGAAGTGGTAGTTCTACAAGAAGAGTTAGTGAGAGCAACTATAGTGGGCATACAAGAATCATCAATAATATCACATGTTAGTCCCACATCACATGTAATCATTACTTGCTCCTTTTTGGCCTCCTCCTTCTTGACTTCCTCCACTTTGACTTGCTCAATGAGAGAGAAGTGAGCTTTTTCAAGCTTAGAGTGAGTTTTGCCAAGCTTCTCATGGGCTTCCATTAGCCTCTCATGAGTGGCATTTAGCTCATCAAAGGATTGCTCAAGAGATTTTAATTTCTTGCGCAATTCTTTGCACTCCTTTCTCTTCATCTCATTGCAAGCATGCGCTTGCTCATACATGTCCAAGAGCTCCTCCTTGGAGTACTCCTCATCATCATCATCACTCCTACAAGCATCACTTTCGCATTCATCATCATCACTCACATCATATTTTACCTTGGTAGGTTTTGCCATGAGGCACATCGATGGAGTGTCGAAGATGGAGGGCTTGTTGTTGATGGTGATGCTTGCTAGTGCTCTCTTGATAGATTTCTTGTCATCATCACTAGAGCTATCACTATCCGAAGAGCCATCACTATCCCATGTGACTACATAGCCTCCACCCTTCTTCTTCTTTTGGAAGGTCATTCTCTTTTCCTTCTTCTCCTTCTTTTATTTCTTATCCTCCTTGTGCTTCTTCTTCTCATCCTCATCATTATCACTATTGTATGGACAATTTGCTACTACATGAACGGGGCTCTTGCAATTGTTGTATCTTCTCACATACTCTTTCTTCTTGGTGTGATCTCTTCTCTTTCTTGCACCACAGTCCTTCTTCTTCATGAACTTGCCCATCTTGCGCACAAAGAGAGCCATAGCCTCATCATCAATATCACTTAGATCTTCATCATCACTTGATTCTTTCTTGGACTTACCCTTGTTTTTGTATGATGATGAACTAGCCTTCAATGCTATGCTTTTCTTCTTCTTGTCCTCTTCTTCCTTCTTGTCCTCCTTGTCATCCCCCTTCCTTTCCACATGGTATGTCTCTTATGTCATGACATCACCTAGTACTTGGTTGGGGGTAATGTCCTTCAATCCTCCTCTTATGATGAGCAATTTTAACATCTCAAATCTTGGAGGTAAGCACATTAAGAATTGATGGGAGACATCATCATCCTTGATCTTCTCTCCCAAAACCTTCAAGTCATTGACAATGACTTGCAATTGATGGAACATCTCCGGGATGCTCTCATCATCCTTCATCTTAAAACTTGTCAACTTGTCCTTGAGGATGTACAACTTGGCACTCTTCACCACCGGTGTGCCCTCATATGTTTCCTCCAATCTCTTCCACACCTCATTTGCTCTATCACAATCCTTGATTTGCTGAAACACCTTGGAATCAATGGCATTGTATATGGTGTTGAGAGCCATTATATTGCATTGCTTGTTGATCTTATCTTGATTTGTTGGATCATCAGGATCAATGATAGCATAGTCATTCTCGGTCACTTCCCAAACTTGATCATTGATTGAACCAAGATACATTCTCATCTTTCTCTTCCAATAACCATAGCATGTGCCATCAAAGAATGGTGGTTTGCCCCCTACATGGTTGAACACAACTTGAGCCATAATTTGACACTGAGGTTGTTAAGCCTTTAATCAAACGGTGACCACGGCTCTGATACCACTTGAAAGGTCCTAATATGGCTAGAGGGTGGGTGAATAGCCTATTTAAAAATCTATAAATCAACTAGAGCAATTTGATTAGTATGACAAATAGCGTAATGCAAACTTGCTCTAGCTCTACAAGGGTTGCAAGCCACCTATCCAACAATTCTAGTTGCAATGATTACTTAGGCACACAAACTTGCTACTCTAAAGAGCTCAACTAGATGAAGGTAAACAATAAAGCAAGCTCTCAATTCTAATTACACTAAAGAGCTTGTATCAACTAGTTTACAAGAATGTAATCAAGTAAGTAGGGTGATTATACCACCGTGTAGGGGATGAAACAATTACAAGATGAAGATCAAGCCAATCACCGAGAGAAAGCAAATGACAAGAGACAATCAATTTTCTCCCGAGGTTCACGTGCTTGCCAACACGCTACGTCCCCGTTGTGTCGACCAATACTTGGTGGTTCGGTGGCTAAGAGGTGTTTCACAAACCTCGTCCATACGATAGGACACCGCAAGAACCGACCCACAAGTGAGGTAACTCAATGACATGAGCAATCTACTAGAGTTACCTTTTGGCACTCCGCCGAAGAAGGTACAACTCCCCTCACAATCACCGAAGGCGGCCATGAACAATCACCAACTCATGCCGATCCTCCACCGCTGCTCCAACCGTCTAGGTGGTGGAAACCACCAAGAGTAACAAGCGAAATCCACAGCGCAACATGAATGCCAAGTGCCTCTAGATGCAATCACTCAAGCAATGTACTTGGATTCTCTCCCAATCTCACAATGATGATGGATCAACGATGGAGATGAGTGGGAGGGCTTTGGCTAAGCTCATAAGGTTGCTATGTCAATAAAAATATGCAAGAGAGTGAGCTTGAGCTGGCCATGGGGCTTAAATAGAAGCCCCCACGAAATAGAGTCATTGTACCCCTTCACTGGGCACACTGCGGGCTGATCGGACGCTCCAGTCAGACTGACCGGACTCTAGACCCAGTGTCCGGTCAACCGATGTAAGCCACGTGTCATCCTGCGTTCAATAGGAGTCGTCTGATCTCAATGGTCATGACATGACCGGACGCGTCAGTTACAAAGTGACCGGACGCTGGATCTCAGGGTCCGGTCGTTTCCAGTAAGGTTCCAAACGTGAGATTTTACGACCGGACGCGTCCGGTCATGCTCGATCGGACTCACCCAGCGTCCAATCACTCAACTTCTCTTCTGTATGCCCTATGTCAGCGTACGTCAGCACTGACCGGACGCACCCTGTCAGCGTCCGGTCGCTTTCAGCGCCAGCGTCCGGTCGAAGACCAAAACACACACCCTCTGCTGCTACTGACCGGACACTCCGGTCCAACCAAGGCCAGCATTCCACTAGATCCTAAATACATATGCAAATAAGTTAGAGCATCTAGTGGCACTTTGATAACCGCATTTCGATGCGAGTTTCACCCCTCTTAATAGTACGGCTATCAATCCTAAACGTGATCACACTCGCTAAGTGTCTTGATCACCAAAACAAACTAGCTCCTACATTTTATACCTTTGCCTTGAGCCTTTTGTTTTTCTCTTTCTTCTTTTCCAAGTTTAAGCATTTGACCATAACATTGCCATCACCATTGTCATGATCTTCGCCATTGCTTCATCACTTGGAGTAGTGCTACCTATCTCATAATCATCTTGATAAACTAAGTTAGCACTTAGGGTTTCATCAATTAACCAAAACCAAACTAGAGCTTTCACCAGCCCACCACTAGACAGTCCCTGGCATTCCCCCCTTCTTAGGGCCTGTTTGGAACGAAGGAATCCAAAACGCAGGAATAGGAAAAAACACATGAATAAGGTATGATGAAAAGTGAAAAACTACGGGATTTTAAAACATAGGAACAGAAATTTTAGGCTGTTTGGAACACAGGAATTTATAAACATAGAAATTGTAACATGTTATCTTCTTATCTGCTCTCCTGCTCGTCGATCTTTTACTTTAGCAGGTGTACTGTATTCATTAACTACATCCATTCTCTCTCCTGGACGTTGTTATCTTCTTATCTGCTCTCTCTATCCAAGGCGGGAAGAGCGTATGCAGCCGTGATAAGCGCCAGAGAGATTTCCATTGGTTCTGACCGGATGCTTTTTTTCCTGTGAAATGCACGTAGCTCGTTTCCTTTCCTCAGGAACGGAAATCTCATTTCCCATGTTTCAAACGCACCCACGTACTTCCTTTCCTTAGGAACGGCATCCTCCAAAAATCCTGCAAAAATCCTACAATCCAAACAGGCCCTTAAAGTTCGGCTTGCTCCGAGGCCGATCGAGAAGATGAGAACCACGAGGATCCCAAAGACTGAACGAGCTCTTGTTGTGAAGATCATAACCTCTGCACCTTCCACTTAGAAATGCGATGTGATCGGTGGAAGCACCACACTAGAGTTGTCTTGACTCTGGTCTTAGCTCCCAAGCTACTATTTCAGGTACGAGCCTATACCGAGACTCCTGTGTGACAAACAGCGCTCGATCAAGCAGCAACTTGCTGTAACTTGAGAGCCACATCATACTAGTAGATGACACTTCACCATATAAGTTGATAGCATGTATCTCAGCCAATACGTTTGATCGTGGTGCCCATTCAGCACTCTTCTGATGCTGGATACACAACGATAGCTGTACCTCTTCAGGACATGATGGCCAAATGATTCTCTCTTGCCTCCAGGACAACTGCTCTGCCACATCAAATGAGCAGATGGCAAGTTCCCTCATGCCATAGCACATATGCGCATGATCAGACACCCCAAGATGAGAAAGCTGCTGACAATCATGGATTTCTGCAATCCAGCATTGAGTTGTTGGCAAACTCCAGCATCTTCCTCGGACAAACACCTGCCATCCCACTGAGTTCAAGGAAGCAACACCAAGTTCAAACTGAGAGCGTTTGAAAAATAGATGTGGCTGCTAGGACACCTGAACCATGCTAACAGCAATGCAGACTTCCACTCGGTAAGAAATAGGGGTCCCTGATGCACTGTTGATCGGCAGGAATCCAACAATGGCAGTCCCAAACCTGCCATCTAGCCCAGCTGAATTTGAAGCCTGCGCAGGAGAAGCACCAAGTAGCTGCAACATTGTACGACAACCAAAGGAAGGCCAGGGTGTTGGCCGGAACTTAGCTCCATTAGACATGATCTCCAGTTGAAGGTCGGCCATGAGCATCCAATCAAGAACAGGCAGCTTGCTGGCAACTAAACCTGTCACAACCAACTCATTGTTAACGGTAACAAGAAGTATTTCAGGAGGTGGCACTGGCTGGAACACAATGCAGCAGGTCATGGACCAATGCAGTCCAGCTCTGAGTAAACAAATAGTTGCCAAATGGGTGTCCAACACTAGTACTGAGGTCAGGTTGCTGTTCAACAAGGCCTTCATAAGGTTCAGAATATCCTCTACTTGCCTTTGAGTAGCAAGAGATGACGCCGACAAGTATTTTATCTGCCTTCAGACGTATGTTGCAAGCGTTGGATCTGGATGTTTCAAAAGTAGATTGGTGTGTTGCACATGAGATGAGTGGGAAGCAAGAGGGGATGACTGCGGGCGACGTCCGGGCGACGCAAGCGGGGGCGTGTTGGCACGATCGCGGAATGCAGGCGTGCCTGGGAAACGAATTGGCACGGGCCACGTACTGTCTGATGGATCAGTATCCGATTAGATGTCCGGGTGCCAACAGTTCTGTTAAATAATGGAAATGGAAAAAGTCACATGACCTTCCTCAACTATTGTTGGACAAGCGCCGCCGGCGCAAGGAGAAGCGCCGGGCCTTGGCGCGGAAGCCCTTCGGCCTCGCCTCCTGCTACGGTTGTGGCACCCTGATGCAAACAGCAGAAGGGGCCGCACCGAGATATGATGCATGTTGCTAGCGTACATTTTAAATGTTTCAAATGTTTAGAAGTATGTTACAAGTGTTTTTATACGGATGTTGCATATGTTGAATTAGTCCATGGTTGTACACGTACATTGCAAGCGTCTATCCCCCAATGTTTCATATGTTTTTCAGACGTATGATGCAAATATGTTCATCCAGATGTTGCATATGTTTCACACACATGTTGCAAGTGTTTAATCTGGATGTTGCGTATGTTTGCAACGGTTTTCAAGTGTTTTCAGGTGTTTTTGTAAGTATTTCAGACGTATGTTTCAAGTATTTTATCTGCCTTCAGACGTATGTTGCAAGCATTGCATCTGTATGTTTCAAAAGTAGATTGGTGTGTTGCACATGAGATGAGTGGGAAGCAAGAGGGGACGACTGTGGGCGACGTCCGGGCGACGCAGGCGGGGGCGTGTTGGCACGACCGCGGAATGCAGGCGTGCCCAGGAAACGAATTGGCACGGCCCACGTACTGTCTGATGGATCAGTATCCGATCGGATGTCCGGGTGCCAACAATTCTGTTAAATAATGGAAATGGAAAAAGTCACATGACCTTCCTCAACTATTGTTGTGGTCTTGTTTACTTCCTCAAACTAGAAACCGGATGTTTTGGCTCTGCAACCATTGAAACTGATTATTTATTCTCCTTGGGTGGTTTTTAAGGCGGTTTAGTCTTACGTGGCGCTACGTCAGACATTATACTTGACGCCACATCAGCCACGAGGAGGCAAATCAGATTACATTGATAGTACAAGGTAGGGTTGGACGAAAAAATCACAGCTCGGCAGTTCGCTTAACTTGGCTTATTTGTGGCTCGGCTCGAGCTAAGCCAAACATTTAAGTCATGTGATTAACGAGCTAGTTTGCTCGCTAGCCTAAGGCCAAGAAGAGCCATATGGACAACAAACCGGCCCAATTAGCACACATGACCCACTTCCATGAAAACTACAGTTGCTAAAGGCTCCGTTCGGCTTACCCAGAAATCGGTTTGTTCGGCTTGTTTTTTCAGCCGGAATAATATTTTTCTCTCACAACAATTCAGCCGGAACAGTGTTTTCCATCAATTTCAGCCAAGTTTCAGCAAGCCGAACGGGGCAAAAAAAAAATATGAAAATCTACAGAAAAAAATCAATGGGGACGGTTGTGTGCCCTATCTATAATCATTTGGATGAAGATTGTAGCCATCTTTTTCTCAAATGCACAAGGTTCAAAGAGTGCTGGCGTGAATCTAGAGAAAGAAAAAGCTCTGCTTGAAGGATGTAAGTCAGGGACTAGAGTTGAAACACAAGATACTGGTTTTCCTGTGGCAACGGTGGTTGGCAAGGAACAAAGCTAATGCAGGAAAAAGAATGGCCTGTGAGTGTGAGATCTGCAGCTCTATTGCTTACCATCAGATGCAGTTGGGGAAGATTCAGAACATGTCCACATTAACAAGGCTGAGACAAGGTCCTAATGGAAGCCGCCACCGTTTGACTGCTACAAGATTAGTCTTAATGCCTCTTTCTTTCGGAATATCGGCAATGGAGGAAGGGTTTTTTTTTTCTAAGAAATATGTAGATGTGCAATGTGCTTGAGGTAGGGACTGAGAAGTTGCAGACTTGCATGTAAAGGCTCTAGCAACGGTAAAAATAGGGATAAAAATGGACGAAAAATCCCTCTTCCGTATCTATTTCCATATTTTTTATAGATACGGGATCAGATTCGGAAAAGCAGGGATAAAAAAACGGAATCTAGATATGCAAATATACGGAAAGGGACAAATACGGATAGCCGACAAAACTAAATTAAAATTACATAATCTAGTTTTCTCAAGTATGCATGTATAAAGTCACACACAATATTAAACACATATAAAGATTAATATAATATTCACTTTCATATCATGTGTGTTAACATGTTAGCATGCATATTTGGAGATTAGTAGGTGTATTAACATAACACGAGAACATGTAATTGTTACACATATCACGCGTAGATTGAAAACGGGATGAAAACAGGATAAAAACGGGCCTATCCCATATTAAAAAGGGATCCCGCAAAAAATGATGAAAACAACCTCTAATGTTCTCACAAATCCGGAAAATGAGATTCCGCAAATATGGAAACCGATGGGGAAAATAGAAAATAACATGGGACGGGACGAGATTTTTCCCATATATTTTTATCCCTACTTAAGGAGACGGAAAAGATTTGTACGCATTGGGATGACTAAGATTTGTACAGAGACTGGTTCTCAAAACATATGTTTTGAGTGCTCAAAACATATAGCAAAACATATGTTTTGAGTGCTCAAAACATAAGATTTGTACAGAAAACATTTAAGTAATGTGAAGTGCTCAAAACATCAAAGTGGGACCGGAATCCAAATCCATACGGGGTTGTGTTTTAGACAAATTCGAGGTTTATTGCTTTCTAAGTTTTCCACTTGCTTAGTTTCGGTTTCTAACAGATGTTTAGTTGCCTATGGTGATTCAAACGTGTTTATGGACTATACACCACACTTTGTAATTCAAATGGTCCCCGGCGATTAGTATCTACCGTGCCCTGCTCCATCTTCCTCTTCTCGCTAGCGTCGTTCCATGTGTGTGCTTTAAGTTCCCTTGGCTTTGGTTTGTCCAGCTACGTTGATGGATGTTGTTGTAGTCGTTTGCCTAATTGCAGCGGATACTTTGTCGTTATCGCTCTTCTTTGGTTGATGGTTTGCTATCGTTGTTGCTCGGGTGGATGCTTTCTCGTCGATGTCGCGTTGGCCTCCCTTCGTAGATGCTTTGCCCCTGAGTGCGTGATGGCCCCTACCGCCTGCGGATACTTTGCCGCACCGGTTCTTCGCAATGAATACTTGGCCGCTAGCGCTTTCTTTGGCGGATGCTTTGCCGTCGTTGCTGCTTGGGCGGATACTTTGCCACTACTCTCTTGCGGACACTTTGCCGCTCTTGTCGTCTCTGGCGGATGCTTTGCCGCCGTGCTACCGGATGTTCGTCTCGTCTCCTGTTGGTGGATACTTTGCCATCACGGCTTCATTATCTGTGTTAGGCAACCTGGCGCTGTGTTTTTTTCTTCCGCATGTCTGATCGGTTAGGTCTGAGGTGAAGGATTCCTTCTCCCCGCTTTTTCTTGTTGGTCTTACTGTTCTGTGAGTTTAGTGGTAATCCCTAGATTACCTGTTGGCTCACTTGTAATGAAACTTCTATTTTTTTCTTAATGAAATATCAATTAGGCACGGCCGAGAAAAAAAATAGTATCTACCGATGCAAAGGAAGCTCTTTGTTTACGAGTTTCAAAAAAAAAAAGATGTAATGAATTCCTGTCGGGAAGGGATTAAGCCTCACGTCTGACGGCCCTCGCGTTTTTTTATTTTTGGGCACGACACGCCGTATTCTGGGTTGTTGCGACTGAATATTATCAGAGAGCGCGTGCATGGTTCCGATAATAATTTACATAGATAGATCGGCGTTGCCAGACTGGCAGTACAGTACGTATAATATATAGCATTTTCGCTTGACTGATAAGTCATGGCAGAAAGTATTGTTGGCTAATTTATTGGTATGGCTTATAAGCCAAGCTAACAGGGTCATTGGTATGGCTTATAAGCCAAGCTAATAGGGCGATAGTAGGGCCTTGTTTAGATGGCCTCAAAATTCAAGTTTTTTCACTCTCTCCATCACATCAATTTTTGAACGCATGCATGGAGCATTAAATGTAGGTAAAAAAATAACTAATTACACAGTTTGGTTGTAAATCACGAGACGAATCTTTTGAGCCTAGTTAATCCATGATCGGACAAAGTTTGTCAAATACAAACGAAACGTGCTACAGTGTCCAGATTACAAAAATTTGCAATCTAAACAAGGCCTAGGTGAAATTTTACGGTCCATCCATTCAGATAGATCTGTTGGCTATAAAATAAGAACCAATATAGTAGAACTTAAGTTGTGAGCTAGAATCAGAAATATGTGAGTCCAGAACTAAAAATATATGCGCAAAGAATTATTTCCAAAATAAATTTAAAGGGTAGAATAGTACTTTTGTGTAGCTGCTGCCTCTTATCTCTTGTGCGAGCCTTCGTCTCTCCTTTCATGTCTGCGAGCGCAGGCGGCGCGGCTCGCAGGCCTCGGGGGCTGGCATGAGGCTCCCCGGCGCATGCAGCCCCGGTGGATGAGCCCTGCAACTCCCTCCCTTTCCTAGGTTCTAGCACGACCGCACTGTCAGAGATTTTTTTTTTATTTTTAACACTTTTGTAAACTAATTTTAAATCTAACACTGTTTTATTTTTTTTTTCAAAACTAACACTTTTGTCCGTGCCTATTTCCCTGGTGTAGCGAAACGCCAGTGCCACGCCATGCATGTTGGCGAGGCGAGAGGGATGACGTGGCGACGACCGGGGCGCTGACCGGTGACGTGGCACAGTCTGACGTGTCACTGATCTTGACGCGGCAGTGACGCGCCCTGATCGGTGGCGCGGTAGAGCCGGCTAAAGGCCCGCGGCCCAGTCCCGCCGCGCCACACCCTACCCACCGCACGCACGCCCGCACCCGCCGCGCCTGCTCGCCGCGCCTGCCCGCTGTAACACCCTCGGTGTTACACTGTACGGTTTTTGCTAAGACACTACATGAGCATCAAACTTGTGTGTAAATATGTGTAATATAGAGTATACATCGATATTCGGAACTTGAAACGTTCATTTGAAACAAGAAACAAATGTTACATTTCATGTCTCTTTGTATCGTTTAGGGTTCTTAGTGATTTTTTATCGAACAAAAATGCTATAGAATGTTTATGCGAACTTTGATAAAGTTTGTGGTACGAACTTCGTAGGCAACGATAAAATACGTGCGGTCGGGGACGGGGTTCGCTAGCTAGTGTATCGTGTAACTTGAAAATCGCATTTGACGCGAAATCGTTAGGACTTAACCGAAATTTCCCACATCGGACAATGCATTGACGAAGCTACGTTCGGTAATTTTTGTAGAACGACCAGGTTAAGGAGTGGTAAGATGCTTTGGCTTAGTTCGATAGCCCTAGGTACCCGCTTGAGTGTAGAATAGCTGGTTGGACTCTTGAATCATTAGGTTTGAGTTCTTGAACGACTTTAAAAAGCGTGCAAGTCACGTGTTGAGTAATGCCAGCGCTTGGGGCGCGGTCACCGCACGGCTCTCGGTGCTGCCGCACCGGCCGCCATCGCGCCTGCGCGTGCACACCCGCACGTTGGCTCTGTGCTGTCGGCCAAGGTCTCCTGTTGCCGTGCTCTGGCACACGGCATGCGCACGCGCTGGGCCCGGCCATGCCTGGCTGCTCTGCTCCCCCTCCCTCGCGTCTGCCCGAGGCTGCTGCTCACCGTCGCGTCGCTCGCACTTCACGCCGTCTGGCGCTACCGCACCGCTACTGCTCCCGTTGATGTTCGGCTGTGCGCACGCGTGGCCTTGCCCTGCTTGTCTCATTCTCACGCTTGCGCACGAGGCCACGCCAAAGGCTCCCATCACGTCGCCTAGAAGGTCGCAGGCCGGCAAAGCCGTGCCAAAGCCTAACCAATGTGCTGGCCCCTTTCCTTGTACCGAGCATGTTTGGTGGTCGAGTGGAAGGACAATGTCGTGCCTAACCGGCATTGTTGTGGTGGTACAAGGGAGGGGCGTCAATTTAAGTTTTGCCGTCGCCGGCCGCCATAAGTCCGTAGGCGTCGTCCCTACAAATTGGCCTCGCATGCTCCACAACTTTCCAATTAACCGTGCACACTACGAGCTAGAGTAGTTAGCTTGTGACTGGAGTCGTCCCGACATTCGTTCGGCCTACAGTGAGGTAAGGCGGGGCGTTCCCCTCGCGGCGGTCCGCCATGGCCGCCGGAGCGGGCGCACGGCCAGGGCGTCGTGTGGTGCTTCGCTGTTTCAATTAGGGTATGCATTACATAGTGATTGACTTGGTGATCATGCTCGTGCAGTGGTTTCGCCGGTGGAGTCGTGGGTCGCCGGGAATGTTGTCGCCGCTCTCGCCGGGAACTAGAGCGACCCCACGTACATGGCCAGTTGCCTTGCCGTGCCCCGCGACCTCATCCAGGCTGTCCTACGCGTCGCTGGTAAGGCCCTCCTTAGCTGGGTGAGTCAATTGGGGCTGAGGCTCGTCAGAGTGCGTGGCCACCACCGACGGACGCCGTGTCATCACTATGTCCGTGGTCGGTTGGATTGGGAGAAGGATTGCCATATCTAGAACCTCTAAGGGGTTATCGGTACTCTAGGGATGGAGGCTAGGAGTAGTGGTAGAGCTAGGCTGGTGAAAGGTCCTAATGGCTAGAGGAGGGGTGAATAGCCTAATAAAAATTTTTACAACAACACTTAATAAAATGGTTAGACAATAATGAGGTGAAGCAAGTGTTGCGCTAGCCTACTCAAAATGCAAGCCATCTACCATAATTCTAGTTTAGATAGTATCTATTCACACAATAGCTATGACACTATCCTATGCTAGTGTGCTCTCAAAAAACTAACTAAAGAGCCACACCAACCAAGCAAGCAAGCTCTCACAACTAGCTACACTAAAGAGCTTGATAAATAGTTTGCGGTAATATAAAGAGAGTGATCAAAAAGGTTATACCACCGTGTAGATGGAGGAACCAATCAATCACAAGTATGAATAACAATAAAAGCCAATCACCTCGGAATCAATGATGAACACAATGATTTTTTTACCGAGGTTCACTTGCTTGCCGGCAAGCTAGTCCTCGTTGTGGCGATTCACTCACTTGGAGGTTCACGTGCTAATTGGCTTCACACGCCAAACCCTCAATAGGGTGCCGCACAACCAACACAAGATGAGGATCACACAAGCCATGAGCAATCCACTAGAATACCTTTTGGCTCTCCACCGAGGAAAGGTCAAGAACCCCTCACAATCGCAACGATCGGAGCCATAGACAATCACCGCTCTCCGCTCGACGATCCTCGCTGCTCCAAGCCATCTAGGTGGCGGCAACCACCAAGAGTAACAAGCAAATCCCGCAGCGAAACACGAACACCAAGTGCCTCTAGATGCAATCACTCAAGCAATGCACTTGGATTCTCTCCCAATCTCACAAAGATGATGAATCAATAATGGAGATGAGTGGGAGGGCTTTGGCTAAGCTCATAAGGTTGCTATGTCAATGAAAATGGCCAAAGGTGTGAGCTTCAACTGACCATGGGGCTTAAATAGGAGCCCCCACGAAATAGAGTCGGTGTACCCCTTCACTGGGCACAATGCGGGGTGACCAGACGCTCCGGTCCAATCGACCGGACGCTGGCCCTCAGCGTCCGGTCACGTGATACATGCCACATGTCCCCTGCTTCAAATACTATTCATCAGATTTCAATGGTCATCTATTCACCGGACACAGCAGCTCAATGTGATCGGACACTGAGCCCCAACGTCTGGTCATTTCCAGTAAGCATCCAGAGATGACTTTCTTTGACCGGACGCGTCCGGTCATGCTTGACCGGACCCTACGAGCATCCGGTCACTCAGTAATTTTTCTCTACGCTGCCCGACAACAGAACTGGACACACCCTGCCAGCGTCTGGTCGCTGGATGACCTAGTGTCTGGTCGTTTGACCGACGCCAGCGTCTTCGCTGTTACAACTGATCGGACGCACCGGTTCCTCAGAGACCAGCGTCCGGTCACCTTGTGACCAGCGAGATTAACTCCTTTTTACTTCTAACTTCTTTACCCTTGCTCAAATGTACCAACCACCAAGTGTATCACCTTGTGCACATGTGTTAGCATATTTTCACAAACATTTTCAAGGGTGTTAGCATTCCACTAGATCCTAAATGCACATGCAATGAGTTAAAGCATCTAGTGATACTTTGATAACCGTATTTCGATACGAGTTTCACCTCTCTTAATAGTATGGCTATCAATCCTAAATGTGATCACACTCTCTAAGTGTCTTGATCACCAAAACAAAATAGCTCCTATGGTTTATACCTTTGCCTTGAGCTTTTTGTTTTTCTCTTTCTTCTTTCCAAGTCCAAGCACTTGATCATCATCATGCTATGATCTTCATTTGATTCACCACTTGGAGTGTGCTACCTATCTCATGATCACTTGATAAACTAGGTTAGCACTTAGGGTTTCATCAATTCACTAAAACCAAACTAGACCTTTCAGCCGGATGTTTAGCTGGCGTCACCGCGGCCAAACCCCGCCGTGGTGCATGGCCATGCCTCTGTACGCCACCAATCGTGATGCTAGATTCCTCGTTCAACTGTGGTTGCATCGAGGAGTGTCTCGGTGGCAAGTATTGCTGTCGAGAGGATCGGTGCTCATTGGCGTTGGCCAAAAACGCCGCGGCCTCTGTTAAATCCGGCCAAGGGTGTCAGAATGTAAATTCGAGGTGAGATAGGGGGATAAATGCGAGCGTCAGTGAGAGAGTAGAATAGTAGGAGAGACAGCGGAGTCATTTAGCGAAAATCTAGGGTTTCTTTTGCATATTTGCCGGCGTGCGTGGGTCCTCCCCGCCATGGGCTGTCAGCGCTCTGGGCTGGGCCACGCCGTGTGGGCTGCACCGTGCGCTGCGTGTACACGCACGCATCGCACCGGTTTGGGCCGAGCCGAGGAGTTGGGCCGCGCGGTAGAATTCCTTTTTCAATTCTCCAACGAATTACCAACGTTTATTCAATATAATTTTTAGCTGAACTTTGATAAATTATAGTAAATTATGTAGTCGTCCAAAAATAGGAAAACCAAGTTTGTTAGGTTTATAAAAATACCACCTACTTGTTAGTTTAGTTAGATTATAGTTAGCTGTAATAATGATAGGTTCATAAATTCAAACTAAAGAGCTTAGTATTATATAGATAAATAATTGTAGGAATTTTTGTGGTAAATTGGTGAAAGCTATAGCTATGAAAATTTTATAGTAGGCTCACTAGATTATTATATACTTGCTGTAAATTTTATAGCTCTAGAGTAAATTGATAAATAGAGTAGCTATTATCCTTGCTTTATCATATATAGCGTAAATCAGCATTAGGAGTAAGAATACCTGTAGTTGCTCTAATAATGTATGCCACACTTCATACTTGTTATTGGTAACACTAGATAACTTAGTATCGTGGTCGGTAGCACTAGCTTAGTAGTTAAACAAACATACTTTTATTTTAAGAGTTGTTGTTGCTATATTACTAAGCATTGCATCATCATTTCATGCATGTAGATCACGAGTTGGTAGAATTCGTGCCCGTCGACGAACAGGAGTACGACGAAGTCATTGAGGAGTATGAGAAGGAGATCCTCGTGTAGGAGGGAGCCCCAGAGCCTTTTGGTGCTGACCTTACTGACCCGTCGCCTGCCCAAGACAAGCCCCGGTGCATAACCCCTATTTTATGATCACTATATATATATATATGATGTGCATTTAAGTTACAGGCATTTTATGAAAACTACGTGCATAAATATATCCACCAATGAGTCCTACTAGTATAGGTCGAGTAGCTGCTATGCTCAGGATGGCAGTAGCGTGGGTAACCTGTCGTTACTCACAAATAGGTGATAAATATGATCACTCATGATAAAATAGCGGGAAAGGAAAAATGGTGACCGGACAGGGATATAGTTTGGGTACTGGTGGATGTAAGATGTTGTGTCCTGGGGCCAACGGGACATAGCTTGGTTACACTTTTTTCTGTTTGGTCGGTTAAGGACTGGTCGTTGCAATGGACGCAAGGCAAGTCATAGATCTATTGTCCCGAGCACATACTTGGGTATGGGCATAGGTAAAACTTGTTGCTCTCTTGTTATGGATCTGGCTCTTTCTGGATTGACTGATTGGAGGCGGAGATGGTGGAGGTCCTTGCACCGCACTGAGTCTGGGACTCAGGAGTGGAGGTTTGGAGTCTGAGTTTG
The DNA here is from genome assembly GCF_019320115.1 of Miscanthus floridulus. Taxonomy (NCBI): domain Eukaryota; kingdom Viridiplantae; phylum Streptophyta; class Magnoliopsida; order Poales; family Poaceae; genus Miscanthus; species Miscanthus floridulus. The sequence continues at coordinate 95,890,660 of NC_089587.1, read as the reverse complement.
GACGGGGACCTAGACACCTAGGACAGGAGGGCGATGGGTTAGTCCTACTTGTGCCTGGAGTACAGGCAGGGCGTGTGTTTTCAGAGCACCCAGCTAGGCACATTGGTTCGTGAATCGCTACCAAGTCGGTACGACTTGTCTTATCTCTAGCATCATAGTAAGAACTGAAAGTTGAAAAAAAAACAAATGGAACTGATTGCTCAACTCTTGCTTGAAAGTAGAACATGTGCTTATATAGACTGGATAGATAATAACTTAATATGGCAGATAATAATAACAATAAGAACGTACTATTAGTATTGCTTTTTGCCAAAAGAAACCAGCAAACCATAAAGCTTATCATATTCCTTGGAGTCAGAAAATTATTCCCACTAGTCAGATAAGTCTTACGAGTATGTTGTGTACTAAGAGTTTATTTACCCCTGTTGCAGATAATGCATGAGAAGTACCCTTGTGTGGGGGATTCTTCTGGTGGGCACAGACGGATCCTCGTTCTTATCGCTAGATGTTTATTTTAAATTCCACTGTTTATCATTCCGCACTCTGACATTTGGTAATGTAATAATGTAATTTTTAAGAAACTCTGATGTATGAAATAGACAAGTATTGTAACTCGTTCTCATTATTGGATCCTTAGGAAAAATATGGATCTTTCGGGTTCTCCCTTAGGGTGTGCCCGACGGATACCACCCGCTGTAGCTTGCTTTCGGGGTGTTTAGTGTCTGGCGGAAGACGAGCACCTCCGTAAGCGTGTTATTTCGAACGGTTCTGCCACACCCGCACGCCACTCGCACGCGCTCGCTACGCCACGAACGCCGGCGCGCCACGTCCACCCACCGCGCTCGCACGCTAGCACACCACCCCCTCTAGCCGCCCACCGCGCCCTCCGACCACATACATAGGTATTTGTAAAATTTTGCTAGCTTCTGTAAAATTCATATAGGTATTTGTTAGAGTTGGGATGGGATTCCCCCTTACAGTTAGAAAAGGTCGTATCTTTTAAAGTGGGACAAATGATTCTTTGTAGGGCAACATGAAATCAATGTTTTTACCCTAGGGTGGTAAGGAGGGGTAGAGGCAATGTTAGTAGGCTCTCCTCAATTATAGATTGTGTAAATTATATACTATAAATCAACAGTGCAATGAAAAAGAAAGGAAAGCTATATAGCAAATGCAGTTATGACATCTTCTAGTTGTCTTGTGTCTGAATAGCTATACATAAAAGTTACTTATTTTCGTAGTAAAGTTGTTTAATATGTCTGTTAATGTTACTTTAAATATATATATGTGCTTTCATATTGTGTTCGTATTGCATAACAAGTAGTTCAAATTTTGCAATGCTACATAATATTAATTTAAATATTGTTCATTTGAATACTCTAACCCTTTGTTTATCAATTTGTAACAGGATGGCCCCTCCCATGCAGCACCAGTACCCCTTCTTGAGGTGGAGTACAATGACCCGTACCAAGCACACTTCTTGACTGACACCGACGCAGATGTGCCCTTGCCTCCTTTGAGGCCCCGCACGCACACCAGGACGCACCAGTGGGATAAGCGTTATGCGTCGTACATACGGTGTGTCGGCTTCCTCGAGCTTGTCCATGTTGTCAACTATGGTCTTCCACCCCTTGACCCAGCACTACTTACTGCAGCTGTATACTGGTGCGAGTGCCTTCATTGTATGTAAACATTCTTATAACAAATTTGAGGTAACTAACAGTCGTTCTATTCTTATAACAGGTGGAGGCCTAAGACCCACACGTTTCACCTACCTTGCGGTGAGATGACCTTGACCATGCAGGACGTGAAGGCTATCTTTGGCCTTCGGTTGGGGGGACTTCCAATGATAGATATAGTTGACAATGATCACTGGAGCGAGCTGGTGGTCAAGATCACTGGAGGGGACTTCCACCACAAGGTAGGTGGAACGATCAGTTCACTGGCTTTCTTCCATCGGATGACGAGGTTTCCAAGAAAAATAAGTGAGCAATTCAAGTCTATTTAATACTTGCATTGCTTTCCTGCAGCCATCGGGTCTCATTTTCTTTGGTGAATTTCAGAAAAAGTTCTGGTGTTTCATCGTCGTGGATCACAGAGCGCTTTGATTACTTGGACCCATAGGCTGATGAGGCTTAGATCGACAGGTTCGCTAGAGTGTGGCTCTGGCACTTGGTGCTTTTCTATTCCCAGACGCCTCGGGCAACACCATCAGTTGGATCTTTTCTGACATACTACGCCAGCCGTGGGATAACATATCAATGTACAGCTGGGGCAGCGTAGTCCTGGCATGGACATATCGACAGCTATGCGTCGCCTGCCGTCGCACCTCAAGGTATGCGAACCTTGGAGGTTGCTCCTATCTACTCTAGGTTTGGTGTTGGGAACGATGGCCCGTTGGGCGGCCCCTTGTTACTGGTTTCCCTGTAAGTACTTTGGTTCACTATATTCTTCGAGGCAGTTACATATGATGAAATTATTAATAGTTAATTTATTATCGTGTTCAATGCAGCATTGGAACGGGCAGGATACATTGCCTATAGCTCTGTATATCTGGACGCAAGCAGAGTTAGTTAGAGGGAATGTGAAGCACAAGTACAGGAAGTACACGGACTGTCTCGACGTCCTGACACAGCACCAGGTTATGCTCTCTTTACTATCATACATGTGTTTTGTTCGATGTACACTATATCACAACCTAACTCAATTACGAAATGTTCAGGTGCATTGGTGTCCTTGGGATGCTCCGGAGCTCTAGGACTATTTGAGTCCTGTCACTAGGGATGAGTCAGACGAGTATCGCTACAACGTCCCTCTTATTTTCTTCCACGTGGTCGAGATTCACTTGCCTATCAGAGTTTGCAGGCAGTTTGGAAGAATGACAGGCTACCCACCACCGCTTTACTCCACCAACTAAGAATTGCACGGGTGCGTTATCGATTAATAACAAAGCTATAATTCAGAGGTGTGTATGGTACAACTAACAATCGTTTTGTTGCAGGTATGACCGCAGAAAGAGGTATAAGACCAAGGATTGGCGCGTGATACACAACGCGTACATCTAGTTGTGGCAGACCAGGGACCGATAGCCGGTCGATGTGGGTCCCCCACACGACCAGCACACCTTCGACGAGTACCTACAGTGGCTTCACCGGTCTATGAGGACATATATCAAGCCCCCGTACACTGAGGAGACGATTGACTAGGACGACGAGGAAGATGTGTACGACGTTGCCACTAGGGACGACACACAACTACAGAGAGCCCCGCTTCAAAGATACATGGTAAGATACTCGAATGATATAATTTGTTATCCATTTGGTATTAAGTATGTGTACTAAAACTGTCCAACCGCGTTTCTGTACCTAGGCGACACAATTGTCAAGGCTGTCCAACGAAGCAGCGTTTCGGCTTCATGAATCTAGAGGGCAGGGGTCAGGCGTTCTCGAGGCTTTTATGGAGGTAAACATAAACTTGTCCGTTCTAAAAATATTTCTTTAGTGTATATGCGTTTGTGAAAGGCACTAACTTTAACATCTATTCATGCAGAAGGTGAAGTGGAGCTACATGAAGTTAGCTCAGAAGTTGAGCTGTATGGACACTCCTTGGGTGGAACCCGATTACCCGGCGCGGTCGGGTGCCATGTCTTCTGGCTCTTTAAGGACACCAGCCGGCTCTTCTCAGCTGGTGACAGGTGCCGCTTTCGCTGTGCGTACACCACCACATTATAGCGTCGGGAAGGACCCTGCAAACTAGGACGGCGAGGACGACGATGACGACGACGACGACGACCCTCGGGCTTCCGCATACAGCACCACTAGTGGGACCCTTGGTAGCAGGACGAGATCGGCATGTCTCAGCTAGGTGGTACCTCGCTTGGTACCCAAGGAGCCTCACATGTAGTAACAAAGGTAGTTTCTTTAAATACGTAGGCTCCATGAACTAACGATCATAAAGATTATAAGTAATCGTGTATATCATACACTTGCAGGGTACGAGCCATACGCACCAGCAACGTGACTACGCCGACGTTGGCTACACTCCCAATGTGTTGCCTATAAATTCGAAGAGACAGAGGCGTCCGAGGGATCCTTACACTCCTGTGACTTAGTTGGTTATGTCGAACTTATATCGAATAAATATTATCATCCGAAACTTGCAGACTCATGAACCAATGAAAATGTTATGTAGCAACTTGTCAACTTGCGCACAGACTCTATTTATTTGCTTTATATTTATTTCAATACGTCGCGGCAGCACTTGTAGTTGTTTACAGCACCGACAGCGGCTTCCGTTCAATTGCAATTGAGGCTGGTCGGCTTCTGTCTACGTCCAGGTCCTGCCGCGCCGTGGGCCTTGGCGCGTTAGATCGATGGCGCGGCACATCCTTCCACGTCACTGGTCAGCGCCCCGGTCGTCGCCACGTCATCCCTCTCGCCGCGCCACCATGCACCGCGCCAGGGAAATAGGCACAGGTAAAAGTGTTAGTTTTGAAAGAAAAAAAAACAATGTTAGATTTAAAATGAGTTTACAAAAAACCGTTAAAAATAAAAAAATCCTGTCAGAGGGACGGAGGGACGCACCGCCATGGCTCTCGGCTTCTGCCGCTGCCATGGTCCGATGATCGCACTATTGTTGGAGAGGAACTTCCGTTGGCACGTCGGCACACATGCTGCCATGGCTGCTGCACCACGCCGTTGAGATCACGCCTCCATGGGAAGCTCTAAGACACCCCAGCCGGCAGTGCCAAGAACTCGAGCTGGAAAACAGCTTGTGGTGGTTCTCAGAGAGAGAACTCAGGCATGATGCTGATGTGTTCTTGGCCAAATACATGTCTTCACTTCTCCATGTCTCTGAATAGCAATGTGCCATACTCTCTGAAATGCAATGTAATGGTAGTGCTGTTCTCTGAATATGTAATGTATGTGTGCTCTCTGAAATTTTAGTGCTGCTCATTTCTGAATTAATGCATGTTCAGTTTTATTTTCAGCAATTCTATATGCATGGTCAATGTCTGAATATCACTCGTTCCATTCTACATTCGGTAGCAAACATTTCTTGATAATTTGTAGGTCATTTTAGTAGAGTTGAGTACGTTGTTGAGGTTGTAAAAACATCGTAACACCTTTTTTTCATTTCTATCGTCTAATAAAAATCCGGCAAAAGCTTTTTGCCGCCTTTCGAAAAAAATAATTTGTAGGTCATTGTATTCCTGAAAAATAGATTCACCCAAAGGAATTTCATGCTGTCATCCTCTCTACTTGACATCAGTTATATGCTGTCAAATTGAGATTATCACAGTTCTGAAAACATCAGTCGTTCACATTCATTATTTACTAACAATACCAATTCACATCAATTTACAATCTGAATTTAATAGCGAGAAATTCACTCTCAGTGTAGATCAATTATAATCTAAATTTGACATCCAGTCCTAGTATTATTCACTTAATTTCACTCTAAGCTCACATCAATTACAGTCTCAATTTCACATCGATTCTTCCTAGACGTGCTGCTCTGCTGTTTCTGCAGAATTGAAATTGAGAACACCGTTACAATCACAGAGCAGACCCGCGCAAGGCAATCAGCAGAGCACCGGGCGAGCAGGCAGACAACGATGACTACCGGCTGGCCAGGCGGTCAAACTCTTGTGGCCCCTTCCAGGCGGCAGGGGTGAGCCCGGTCGAGCGGCGGCGAGGACATTCCATGCGCGGGCAGCGGTGAGCCCCTGGCAGGAAGGCAGCCGGCGGCGCGAGCTCCTGGCAGGCGTGCGGGCGGCGGTCAGCCAATCCCTCCACCTGCCGCGACAGAGCAAAATAGAACGGATAACCCTCATGTAATGAACAATTAAAATTACTAAACTATCCTTAATTATAATTAGTTTTCTATTTTTTCAGTAAAAAAAATCGAGTGGGAGGAACCGGTGGTTCCTCTCAAGCATAGTAACACAGCTCTATATAGTAGTAGATGCAAGCCTGGCAATTGCAAGCGCAGGTGGCGGCGTGGCCGGCGTGACGCGAAGAAAACAAGAATACGCGTGTGCAGCATGAGCATCTTTGGCTATTGTTATTCTCTCAACCTAAGGTCGTCGCCTCTCTGTCGTCCGGCAGCGGCAGGGCAGCTCCAGGGTGTTCACAACCCTGTCCATTGTACGCGCGGTGCGGCGGTGAGCTCCCGTGCATTCCCGCGGTCGGCGCGCAGCCTCCGTCTTCTTTCTCCATGTCTTGCATCGTATCACCACATCATCCTTTCACTATGTTTCTCCATTGTTGACGATGATAACGACACATAATAAGATAAGATAATATGTACGTGCGTGCCTGCGGAGTAATCATTTTAGTTCCATAGCTATGGCCTAAGACTCTGTTTGGTTCCTTAATTCTTAAAATGATCATTTTTAAATTTTCTTTTAGGCCTAGTTTCATCTAGAACTATCAAAGTAACAATTATAATCTTTAAAATTCATATTGTTTATATCCTAATCCGTGTACTAAATAGGATCACCGTTAGGGCTGTCTAAATTAACCAAGCCAGATCCGACAGCATCGGCCGGTGCGTAGCTACCACCTGTCGCAATCACAGCGGTCACCCGATGTGACAGGGAAGCCAAGGAGGGGTATCCAAACACCCCATGAGCACGGCGAGGCAAAACTACCGGGACGATAGAGACCTCACGAGTCTTAGAAGATAAGGATAAGGAAATAGAAAAAGGAAAAGGAAAAGAAAGGGAAAAGAAAAGAAAAAAGAAAAAAAGTTGTTAGAGATATTTCCCTTTTTATCTACTACAAGCTTCATCTAAGGGGTGTTTGGTTCGAACTACTAAACTTTAGTAGCTACTAAACGGTTTAGTCACTTTTAGTAACTCCAGAGTTACTAGAGAGGACTAAAACTCTTTTAGTAGCTTTTAGTCATAATGTTTGATTAAAAAGTTACTAAAGTGACTAAAAACTACTAAATTTAGTAGCTACTAGGCGAACCAAATATGCCCTAAATCAGGGAAACTCTTTCGGAAGCTAAAAGTAAAAAAAAAACACTTCACCAATAAAACAGGGCTGTACCAAACGGATCCAAGGAGGCAAAAAAAAAAAACCAAGTGGTAGGGTGTTGTGTGTGGCTGGGTATGATGGTTAAGATCACCACGGATGTGTTTGTTTATGGATCAGACACCTAGAATGATGATCCCCAACCGTCGCTCCCAATACGTACGTCGCATTACAACGCATCACACAGGGACGTAGAGAGATCGCTACTCTATCTGAACTATCCGCGAGCACGGCGCCGACGCTGCGGTTCTTTGAGAGAGCCAGGAGCTGCGCCTGCGCGCGTCTGGTGCGGTACGGTGCGTGTGCGTCCAAATGGACCCCACGCGGCATTGTTTTCGCGGTGGGTCGTCGGCCGTGAGCGCGCGGCGTGCCGGGACGCGACAAACGCCCCCCGCCTCCGTGCTCCCGTCCACAGGCCGAGATGCCATCACCGTCCCGGTGGTCTGGGAAGTATCGCGGCCTGGACGGCCGCCACCGCCCGGTATAATTTCTGCCACCCATCACACTGCACGTCTGCACCCCGTCCCGCTCCCAGGCTCCCAGACGTGCACGACTGTCTGCTCTACCCGGCCTCTCCTTAGCCATGGACGCCGCCGCAGCAGCAGCCTCCACCACGCTCCTCTACGGCGCACTCCTGCTGGCGGCGTTCCTCTTCGTGGCCGCCGCGGTGCGCGGCCGCGGGAGCAAGAGCAACGGCGGCAGCCTCCCGCCGGGTCCCACGGGCCTGCCGCTGGTGGGCAGCCTGCCGTCGCTGGACCCGCAGCTGCACGTCTACTTCGCGCGCCTCGCGGGCAGGTACGGTCCCATCTTCTCCATCCGCCTGGGCTCCAAGCTGGGCGTGGTGGTCACCTCCCCGTCCCTGGCGCGCGAGGTGCTGCGCGAGCAGGACCTCGTCTTCTCCGGCCGCGACGTCCCCGACGCGGCGCGCTCCATCTCCTACGGCGGCGCGCAGAACATCGTGTGGAACCCCGTGGGTCCCACGTGGCGCCTCCTCCGGCGGGTGTGCGTCCGGGAGATGCTCAGCCCCGCGGGGCTGGACAACGTGCACGCGCTCCGCGCGCGCGAGTTCAGGGCCACGCTGGCCCACCTCCACGCGCAGGCCGTCGCCGCGGCGCCCGTCGACGTCGGCGCGCAGATGTTTCTCACCGTCATGAACGTCATCACGGGCACGCTGTGGGGCGGCAACGTCGGCAGCGACAGCGAGCGCGCCGCGGTCGGGAAGGAGTTCAGGCACCTCGTCGCCGAGATCACCGACATGCTCGGCGCGCCCAACGTGTCCGACTTCTTCCCGGCGCTCGCGCGATTCGACCTGCAGGGCATCCGGAGGAAGTCCGACGTGCTCAAGGAGCGGTTCAACCAGATGTTCGCCAGGATCATCGAGCAGAGGGTCAGCGCCGAGCGCGGCGGCGGCGAGCCCCCCGCGCCCGACTTCTTGGAGTACATGCTCAAGCTCGAGAAGGAAGGCGGCGACGGGAAGGCATCCTTCACCATGACCAACGTCAAGGCACTGCTCATGGTATGATTGATCGAGCACCTGCTGCTAATCAGCCAACCTGTACTACTCTAATACAGCTAATGCGTCCAATAAACAGGACATGGTGGTCGGGGGCACGGAGACCACGTCGAACACCGTGGAGTGGGCCATGGCGGAGCTGATGCAGAAGCCGGAGCTGCTGGCCAAGGTGCGGGAGGAGCTGGACGCCGTGGTGGGCAGGGACGCGGTGGTGGAGGAGTCGCACCTCCCGCAGCTGCACTACCTGCACGCGGTGCTCAAGGAGACGCTGCGGCTGCACCCGGCGCTGCCGCTGATGGTGCCGCACTGCCCCAGCGCCGACGCGACGGTGGGCGGCTACCGCGTCCCCGCGGGGTGCCGCGTGTTCGTCAACGTGTGGGCGATCATGAGGGACCCCGCCGTGTGGAAGGACCCGCAGGAGTTCATCCCGGAGAGGTTCCTGGGCGGCGCCGGCGGCGAAGGCGAAGGGCGCAAGTGGGACTTCAACGGCAGCGAGATGGACTACCTCCCGTTCGGGTCCGGGCGCAGGATCTGCGCCGGCATCGCCATGGCCGACCGGATGACGGCCTACTCGCTGGCCATGCTGCTGCAGGCGTTCGACTGGGCGCTGCCGGCCGGCGCGCGGCTGGAGCTGGACGAGAAGTTCGCGATCGTCATGAAGAAGGCCACGCCGCTGGTGGCCGTGCCGACGCCGAGGCTGTCCAAGCCTGAGCTCTACTCCGCCTAGTCCATGTCCATCCACGATCCACATCCACTGGAATGGGTCATTCCACAGAAGAATTTGTCCATCTGTCCTCTCTCGTGAATACGTTGTGTACTGAACAGTGATGTTTTACAAGTTTAGTCATAAACTCACAAGATGAGCAGTAACAATTGAAAGCTCCATAGTAGATCGTTGCTTCTACCTAGGACAAATTTGGCACGCGCGCGACAGCACCCGTTGAATGGGGGACATCTAATTATTTGCCACTCTTACGGAGGCCGCCTCTCTGATTGCCAACTTTGTGGTGGCAACTACAAAAATGTCCCAGAAAATAGTAACTCGCCTAATTTTTTGCCATTTTTACTGACGTGGCATGCCAGATCAGCCAGCCAGCTCGGGAACGGGCCGTTGACGCTCGAAGACCGAAGGCAAAAGACCATTCTGCCCCCGCCGTGTATTGCTTAACGAGCGCTGTCTCCTCCCATGTGCTCAGTCCCAACGGTTCTCTCTGGCCTGCTCACTGCCAGGGCGGGCCCACCTGTCATGTTGTCTTCAACCTCCGTCAGGAATTCCTCCCTCTCTCTCTCTTCTCCATTAACGGAGAATCCGAGCTCCAAAGAGCCCACCTCCTTTACTCCTGCGGCAATTAAATTCCATAATAGTGCTGCTATAACGTTGCTCTTCAATATCCCTACATCAAATGGACGTTCCTCCATTTCCTCTGTCCGTTACTCCGGCCGCCATTGATGGCAATGAACCGAGCTTCATTCCCGTCCACGTTCATCGTTCATCTCCCTATAAAAACTGGAACGAGGTCGCAAGTGCACGCTGCTGCTCCTACGCCCCTCCTCGCAACTTCTTTCCCGCGCCAGCACCCCCAACTTTCGCCGTCGCCGCCATTGCCGGGTCGGCTCGAGCTCGTGATCTCCCACCTCCCACCACCTCTGGACTCGATCGGTTCTTCGCCGGCACCACAGGGTCGCCACGAGCTCACCCCGCTACTCCTCATCGTCGATCCATGGCCGCATCGTCGAACTCCACCGAGCTCCGCCACCACCGTCCGCCCGCACCTCTTCGTCGTTCGTCATCTCCAGACCACCCCGAGCCATTCTGCTGACAAAGAGGACCACCAACATACACGCCGCGGTCGCCTCTTCCTTTTCCGCCGGTCGCCGCGCGTCCCCGGCCACCGGAGCCGCAACCCGGCCGACGCCGTCGAGCCCCCGCCGCACGGGAGCACCACCACGCCGACGTCCCTGCTGCTGTGAAGACAACCAGAGCAGAGGCTCCTCTTGGCCATCCGTTTCCAGATCGACGGCCACAATTTCATCTTGACCGTTGGTCAACCAAAGTCATGTTGAGGCCACATCATCTTTTATCTTCCAATCAGCATGCGCCACGTACTCGGTCAGCAGCCACGTCATCTTTGTTGGCTATTCAACCGTCCAGTCAAACTATATTTGCAGTCTAGCCCCTGAGATCCTTCGAAAACAGTTGGGACTGAGCAGATGGGAGGAGATGGCGCTCGTTAAGCAATACACGGTGGGGGCAGAATGGTCTTTTGCCTTCGGTCTTCGAGCGTCAACGACCCGTTCCCAAGCTGGCTGGCTGATCTGGCATGCCACGTCAGCAAAAATGGCAAAAAATTAGGCGAGTTACTATTTTCTGAGACATTTTTGTAGTTGCCACCACAAAGTTGGCAATTAGAGAGGCGGCCTCCGTAAGAGTGACAAATAATTAGATGTCCCGTTGAATGGTGGATAGCCATGTGCGCCGGAGAATATGCTCTTGTTATCTATTGTTATCCGACAGCGACGGCGGACGAGGCGACGGCGCCCCCCACGCTGCGCGCGGCCGTGGGCCCCGGCGGCGGGCGACCCCGGCCCGGCATGGCGCTCCGCTGTCGCGCCTCCCTAGCTTCGCCGCCGCCGTTGCGTCTCTCTCTCTCTCTCTCCCTTCCTCTCTCTCCTCTCCCGGTGTGGCGGCGCACCGATTGGGCCCCCCGCGATGGCCGTCCTCCGGCGAGGCGGCGCACCGGCGCTGCCGGGCCCGCTGGTGGCCGCAGCCGCTGCGCCCCCTGCGCCGCGTGCGCATCTCTCTCTCCCTCTCTCCTTGTCTCCTGATGTGGCCGCCCATGGTGGGTGTCCTCGGTGCGGGTTGGCCCCGGCGGTGCCGCGGTTGGCACAGAGCAGTCTCAGGTGCTCCCGTTTCCTCTTATTTTGTGATGTTGCTTTCGTTTCTCTGATTTCTCCCCACACTGTTCGCTTGCTGGTTTCAACCAGTCCAAATCAGCTAGTCAACAGTATTTTTCTCTCACAACAAACCAGCACCAGCCAGCCCAAATCAGCCCAGAAACCAACCAGCGAACAGGCCCCCTGTTCTAGGGTTTGGCCTAAACCTGCTGCTCCAATGTTTGCATGCTCTGTGTTCATCTCTGGGAGGACAGCACCAATTGTCAGGCTTTGTTTGTTTTGTTATGCTGAACCCATTGTCTTGTGGCATTTGGGTTTTACTATGTATAGGGCACTGCTGCTGCTCAACTGACTTTGGAGATATTCAATCATCTATATTTCTTTTCTGTACTTGAACTAGATTTGGATCCTTAGTTTGTAGTTCTTCGTCTGTTGTCATTTGCCCACAGGCTATTCTTTATGTTCGCAGCTAATGATGCTTATTTCTTCTTGATTGTGCAGGTCGCCGGCTAGCTGAAGGCCTCATTTCATCCTTAATGGATAGTGGGTGTGTTGTGGTATGACAGATCCTGGATCTTATCCTGCCAACTCCTCAAACTATTGGTGAGTTTACCAATGGGCCAATGAAAATTCCTCTTCTCTTCCTGTGTGCTGCTTTATGTAAGATATTTATGGTATATTATGGGTCCTCAGGTTATATGATTACGAGACTTCATTTCAGTTTAGTTACAGTTGTGAAATATATTTGGCAGAGTTGAAGGTTGCATACGATATCTAGCTTACATCCTGGATTGTAAAATAGATATGTAGGAGTGTGGGAGAGGAAATACTCCTCCATTTTCCTTGTTTGTTTTCATTCAGATGCTGTCTGAAAATCACATGTAGATCACTATAAATTCTAGGAGTGGCGGAACATATGCTCTATTGCACCAATTATTGGTTAGTAGAAGTTTGTGCAGGTTGAGACCTCATAAACAGTCACTGAGTTTCTATATCTGCAGCTTGATTAGAAAAATATAGGTGCGAAGCGATATTCAACAGGCCATAAAAGATCTTGCCTACCTTGATTTACAGGCTACCTGGAATTTATTATATATTGGTCACTGCAAATTATAGAAATTATGAGGAGTACATGGGCTAATTTTTATGATCATATCACTTACTATATGCTATGAGGTTTATGCAACCTGACGCCTTCTAACTGTTCACTGGGTTTGATCTCAGGGAAAAAATGATTGTTGCAGTCTTCTTCCTATCACACCTCTTGGTGGTTCAGTCATGCTGTTGCCTGGCAGTGCCTACCTTCAACATTGATTGGCGAATTACAAATGATGATCAAGGAGCATCACTGCATCAAACAGCTAAGGGGAGGTACATAGATTATCTGTTTTGGCATTACAGAAGGTGCATAGTTAACAACTGCAGTTATAAGTTCCTCAGTTGTTTACTTGCTGGATACGCCTTTACCATGCGCGTCGTCCTATCTATGAACTTTTATTTAGCCTTGCCGACTTATACATGCTCTCGCTAAAGAATATATTTTTGCCATGTATACATGTAACAGTGAGATGTCCCCTGTAATATATTATGTCCATATTACCTGTTTCAAATGTATTCTATGCCAGGGCACAATGGGAACCTAACGATGTTTCTCCAACTCATATGGATCCATTATGAATGTTACTTTCTTTTTTTGGAGATGGCTGCACGGGGGAAATGGCTCCAGATCTCAAACTGGTTATCAAGCGATGAGAGGTAAACAAGAAGCAATCATTCTCTACATGATGTACTGTTAAGATTCTGACTTCATCTTTGGTAAAAAAGATAAACAGAAGAAAAAGCATTGCCTACAGATTCACATGTCATAACAATAGATTCTTTTTGTCTAACAAACATAGTGATTTGTTGCTCACCGTGGGTTTATTTTATTTTTTGTGGAACGTACCTGCATTTTCTTATTGCATTGTTTTTGCCTCGATTCAATGGACATGTGGTTGCCTGCTTAATTTCCTCTACAAGATCTGTACAAGTTTACTAAGCGCCTTGTTTTTTAGGCGATTCCATGCATATAGTCTTCGTATAATTCATCAGGGCCAATTGATTGGTGTTTTTTTTCGTTTTCCTAGAAGATCAACTGCTGCCTTTTTTGGGAACAAAGCCTAATTTTGACCAGATTCAGTCACCTCTAGGGGTCTGACAAAAAGAAGCATTTACATTAGCCTGCGTGATGCCGAAGATCGTGGCCATGCCTTTGTTCCTATGTATTAGGTGAAGAGTAAGAAGCACAAGGTACTTGATTTACAGGTTAGTAACTTCCTTCATGCCTCGTTTGTGGTAAGGATTTTTTTCCCAATGCATAGTGTGCAAATGCCTAGGTTCAGAAAATTCAGTGTCACGTCATTCTTAAACTTAGTGACTATATTGTTACATGATATGCTAGGCCTGATGAAATTATTGTTTTTGCAATTTAGTAACCATCTGCTACCTCGGAGATATAAGGCATTGCAAAATCTTGAAACTGCCCCACTTCAAATTGATTTTGAACAGATACTGTCATATTTTTTAGTTCAGAAACCATCGACGTTGCCATTATCAGGTCCAACCTAACATTAACGCGAGTGTGCTCACAGTCACAGCAAAAGACATTCATACAGTCATGTCTTGTTGTTACCTTTAGTTCACTGATACTATCTTGCAACTTAGAACTGTGTGTTCAGTTTGCCTACACCTGCTACATTTTATATCATCTACACACACATATAGGTCAAAGTGATAGCTGACAAGGGTGACCCAATAATGAATATGCTGCCACAGTGAGGTTGGACTCCTATGGAAAGGAAGAAAAAAAAAGAGATCTGGACGAGTACCTAGGTAATCCCTTGGTCATGTTCCCTTTGTCTGATTTTGTGATTTCACAGTTTGGTTCACATTTGTTTGGCAGTGGAATTTCTATCAGTTGTATTTGCTTGCTTCAAGTAGATAAGTTTCTGCAGTGTCCTAAACAGTTCCCTAAGGATTGACAACTTTTTCTAAGGGATAGTGCAATGTATAACTGAATTTTTTCTGCACAGAATGTCGGCTTTTCTGGTGCTCCCTTTTGTTTGTCAAGTCTCAGGCTTTATCTTAGATGGTCATGGTGATTGATCAGCAATGGACTTTTGAGGGAATACCTAAAGAGCTAAAATCTGTTATGTCAGCATATTGGAGGTAAGTAACAGTGACTGTTCTCTAGCTTATCAGTTTTCAAGAATACTTGACTGCACACTGCAGATGTCCAGCAGAGTCAAATTAGGGAGTGTGCTTGCATGCTTGTATTAGGTGTTTGCATTAGTTGATATTCAAGGGAAATAAACCTTGCTTATGGCTGCAGTATTATGTTTTAGTAATAACGCAATTTGATATCACAAAAGGGCAACTTATCAACAAGTCAAATTTGGCAATCGACGTCTCAGTGACATACTTTCGACATGTGTTCATTTCCTCCCTTTAGTTTCCTGTCAATTGATTCCCACCTCTTTTTTTAATCTTTGGACCTCTGCTAGACAATTCTATACATGGCAGATTTTAAGTTCTTTTTGTTACTATCTCAGTGTGTCATATATGTGAACAGTTAATCAACGCGATTTTGCCCTCCAATTTGACATCTTCCCACCTCTTTTTTTAATCTTTGGACCTCTGCTAGACAATTCTATACATGGCAGATTATGTAGTGAAATCAAATTGGAGGAGGCTGCTATTCTGCATTACACCTACACATAATTCTCAGACCTAACCTCAAGGAGGGATAGGTGTGGCTGCAACCCAACTAAAGAAGATGTGAAGCATGTCTTATCTTGGAATTTGACCATTTGGTGAGCTATCTTTTCTTCCCTTTCTTGTATCTGCATACCATCTATTGTTTTCTGGCAGAAATGTTAAAATGGTACATTTATTCCATTAAAGTGATATGATGTAAAGAATGAGAGGGAAAGAAAAATGGCTAGATGGTTTGTTATACCTTGGAAATGCCTGTGGAAACTGTCAGGGGTGGAAACACTTTCAATTTTCTCAATATACATGTACTATCTTCTTTAAACTGAAATGGATGTAGTTATGTATAAAGCAGATACTGGGGTGCTGGGACATTGCTCAAGCACAACATTGTACCCTTGTTTGTGTGCCATATGCTAATCACAGAAATGCTTCCCGTGGTCCATTCTTCATTATACAATGTATAGCCAGCCATGCTAGATAACCATACAACTCTCTTTTGAATGCCCCTCTTTCTTACTCAGATTTTACCAACTTATTTAGCTAAAGGACCAATTTGGTCATTATCCCGAAGTTCTTGGCTATAAGTTTGCCAAAAAAAGAAAAATAAAAGGAAAAAAAGGATACTGATATGCCTCTTACTAGGTAGCATTATTCATAGGTAGCTAATTGGGTAACTAACTTGGGAGCGATAATGAATCCTGCATTGTGCTCTGCCATGGCAGGCCTTTATAATTGCATCAGCAGCGACTGAGGAGGAGATGAGGAACTGGTAACACTCTTAGCTTTCTGCTTCTGTTTACCAAGCACCAACCATTCCTCTCTATCCTACCTGAATTAAGAGAGATCCCCCTGGTCTAACTACCTACTATTTTTAAACTGATTGTCCTTGCTGCTGCAGAGTGACAACATGGAACAAGATGGCTGCTTCATCATTTGGCGAGATGTGCGAGGTTATATTTATCACATCAGACGCAGCCGTGATTGCTTTGCCATCTCAATCCTATGTACATATATACCAACGGCTCCTGGGAAACACACATCAGTCTCTTTAGAAACTTCGTCGTGTCACTCCGTGTACTCATTATGTCGCTACTTCGACTATGCTTAATCTACTATGGTTGTGTAATGTTACCAACTACTTACTTGTCTATTTGACTGCTAACTCGGTTGGTTCTGCATTGAATGATTCAATATATATTTTCGAATGTGAGCTTACCTGTGTCTTACCAACGCGCGCAGGGGCGCACGCCTTCCACTAGTAGATATTCCTTGACAAGATAGAGTTGGGTGGTTAGATAAATCTAGTACTTCGAAGTTCAATTTATTTTTCCTACAAAATTCCTTTGTTCCAAGGAGCCTTAAAATAAAATATAATCTTCACAACATACAAGCAGTTTGTTCCATAAGATAAGTTTCTTTTAAAAAAAACAAAATTGGAAAAGGTAGAGCTAAGTGGTTAGATAAATCCAATTGTTCAAAAATTTGAGTTAGACAGACAAGATTAGAAATTTGAGCTAGACATAGACAAGATTAGGTTTCAGTATCTTAGGAGAGAGAGAGAGAGAACTTTTATAGGACTCCCTAAAGGTTTGACCTTTACAACCTAGCTGCACTTTTCCTCGTAATAATAGGAAAAAGTCCACCTTACCTCTTTAACTTTTGCAAAAGTCTGTTTTTTCTCTTTAAACTCTAAAACCGGGTAAACCACCGCCCTAAACTTTTAAAACTATTCGTTTTACCTCCCTGACCGGTTATAAGAGGTTTTCAAAGGCGGTTTGTCTTTTTATTTTTTATTTATTTTTGGCTAAATCTCTGAAAAATCATAGTAAATTATAAAATAAAAAATCTAATTTTGTTGCACTCCAAATGAGTAGATCTATACAGTGAACATATAATATGATATGCTTTCGTATAAATTTTTTGCTGTAGCTTTAAATCTAAGTTTTTCTGTAATTAATCCGTAGTTGTAGTTTCCATGGTCCAATTGTGGTGAAATTTTTATGGTGGACTAATTATTGTGTGCTTAAACTACAGTAAAAATTTCATACTCATTGAATCATGTATAACGTAGATATAGATTTGTAAATACTTTTTAACAAGCATACACCTAAATAAATCTATAACTAAACTATAAATGATCCAATGAGTATGGAATTTTTACTATAGTTCAAACATATAATAATTAGCCCACCATAAAAATTTCACCACAACTAGATTATAGAAACTACAGCTATAAATTAATTATAGAAAAACATAGATCTAAAGATACGTGTGGGGTTCATAAACCCAGGGTCCCTCATGAACCTGCTTCCGAGCAACAGCTCGGTCCAGCAAACGACATTGCGAACGACGCGTAACTCTAGGGCCGGCCCAAAAAATAGAAGGCCTGGCCAAGGAAAGAACGACGCTCGCTTTCGACTCTGGCCCACCTCTTCGACCGGAAGGCCTGGCCAAGGAGGAACGACGCTCGCTTCCGACTCCGACCCGCCTCTCCGACCGAAAGGCCTGGCCAAGGAGTAACGGCGTTCACTTCCGACTCCAGCCCGCCTCTTCGACCGAAAGGCCTGGCCAAGGAAAGGACAATGCTCGCTTCCGACTCTGGCCCGCTTCTCCATCTGGAAAGCCTGGCCAAGGAGGAATGACGCTCTCCTCCAACTTCGGCCCGCCTCTCCGACCGGCGCTCGCTTCCGACTCCAGCCGTCTCTCCGACCGGAAGGTCTGGCCAAGAAGGAACGGCGCTCGCTTTTGACTTCGGCCCGCTACTCCGACCGAAAGGCCTGGCCAACGCCGCTTCTGACTCCGGCCCGTGTCTCTGATCGGGGATACGTCGAACCTCTACTTATGGCTCTTCTCTGACTGGCATAGTCGGAGTCGATTGGGACCAACCGACCGGGGACGCTCGCTCGGTGAGGACCCAGGAAACAAATGGAGCAAGTAAGGAAGGGCGCTCAAATCAACCGCAATACCAAGGACCGTTCCCTGCACACCTGCAGGACAGTACCGACAAGGCATGTTAGAAGGGTGCCCTACAACCTTTCAGGCATGTCAGAACCCAAGCAGTGTTGCGGGCGCCGACGTTTTCCCTACAGTGTTATGGGCGCCATCAATTCACATTCCAGGCGAACACGGTAAAACCCCCCACACGCCTCTGGGCATCAACAGTGTTGTGGGCGCCGTCATTTGCCATACATGGTGAACACAGGTAAAACCTCTCACATGCGTCTGACATAAACAGTGTTGTGGGTGCCTACAATTATTTTGTACCCGACGGTGTGGGCAACAAGACTTAGTAGCATACGCTCTCTCTCTCTTGTAAGGTTGTTCCCTTCATCTATAAAAGGGGATGCGCTCTCTCCCAACAAACGATTCGAACAATAGATGGATCAATCTAGATCAATCCATAGAGTCGAACAACCTATGATTCTAACGATTCCAACAGAGCACACGCTCAAATACTTAGCGCACGTAGGAGCTCCCGTCTCTCTTGGCCCTTCAGTCCAGAGTCCCACCGGACCTCTTGCACCCCCATCTTACTCCCTCTCGTTTGTAACCCCATAGCAAACTTCGAACACCTGGGCTCAGGAATAAAGTCATCGATCGACTCAAACTAGACGTAGGGCACGTTGCTTGTACCAGTATAAACCCTGTGTTATTTAGTGCTAGGCCATATTCAATCACAACGTATAGCAAAACTATAAATATTTACGTGTTGGTCACTTTCTGCACCGACAGTCGGCGCCGTCCATGGGGAAAATGCCGCATGTTCACGCTTTTGGTCATCGGATGGCCCACCTTTCCGCCATCTTTGCCATGGCGGGCTCAAGCGATATGACTCGCTTTGGCTCATAGGAGTTTTCTGTACTCCCACCTATTGGGATATGGGTTCCACCCATCTTTGAGCCATCCCAGACCTTCCTCTTCAGAAGCCTGGACTTCATCGCCGATCGGCTCGGTGTGCTTCACCTTCGCAAGAATGAACTTATTTCGGCGCCCGTCGGAGGGGCGCCCTTCGTTGGCTCTAGGACTCCCGGTGACCTCAACGACGAGGTGCCTGCGCTTCGCTCCGAGCCTATGCTAGGCTCAAACCTCACTATGAGTAACGCACATGCTGTTATTTACTCACTAGTTACTATTTTCTATCGATTCTTCGGAGGGACACCGTTGTCCCCGCTGTGACCGCCATGCAATCGGTTCCCCTACGGCCTCGCGTCCTCCGTAGACGCTCGGGGGCTCCAAAGGATGCTGGCGCCGCCCCCTCTCATATCCGAATTCATGGGGATGGCGAGCTACGCTCTCGTTGCTTTTCACGACCTCATGGATGAAGATGTTGAGAGCGACGCCTCCAGCATCGGCGACGTTGTGGCACCTAGCCACCCTCTGTCCTGGGAGTACGCTATGACGAATGCTTTGGGACATCCACCGGTGGTGGCGGAGTCTCTACAGACCCATACCCCTATAGACCCCCATGCAGAGGCCCTCTCATGTGCATAGGAGCACGGCGAGGAGCTACGACAAAGGCGGCAAAACCATCCACCACCTGCACCTAGTGCGCTCGATGCAGCACGCTGCGCCCCATGCGCATAACCCGGCGAGCAGCGCCCGGGGTCGCACCCGCTAGGTTCAGCGCAACATCATCGATGGGGGGAACGATCCTCCATAGTTCGCTCGGGCTGGACAGAACATCGCCGTGGCAATGATGCTTCTGCATGGCCTTCCTGAGCCTGTCGACCCACAGGAGCAAGCGGTCCACCGGAACCTCCGGGCGCTGGTGGAGACCGTCGTCGTTCAATAGGCGGAAAGCTCCGTGTCGCGCCACTGACTCGCGACCTCTTTCCCTATCAGAGGAATAGGGGCGTGCCAGTCCAACCACTCCATCCGCTCACCACTACGGCTGCTGGGCATGGAACAGGAGGGCAAAGTCACGCCACGGCCTGACTCGACGCCCGCTCCACACCGGCCAACCATGCGTGAATGCCTTGGGCTGAACTGAGACGCTCATAACGTCATCAACAACCAATGTCGGGCCCAGCATGATGATGATGTCCATTGAGCAGTGGTGAGAGCAGACGACATGGGCTACCATCGAGGGGACCGGTGAAACGCACCCCAAGCGTGGTCACTGACCCAACGACCAGAATCCCAGCCCAAATGGCCCAAGACCATGGGCCTTTGGCTGGCACATCTAGAGAGCACCATTTCCATAGCGCTTCTGACCGCCTACCAACATCACCAAGTATACCATAGAGACGAATCCCGATATATGGCTCAAAGACTTCCAGCTCATCTACCGAGCCGAAGGAGTGGATGATGACCACTTCATCATCCAGTACCTCTGCATCTGCGTGGGGGAACATGTTCAAGCGTGGCTCGAATTCCTCCCACATGACAATATTCACGTCTGGGGGGACCTCAAGAGGGTCTTCATCGGGAACTTCTAGGGGACGTATGTCCGCTCTAAGAACTCCTAGGACCTCAAGAGTTGCTAGCAAGAGCCTAATGAGTCCCTATGGGATTACATCCATAGGTTCTCGAAGTGGCGCAACTCTCTTCCTGGTGTCGTCGATGTGGACGTCATCAGCGCATTCCTCTCTGGGACAAGCTATGAGTCCCTGATCCATAAACTTGACTGCCTCTAGAGCTTGCGAATGACCCTGAACCGATCCACATGGTTCACACCTTTCTTCCTAGCCTATAGACCTGAAGCAGTGCTGCCCTCTGACCTCTACCACGGCGCTCCAAGAGTGAAGGCCTTCGACCGCGACTGAGCCGCGAAGGCTCGACAAGACGCAGTTGACCTACTCGAGGAAGCCCGTGAGATGACCGTCATTCGCTCTGCTCGCTACCAGCAGACTCTCCGCAGGTACCATGATAGGAAAATCAGAGGAAGGATCCTCA
Source organism: Miscanthus floridulus (assembly GCF_019320115.1). Taxonomy (NCBI): domain Eukaryota; kingdom Viridiplantae; phylum Streptophyta; class Magnoliopsida; order Poales; family Poaceae; genus Miscanthus; species Miscanthus floridulus. The sequence continues at coordinate 95,869,561 of NC_089587.1, read as the reverse complement.
AGGTCGGAGACCTTGTGCTTTGAAGGACTCAATAAACCAAAAAGAAATGCAAACTCTCTCCGCCTTAGGAAGGACCCTATACGGTGACCGAAGTGATCTGACCGGGCGCCTACCGACTAAAGGACGACAATAGCGACGTTCTCACCAACACTTGGAACATCGAATAGTTACGTCAGTTCTTCCCCTAAAAATTCAGTCTTACCGCTTTCTTTCATTCAACGTTTGCTCCTACAAAGCAGCCTGACCCAAACACCTTCGGCTCAGGTCGCTCAGGGGCTCCACGGGGGTGTGATACCACCTCTCTTTTTTACTATCATATGGTAAATACTTTTCACCCGAACGAAAGGGTAGTCCATTCCTTTAATTACCTTACATAACTTTGCTTTAAACATTCCGACCAATCACACCCTGCCATGACCTACGGTTATGGGCAGGTGCAAAAGAAAGAATAAAAAACAAAGTTATGCTAGGGTAAACATAAGGAATGGATGGGACAAGCTTCCCCAAATGAAGTGATTCCATCACAAAAACAAAACTGATTGTATTCATTAATACACAAAAACATTTACAAGGGGGGTCCCCCACGAACTTATCCCTTACATATGCTAATTTCCTTCTACTTTAAATACTACTGTGGCCACCCGGCGGCATTGGCTGACGGCGCAACCGGTGAAGACAAGGGCTGCTCGTTCTCCGATGGGGCAATGCTTGGCTCGGTCGAAGGCGGGGTGACATTCGCTTTTGATCCTAGCTGCACTCCATCCATAGGCTGGGCAACGTCCTCCTGGCGCGTGCCTTTAGCCATGCCCGCACGGTGAGCCTCCATCACCCATTGTAGCCAGGCGTTTGACTCCTCCACCCTAAGCATCTGGCCCCAGAGCGTGAGCACTTCCTGGTCGACCTCTGATTGGGCCTTCCGCTCTGACTCCAGTGCCTCCAGGGAACTCTAGAGCGCCACCTCGGTCTCCACTAGGGACTTATGGAGCACCGCCTTGGTCTCCACCTAGCAGGCCTTCGCCGCCTCAAGTCCTCGCTCAGTGGCAATCTCCCACTCCACCATGAGTAGTTCCACCACCCATGCCTCCATCGCCTCGGCCACCCAATCTTGAGACTCATGATGGACGGACTCCAGTTGGAGCTTGAGCTCAGTGACCCACCACAATGCCGTGGCCTCCTGCTCCATCTGAGTGTGCTCCTCCCTGAGAAAACATGACTTGTGGCTTGACATCTCCTCCAAGCCCTGCGAAGCAAGAAGCAGGTGTGCTGAGACAACCGGTGAAAGACCAAGGAGCCAAGGATGAACATAGAAAACTTACCTCTACGATGTAGGGCAGGTTGACCATCACCGCCTAATGGATGGACTTGAGCCGCTCTAAGGCCTCCTCAAGCCTTGCCCTGGTTTGGGCAAGATCGGACTCCATCACGAGCCCTCTTTCCAAGCACGTCCTAGAGCTACACTTCTTGCTCATCCTGAAGGATGAACCGAACCTTCCTCGGGTCCTCGGGGTAGGGCCACACTAGGTCGGTGGTCGCCCCAACCCGCTGGAGGGCCTAGCCGATGACCGAACCACCACCAGCTCCTATGACGACGCTGGCGGCTCCACCCTATCACCTACTTTGCTATCAGAGAGGACCTCCACTATCTCGATTTCATGCCCCAGCAGCGGATGTTCTACCTCTGTCCTGGCCGCGTCTCCCCCCGACACCTCCAGCTCCAACCGGGAGGGTGAGCCGTGCGGCCCTCCGACTAGCGAGGCAGGGAGCCTGGTCTCCCTCCCCTGTTCCACCGCAGTTGTTGTAGGAGGGATCGCAAGGGTCACCTCCGACCTAGCCTCCGCCACCATCGGGATCACCACCATCACCTCTACCGCCACCGCCGTACTTGTGACCGGCTAGGAAGGCACCACCCCTGGAGGGGAAGGATGCGCCGCCACTGACCTGCTCTCCCCACCACTCACCACGGCTCGATGTAGGCTGGGTGTCCACTCCACCCACATGGGGGTTGGGGCGATGCTCAGTCCTGTCAGCATCTGGCCGCTGTAAAAAAGAACAGGCCAGTCGCACTCTAAAAACTCAACTATGAGATAAAAAAACAAAGAATACATACCGAGATATAAGCGGTAGGGCTCTGAAGCCCCGACCCACTGGCAACAGGCCTGCCAGATGAGGGTCGCTCACAGCTCGTGATCCATGCCCCCTCATCTCGATCGAGGGGGGGGGAATCAACCTGGCCGGCTCCCGATCGGCCCATGAGTTGCCGTGGCCGCCGGCTCGAGGCACGCCGATCGGAGCCACTGGTGGAGTGTCCCCGCATTGTGGGTCGCACACCGGCACTGGGATCGATGATGCGGTGGTGCGAGCCCGCTCCTCCGAAGGGCGTGGCAACCACGTCCACTTTGCCTCCCACACGTCGACGGCGTCCGAGATCGTGGCACGCTTCCTTAGTGTGGGAACATCACCATCCCTCTCTATGTCCCGCCCACCGCTGGCAGACATGGCCGTAGGCTTGCAATGCTCCACCGAGGTCATGGCGGCGTCCCAACCTCCACCATCTGTAACACCCTAGGTGTTTGGCTTCTACAAAATTGCATTTCATTTCATAAACATGTGCATCATCTATCTCATCATGCCATTGTCATTGAAACATGCATATGCAACATTCGCAATTATGTTTGTTTCATACTTGATTGCTTACGAATGGTAGTAGTGCAACATGGTAGTAATATGACAAGTTTAAAATTTCAACAAAGTCATGAAGCATGTGAAACATGGAATTGCAACATTAGAGTGAAATTGATTGTTTTGTTGCTTCATCACATGTGATCATTAGAAGTTGGTATAGCACTTGTGTAAAGTGGTTGATTATGGTCTAATACATCTTAACTACACTTAGGGTAATTGATGGGACATTGTTCATGTGGAACAAAATGACTAAAATGCCCTCTAGTGGAGGTTTGACTTAGAATGACCTATAAAGTGCCACTGTTTGACTAATTCAAAAGACCAACCTAGAGACCTTGCATGGCTATGCACTCTTTACCAAAGTTGTAGTCAATTTAGCAAGGAACAAAAGTCTCAATATGACCATCTCATGAAAATGGCTAGAACATGCTCAAACAAGGCCCACAAGTCATATTTCCCTGCTGATTTCATACTTAGAAAAATTTTCTAAGTCATGAATACCATTCCTGTTGGATCGAGCCAACTTTGGCTTGATACAACTTAGGATCCAGGGAGAATTAGCTGTTGATTTCTAAATCAAAGTTGTAGCTCTACCGTAGCTCTACAACTTTTATATACATTACTTCCACTAACTCATCATGGTTTAAGAGATCCAACACCGTTAACTTCGCCTGTCAGTCGTCGTCATGGAACACTGAATCAAAGTTTCAGAAAACCTTCAGTGAGCGCCGTGGCCGATAGTTTCAGATTCCGACTACCGCGTGGCATGCATGCTCTGCCAGTGCCTCCACGTCGCGTGTCCGTGCTCCAGATAAAAGCCAGCGCCTTGCTCACTCGCCTTTCACCTCGCTATTTCACCCCTGCCATCTCCTTCCTCCGCGAGCGCAGCGACCGAGAAGCAGTGGCCGCCGCCAAGCCAAATCCCACTCAACCGAGCGCCATTGTCCGATTTAGCTGAGCCATAGCACCACCGTGAGCTCCTCCATGTCTGCGACCACACCATCATCTCGTTTTTGCCTCAGGTAGAGCTCACCGTGAGCGCGGCTCCACCAGGTTGCCATGACCACTGTTGGCCGAGCTCGCACGGGGCTGTGCCACTCGAGCCTCTTATCGTCCCCTCTCTCCCTTGCGCTGGGTCCAGGGAGTGATGCTGATGCTCGTAGGGTAGGCCACTAGGGCCGTTGGTACCCAAGGAGCCTCACATGTAGTAACAAAGGTAGTTTCTTTAAATACGTAGGCTCCATGAACTAACGATCATAAAGATTATAAGTAATCGTGTATATCATACACTTGCAGGGTACGAGCCATACGCACCAGCAACGTGACTACGCCGACGTTGGCTACACTCCCAATGTGTTGCCTATAAATTCGAAGAGACAGAGGCGTCCGAGGGATCCTTACACTCCTGTGACTTAGTTGGTTATGTCGAACTTATATCGAATAAATATTATCATCCGAAACTTGCAGACTCATGAACCAATGAAAATGTTATGTAGCAACTTGTCAACTTGCGCACAGACTCTATTTATTTGCTTTATATTTATTTCAATACGTCGCGGCAGCACTTGTAGTTGTTTACAGCACCGACAGCGGCTTCCGTTCAATTGCAATTGAGGCTGGTCGGCTTCTGTCTACGTCCAGGTCCTGCCGCGCCGTGGGCCTTGGCGCGTTAGATCGATGGCGCGGCACATCCTTCCACGTCACTGGTCAGCGCCCCGGTCGTCGCCACGTCATCCCTCTCGCCGCGCCACCATGCACCGCGCCAGGGAAATAGGCACAGGTAAAAGTGTTAGTTTTGAAAGAAAAAAAAACAATGTTAGATTTAAAATGAGTTTACAAAAAACCGTTAAAAATAAAAAAATCCTGTCAGAGGGACGGAGGGACGCACCGCCATGGCTCTCGGCTTCTGCCGCTGCCATGGTCCGATGATCGCACTATTGTTGGAGAGGAACTTCCGTTGGCACGTCGGCACACATGCTGCCATGGCTGCTGCACCACGCCGTTGAGATCACGCCTCCATGGGAAGCTCTAAGACACCCCAGCCGGCAGTGCCAAGAACTCGAGCTGGAAAACAGCTTGTGGTGGTTCTCAGAGAGAGAACTCAGGCATGATGCTGATGTGTTCTTGGCCAAATACATGTCTTCACTTCTCCATGTCTCTGAATAGCAATGTGCCATACTCTCTGAAATGCAATGTAATGGTAGTGCTGTTCTCTGAATATGTAATGTATGTGTGCTCTCTGAAATTTTAGTGCTGCTCATTTCTGAATTAATGCATGTTCAGTTTTATTTTCAGCAATTCTATATGCATGGTCAATGTCTGAATATCACTCGTTCCATTCTACATTCGGTAGCAAACATTTCTTGATAATTTGTAGGTCATTTTAGTAGAGTTGAGTACGTTGTTGAGGTTGTAAAAACATCGTAACACCTTTTTTTCATTTCTATCGTCTAATAAAAATCCGGCAAAAGCTTTTTGCCGCCTTTCGAAAAAAATAATTTGTAGGTCATTGTATTCCTGAAAAATAGATTCACCCAAAGGAATTTCATGCTGTCATCCTCTCTACTTGACATCAGTTATATGCTGTCAAATTGAGATTATCACAGTTCTGAAAACATCAGTCGTTCACATTCATTATTTACTAACAATACCAATTCACATCAATTTACAATCTGAATTTAATAGCGAGAAATTCACTCTCAGTGTAGATCAATTATAATCTAAATTTGACATCCAGTCCTAGTATTATTCACTTAATTTCACTCTAAGCTCACATCAATTACAGTCTCAATTTCACATCGATTCTTCCTAGACGTGCTGCTCTGCTGTTTCTGCAGAATTGAAATTGAGAACACCGTTACAATCACAGAGCAGACCCGCGCAAGGCAATCAGCAGAGCACCGGGCGAGCAGGCAGACAACGATGACTACCGGCTGGCCAGGCGGTCAAACTCTTGTGGCCCCTTCCAGGCGGCAGGGGTGAGCCCGGTCGAGCGGCGGCGAGGACATTCCATGCGCGGGCAGCGGTGAGCCCCTGGCAGGAAGGCAGCCGGCGGCGCGAGCTCCTGGCAGGCGTGCGGGCGGCGGTCAGCCAATCCCTCCACCTGCCGCGACAGAGCAAAATAGAACGGATAACCCTCATGTAATGAACAATTAAAATTACTAAACTATCCTTAATTATAATTAGTTTTCTATTTTTTCAGTAAAAAAAATCGAGTGGGAGGAACCGGTGGTTCCTCTCAAGCATAGTAACACAGCTCTATATAGTAGTAGATGCAAGCCTGGCAATTGCAAGCGCAGGTGGCGGCGTGGCCGGCGTGACGCGAAGAAAACAAGAATACGCGTGTGCAGCATGAGCATCTTTGGCTATTGTTATTCTCTCAACCTAAGGTCGTCGCCTCTCTGTCGTCCGGCAGCGGCAGGGCAGCTCCAGGGTGTTCACAACCCTGTCCATTGTACGCGCGGTGCGGCGGTGAGCTCCCGTGCATTCCCGCGGTCGGCGCGCAGCCTCCGTCTTCTTTCTCCATGTCTTGCATCGTATCACCACATCATCCTTTCACTATGTTTCTCCATTGTTGACGATGATAACGACACATAATAAGATAAGATAATATGTACGTGCGTGCCTGCGGAGTAATCATTTTAGTTCCATAGCTATGGCCTAAGACTCTGTTTGGTTCCTTAATTCTTAAAATGATCATTTTTAAATTTTCTTTTAGGCCTAGTTTCATCTAGAACTATCAAAGTAACAATTATAATCTTTAAAATTCATATTGTTTATATCCTAATCCGTGTACTAAATAGGATCACCGTTAGGGCTGTCTAAATTAACCAAGCCAGATCCGACAGCATCGGCCGGTGCGTAGCTACCACCTGTCGCAATCACAGCGGTCACCCGATGTGACAGGGAAGCCAAGGAGGGGTATCCAAACACCCCATGAGCACGGCGAGGCAAAACTACCGGGACGATAGAGACCTCACGAGTCTTAGAAGATAAGGATAAGGAAATAGAAAAAGGAAAAGGAAAAGAAAGGGAAAAGAAAAGAAAAAAGAAAAAAAGTTGTTAGAGATATTTCCCTTTTTATCTACTACAAGCTTCATCTAAGGGGTGTTTGGTTCGAACTACTAAACTTTAGTAGCTACTAAACGGTTTAGTCACTTTTAGTAACTCCAGAGTTACTAGAGAGGACTAAAACTCTTTTAGTAGCTTTTAGTCATAATGTTTGATTAAAAAGTTACTAAAGTGACTAAAAACTACTAAATTTAGTAGCTACTAGGCGAACCAAATATGCCCTAAATCAGGGAAACTCTTTCGGAAGCTAAAAGTAAAAAAAAAACACTTCACCAATAAAACAGGGCTGTACCAAACGGATCCAAGGAGGCAAAAAAAAAAAACCAAGTGGTAGGGTGTTGTGTGTGGCTGGGTATGATGGTTAAGATCACCACGGATGTGTTTGTTTATGGATCAGACACCTAGAATGATGATCCCCAACCGTCGCTCCCAATACGTACGTCGCATTACAACGCATCACACAGGGACGTAGAGAGATCGCTACTCTATCTGAACTATCCGCGAGCACGGCGCCGACGCTGCGGTTCTTTGAGAGAGCCAGGAGCTGCGCCTGCGCGCGTCTGGTGCGGTACGGTGCGTGTGCGTCCAAATGGACCCCACGCGGCATTGTTTTCGCGGTGGGTCGTCGGCCGTGAGCGCGCGGCGTGCCGGGACGCGACAAACGCCCCCCGCCTCCGTGCTCCCGTCCACAGGCCGAGATGCCATCACCGTCCCGGTGGTCTGGGAAGTATCGCGGCCTGGACGGCCGCCACCGCCCGGTATAATTTCTGCCACCCATCACACTGCACGTCTGCACCCCGTCCCGCTCCCAGGCTCCCAGACGTGCACGACTGTCTGCTCTACCCGGCCTCTCCTTAGCCATGGACGCCGCCGCAGCAGCAGCCTCCACCACGCTCCTCTACGGCGCACTCCTGCTGGCGGCGTTCCTCTTCGTGGCCGCCGCGGTGCGCGGCCGCGGGAGCAAGAGCAACGGCGGCAGCCTCCCGCCGGGTCCCACGGGCCTGCCGCTGGTGGGCAGCCTGCCGTCGCTGGACCCGCAGCTGCACGTCTACTTCGCGCGCCTCGCGGGCAGGTACGGTCCCATCTTCTCCATCCGCCTGGGCTCCAAGCTGGGCGTGGTGGTCACCTCCCCGTCCCTGGCGCGCGAGGTGCTGCGCGAGCAGGACCTCGTCTTCTCCGGCCGCGACGTCCCCGACGCGGCGCGCTCCATCTCCTACGGCGGCGCGCAGAACATCGTGTGGAACCCCGTGGGTCCCACGTGGCGCCTCCTCCGGCGGGTGTGCGTCCGGGAGATGCTCAGCCCCGCGGGGCTGGACAACGTGCACGCGCTCCGCGCGCGCGAGTTCAGGGCCACGCTGGCCCACCTCCACGCGCAGGCCGTCGCCGCGGCGCCCGTCGACGTCGGCGCGCAGATGTTTCTCACCGTCATGAACGTCATCACGGGCACGCTGTGGGGCGGCAACGTCGGCAGCGACAGCGAGCGCGCCGCGGTCGGGAAGGAGTTCAGGCACCTCGTCGCCGAGATCACCGACATGCTCGGCGCGCCCAACGTGTCCGACTTCTTCCCGGCGCTCGCGCGATTCGACCTGCAGGGCATCCGGAGGAAGTCCGACGTGCTCAAGGAGCGGTTCAACCAGATGTTCGCCAGGATCATCGAGCAGAGGGTCAGCGCCGAGCGCGGCGGCGGCGAGCCCCCCGCGCCCGACTTCTTGGAGTACATGCTCAAGCTCGAGAAGGAAGGCGGCGACGGGAAGGCATCCTTCACCATGACCAACGTCAAGGCACTGCTCATGGTATGATTGATCGAGCACCTGCTGCTAATCAGCCAACCTGTACTACTCTAATACAGCTAATGCGTCCAATAAACAGGACATGGTGGTCGGGGGCACGGAGACCACGTCGAACACCGTGGAGTGGGCCATGGCGGAGCTGATGCAGAAGCCGGAGCTGCTGGCCAAGGTGCGGGAGGAGCTGGACGCCGTGGTGGGCAGGGACGCGGTGGTGGAGGAGTCGCACCTCCCGCAGCTGCACTACCTGCACGCGGTGCTCAAGGAGACGCTGCGGCTGCACCCGGCGCTGCCGCTGATGGTGCCGCACTGCCCCAGCGCCGACGCGACGGTGGGCGGCTACCGCGTCCCCGCGGGGTGCCGCGTGTTCGTCAACGTGTGGGCGATCATGAGGGACCCCGCCGTGTGGAAGGACCCGCAGGAGTTCATCCCGGAGAGGTTCCTGGGCGGCGCCGGCGGCGAAGGCGAAGGGCGCAAGTGGGACTTCAACGGCAGCGAGATGGACTACCTCCCGTTCGGGTCCGGGCGCAGGATCTGCGCCGGCATCGCCATGGCCGACCGGATGACGGCCTACTCGCTGGCCATGCTGCTGCAGGCGTTCGACTGGGCGCTGCCGGCCGGCGCGCGGCTGGAGCTGGACGAGAAGTTCGCGATCGTCATGAAGAAGGCCACGCCGCTGGTGGCCGTGCCGACGCCGAGGCTGTCCAAGCCTGAGCTCTACTCCGCCTAGTCCATGTCCATCCACGATCCACATCCACTGGAATGGGTCATTCCACAGAAGAATTTGTCCATCTGTCCTCTCTCGTGAATACGTTGTGTACTGAACAGTGATGTTTTACAAGTTTAGTCATAAACTCACAAGATGAGCAGTAACAATTGAAAGCTCCATAGTAGATCGTTGCTTCTACCTAGGACAAATTTGGCACGCGCGCGACAGCACCCGTTGAATGGGGGACATCTAATTATTTGCCACTCTTACGGAGGCCGCCTCTCTGATTGCCAACTTTGTGGTGGCAACTACAAAAATGTCCCAGAAAATAGTAACTCGCCTAATTTTTTGCCATTTTTACTGACGTGGCATGCCAGATCAGCCAGCCAGCTCGGGAACGGGCCGTTGACGCTCGAAGACCGAAGGCAAAAGACCATTCTGCCCCCGCCGTGTATTGCTTAACGAGCGCTGTCTCCTCCCATGTGCTCAGTCCCAACGGTTCTCTCTGGCCTGCTCACTGCCAGGGCGGGCCCACCTGTCATGTTGTCTTCAACCTCCGTCAGGAATTCCTCCCTCTCTCTCTCTTCTCCATTAACGGAGAATCCGAGCTCCAAAGAGCCCACCTCCTTTACTCCTGCGGCAATTAAATTCCATAATAGTGCTGCTATAACGTTGCTCTTCAATATCCCTACATCAAATGGACGTTCCTCCATTTCCTCTGTCCGTTACTCCGGCCGCCATTGATGGCAATGAACCGAGCTTCATTCCCGTCCACGTTCATCGTTCATCTCCCTATAAAAACTGGAACGAGGTCGCAAGTGCACGCTGCTGCTCCTACGCCCCTCCTCGCAACTTCTTTCCCGCGCCAGCACCCCCAACTTTCGCCGTCGCCGCCATTGCCGGGTCGGCTCGAGCTCGTGATCTCCCACCTCCCACCACCTCTGGACTCGATCGGTTCTTCGCCGGCACCACAGGGTCGCCACGAGCTCACCCCGCTACTCCTCATCGTCGATCCATGGCCGCATCGTCGAACTCCACCGAGCTCCGCCACCACCGTCCGCCCGCACCTCTTCGTCGTTCGTCATCTCCAGACCACCCCGAGCCATTCTGCTGACAAAGAGGACCACCAACATACACGCCGCGGTCGCCTCTTCCTTTTCCGCCGGTCGCCGCGCGTCCCCGGCCACCGGAGCCGCAACCCGGCCGACGCCGTCGAGCCCCCGCCGCACGGGAGCACCACCACGCCGACGTCCCTGCTGCTGTGAAGACAACCAGAGCAGAGGCTCCTCTTGGCCATCCGTTTCCAGATCGACGGCCACAATTTCATCTTGACCGTTGGTCAACCAAAGTCATGTTGAGGCCACATCATCTTTTATCTTCCAATCAGCATGCGCCACGTACTCGGTCAGCAGCCACGTCATCTTTGTTGGCTATTCAACCGTCCAGTCAAACTATATTTGCAGTCTAGCCCCTGAGATCCTTCGAAAACAGTTGGGACTGAGCAGATGGGAGGAGATGGCGCTCGTTAAGCAATACACGGTGGGGGCAGAATGGTCTTTTGCCTTCGGTCTTCGAGCGTCAACGACCCGTTCCCAAGCTGGCTGGCTGATCTGGCATGCCACGTCAGCAAAAATGGCAAAAAATTAGGCGAGTTACTATTTTCTGAGACATTTTTGTAGTTGCCACCACAAAGTTGGCAATTAGAGAGGCGGCCTCCGTAAGAGTGACAAATAATTAGATGTCCCGTTGAATGGTGGATAGCCATGTGCGCCGGAGAATATGCTCTTGTTATCTATTGTTATCCGACAGCGACGGCGGACGAGGCGACGGCGCCCCCCACGCTGCGCGCGGCCGTGGGCCCCGGCGGCGGGCGACCCCGGCCCGGCATGGCGCTCCGCTGTCGCGCCTCCCTAGCTTCGCCGCCGCCGTTGCGTCTCTCTCTCTCTCTCTCCCTTCCTCTCTCTCCTCTCCCGGTGTGGCGGCGCACCGATTGGGCCCCCCGCGATGGCCGTCCTCCGGCGAGGCGGCGCACCGGCGCTGCCGGGCCCGCTGGTGGCCGCAGCCGCTGCGCCCCCTGCGCCGCGTGCGCATCTCTCTCTCCCTCTCTCCTTGTCTCCTGATGTGGCCGCCCATGGTGGGTGTCCTCGGTGCGGGTTGGCCCCGGCGGTGCCGCGGTTGGCACAGAGCAGTCTCAGGTGCTCCCGTTTCCTCTTATTTTGTGATGTTGCTTTCGTTTCTCTGATTTCTCCCCACACTGTTCGCTTGCTGGTTTCAACCAGTCCAAATCAGCTAGTCAACAGTATTTTTCTCTCACAACAAACCAGCACCAGCCAGCCCAAATCAGCCCAGAAACCAACCAGCGAACAGGCCCCCTGTTCTAGGGTTTGGCCTAAACCTGCTGCTCCAATGTTTGCATGCTCTGTGTTCATCTCTGGGAGGACAGCACCAATTGTCAGGCTTTGTTTGTTTTGTTATGCTGAACCCATTGTCTTGTGGCATTTGGGTTTTACTATGTATAGGGCACTGCTGCTGCTCAACTGACTTTGGAGATATTCAATCATCTATATTTCTTTTCTGTACTTGAACTAGATTTGGATCCTTAGTTTGTAGTTCTTCGTCTGTTGTCATTTGCCCACAGGCTATTCTTTATGTTCGCAGCTAATGATGCTTATTTCTTCTTGATTGTGCAGGTCGCCGGCTAGCTGAAGGCCTCATTTCATCCTTAATGGATAGTGGGTGTGTTGTGGTATGACAGATCCTGGATCTTATCCTGCCAACTCCTCAAACTATTGGTGAGTTTACCAATGGGCCAATGAAAATTCCTCTTCTCTTCCTGTGTGCTGCTTTATGTAAGATATTTATGGTATATTATGGGTCCTCAGGTTATATGATTACGAGACTTCATTTCAGTTTAGTTACAGTTGTGAAATATATTTGGCAGAGTTGAAGGTTGCATACGATATCTAGCTTACATCCTGGATTGTAAAATAGATATGTAGGAGTGTGGGAGAGGAAATACTCCTCCATTTTCCTTGTTTGTTTTCATTCAGATGCTGTCTGAAAATCACATGTAGATCACTATAAATTCTAGGAGTGGCGGAACATATGCTCTATTGCACCAATTATTGGTTAGTAGAAGTTTGTGCAGGTTGAGACCTCATAAACAGTCACTGAGTTTCTATATCTGCAGCTTGATTAGAAAAATATAGGTGCGAAGCGATATTCAACAGGCCATAAAAGATCTTGCCTACCTTGATTTACAGGCTACCTGGAATTTATTATATATTGGTCACTGCAAATTATAGAAATTATGAGGAGTACATGGGCTAATTTTTATGATCATATCACTTACTATATGCTATGAGGTTTATGCAACCTGACGCCTTCTAACTGTTCACTGGGTTTGATCTCAGGGAAAAAATGATTGTTGCAGTCTTCTTCCTATCACACCTCTTGGTGGTTCAGTCATGCTGTTGCCTGGCAGTGCCTACCTTCAACATTGATTGGCGAATTACAAATGATGATCAAGGAGCATCACTGCATCAAACAGCTAAGGGGAGGTACATAGATTATCTGTTTTGGCATTACAGAAGGTGCATAGTTAACAACTGCAGTTATAAGTTCCTCAGTTGTTTACTTGCTGGATACGCCTTTACCATGCGCGTCGTCCTATCTATGAACTTTTATTTAGCCTTGCCGACTTATACATGCTCTCGCTAAAGAATATATTTTTGCCATGTATACATGTAACAGTGAGATGTCCCCTGTAATATATTATGTCCATATTACCTGTTTCAAATGTATTCTATGCCAGGGCACAATGGGAACCTAACGATGTTTCTCCAACTCATATGGATCCATTATGAATGTTACTTTCTTTTTTTGGAGATGGCTGCACGGGGGAAATGGCTCCAGATCTCAAACTGGTTATCAAGCGATGAGAGGTAAACAAGAAGCAATCATTCTCTACATGATGTACTGTTAAGATTCTGACTTCATCTTTGGTAAAAAAGATAAACAGAAGAAAAAGCATTGCCTACAGATTCACATGTCATAACAATAGATTCTTTTTGTCTAACAAACATAGTGATTTGTTGCTCACCGTGGGTTTATTTTATTTTTTGTGGAACGTACCTGCATTTTCTTATTGCATTGTTTTTGCCTCGATTCAATGGACATGTGGTTGCCTGCTTAATTTCCTCTACAAGATCTGTACAAGTTTACTAAGCGCCTTGTTTTTTAGGCGATTCCATGCATATAGTCTTCGTATAATTCATCAGGGCCAATTGATTGGTGTTTTTTTTCGTTTTCCTAGAAGATCAACTGCTGCCTTTTTTGGGAACAAAGCCTAATTTTGACCAGATTCAGTCACCTCTAGGGGTCTGACAAAAAGAAGCATTTACATTAGCCTGCGTGATGCCGAAGATCGTGGCCATGCCTTTGTTCCTATGTATTAGGTGAAGAGTAAGAAGCACAAGGTACTTGATTTACAGGTTAGTAACTTCCTTCATGCCTCGTTTGTGGTAAGGATTTTTTTCCCAATGCATAGTGTGCAAATGCCTAGGTTCAGAAAATTCAGTGTCACGTCATTCTTAAACTTAGTGACTATATTGTTACATGATATGCTAGGCCTGATGAAATTATTGTTTTTGCAATTTAGTAACCATCTGCTACCTCGGAGATATAAGGCATTGCAAAATCTTGAAACTGCCCCACTTCAAATTGATTTTGAACAGATACTGTCATATTTTTTAGTTCAGAAACCATCGACGTTGCCATTATCAGGTCCAACCTAACATTAACGCGAGTGTGCTCACAGTCACAGCAAAAGACATTCATACAGTCATGTCTTGTTGTTACCTTTAGTTCACTGATACTATCTTGCAACTTAGAACTGTGTGTTCAGTTTGCCTACACCTGCTACATTTTATATCATCTACACACACATATAGGTCAAAGTGATAGCTGACAAGGGTGACCCAATAATGAATATGCTGCCACAGTGAGGTTGGACTCCTATGGAAAGGAAGAAAAAAAAAGAGATCTGGACGAGTACCTAGGTAATCCCTTGGTCATGTTCCCTTTGTCTGATTTTGTGATTTCACAGTTTGGTTCACATTTGTTTGGCAGTGGAATTTCTATCAGTTGTATTTGCTTGCTTCAAGTAGATAAGTTTCTGCAGTGTCCTAAACAGTTCCCTAAGGATTGACAACTTTTTCTAAGGGATAGTGCAATGTATAACTGAATTTTTTCTGCACAGAATGTCGGCTTTTCTGGTGCTCCCTTTTGTTTGTCAAGTCTCAGGCTTTATCTTAGATGGTCATGGTGATTGATCAGCAATGGACTTTTGAGGGAATACCTAAAGAGCTAAAATCTGTTATGTCAGCATATTGGAGGTAAGTAACAGTGACTGTTCTCTAGCTTATCAGTTTTCAAGAATACTTGACTGCACACTGCAGATGTCCAGCAGAGTCAAATTAGGGAGTGTGCTTGCATGCTTGTATTAGGTGTTTGCATTAGTTGATATTCAAGGGAAATAAACCTTGCTTATGGCTGCAGTATTATGTTTTAGTAATAACGCAATTTGATATCACAAAAGGGCAACTTATCAACAAGTCAAATTTGGCAATCGACGTCTCAGTGACATACTTTCGACATGTGTTCATTTCCTCCCTTTAGTTTCCTGTCAATTGATTCCCACCTCTTTTTTTAATCTTTGGACCTCTGCTAGACAATTCTATACATGGCAGATTTTAAGTTCTTTTTGTTACTATCTCAGTGTGTCATATATGTGAACAGTTAATCAACGCGATTTTGCCCTCCAATTTGACATCTTCCCACCTCTTTTTTTAATCTTTGGACCTCTGCTAGACAATTCTATACATGGCAGATTATGTAGTGAAATCAAATTGGAGGAGGCTGCTATTCTGCATTACACCTACACATAATTCTCAGACCTAACCTCAAGGAGGGATAGGTGTGGCTGCAACCCAACTAAAGAAGATGTGAAGCATGTCTTATCTTGGAATTTGACCATTTGGTGAGCTATCTTTTCTTCCCTTTCTTGTATCTGCATACCATCTATTGTTTTCTGGCAGAAATGTTAAAATGGTACATTTATTCCATTAAAGTGATATGATGTAAAGAATGAGAGGGAAAGAAAAATGGCTAGATGGTTTGTTATACCTTGGAAATGCCTGTGGAAACTGTCAGGGGTGGAAACACTTTCAATTTTCTCAATATACATGTACTATCTTCTTTAAACTGAAATGGATGTAGTTATGTATAAAGCAGATACTGGGGTGCTGGGACATTGCTCAAGCACAACATTGTACCCTTGTTTGTGTGCCATATGCTAATCACAGAAATGCTTCCCGTGGTCCATTCTTCATTATACAATGTATAGCCAGCCATGCTAGATAACCATACAACTCTCTTTTGAATGCCCCTCTTTCTTACTCAGATTTTACCAACTTATTTAGCTAAAGGACCAATTTGGTCATTATCCCGAAGTTCTTGGCTATAAGTTTGCCAAAAAAAGAAAAATAAAAGGAAAAAAAGGATACTGATATGCCTCTTACTAGGTAGCATTATTCATAGGTAGCTAATTGGGTAACTAACTTGGGAGCGATAATGAATCCTGCATTGTGCTCTGCCATGGCAGGCCTTTATAATTGCATCAGCAGCGACTGAGGAGGAGATGAGGAACTGGTAACACTCTTAGCTTTCTGCTTCTGTTTACCAAGCACCAACCATTCCTCTCTATCCTACCTGAATTAAGAGAGATCCCCCTGGTCTAACTACCTACTATTTTTAAACTGATTGTCCTTGCTGCTGCAGAGTGACAACATGGAACAAGATGGCTGCTTCATCATTTGGCGAGATGTGCGAGGTTATATTTATCACATCAGACGCAGCCGTGATTGCTTTGCCATCTCAATCCTATGTACATATATACCAACGGCTCCTGGGAAACACACATCAGTCTCTTTAGAAACTTCGTCGTGTCACTCCGTGTACTCATTATGTCGCTACTTCGACTATGCTTAATCTACTATGGTTGTGTAATGTTACCAACTACTTACTTGTCTATTTGACTGCTAACTCGGTTGGTTCTGCATTGAATGATTCAATATATATTTTCGAATGTGAGCTTACCTGTGTCTTACCAACGCGCGCAGGGGCGCACGCCTTCCACTAGTAGATATTCCTTGACAAGATAGAGTTGGGTGGTTAGATAAATCTAGTACTTCGAAGTTCAATTTATTTTTCCTACAAAATTCCTTTGTTCCAAGGAGCCTTAAAATAAAATATAATCTTCACAACATACAAGCAGTTTGTTCCATAAGATAAGTTTCTTTTAAAAAAAACAAAATTGGAAAAGGTAGAGCTAAGTGGTTAGATAAATCCAATTGTTCAAAAATTTGAGTTAGACAGACAAGATTAGAAATTTGAGCTAGACATAGACAAGATTAGGTTTCAGTATCTTAGGAGAGAGAGAGAGAGAACTTTTATAGGACTCCCTAAAGGTTTGACCTTTACAACCTAGCTGCACTTTTCCTCGTAATAATAGGAAAAAGTCCACCTTACCTCTTTAACTTTTGCAAAAGTCTGTTTTTTCTCTTTAAACTCTAAAACCGGGTAAACCACCGCCCTAAACTTTTAAAACTATTCGTTTTACCTCCCTGACCGGTTATAAGAGGTTTTCAAAGGCGGTTTGTCTTTTTATTTTTTATTTATTTTTGGCTAAATCTCTGAAAAATCATAGTAAATTATAAAATAAAAAATCTAATTTTGTTGCACTCCAAATGAGTAGATCTATACAGTGAACATATAATATGATATGCTTTCGTATAAATTTTTTGCTGTAGCTTTAAATCTAAGTTTTTCTGTAATTAATCCGTAGTTGTAGTTTCCATGGTCCAATTGTGGTGAAATTTTTATGGTGGACTAATTATTGTGTGCTTAAACTACAGTAAAAATTTCATACTCATTGAATCATGTATAACGTAGATATAGATTTGTAAATACTTTTTAACAAGCATACACCTAAATAAATCTATAACTAAACTATAAATGATCCAATGAGTATGGAATTTTTACTATAGTTCAAACATATAATAATTAGCCCACCATAAAAATTTCACCACAACTAGATTATAGAAACTACAGCTATAAATTAATTATAGAAAAACATAGATCTAAAGATACGTGTGGGGTTCATAAACCCAGGGTCCCTCATGAACCTGCTTCCGAGCAACAGCTCGGTCCAGCAAACGACATTGCGAACGACGCGTAACTCTAGGGCCGGCCCAAAAAATAGAAGGCCTGGCCAAGGAAAGAACGACGCTCGCTTTCGACTCTGGCCCACCTCTTCGACCGGAAGGCCTGGCCAAGGAGGAACGACGCTCGCTTCCGACTCCGACCCGCCTCTCCGACCGAAAGGCCTGGCCAAGGAGTAACGGCGTTCACTTCCGACTCCAGCCCGCCTCTTCGACCGAAAGGCCTGGCCAAGGAAAGGACAATGCTCGCTTCCG
This sequence comes from Miscanthus floridulus, assembly GCF_019320115.1. Taxonomy (NCBI): domain Eukaryota; kingdom Viridiplantae; phylum Streptophyta; class Magnoliopsida; order Poales; family Poaceae; genus Miscanthus; species Miscanthus floridulus. The sequence goes on along the minus strand of NC_089587.1, from coordinate 95,851,775 downwards.
ACTCTGGCCCGCTTCTCCATCTGGAAAGCCTGGCCAAGGAGGAATGACGCTCTCCTCCAACTTCGGCCCGCCTCTCCGACCGGCGCTCGCTTCCGACTCCAGCCGTCTCTCCGACCGGAAGGTCTGGCCAAGAAGGAACGGCGCTCGCTTTTGACTTCGGCCCGCTACTCCGACCGAAAGGCCTGGCCAACGCCGCTTCTGACTCCGGCCCGTGTCTCTGATCGGGGATACGTCGAACCTCTACTTATGGCTCTTCTCTGACTGGCATAGTCGGAGTCGATTGGGACCAACCGACCGGGGACGCTCGCTCGGTGAGGACCCAGGAAACAAATGGAGCAAGTAAGGAAGGGCGCTCAAATCAACCGCAATACCAAGGACCGTTCCCTGCACACCTGCAGGACAGTACCGACAAGGCATGTTAGAAGGGTGCCCTACAACCTTTCAGGCATGTCAGAACCCAAGCAGTGTTGCGGGCGCCGACGTTTTCCCTACAGTGTTATGGGCGCCATCAATTCACATTCCAGGCGAACACGGTAAAACCCCCCACACGCCTCTGGGCATCAACAGTGTTGTGGGCGCCGTCATTTGCCATACATGGTGAACACAGGTAAAACCTCTCACATGCGTCTGACATAAACAGTGTTGTGGGTGCCTACAATTATTTTGTACCCGACGGTGTGGGCAACAAGACTTAGTAGCATACGCTCTCTCTCTCTTGTAAGGTTGTTCCCTTCATCTATAAAAGGGGATGCGCTCTCTCCCAACAAACGATTCGAACAATAGATGGATCAATCTAGATCAATCCATAGAGTCGAACAACCTATGATTCTAACGATTCCAACAGAGCACACGCTCAAATACTTAGCGCACGTAGGAGCTCCCGTCTCTCTTGGCCCTTCAGTCCAGAGTCCCACCGGACCTCTTGCACCCCCATCTTACTCCCTCTCGTTTGTAACCCCATAGCAAACTTCGAACACCTGGGCTCAGGAATAAAGTCATCGATCGACTCAAACTAGACGTAGGGCACGTTGCTTGTACCAGTATAAACCCTGTGTTATTTAGTGCTAGGCCATATTCAATCACAACGTATAGCAAAACTATAAATATTTACGTGTTGGTCACTTTCTGCACCGACAGTCGGCGCCGTCCATGGGGAAAATGCCGCATGTTCACGCTTTTGGTCATCGGATGGCCCACCTTTCCGCCATCTTTGCCATGGCGGGCTCAAGCGATATGACTCGCTTTGGCTCATAGGAGTTTTCTGTACTCCCACCTATTGGGATATGGGTTCCACCCATCTTTGAGCCATCCCAGACCTTCCTCTTCAGAAGCCTGGACTTCATCGCCGATCGGCTCGGTGTGCTTCACCTTCGCAAGAATGAACTTATTTCGGCGCCCGTCGGAGGGGCGCCCTTCGTTGGCTCTAGGACTCCCGGTGACCTCAACGACGAGGTGCCTGCGCTTCGCTCCGAGCCTATGCTAGGCTCAAACCTCACTATGAGTAACGCACATGCTGTTATTTACTCACTAGTTACTATTTTCTATCGATTCTTCGGAGGGACACCGTTGTCCCCGCTGTGACCGCCATGCAATCGGTTCCCCTACGGCCTCGCGTCCTCCGTAGACGCTCGGGGGCTCCAAAGGATGCTGGCGCCGCCCCCTCTCATATCCGAATTCATGGGGATGGCGAGCTACGCTCTCGTTGCTTTTCACGACCTCATGGATGAAGATGTTGAGAGCGACGCCTCCAGCATCGGCGACGTTGTGGCACCTAGCCACCCTCTGTCCTGGGAGTACGCTATGACGAATGCTTTGGGACATCCACCGGTGGTGGCGGAGTCTCTACAGACCCATACCCCTATAGACCCCCATGCAGAGGCCCTCTCATGTGCATAGGAGCACGGCGAGGAGCTACGACAAAGGCGGCAAAACCATCCACCACCTGCACCTAGTGCGCTCGATGCAGCACGCTGCGCCCCATGCGCATAACCCGGCGAGCAGCGCCCGGGGTCGCACCCGCTAGGTTCAGCGCAACATCATCGATGGGGGGAACGATCCTCCATAGTTCGCTCGGGCTGGACAGAACATCGCCGTGGCAATGATGCTTCTGCATGGCCTTCCTGAGCCTGTCGACCCACAGGAGCAAGCGGTCCACCGGAACCTCCGGGCGCTGGTGGAGACCGTCGTCGTTCAATAGGCGGAAAGCTCCGTGTCGCGCCACTGACTCGCGACCTCTTTCCCTATCAGAGGAATAGGGGCGTGCCAGTCCAACCACTCCATCCGCTCACCACTACGGCTGCTGGGCATGGAACAGGAGGGCAAAGTCACGCCACGGCCTGACTCGACGCCCGCTCCACACCGGCCAACCATGCGTGAATGCCTTGGGCTGAACTGAGACGCTCATAACGTCATCAACAACCAATGTCGGGCCCAGCATGATGATGATGTCCATTGAGCAGTGGTGAGAGCAGACGACATGGGCTACCATCGAGGGGACCGGTGAAACGCACCCCAAGCGTGGTCACTGACCCAACGACCAGAATCCCAGCCCAAATGGCCCAAGACCATGGGCCTTTGGCTGGCACATCTAGAGAGCACCATTTCCATAGCGCTTCTGACCGCCTACCAACATCACCAAGTATACCATAGAGACGAATCCCGATATATGGCTCAAAGACTTCCAGCTCATCTACCGAGCCGAAGGAGTGGATGATGACCACTTCATCATCCAGTACCTCTGCATCTGCGTGGGGGAACATGTTCAAGCGTGGCTCGAATTCCTCCCACATGACAATATTCACGTCTGGGGGGACCTCAAGAGGGTCTTCATCGGGAACTTCTAGGGGACGTATGTCCGCTCTAAGAACTCCTAGGACCTCAAGAGTTGCTAGCAAGAGCCTAATGAGTCCCTATGGGATTACATCCATAGGTTCTCGAAGTGGCGCAACTCTCTTCCTGGTGTCGTCGATGTGGACGTCATCAGCGCATTCCTCTCTGGGACAAGCTATGAGTCCCTGATCCATAAACTTGACTGCCTCTAGAGCTTGCGAATGACCCTGAACCGATCCACATGGTTCACACCTTTCTTCCTAGCCTATAGACCTGAAGCAGTGCTGCCCTCTGACCTCTACCACGGCGCTCCAAGAGTGAAGGCCTTCGACCGCGACTGAGCCGCGAAGGCTCGACAAGACGCAGTTGACCTACTCGAGGAAGCCCGTGAGATGACCGTCATTCGCTCTGCTCGCTACCAGCAGACTCTCCGCAGGTACCATGATAGGAAAATCAGAGGAAGGATCCTCAAGGTCGGAGACCTTGTGCTTTGAAGGACTCAATAAACCAAAAAGAAATGCAAACTCTCTCCGCCTTAGGAAGGACCCTATACGGTGACCGAAGTGATCTGACCGGGCGCCTACCGACTAAAGGACGACAATAGCGACGTTCTCACCAACACTTGGAACATCGAATAGTTACGTCAGTTCTTCCCCTAAAAATTCAGTCTTACCGCTTTCTTTCATTCAACGTTTGCTCCTACAAAGCAGCCTGACCCAAACACCTTCGGCTCAGGTCGCTCAGGGGCTCCACGGGGGTGTGATACCACCTCTCTTTTTTACTATCATATGGTAAATACTTTTCACCCGAACGAAAGGGTAGTCCATTCCTTTAATTACCTTACATAACTTTGCTTTAAACATTCCGACCAATCACACCCTGCCATGACCTACGGTTATGGGCAGGTGCAAAAGAAAGAATAAAAAACAAAGTTATGCTAGGGTAAACATAAGGAATGGATGGGACAAGCTTCCCCAAATGAAGTGATTCCATCACAAAAACAAAACTGATTGTATTCATTAATACACAAAAACATTTACAAGGGGGGTCCCCCACGAACTTATCCCTTACATATGCTAATTTCCTTCTACTTTAAATACTACTGTGGCCACCCGGCGGCATTGGCTGACGGCGCAACCGGTGAAGACAAGGGCTGCTCGTTCTCCGATGGGGCAATGCTTGGCTCGGTCGAAGGCGGGGTGACATTCGCTTTTGATCCTAGCTGCACTCCATCCATAGGCTGGGCAACGTCCTCCTGGCGCGTGCCTTTAGCCATGCCCGCACGGTGAGCCTCCATCACCCATTGTAGCCAGGCGTTTGACTCCTCCACCCTAAGCATCTGGCCCCAGAGCGTGAGCACTTCCTGGTCGACCTCTGATTGGGCCTTCCGCTCTGACTCCAGTGCCTCCAGGGAACTCTAGAGCGCCACCTCGGTCTCCACTAGGGACTTATGGAGCACCGCCTTGGTCTCCACCTAGCAGGCCTTCGCCGCCTCAAGTCCTCGCTCAGTGGCAATCTCCCACTCCACCATGAGTAGTTCCACCACCCATGCCTCCATCGCCTCGGCCACCCAATCTTGAGACTCATGATGGACGGACTCCAGTTGGAGCTTGAGCTCAGTGACCCACCACAATGCCGTGGCCTCCTGCTCCATCTGAGTGTGCTCCTCCCTGAGAAAACATGACTTGTGGCTTGACATCTCCTCCAAGCCCTGCGAAGCAAGAAGCAGGTGTGCTGAGACAACCGGTGAAAGACCAAGGAGCCAAGGATGAACATAGAAAACTTACCTCTACGATGTAGGGCAGGTTGACCATCACCGCCTAATGGATGGACTTGAGCCGCTCTAAGGCCTCCTCAAGCCTTGCCCTGGTTTGGGCAAGATCGGACTCCATCACGAGCCCTCTTTCCAAGCACGTCCTAGAGCTACACTTCTTGCTCATCCTGAAGGATGAACCGAACCTTCCTCGGGTCCTCGGGGTAGGGCCACACTAGGTCGGTGGTCGCCCCAACCCGCTGGAGGGCCTAGCCGATGACCGAACCACCACCAGCTCCTATGACGACGCTGGCGGCTCCACCCTATCACCTACTTTGCTATCAGAGAGGACCTCCACTATCTCGATTTCATGCCCCAGCAGCGGATGTTCTACCTCTGTCCTGGCCGCGTCTCCCCCCGACACCTCCAGCTCCAACCGGGAGGGTGAGCCGTGCGGCCCTCCGACTAGCGAGGCAGGGAGCCTGGTCTCCCTCCCCTGTTCCACCGCAGTTGTTGTAGGAGGGATCGCAAGGGTCACCTCCGACCTAGCCTCCGCCACCATCGGGATCACCACCATCACCTCTACCGCCACCGCCGTACTTGTGACCGGCTAGGAAGGCACCACCCCTGGAGGGGAAGGATGCGCCGCCACTGACCTGCTCTCCCCACCACTCACCACGGCTCGATGTAGGCTGGGTGTCCACTCCACCCACATGGGGGTTGGGGCGATGCTCAGTCCTGTCAGCATCTGGCCGCTGTAAAAAAGAACAGGCCAGTCGCACTCTAAAAACTCAACTATGAGATAAAAAAACAAAGAATACATACCGAGATATAAGCGGTAGGGCTCTGAAGCCCCGACCCACTGGCAACAGGCCTGCCAGATGAGGGTCGCTCACAGCTCGTGATCCATGCCCCCTCATCTCGATCGAGGGGGGGGGAATCAACCTGGCCGGCTCCCGATCGGCCCATGAGTTGCCGTGGCCGCCGGCTCGAGGCACGCCGATCGGAGCCACTGGTGGAGTGTCCCCGCATTGTGGGTCGCACACCGGCACTGGGATCGATGATGCGGTGGTGCGAGCCCGCTCCTCCGAAGGGCGTGGCAACCACGTCCACTTTGCCTCCCACACGTCGACGGCGTCCGAGATCGTGGCACGCTTCCTTAGTGTGGGAACATCACCATCCCTCTCTATGTCCCGCCCACCGCTGGCAGACATGGCCGTAGGCTTGCAATGCTCCACCGAGGTCATGGCGGCGTCCCAACCTCCACCATCTGTAACACCCTAGGTGTTTGGCTTCTACAAAATTGCATTTCATTTCATAAACATGTGCATCATCTATCTCATCATGCCATTGTCATTGAAACATGCATATGCAACATTCGCAATTATGTTTGTTTCATACTTGATTGCTTACGAATGGTAGTAGTGCAACATGGTAGTAATATGACAAGTTTAAAATTTCAACAAAGTCATGAAGCATGTGAAACATGGAATTGCAACATTAGAGTGAAATTGATTGTTTTGTTGCTTCATCACATGTGATCATTAGAAGTTGGTATAGCACTTGTGTAAAGTGGTTGATTATGGTCTAATACATCTTAACTACACTTAGGGTAATTGATGGGACATTGTTCATGTGGAACAAAATGACTAAAATGCCCTCTAGTGGAGGTTTGACTTAGAATGACCTATAAAGTGCCACTGTTTGACTAATTCAAAAGACCAACCTAGAGACCTTGCATGGCTATGCACTCTTTACCAAAGTTGTAGTCAATTTAGCAAGGAACAAAAGTCTCAATATGACCATCTCATGAAAATGGCTAGAACATGCTCAAACAAGGCCCACAAGTCATATTTCCCTGCTGATTTCATACTTAGAAAAATTTTCTAAGTCATGAATACCATTCCTGTTGGATCGAGCCAACTTTGGCTTGATACAACTTAGGATCCAGGGAGAATTAGCTGTTGATTTCTAAATCAAAGTTGTAGCTCTACCGTAGCTCTACAACTTTTATATACATTACTTCCACTAACTCATCATGGTTTAAGAGATCCAACACCGTTAACTTCGCCTGTCAGTCGTCGTCATGGAACACTGAATCAAAGTTTCAGAAAACCTTCAGTGAGCGCCGTGGCCGATAGTTTCAGATTCCGACTACCGCGTGGCATGCATGCTCTGCCAGTGCCTCCACGTCGCGTGTCCGTGCTCCAGATAAAAGCCAGCGCCTTGCTCACTCGCCTTTCACCTCGCTATTTCACCCCTGCCATCTCCTTCCTCCGCGAGCGCAGCGACCGAGAAGCAGTGGCCGCCGCCAAGCCAAATCCCACTCAACCGAGCGCCATTGTCCGATTTAGCTGAGCCATAGCACCACCGTGAGCTCCTCCATGTCTGCGACCACACCATCATCTCGTTTTTGCCTCAGGTAGAGCTCACCGTGAGCGCGGCTCCACCAGGTTGCCATGACCACTGTTGGCCGAGCTCGCACGGGGCTGTGCCACTCGAGCCTCTTATCGTCCCCTCTCTCCCTTGCGCTGGGTCCAGGGAGTGATGCTGATGCTCGTAGGGTAGGCCACTAGGGCCGTGACGCCGTCACCTCGCCGGAGCCGGCCAACCCATGGCCGTGCACCATCATGGTCGTCGCCACTCCCTCTAGCCGCTGGAATCGCTTCAATAGATGGTATCCCTAGGTGCGCATGGGTGAGGTGAACACGTTGGTGCTGATGGCCTCGCCGGAGCTGCCACCGGCGACGAGTTACGCCATTGTCCCTTCTTCCTCCCCTGTCTGTCTCGCTGACTCGCGAGACCCGCTCGTCAGTCGCCGAGCTGAGGTGGGAGCCTAACCTGGGCCGTGCCGAGTTCTGGGCTACACTAGCGCGTGCTTCGTGGGCCGCCGTTCTTTCGGGCCGGCCCAGCAGTAGCTGATTAGGCTTTTCATTTTTGTTTTGTTTTATTCTTTTCACAGATTTGAGTACATATTCAAAAATGTGCATCTCTTAGTTGGTAGATCCAAATGATGTGGTTCCAATTTTGTTGAGTTCCTGATAATGTCTAGTTTATATTAAAAATATAATTTATGCCATGTTCTGTTATGAAAAATGGAGTTGCTAATTATCTCTTTTAATCATGAGGGAAATAGGGGTAATTATATCTTTTTCTGTGTAGCTCCAAATGGCATGAAATTTTTATGGTGTACTGCTCATATCATGGATAGCTTGTAGTTAAATTTTCATACATTTTGGACACTGTATGTAGGAGTTAGGAAATTCTCTTGTTTGCACAGATGGATCTTGTGTGAATTTTCATAATTTTTCTATAGATCCAGTAAAGGTAAAATTTGTTGAGTGCTATTCTTATGCTAGAATGATGCTAGGAAAAATGTGAAATCTGTTGCTTGACACTTTTCATTAGGGTTTCCTAATTATGCTAGAAATAGCCCTGCCATCTGTTATTTTTGATACAGCAAGTTCTGCTTGACCAATTGCTTTGAAATTTTTATGGTAGTCTATGTGAAGCATGAGATAGCTACTGTACTTTTTTAGAATTTTCTAAATAGTTTTACTATATATTGCTTTAATCACCTAATTAACTAAATAAATTAGGAAAGGACATTAAATAATTTATTTAGAGGTTGACACTATACTTTCTGATGTTCCTCTGGTATGCACAACAAGTTGGTAAACTTGGTTTGGTCCAATTATGCTTTTGCATCATCACTAAATAATTAATTTAGTAAACCTGTCATTTCTGGACAGATTTTATGTTTACCTTAATTCGATTTGGTTAACGTAAGAATCATGCTTTGATGTTTATAAATGATTTGTAGAGAATTTCATAAGCTTTCCAGAATGTCCTCTTGCAAGTCATTTGAAATTGTAGAACTCTTGTTGTGATTAAATTAAGGAACTGTTCGTTGCATATGAAACTTTAACTGTTGATTTAAGTATGCCTTTACTATTCCTAAGCTTGTGGTAATGTTCCTCGGTGTTAGGCCTTTAACTGAAGATGAGCATCTTTATCTTAGGTTATGCAAGTTAGGTAAGTTGATCTTGTTCTTCAAGTTAAGTTAGATACATGTTCTAAAGTGATTTGAATAGAGCTATTCTTAATCGGTAAACGAGTGTCCAGTGATGTTTTCGTTAAACACTTACTGTGATTCATTCATCATGAGCATCATGTCATTCCTTATGTATCCATGATATTTATCTTGTGTATCGGCATGCAATAGGGGTACCGGAAGGAGTGACACTACTGGAATTCGAGGAACCGAACGAGCAACAGCAGCCGACACTGGAGGTTCAGGAGGTGCAGCCCTCGGGAGAAGTGCCAGACGAGGTCGCCATTGAGTGTCTGGATCACCGTTCGTGCAACTTTGTGAAAGGCAAGCCCCGGAGCATATTAAGCCTCCTAATTTCTGAAATGCAGTTAAAGTATTATTGTTACATATATATATGGTTGCATTAAGTTTAGGTGTTGGATACAAACACTTGCTGCATTGGTTATCCAATCCTTATCCAGATATTGATACCTTGAATCCTATGTAGCTCTGGCTCGTGTAGTGCTTAGCCCTGCTTAAACGCGGTAGAAGTCAGGTGATTTTCTATCACCTGCGAGATATATGAATATACATATGGCACGGTTGGCTATATTTGCTATAGTGGAAAAGAACCTGTCTTAATTTGAATTGAAGACCGGGCGGAGGCTTGCCGGTTTGTAGTGACTCCATCTGTGTCGCTTAAGGACTGAATCTTGGAGCCTTTCCTGTTTATGTTGAACGCATGCCCCTCTCTTAGTTGGCCAGGTCTGGAGACCGACCACAAAGTCAAGTAGCTCACCTCAGGCCAGGAGTCGATAAGTATAAAGTATGCCTCGGAAGGGAGCCATAGGCGTGAGTCCAAGGGCAGGTGATTTAAAAGTCCTGATCGTCCTGGCAGAAGGGTAATCCCTAAGAGTGCTGGCGCTGATCGAACCTACGAATTTGGTTCCTGAGTTGTCCCAAAGGTGACCCACGGCTACCCTTGCAAAGTATGCCAGGGTGAGAGTTAGGAATACCCCCTCAGCTGAGTTGTAATTCGATTCGAGTCGCCATCTCTCTCGGTTAGTGAGAACTTGATGGGTTTATCTCCAAAGTAGATACACTAAATAACATAATGGTTCAGAAATGATGATATGATGACGACAGCCTGATTATACCTGCTATGGTTAATATTGTTTGCTCCTAATAAGTGAGTGCTCTAGTACAGGTGCAAATCTAGTGGATAGGTAATTGATGATAAACTTGATGCAAAGTTTAAATTAGTTACTATATTCATAAGCTCCTTTATGCAACTGTGTCTAGCTAGCCCACCTCATAAGCCTTGCATGACCCTTGGTGTCTTTTATTTTTGGTTTTGATGGGTAAGTCTAGCTGAGTACCTTCTCGTACTCAGGGTTTATCTCCCACCTGTTGCAGATGACCAGTTCTACTTTGGTTGCTGCAAGTATTGCCTTCTCCTGGCTGGGGATGAAGACTAGATCGTTGGGCGCGGTCTCTCATAGTTCTCGTACCTAAAGATGCTTTTGTGGGACATGACTAAGATCTGGCAATGTATTTGAAACTATGAAGTTATGTACTAAACTATGTTGCTTCCGCAAATTTGAACTTAGTTTGTAATATTTTATTTGAACTCTGATGGATGTAATCCGAATGCCACTTGTGAAATGTTGTAACGAATGATGTGTTGTTTTGAATCACTACGGTCTTGGTTTGTATGTCGAGAGTTGGTTGAAATCCTTTGTGATTTCCAGACTACCGGGATTATGGGAGCTTAAGTACATGAATTTGATCGCTTCGGTGATTGTTTTTGTACTTACGTTCTTATGATTTGGTCGGTTCTGTTACAGCTGGCATCAGAGCAAGATTCGACACTAAACATGTCATTTGTGTATTTAAAACAAAAGTATTTGTGAAAATTCTAAATTAAATACTAAGTATTACCAGTGGTCATATCCCTTATGCCCAAATAAGGACTCTTAGGTGGCTTATTAAAGTACTAACTTGGGGGTTCCTACTTGTTTCTGTTTCATTATCCATACGGCGTGCTATTGTATGGATGCCATCCACTTGGGTGGTAATGTATGGATCAAAATACCTCTATGCTCTGGTAAGTGGGAGTTGTGAGAGCATGACCGTTCAACCGTCGGTCTAGGGGAGAGTAGTTGTGGTTGCTCGCATACTTACATGTTCGATCATGTATCTATAAGAGTACTTAAGTGTGGGTATCTCTGTCGGGTAGCGGTGATACTAGAGTATATACATCAGGGGATGTATGTATGAAAGTATTTAGTTTACTACTTACTTTACATGCCTTGTTGGGAAATTATTGGGCTGAAATGAAATTTGCTGCAGGTACACTAACAATGTATCGTTGTAGATCGACTAGCTACCGTATACGAGAGAACGTATGTATGCCACCGTATATTTTGCTAGCCTTTAAATTTTTCTAGGTTTGTGAGGACGTATGGATCGTGCATGCATCATGTTCAAGCATACATGGCATTTCTTGCATTACTCCCTCCTTTAAAATATGATGGTCCTGACTAATTAAATTTCGTATCCCTTAAATGATTCTCCCCTTATGTTGCAACTTTTTGCTATAGATGGCGGGCACGAAATGCACTGCTCGCAAGTCCGCTGGAGGTAGGGCGCCTCATCACCAGTTAGCTCCTCGTGAGCCCCGTCCAAAGCTTACTGTGGCGGAAAGGCTGAGGGCAGAGCTGGCCCGGGTGACTGCTTAGAGGAGTGCGGCTCAGCACCGTTTGGAGCAAGTAACACAGGAACAGGATCAAGAAACCCTGGAGGTTCAAAGGTTGACAGTTGCTCACCGCAACTATGAGCACATGTTGATTCATGTGCTGAACCAACGGAATGAAGCCTGGAACGAAGAGAATGTGTTGAGAGCGCGACAGGTGGAGCTAGAGCAGCAATTGGCAGTTGCAGAAGAGTACAATGACCATCTCCATGAGGAGGTTCACCTATTACATAATCAACTTCACCCTCTCCTGCCCCCTGATGATGAGGATGAGATGGGCTCTGGTGTCATCATGGCTGAAGGTGATGATGACATTGAGGTTAATGGACCTGAGGATGTTCCACCTAAAGAGGAGGAAGATGAGGAGCTAGAGCCTGCTAGTGATGAAGATGGAGGAGAGATCTTTGACACTAACTCCGAGGACGATGCGTAGTTTAGCTTACTACTTAGCTAATGCGCTAGAGCTAGTCTTTTGTTGATCCTCATGCATGAACGAGTAGCTTGTAATAAGTTAATCATTGGGATGTAATATCGAACCTTAAGTTATCTTTGATGTCAGTTTGGAACCTCTATGGCTTGGATGTAACCTATCAAACGTGTTATGCTCCACATATGTGAGCCTTTGATAATTTCTGTCTGTGCGGTCTATAGATCTCATTGTTGGTTAAAGTTCATCGCATTAATGTGTCAATTGATGCGCTTGATGAGTTGTGTGATTGTGATGAATGATTGTTGTTGATTGTATAAATTCATTCTCTCCAATGGACTCAGTTGGGCATAATTATACAATTCATCTACAAAATTTTTCACATCGTCAGTGCTCATTGGCTATACATTTTGTAGATGGCTTATAATCTTCGTCGTGGCCGTAGCCTTGGAGATGAGGAACAACCACCTCCTCCACCGCCCACACCAGCTGAGCTAATGCAGACAGTCGTCGAAAGTCAGCACATGCTAGCTGAGGCTATGCACCAACTGGCTAACCGTGATGACCGATATGTCTGCCAAGGACCCGAGCCAAACCAGTATAGCAGCTTTAAGGACTTCATAGACATAAAGCCTCCTATCTTTAGAGAGGCAGAAGAACCATTACAAGCTGATGAATGGTTGAGTATGATAGAGCAAAGGTTTGGATTGCTCCGATTGACAGAAGGTATGAAGGCCTCATATGCAGGACACCAGCTCCAAGGCCCTATAGGCATCTGGTGGACCCATCATAGGACCACCTTCCCTGCAAACATCGAGATAGTTTGGGACTAGTTCCAGGAAGCTTTCAGGGGACATTTTATTCCTCTTGGTCTCATGGCCATTAAGCATACCGAGTTTATGAAGCTAACTCAAGGCAACAAGAGTCTTAATGAATACCTCCAGGCATTTAACAACCTAGCGAGGTATGCTCCTAAGTTCGTTGATACTGACGCCAAAAAGATAGCTAGTTTCAAGAGGGGACTTTCCCCTAAACTGATGAAGTCTATGGGCAACTGCAAGTGTGTCACCTTCAATGAGTTTATCAGTGACACCCGAGCCTCTTACCGTCCCCTCTCTCCCTTGCGCTGGGTCCAGGGAGTGATGCTGATGCTCGTAGGGTAGGCCACTAGGGCTGTGACGCCGTCACCTCGCCGGAGCCGACCAACCCGTGGCCGTGCGCTGCCATGGCCATCGCCACTCCCTCTAGCCGCTGGAATCGCTTCAATAGATGGTATCCCTAGGTGCGCATGGGTGAGGCGAACACGTTGGTGCCGATGGCCTCGTTGGAGCTGCCACCGGCGACGAGTTACGCCGTCGTCCCTTCTTCCTCCCCTATCTGTCTCGCTGACTCGTGGGACCCGCTTGTCAGTCGCCGAGCTGAGGCGGGAGCTTGACCTAGGCCGCGCCGAGTTCTGGGCTATGCTAGCGCATGCTTCGCGAGCCGCCATTCTTCCAGGCCAGCCCAGCAGTAGCTGATTAGGCTTTTCATTTTTGTTTTGTTTTATTTTTTTTCACAGATTTGAGTATATATTCAAAAATGTGTATCTCTTAGTTGGTAGATCCAAATGATGTGGTTCCAATTTTGTTGAGTTCCTGATAATGTCTAGTTTATATTAAAAATATAATTTATGCCATGTTCTGTTATGAAAAATGGAGTTGCTAATTATCTCTTTTAATCATGAGGGAAATAGGGGTAATTATATCTTTTTCTGTGTAGCTCCAAATGGCATGAAATTTTTATGGTGTACTGCTCATATCATGGATAGCTTGTAGTTAAATTTTCATACATTTTGGACACTGTATGTAGGAGTTAGGAAATTCTCTTGTTTGCATGGATGGATCTTGTGTGAATTTTCATAATTTTTCTATAGATCTAGTAAAGGTAAAATTTGGTGAGTGCTATTCTTATGCTAGAATGATGCTAGGAAAAATGTGAAATCTGTTTCTTGACACTTTTCATTAGGGTTTCCTAATTATACTAGAAATAGCCCTGCCATCTGTTATTTTTGATACAACAAGTTCTGCTTGACCAATTGCTTTGAAATTTTTATGGTAGTCTATGTGAAGCATGAGATAGCTACTTTAATTGTTGTAGATTTTTCTGAATAGTTTTACTATATGTTGCTTTAATCACCTAATTAACTAAATAAATTAGGAAAGGACATTAAATAATTTATTTAGAGGTTGGCACTATACTTTCTGATGTTCCTCTGGTATGCACAATAAGTTGGTAAACTTGGTTTGGTCCAATTATGCTTTTGCATCGTCACTAAATAATTAATTTAGTAAACCTGTCATTTATGGACAGATTCTATGTTTACCTTAATTCGATTTGGTTAACGTAAGAATTATGCTTTGATGTTTATAAATGATTTGTAGTAAATTTCATAAGCTTTCCAGAATGTCCTCTTGCAAGTCATTTGAAATTGTAGAACTCTTGTTGTGATTAAATTAAGGAACTATTCGTTGCATATGAAACTTTAACTGTTGATTTAAGTATGCCTTTACTATTCCTAAGCTTGTGGTAATGTTCCTAGGTGTTAGGCCTTTAACTGAAGATGAGCATCTTTATCTTAGGTTATGCAAGTTAGGTAAGTTGATCTTGTTCTTCAAGTTAAGTTAGATACATGTTCTAAAGTGATTTGAATAGAGCTATTCTTAATCGGTAAACGAGTGTCCAGTGATGTTTTTGTTAAACACTTACTGTGATTCATTCATCATGAGCATCATGTCATTCCTTATGTATCCATGATATTTATCTTGTGCATCGGCATGCAATAGGGGTACCGGAAGGAGTGACACTACTGGAATTCGAGGAACCGAACGAGCAGCAGCAGCCGACACCGGAGGTTCAGGAGGTGCCGCCCTCGGGAGAAGTGCCAGACGAGGTCACCGTTGAGTGCCCAGATCACTGTCCGTGCAACTTTGTGAAAGGCAAGCCTCAGAGCATATTAAGCCTCCTAATTTCCTAAATGCAGTTAATGTATTATTGTTACATATATATATGGTTGCATTAAGTTTAGGTGTTGGATGCAAACACTTGCTGCATTGGTTATCCAATCCTTGTCCAGATATTGATACCCTGAATCCTATGTAGCTCAGGCTCATGTAGTGCTTAGCCCTGCTTAAACAAGGTAGAAGTCAGGTGATTTCCTGTCACCTGCGAGATATAGGAATATACATATGGCACGGTTGGCTATATTTGCTATCGTGGAAAAGAACATGCCTTAATTTGAATTAAAGACCAGGCAAAGGCTTGCTGGTTTGCAGCGACTCCGTCTGTGTCGCTTAAGGATTAAATCTTGGAGCCTTTCCTGTTCATGTTGAACGCATGCCTCTCTCTTAGTTGGCCGGGTCTGGAGACCGACCACAAAGCCGAGTAGCTCACCATAGGCCGTGAGTCGATAAGTATAAAGTACGCCTCGGAAGGGAGCCATAGGCGTGAGTCCAAGGGCAGGTGATTTAAAAGTCCTGATCATCCTGGCAGAAGGGTAATCCCTAAGAGTGCTGGCGCTGATCAAACCCGCGAATTTGGTTCCTGAGTTGTCCCAAAGGTGACCCACGGCTACTCTTGCAAAGTATACCAGGGTGAGAGTTAGGAATACCCCCTCAGCTGAGTTGTAATTCGATTCAAGTCGCTGTCTCTCCCGGTTAGTGAGAACTTGACGGGCTTATCTCCAAAGTAGATACACTAAATAACATAATGGTTCAAAAATGATGATATGATGAGGACAACCTGATTATACCTGCTATGGTTAATATTGTTTGCTCCTAATAAGTGAGTGCTCTAGTACAGGTGCAAATCTAGTGGACAGGTAATTGATGATAAACTTGTTGCGAAGTTTAAATTGGTTACTATATTCATAAGCTCCTTTATACAACTGTGTCTAGCTAGCCCACCTCATAAGCCTTGCATGACCCTTGGTGTCTTTTATTTCTGGTTTTGATGGGTAAGTCTAGCTGAGTACCTTCTCGTACTCAGGGTTTATCTCCCACCTGTTGTAGATGACCAGTTCTACTTTAGTTGCTGCAAGTATTGCCTTCTCCCGGCTAGGGATGAAGACTAGACTGTTGGGCACAGTCTCTCCTAGTTCTCGTACCTGAAGATGCTTTTGTGGGACATGACTAAGATTTGGCAATGTATTTGAAACTATGAAGTTATGTACTAAACTATGTTGCTTCCACAAATTTGAACTTGGTTTGTAATATTTTATTTGAACTCTGATGGATGTAATCCGAATGCCACTTGTGAAATGTTGTAACGAATGATGTGTTGTGTTGAATCACTATGGTCTTAGTTTGTATGTCGAGAGTTGGTTGAAATCCTTTGTGATTTCTGGACTACCGGGATTATGGGAGCTTAAGTATAGGAATTTGACCACTTTGGTGATTGTTTTTGTACTTACGTTCTTATGATTTGGTCGGTTCTGTTACACCATCCTCGGAAGAGCTTGCATCATCCCCCACCTCCGTGGGGTCCTCCAACTCGAGCTCCACCTCAATGTCGCTCCCACTCTCACCGGCCCGCACCCGTCGGGCTATCTCCATCTCCTTTCTGTGTTTCCTCTGAGTCTTCTCAGCTCTCTTCTTCTTCTTGGCATCCACCGCCTCCTTCTGGGCGGCTTACCGAGCCACGCCCTCTGGCCCCTTTGGAAGATGTGATTGGGACTTGTAACATTTGAGTCCCTATGAAACAAATGACTTGAAGTCAAGATTATAGGAGAGCCGGATCAAAAGGGACATGAAATAAGGAGAGGAGAATGTACCAGGTTGGACAGCTTCAAAGCATGAAGAGCTCTGGGCTTTCCATCGAGGGGCTCTTTAGCCCTCAGTCGCAGCACCCGATTGAGTCAGCTCTAGACTTCGTCCTTCGCTAACTCCTCCAGCAACACGTGGTCAGGGTCTGTCGGGCCAATGTACATCCATATCGGTTGTGTCCTCTCTGCCAGCAGGGCGACCTGATGGTGGAAGAATGTGTGGAACACCTGCACCCCTTCAAGGCCCTGCTGCACCAACTTCTAGAGCTCCGCCCTAATAATCTCCAGCTTGTTGTGCCGGCTGGAAGGGCCCCACGACCAGCTATCCTGCCTCTTTGGCCTTCTACCAGTGAACAATGGGAATGGCGCCTCCACCGGGTTCCTGATGTAGAACCACTCCCCATGCCACCCCCGGTTAGAGTCGTAGGGGGAGTATGCAGGGTAGGCGCCTGATAAACTTGGCTTCTTCTACAGCACGAAGCCCCCCACCGGCATGGTCCTGGGTGGGTCCCCCTCTAACAAGGCTCGCCTGGAGAAGAGCCACCGGAAGAAGGCCACATGCGGCTCCATCCCGAGGAAGGCCTCGTAGACAATGACGAAGTCGACGATATATAGCGCCCCTATCGGATTGAGGTGCTGCAGCTCTAGGCCCCACTCATTGAGGAGCCCACACATAAACCAGTGCGTGAGGTATCCTAGCCCGCGCTCGTGGAAGGCAAGGAAGGAGACGACCTCGTCGGCCCGAGGTCCTAGAAAAGCCTCCCCCATAGGAGCTCTCTAGTGCGCCACCTCCTTCGGCGACAGCACCCCCTTCTCGGCGAAGGCGGCCAGCACTGACTCGCTCACACAAGATGACCTCTAGCTCGACATTACGCTCTGGATTCATGAAGGGGTCTATGAGTTTCTCCTCTCCCTCGCTCTACCCTCCCTCTCCTAGGAACTGCCGTGGCACATGAACGCTCTTGGCGAGAAGAAAGGAGGAGAGGCGGCAGTTGGGGAATAGGCAAAGGAATAGGACAAAAACCCTCTCCCTTCCCCTATTTAAGGAGGAGGCACATCAGTTGGGGAAAGGCAAACGACTGGGGCAAAAAACCCTCTCCCTTCCCCATTCAATGCGGATGGGATGCGGTGGGACGCGTCCTAACTGATAGGATGTGCCCTACCTGATGAGACGGTGCCTGGTTAGACAGGATCTGGCCTAGGCATGGCCCACCACTACCACACACCGAGCGTGGGAAATAAGGTGCAACCGCATGTAGGCGGCCCACCACCTTCCCAAGCAAGACTTGGAAGGGACCAACAGTGGGATCTCCACCCAAGAGAGACCAACGGGCTTCCTAAGTTGATCGGACGGCTCAGGTGAACACCGAGAGATAGGTAAGGAGCAAAGGGATATCCCATGTGGGCCATGCCAACTCTATCATGAATGACAAATGTGGATCCTGATCGGACATATCCGATAGGAGCTCCTCAAACCCCGTCACTCGAGTCATCAAGGTAACATTACCAACCCCCACTATTTCTTTATATGATCTTCCATTCATCTGCTATCATTCATACATTCATACACGCATTCACACATTCATTCATACAAGTCATTCATTCATCCCATACATCCAAAGTATCGCATATGCAATTAATGCATCACAATGCTCTGTGTTGCGTCATGAAGCGGCAGTTGCCTCATTCAACATGAGCAACGACCGACCGAGGTTTGAAGTCTAGCCCACAAAGGGCTCAAGGCCGCCTCACATCAAACAGAGCCAGGGGAGAAAACACAGATGAGCCCCAGCGGCCCTCGCCCAGTCTGCTCTGAAGCACACAGGGTCATGTCAACCTTCTTGTTTGATCCTAACCTCAAGCCATGCCCACAGAATCTCCATCGAGGGGAGGCCAGCGGGCCACTCGGGTCGGTCTCCGGAGTGACCCAGGCATCTGCCGAGACGTGGGTTAAGGAGCAATGGAATACCACATGAGGGCTATGTCGACCCCATCATGAATGACGGACCCAGATTTCACTCAAATGTGCCCGTTAGCGAGCTCAACGAGCGTGTCACCCGAGCCACCGAGGCAAGCGACATTAGCTTAGCTCCTCTGGTTACAGAAACCACAGATAGGGTAATGCACGAAACTCAACTGACCCTACCGAGCGCAACGAGGCTCAGGGGCTTGGGACACCCAACCCCTCGGCTGTCCCTCGGCTACACCCGACGCCTGGGTCCACGAGTACATCTCGCCCGATCCCTCAGCTGTCCCTCGGCTGTGCCCAACACCTAGATCCATGAGTCCATCTCGTCTGATCCCTTAGCGCACCCGATGCCTTGGTTGGTGACTCCGACTCGCCTAATCCCCGGATCCACGACTCTGACTCGCCTAGACCCTCGGCGCGCCTAAAAGCTCTAGTTTGGTTTTGGTTAATTGATGAAACTCTAAGTGCTAACCTAGTTTATCAAAGTGATTATGAGATAGATAGCACTATTCCAAGTGGTAAAGCAAATGAAGATCATGACATGATGATGGTGATTCCATGGTGATGATCAAGTGCTTGGACTTGAAAAGGGAGAAAGGAAAACAAAAGGCTCAAGGCAAAGGTATAAGTGGTAGGAGCCTTTTCATTTCGGTGATCAAGACACTTAGTGAGTGTGATCACATTTAGGTTCGATAGCCATACTATTAAAAGGGGTGAAACTCGTATCAAAATGCGGTTATCAAAGTGCCACTAGATGCTCTAACTCATTGCACATGCATTTAGGATCTAGTGGAGTGCTAACACCCTTGAAAATACTTGTGAAAATATGCTAACACACATGCATAATGGTGATACACATTATGTTTAGCACTTGGGAGCAAGGGTTTGAAACTCCATCGGTGCCCTATACAGAAAAGACAGGATTTTATGTAGTGACTAGACGCTGGTCATGCAGTGACCGGACGCTGGGGTCCTACGTCCAGTCAGTGGCGCATAGTGAAGTCTGCCCTCGGTCTCTTGACCGGATGCTGAGTTCAAAAGTGACCAAACTCTGGCTGAACACTATTCAGCGTCCGGTCATGCTGATGTGGTGACACACAAAGATGAGGGAGGATGACCGAACGCTTAGTGAGTCAGATCAGGTGTGACCGGACACCTCCGGTCATGACTGGTACCTTACTGAAAATGACTGGACACTGGGGTCCTATGTTCGGTCACTTTGAAGCAGCGCATTCGGTCACAACGCAAATGTACTGATGACCATTAAGATCGAGTGATCAGCGTTTGAAGCAGGGGCCACATGGCACGCATCATGCGACCAGACACTAGGGTCCAACGTCTGGTCGATCTGACCTACATGTCTGGTCGCCCCGTTTTTTAGTGAACTGTGGAGCCAATGGCTCTATTTTGTGGGAGCTTCTATTTAAGCCCCATGGCCAGCACAAGCTCACTCTCTTGGCCATTTGCATTGAAATAGAAACCTTGTGAGCTTAGCCAAAGCCCTCCCACTCATCTCCATTGATTTATCATCTTTGTGAGATTGGGAGAGAATTCAAGTATATTGCTTGAGTGATTGCATCTAGAGGCACTTGGTATTTATGTTTCACTGCGGGATTCGCTTGTTGCTCTTGGTGGTCGCCACCACCTAGATGGCTTGGTGCAGCGGAGGTGGATTGGCATGAGTTGGTGATTGTTCGTGGCTATCTCCGGTGATTGTGAGGGGACTTGTACCTTCCCTGGTAGAGCGCCGAAAGGTAACTCTAGTGGATTGCTCGTGTCATTGAGTGACCTCACTTGTGGGTAGGTTCTTGTGGTGTCCAATTGTGTGGACGAGGTTCGTGTGACACCTCTTAGCCGCCGAACCACCAAGTGTTGGTCGACACAACGGAGATGTAGCGTGTTGGCAAGCACGTGAACCTCGAGAAAAAATTGGTTGTGTCTTGCCCCGTGGTATTCTCTCGATGATTGATTAAGTATTCATCTTGTGATTGGTCCACTCCTCTATGCGGCGGTATAATTACCTCACTTACTTATTTTCATTCCCGCAAACTAGCTATATCAAGCTCTTTAGTGTAGCTAGAATTGAGATCTTGCTTTATAGATTAAGTTCATCTAGTGGAGCTCTTTAGTGTAGCAATTGTAAGAGCTTTTATTGAGTAGTGACCTAGTAGATTGTGTGCCTACTGATCATAACAACTAGAATTGTTGGATAGGTGGCTTGCAACCCTTGTAGAGCTAGAGCAAGTTTGCTTTTCGCTATTTGTCATACTAATCAAATTGCTCTAGTTGGTTTGTAGATTTTTAAATAGGCTATTCACCTCCCTCTAGCCATATTAGGACCTTTCAATGACCGATGCCTTGGTTGGTGACTCCGACTTGCCTGATCCCCAGATCCACAACTCCGACTTGCCCAAACCCTCGGTGCGCCCAACACCTTGGTTGGCGACTCTGACTCGCCCGATCCCTAGATCCGCGACTCTGACTCGCATGAACCCTCGACGCGCCTAATGCACTGGTTGACGACTTCGTCTCGCCTAGTCCCTCGGCCATGGCTAAATGCCCGAGACCACGCTCCTGGAAATGATGGGTCAGAAACTGGAAAGAAGAGGCTATGCCCACCAAGGTGCACCCACAGACAAACCCCCCCAGGCGATTCTGCCTGAATCACCCGTGGGCTCGGAGGTTACACCCGCGGGTGCGCTCGCGTGCATCCGCTATTAAAAACAAAAAAATTCCCCCACTAGCAACACAAAAATCCCCCAGACGATTCTATCTGAATCGCTCGAGGGCTCGGGGGCTACACCCGCCGGTGCGCTCGCGCGCACCCGCCGTCAAACCAAAAATCCCCAAGACGATTCTACCTGAATCACCTGGGGACTCAGGGGCTCCTGTTGGGTTCATAAACGTCCCTCATGGATCTGCTTCCCAGCAAAAGATCGGCCTAGCAAACGGCGTTGCGAACGACGCGTAACTCCTGGGACGGCCCAAAAACCAGAAGGCCTGCCCAAGGAAAGGACGACGCTTGCTTCTGACTCCGGCTTGCCTCTCTGACCGAAAGGCCTGGCCAAGGAGGAACGACGCTCGCTTCCAACTCTGGCCCGCCTCTCCGACCGGAAGGCCTGGCCAAGGAGGAATGACGCTCGCTTCCTACTCCGGCCTACCTCTCCGACCGGAAGGCCTGGCCAAGGAAAGGACAACGCTCACTTCAGACTCTAGCCCACCTCTCTGACCGAAAGGCTTGGCCAAGGAGGAACGACACTCGCCTCCGACTCTGGCCCACCTCTTCGACCGATGCTCGCTTTCAACTCCGGTTCGTCTCTCCGACCAGAAGGCCTGGCCAAGGAGAAAAGGCGCTCGCTTCCGACTTTGACCCACTACTCCGACCGAAAGGCCTGGCCAACGCTGCTTTCGACTCTGACCCGCGTCTCTGACTGGGATACGCCGATTCTCTGCTTACGGCTCTTCTCCGACTGGGGCAGGCAGAGCCGACTGGGACCAACCGACCAGGGATGCCCGCTCGGTGAGGAGCCAGAAAATGGATGGAGCAAGTAAGGTAGAGCGCTCAAATCAACCGCAATACCAAGGATCGTACCATATACACCTGTAGGACAGTACCGACAGAACATGTCAGAAGGGTGCCCTGCAACCTTTCAGGCATGTCAGAATCCAAGCAGTGTTGTGGGCGCCGATGTTTGCCCTACAGTGCTGTGGGCGCCATCAATTCCCATACCAGGCGAACATGATAAAACCCCCCACACTCCTCTGGGCATCAACAATATTGTGGGCGCCGTCATTTGCCATACATGGTGAACACAGGTAAAACCTCCCACATGCGTCTGACATAAACAATGTTGTAGGCGCCTACAATCATCTTGTACCCGACGGCGTGAGCAACAAGACTTAGTAGCATACGTACACACACACTCTCTCTCTTGTAAGGCCGTCCCCTTCATCTATAAAAGGAGATGCGCTCTCTCTCAACAAACGATTCAAACAACAGACGGATCAATCCAGGTCGATTCACAGAGTCGAACAACCTACGATTCGAACGATTCCAATAGAGCACACGCTCAAATACTTAGCACACGTAGGAGCTCCCGTCTCTCTCGGCCATTCGGTCTAGAGTCCGACCGGACCTCTTGCATCCCCATCTTACTCCCTCTCGTTTGTAACCCCACAGCAAACTTCGAGCACTTAGACTCAGGAATAAAGTCACTGACCGACTCAAACTGGACGTAAGGCATGTTGTCTGAACCAGTATAAATCTTGTGTCATTGAGTGCTAGGCCACATCTGATCACAACGTACGGCAAAACTACAAATATTTACGTGTTGGTCACTTTCTACACCAACAGTACAACAAAAAATTTATACTAAAGCATATCATATTATATGTTCACTGTGTAGATCTACTCATGCGGAATCAAACAAAATTAGATTTTCTATTTTATGATTTTTCTATGATTTATTATGATTTTTTCAAAAATTTAGCTAAAATAAATAAAAAAGGAAAAGACAAAACCGCATTTGAAAACCGCTTATAACCGGTCAGGGAAGTAAAACAAATGATTTTAAAAGTTCAGGGAGGCGGTTACCCGGTTTTAGAGTTAAAGGAGGAAAAGCAGACTTTCGCAAAAGTTGAAGGAGGTAATGTTGACTTTTTCCTAATAATAATGATTGGCAAAATGGGCCTGGCGTCAGTAAGAGGCCAGGCAGACGCAAATAGATTAGAACCCACTATTTCCTTTCCTTTACCTCAAGGCCGACGCAAGATTCATGCGCCCAAGCTAATGTGGCCCAGTATTGCATAACTTGTCAGGCCTATATTATGTGGGCTTTGCTAAAGTTGGTTGGAGATACATACAGCACAAATGGTTGACACTACGTGTTGCTAAAAAAAAGGTTCACACTACGTGCAATCTTTCTGAAGCTGACATCTCTTCGTTTTGCCCACTCAAAAAAAAAATCTCTTCGTTTTGCCTGGTTTGTGAGCCTTCTTTTGGGTAGGTTCATAACCAGTTGACGTTTTGCGAAGATGAGCACAGTGATGTTGGTCAGGACCCAGTAGTGAAAGAGGAATTTATGATATTAATTATGGTGTTAAGTGAGCAAAGTGATAATATAGTATTGGAATTAAGAAATAGAGGGAAAAATGGTATACACGAAACCAAGATAGAAAAGTATGTGATAAGTCGATGATATAAGGGGAAAAGACAAGTAGATTAGCTGAAAATAGTTTGTATAAATATCTATTGTGTCATCTCTTGCTATTACTCCAACCCCTATCTCCTTTCGATTGTTCCATGGACGATCCTGTCTCTAGTTTGTATGTTTTATACTTGAGTACCTGACATGTCACGAACAGTGGAACAGGGTTCAAAAAAATCGCCAAAATTTCATGAATTTCGAAAAAAATCAGGGGTGTTCGAAAGAAAATTCCAAAATTTCGTATTACACTAATACATGTGCTATATAACTCTAAACTCATATTTTTCTATTGTTTATGTTGTATATTCCTCTAACTCAATATATATGTAGGCATAAATCATGTTAATATTATGTTTAGATATAAAAATTTTAGAAAAAAAACTTACTTCATGTTTAAGTATCTAAAAAAATTTGTGAAATTTTGAGCGAATTTTGCAAAATTCCGGTGTATATATATATATATATATATATATATATATATATATATATATATATATATATATATATATATATACACACACACACACACACACACACACACACACACACATGACCAAGATATTAGATTTCGGTATTAGAAAATTTTCAGCCACCGGAATTTTGCAAAATTCGCTCAAAATTTCACAATTTTTTTTAGATGCTTAAACATGAAGTAAGTTTTTTTCTAAAATTTTTATATCTAAACATAATATTAACATGATTTATGCCTACATATATATTGAGTTAGAGGAATATACAACATAAACAATAGAAAAATATGAGTTTAGAGTTATATAGCACATGTATTAGTGTAATACGAAATTTTGGAATTTTCTTTTGAACACCCCTGATTTTTTTCGAAATTCATGAAATTTTGGCGATTTTTTGAACCCTGTTCCACTGTTCGTGACATGTCAGGTACTCAAGTATAAAACATACAAACTAGAGACAGGATCGTCCATGGAACAATCGAAAGGAGACAGGGGTTGGAGTAATAGCAAGAGATGACAAAGGTGTCGTCTTTTCCACATCTTGGTGCGATCATTTTAGATGTGGCAGTGCACTGGAAACAGAGGCTTGCGTCGAGGGTCTACGCCTGGCCACGCAATGGTGTCACTCTCCGATCATCATCAAATTGGATTATTCGCGTATCGTCGACACTATGAGAACTTCAGCAGCGAATAAATCGGAGATTAGATTTGTGATCGCTGAAGCAAGGGAACTCGCCCTGCTCCTAAGCGAGTGAAAATACTTCATGTAAAGAGAGATTGTAATTAAGTAGCAAATGCTTTTGCTGCTTTAGCTAAACGAAACAAACACTCTGTAGTTTGGATGGGACAAGCACCTGCGTGTATCTAGGATCTCATCAATACCGATTGTACTAGCAATAATATAGCTCTCTCTTTACTTGAAACAAAAAACATACAAACTGCGGAAGTAGAGCACCTGCTATTTCTTGTTCAAAAGGAGTAGCCCAAATGACCAACAATGTTCTGCCACGCTACTTCAGCAGTACTTTTCAGGGAATAAATAGTGTTTTTCTCTTATAATATTTTATCATAAGCATCAGCATAAGCTAAGTTTCAGTAAAACGAACAGGTTCGTGGTACAGTGACCTCTGATAGGACCATCTTGATATATTCATGTCTGTACGTACGCCTAATATTGAAATTTGGGTATGAATTCTGAAAGTAAAATTGATGAATTCAGTACACACTAATAAGCAATCACAATCAATATAGCCCATGCCTTGATATTACAAGCTACAAATAATGGGGACCGACCCACGGGGTATGCAGGGTGGACCACCGCATACTCTGGGGTCCGCCAGTCATAGAGATAGGTAGAAAATTTCAATGTAAAAAAAATAAAAAAAAAAGAAATTTTTATCGAATTGCATAAGAAAATTTTTTACTGCGCATACCCAGATATAAAAACCTAGGTCCGTCCATCAATCTTGTCAACTCTTCACAGTGAAGCTATGGAAACAAGCCAATCTTGTCACATAGTACAGCTTGAATAATCAAATGCCAAAGCAAGCCATGATTGTCCACGCCAAGCGTCATCTAAGCTTTGTTTTTGCAGGAAACGAGATCTGCGGGGCTTCAGGAACAATATCATATCATGAGTTTATCCGTCCTGCTGACTGCTGCATGGCTTTCGTTCCCTTAGAGTGTTTGTCGGCTAACCGCATCATTGTTGGCAAGTGCAACAGGTCCCTTTCGTCTTTCGATCATTCGATCATTCCGTGTCAGAAAATAAGGCCACCTCCAAATTTCAAGTTTTTTCACTCTCTCTCCATCACATCAATTTTTAGCCGCTTGCATAGAGTATTAAATATAGGTAAAAAAATAACTAATTACACAGTTTAGTTGGAAATCACGAGATGAATCTTTTGAGCCTAGTTGGTCCACGATTGAACAATATTTACCAAATAAGACGAAAATAGTACTATTCATCAAGTTCAAAAAAACTTTCAATCTAAACAAGGCCTAAAATCCGCTCTGTCCAATCCCATCTGCTGTCTGCTTTGTGTCCACATGCAGTGTACAACAACAATACGGTCATTTTCTACGTTTCTCATTTCCCTCGTGACATTTATCATATTTATAAGATTGGGTGAAACGTTACGTGCCATGCCATTAGCCCATTAGTTCAGGAGAGCCATGGTGCTGAGTGCACTATCAGCTGATTGCAGAAACAAATATCTTGATCAGCTTATACAAGAGGGGTCAGGGCCTAGTGACCCCACCAAGAAATTTCATGAGCTTCGAAAAGGCGCTTGCAACTTTGCTTAGTTTGTATTTTAGTGTCGTCCGGGTCCCTAAATTCAGAGAGTCTGTCATTCTAGTCTTTAACCTTTTTTTTTACTAGGTAGCGTGCCCGTGCGTTGCTACGGAACAGCTAAACTTTTATACTAAAAATACATAAATCGTACAATAAGATAACAATACTGTGAATTAAATACCGACGGTAAAGTGACATTTAATTCAATTTGCAAAGTACATGAAATTAACACAATCACGGAGAGTGCGGCATCACAGGGTCACCAACTCTATTGACCTAGCCATGCGTTGCAACGGGAACAAATAATGCCCTGATAATTTGAGCATGAACGTGTTATATTGTTAAAAAAAACAATAATGCGAATGTGATGTTTGGAATATCATATTACAAATTGAATTTTGTGCATGGTTAAAATTCTCATTGATGGTTTGCAATCATAAAGGTATGCATTTATAGTCCTAACTAACTTGATATATTTCATATAGAAGAATATCTAAAATATCAAATATGGATACAACCATATCTTTAGGTAGATGCCATGATCTGACTAAGACAAGCTCAGGAATCAGACTTGCACAATAATCGCCTAGTCACTCTTCCAAAATAACAAATTCAGTAGTTCCTGTAGCATCAATTTTAATCAAGTACAGAGTGATACATCAAGTGACTCTCATCTCGCAACACAAGGTACTACACAGGAACGCTTGTCTCCTGCATTTGCATAAGCAGTTGGCCTTTAGGATATAATTGTCAAGAAGATAGTTCAAATTACTAGCGATGTCGTAGACGTTTCACTTTGATCCTAGGATGGTTGCACAGGAAGAAACTAAATTCTGTTGGTTTCCCTATAGATCGTTGTGCCTACAAAAATGTAACCAAGATGACCATCAAAAGAGGATACCATAATTCCATAAACAAACATTAGGGGATAAGTTCATGGTTCCAAGTTCTTACTTGGCTCAACATTTCCCTTATATTTGTTACTATTATGGGATGGCCTTGTGTTATGGCTCTTCTACAGTACAATGAAGGCGATTCCTTGCACAATCTGAAATAGCCTATCCCAAGTAACAATGGCTGTTGTATGTGCATTAGTGTAAAACAGCCTATCCGGACTCAACATTAGTGTAAAATGGATGTTGTATGTGCACCAACAATGGATGAGCAACCAAAACAAGTTAAGAACTTGAAGTTTACAAAATATCTCAAGTTCTCAACTTACAAAATATCATCGGGTAGACGCATGGCTTGGGAAGTTGGGGCTTCCAATTCAGCATTTCACCACGGCCATGGCAATGTTTATAGCCTATAGCTAACCAGTGTTTTCATGGTTTCACCTCAAAGGTCATGTTACCGAGTGAAATGTCAATTTGATATTTTAGGCACTCTGGCCCTGTTCTTAGTTGCTTTAAATGCCTAGAATGGGACTATATAGATAGGGTTTAGGATTTAGTTTCGATAGTAAATTCTAGTAGAATATTATTCTCTCCTATAAATCATTGATGTAATTTATTTTCTAATAGCCAAACTCCAAGAGATTTATTTCAGGTTGCAGATGAATCATATATCTCAATTGTAAATCACTCACTTAAAAAAATGGTTTCATAATGTGCAGCTCAATACTTGATTGGCATGCTACCTTATTTTGCCATTGACAGATTACTCTTTCCTATTTCAAACACTAATGCCCTTTTGAAGATTTGGACATAAAATTCACCACTACAGTACTCAAGCAACCTTATATCTACCAAATCATGAAGGGAATTTGAATGGGGTAATCACTAACCTTGTGCAATTTACAGTCCAGCATCCACCGTAGCCTGGGTATGTCCATAGTATGTGCAATCGTGAAGCTGTTGGTTCAGCAGGGACACATCAGTTAGCGAGACACACGAAAATTACTCATGTCCTGGTAATAGCTCGTTAGTGATCTAGAAGCTTGGAAGGTGGAAGAAAAATATAGTAACCAAAAATACCTTGAAATGGAGGGTTGGCTTGCTTTGACCTGCCCAGCGCAGTATTACTTTGTGACAT
Organism: Miscanthus floridulus; assembly: GCF_019320115.1. Lineage (NCBI taxonomy): Eukaryota > Viridiplantae > Streptophyta > Magnoliopsida > Poales > Poaceae > Miscanthus > Miscanthus floridulus. The sequence continues at coordinate 95,823,204 of NC_089587.1, read as the reverse complement.
CCAGCACTGTTTCCGCCATTACAACTCTCTTCTCCATTTGTGAAGGCGCTGCCATTGACGTCACCATATTTCTCCTACATATATAAGGTATAAAAAATAGGCATCTTACCTTCTAGTTCATAAGAAAATGTGCATCTCACCAAGTAACAAAGCAGAACTTTTAAAAGACTGCTCACCAAAGTTTGTTCAAGAATTAACCTGGAGCGAGTAGCATGTTTTTGTTCAGCAGCATCTCGCTTGGTACGTGGGTGTCTTCTGCCACTTTTTATTCTCGCTCCATTCTTAATAAGATCTGTACAGATAATTTAACGTGTGGATGTTTTTAGCCATGTAATATGATACTTAAGACCTAAAGATTATAGCCACAGAATTATGCAGCAAGACAACGTATGAAACATGACATCCATAAATAAGCAAAGAGCAATGATGTTAGTAAATCTGAACTATAAACTACCCACTACTTCATCTGCCAAATGACAACCTTAAGATTCTCTTGGCTATGCAACACCTCTATTTGTTTAGCACACCTGCAGCATCAAGCATAGACGGATACATACTGGGTATGACCAAATTGGACTACAGCTACAAGCGCAAGCATACATCAGTTAGAGATCAGTGTTCCTGTAACTACTCTTCCCGTAGTAGTCTTCAGTGCACACATATATTCCATTCATCTCTTCCTAAACTGCTTTTGAGTTCTCACGCAGTAGGTAGAGTACTGATGAGCAAAACAAGATTAGACGAATCAAATCCGACACAAGGAAACAATAGCCCACCTACAACTATAAGTAACTTGATTGCTGACCTGATGCAAATTAATAAACTCTAACTCACAAAGTCACAAACAAGGAATAAGTTGATTGCTCACATATTTTTTTGTAGCTATGTCTTGAACTCAGCTTGTACAAACTAAATTTTTGTATGTCATGCAATACTTTTACCTATGCCACTTTCAATTAATGCTAGCTCTTATTTTAGGTACAACAAAAGACTGAGGCATGGTGGCCACAGACCAGTGGCACACAGTATCATAATTTGTGGTGCCTCTACATTTGTCAGTATTGCCATATAATAGATTCGACCTGGATGCAAACAACTATACAGGAATTCCATATTGTCTGGGAAATTCAGAGAAACAAGGGCAATGCAATATATTGTCTGCCCATAAATAGTAGTGAACCAACAACTGATAGAATAGACCCTCTCGTCCAACACTTATAGAAATAGCTTGCAAAAAATATCTGAATGTGTGAGCCTACATAGTACGATTTAATCCAATCCAATGTTGTACAATTAAATTGAATCCGTTGATAATGGCTTTCAGTTGCTAATCGTACTGAAGAAATGATAAACCGACTACACACATGCATACCTGTAAAGCAAGGCTAAATCCACTATTGTCCTCAAGCTCAAAATATAACTGAAAAGAGAAGTGTCAACAGACTTGTTTGCTGCAATTAGATGATGGCTTGTATTTATAAACAACACTGAGTCACAAAGTAAATATTAACTATCCAGATTAATAGATCATACAGGAATCAAGCTTCATTGAAACTATATTGGTTTTCACCCATGAAGATCAGTGATATGTCAAATTTACTATATGGGCAGCTAAGGATTGAAGATGCTTGAAAAAATTCCAATCTGATAAAGATAGAACTTAACAACAAAATAAAAAAATTGTGATAGATGGTGATTGTCACAACCTGATGTTGCCAAGATGAAGGCTCGTATGCACTCTCTAAAACAATATAGGTAAAATATGACCATAAAATTACCATACTAACATGTCACAGGATTACAATATACAGCAAAAATAATATGTGAAAACCACGGACATACCAATTTGCTTATTGTAACACACAGACAGGCATGCCACAGTGACCAGGTAATCTGAAACAATTTGGGGAAATTGATATTCAATCCAAGAGCAACGCACACAAAAATAGCCCATGATTGCTCAACAAAAAATGGAGTCCCAAATTTTGTCTTAGGAAGCATTAGCTCACTGTTGTTTTTATTTGTGAACCAAAATTATAATAAGTACTTCCGAATATTTAATATACGAAGTGTTTGTTTGCTGCAAGTAATATAACTCTGCAGTGAAGAATAAACTGTTGGATCTCGACTACATTTGCATACACTGAATCAAGATAAAATAGTTTAACCGTGTGCTATACTATGAATATGCTTGTTTGTGGTGAATATATATATAGGAGTACTCTATATACAATGAAAAAATATCTCTGCTGCTTACTGAAGGTTCCCAAGTAGAGATTCTTGTTCTCTGCAAATCGTCCAATCCGTGGTTGCCATCTTCCATGTTGGTGATGTCTATAATTACAGAGAGTTGAAGTAAAACACCATTCACACCTTTTCAATCCACACATGCTTTTGCCTCCTCAATCCAAGTATATTCAAAGATATGGTGTAGTGTATATTGAGAGAGATATTTTGCAATCTTTGGAGTAATCTGCATTAAGCAGCGACAACCCGAATCAGTAACAATCCAACATATCAATGTTTAACAACCATACCTAGTGGCACGAGAGATTGAGCGGCCAAAATTCACCTCTGCATACGTTATGGTATGCTTGCCGGACGTTTTGCTTACCACACTTATGGCTGCCAAACCAAAAAAACATGTTATACCTCTGCTCACTACTCAGTATATGTGTTATACAGAGAAAGATATTTAACACCTTGCTTGCTCTACAATGGGATTGTATTTTCCATATCTACATAAACAAACAAACGAATCGGACCTTGGAGCAACAAAAACAATCGAAGCTACACACTAACTAAATGAGCTTAGACAACTGACGAGGGATGAGAATTTCCCACCTGGCCTCGTGAGCCCCAGCCTAGTATACTGCTTAATCTACAATTAAATGACATGCTTATTAGCTTCAACAGAAATGGTTAATTAATGATCAAAATGATTAATTAAAGGCTAAAGCCTGTATACTGGAAACCAGACTAACATTTGTCATGGCTGAGTGCTCTAAAAAATGAACCTGACATTTTGGCGAAATCCAGGGATATGTCAATATAAGTTGTCCAGCATTTGGGAAACCATGTGCATTAAGTGCGAAGTACAGGATCCCAAGCACTAAAAACGTCTATAAAATAATTTACCCATACACCACTGCAGCTACCTTTCAAAGCTTGTTGCACTGCACAGCGAAGTCAGATAATCTTAAAGTGAGATCGTCTCTGTATTCCTAGCAGACTGTCTAACTGGTGTTCCACTCATAGTCTCTATGTTATTCTCATCCTTATGATCTGAATCCTTAGAAGCATTATCATCAGATGCAAACTTCAGGGAACGAGGTTCTGTGATTTCCTTTCTAGCTCTGCTTCCAGTTGCTTCATCGATGGCAGCACCTGCACCACCTTTGAAATCACAGTCTGCTGTTGTGCCATCCTCTCAGTTGAAAATGGGGAGGCATATATGATACGCACCTAGAGAACTGAAAGCAGAAGAAAACAAATGGGCAGACAGCATATCTTGTTCCAACCCACCAGGCTTCAGAAAACACTATCTCCATATTTGACGACCAGGCAATATATCTTGTGAAATTTTAGTGGCATGAAGCGAATTTGGCAGCATAGTAATTGCATTAATTGACAATTATAGTAATTGTTGTTATGCCATCCCAACTGCAATATGGTCTATACGACTATACATGATATTGAACCAAGCATGATCCGTGCTCAAGTAAGCAAGCAAGCTCTCTTTCTCTCTCTCAAAGAAAAAAAAACAAGCGCAGCGAGACAACACATTATCATTCAACCATACCTGAACTAACAATATGTGCACTCACAAGGCACCCGCAGCAGACCGTATACCAAAGCAATGACAATCCGCTGAAATTCCCCAAAAGGTCTAAGTTAAAAAAATCCCCAAAAGGTCCGAACTTTGCAAAACCTATTACTGAACCAACTCGTAAGCAACAAACACTCCTAAATCATCAAGATAATAAACAATCTAAAGCCTTGAGCCAATCATAAAAAATATTTTAAATCACCAAACTGGTGCATAAACAAGAGATAACGTCAGTGGATCACGAATCATGAAGGCACCCGATCCCCAATTCAATCCACCCGATGGTCAGATCCCCATCAAAACAAACCATAACACAATCGAACCATGATCCTCCCATCAAATTTAACCGTGCAGGATTGGAATACAGCCGGGGACAAGGGGATCGGGTGTGTACCGTCATGTCGATGCCTGCCTGTAGGTCCGCCTCCGCCCGTCGCCGACGTCTGCCACATCGTGGCCCTACCGCGGGAGTTGCAAGGCAGCCGCAAAGACTCACCTGGATCACACGTGCGATGGGCGATTGTGGCCACAGCGTGCGATGGCAAACAACGCAGGCGAGCAAGGGCAACGTTGTGGACACGGTGGAACACTGTGGGAAGAGTTCGGCGGGGATGTTGGACTCAGATATGGTAGCGTAGTGCGGGGGAAAGTGGTTCCAGGAGAAGCAGAGCGGGCAGATCCAGATCTTGGCGGCGAAGTCGACGCGCGCGAAGGGGTTGAGGAGCGCGGAGCAGGGAGGCTTGCAGCGGAGCGGAGGGTAAGGGAGCGGCGGCGAGGACGCCGTCGAGGGGTCCGGAACGCGAGCGGGCGAGATGGTGGCGACGAGCGGCACGACGCAACGGCTGGCCTCGACCTTTTGACCGTGGCCAGGTGTTCCAGGTAAGCCGCACGGCATCAGGGCCATCCGGGTCGGCGACCGCGGCCGCAGCCGGAGCCGCGGAGGGGTCGGCTGCCGACATCGGGGTGTGGTGAGCGGCGGGGCGAGTGGATCGGGGTAGGAGGGAAGAGGTGGTGGTGCCCCCTGGACTCTGCACGTGCGACGAAGCGAAGGCAGAGCGACGAAGCGAGCGAGGTATCATACAGTCGTGGGCAAACGGACGAACTAAAACAAATGCCGCACTAAAAAATATCCACGCTTTGTTCTTTTTAGTTGTAGAAGATAAGCTAACCACAAGAGATTGAGATAGAGGAGTGATAGTTGGGCCGGACCAAACTGCTTCGTTGCTTCTCTCTCTCTCTCCTTTAATAAGAGCCTCAAAAAGTATTCAAACTTTCTTTGTTTAAATTTTTTGTTTGGAAAGTTGAGGTAATGGTGATGTCGTATACCCATGAGACAAAGGCAAACGGAGCCTCAAGGGTCAAGAAAGCAAAGGAACGCATGTGGCGCTAACCTCCTTTTGCCATGCCACAGCCTATAGCCGTCGAAGACCAAATGGATCACATCACATTTCCTTGTCTCCTAGGTCTAGCACAGGGCACATCACATTTCCTCCTGAACCGAAACGGGGCCGGTACGTGACAAATGAGACGATCGATCAACAGCGAAGCCTGCCGGCAGACGTACACGCGCCTCCAACCATAGCGACAGTAGGCAAAGAACTTCCAAGGCACCTACAGGTTGTCCCATCGGCCTCGGAGCATTTCTCCCGGTCCTATGGCCGGGCGCGCCCGTGCGGCTCGGACATATTCGGAGGCAGTCTTCAGCTCTACTCCCATGCCTGCGCTCGGACCGGATCTGGTGCCGGGCAAGGAGCCAAGGACGCAGGCGTCACGCCGCGGCTCGATCGGCGTCTCCGCTCGGCTCGGCTCGGCTGATGCTATAGCCTATAGCCTATAGCCTATGGCGGCTGGCGCGGCCACGTTTCCCACCGCGCCCGCGACGCATTTCCATCAGAAACTCCCCTGATTTTGACGCCACCCGCGCGACGCACGGCACCGGCGCAGCGCCCGCACCGCATTATATAACCGTGCCCCACAGTTCACCTCTGCAGCCACCATCGCGAGCCGCGACTCAAGGAAACAGAGCGAGACGAGCGTGTGAAGTCGTGAGGACTGAGGAGGAAGGACCATGGGCGACATCACCGACGCCGCTGCCGACGCCTCGGGCCCGCCGACGTTGACCAAGGAGACCAACCTCTTCATGCAAATCGTCGTCAACCCGGACGGCACGGTCACGCGCCCCGAGGTCCCGCTCGTCCCGGCCTCCGAAGTCGCCGGCGGCGTCATCTCCAGGGACGTGCCCCTCGACGCCTCCGCCGGCACGTACCTCCGCCTCTACCTTCCCTCCCCGTCCCCCGCGGCGCCGGCCGCTAGCGCCAGCAAGCTCCCCGTGGTCCTCTACTTCCACGGCGGGGGCTTCGTGATCCTCTCCCCGGCCACCGTCTTCTACCACGGCCACTGCGAGGCGATGGCGGCCGCGGTGCCCGCCATCGTGGCGTCCCTCGAGTACCGCCTGGCGCCGGAGCACCGCCTGCCCGCGGCGTACGAGGACGCCGCGGCGGCCGTGGCGTGGCTCCGCGACGGCGCGCCGGGGGACCCCTGGGTCGCGGCGCACGGGGACCTCTCCCGCTGCTTCCTCATGGGCAGCAGCTCGGGAGGCAACATGGCGTTCTTCGCAGCGCTCCGGACCGGGGGCCTCGACCTGGGACCCGCCACGGTGCGCGGCCTCTTGCTGCACCAGCCCTACCTCGGCGGCGTCGACCGGACGCCGTCGGAGGCCGGGTCCGTGGACGACGCCATGCTGCCGCTGGAGGCCAACGACAGGCTCTGGAGCCTCGCGCTGCCCCTGGGCGCCGACCGGGACCACGAGTTCTGCAACCCCGTCAAGGCCATGGCGCCCGGGGCCCTCGCCGGCCTGCCGCCGCGGTGCCTGGTGACCGGCAACTTGGACGACCCGCTCATCGACAGGCAGCGGGAGTTCGCTCGGTGGCTGCAGGAGCACGGCGGCGCGGAGGTCGTTGTCAAGACGGACGTCGCGGGGTTCCACGCGTCGGAGCTGTTCGTGCCGGAGATCGCCGAGGTGCTGTTCGCCGCGATGCGCGAGTTCGTGTCCACCGGCGACGCTTGACGCGTCGAATTCTCGTCCCGGTGACCAGAAGCGAAGATGTGTTGCTGTTGCATCGGTCTGTGCATTGTGTGACCGTGCGCAATAAGCCAATAATTCTTGGCCATGTTGTAGTGTTGAATCTTGGCAACCTGGCACCGTTCTGGTTCATGCGAGTGGTTTGGAGTGCAGTTGTCCACAAAAAAATCGCTTTCATGGATCTTAGTGGACAATTCGTGCCATTACTTCTGTCAACAAAGATTTATTGGTCTCTGTATTAGGTGGTGCAAGTGGTAGGTAACTCTGAAATTCTGGAGCAGCCGTGCAGGACTGCAATCTGAACCCTGTTTATTTTTTTGGTGGAATTCTGTTATAGGTTCGGTAACCATGTCCATGTGCATGTTGTATTGTAGAAAAGCATGGCTACGTGTACAGCCATTTTAAGTATACTTTAGGGATTCAAAAATCTAAAAAAAGGCATCGGCCAAAGAACAATGGTAGGTGCCATTCATATATTGGGTTTACAACAAGCATAAATTATGGCAAAAAGGTAGTATTTTCCAAGATAAAAATGTCACTTCTCCTATACATCAGATGCATGATTTTTTTATTGTCGTTGAGAGCTTGAGACAACATGCAATTTTGTCATTGTTTAGCTATAGAAAAAAATATGAATTGTCCCTTGTGAGTTGTCTTTTAATTGTACTAGTTGATTATGTAGGACTGTTGTCTAAAATTTTCTAAAATTTCAAGCACCTGAAATATAACAACTCCCTAAAAATGTTGCTTCTTGAAAGTGAATGTGTTCGATATAGCTATGAAAGGGGACCGTGACATCTAAGAGGGGGGGAGGGGGGTGAATTAGACAACTCAAAACTCTAACTCTAAACTATGGCCTTTTTTCTAACCTTAGCAAAATCTATGTCAAAAAATAAACTATCTAAGTGTGCAACTACGGTTTTGCTAGTGTGTTGCTATTTCTCCCGTAAAAGAAGTTATGCAAACAATGTAAATGCGGAACCTAAAGAGTAAGGGAGAGATATGCAAACTCCCGTCGACGACTCCGGTATTTTTACCGAGGTATTGAGAAGCGCGCAAGCTTCTCCCTAGTCCTCGTTGGAGCCCCTCGTAAGGAATCCCTTGCAAGGACCAAGCTCTCGGTCGGGTAACTCCGTGGATAGTCCCGGGCCTTCTCCACGCACAAGTGGGTCTCCGGTATGTCTTCCGGCAAGCCTCTCCCGGACCGCTCCCCGCCGTCTTCACAACCAAGCTTCCGTCTGAAACATCGCGGACCTTGTTCCCACCGGTATACGGTGGCGGCCACACCACAAACGCGGTTAGTGTGATCTCGCAAGACTACAAGCCCCTCCGATGTACAATAATGGTGCGCGTAAGCACCGAGTGGTAAGAGGTATGCAAACCTCACTAAACACTAGGCCTAAATCTAGAGCAAGCGCATAAGCGGTGGTCTAATCAACTTAAGCACTCCGCAAAAGCACCTACGCTAATCACCTAATGAATCACTAAGCACTATGCAAGTGGAGATCACTAAAATGGTGTATCAATACCCTTGATATGTTTCCTCAGCTCCACTTCAATCAAATGGTCGGTTGGAGGGTCTATTTATAAGCCCCATTGAGAAAGTAGCCATTGGGGACGAAACCCAACTTTCTGCTACTGACCGGACGCGTCCGGTCGTCCTGACCATTGGAGCGTGCGCGTTGATCGGACTCTGGGCTGAGTCCGGTCATCATCGATCGGACGTGTCCGGTCGCGCTGGCGCCGCTCTGGAACCTATCTGGACTCGATCGGATGCTGCAGTTCCTACATCCGGTCGATCATCCAACGGCGTCCGGTCACTCACAACAGTCACTTGGTCTTTGGCGCGATCAACTGATCGGACGCTGATGGCGTCCGATCACATGCCACCGGACGCGTCCGGTCGCAACTGTGCTGCTTTGAAACCTCTCTGGAAATGATCGGACGCTGCACTTCGTGCGTTCGGTCGTCTAGTGCCGTTGCATCCGGACACGCTGAACACATTGCCAAGATGATGAACAGTGTCGTCGTTGCGTCCAATCACTGCTTCGCTCAGCGTCCGGTCACTTCTGCCGGACTCGTTTCTTCGAGATCTTGCGTCCGGCTTGGTTCCAATCTTCGTGCTTGGACTTTGCATAACCTTGTATGTCTTCTATGCATCTACACATGTCTTTCTTGATGTGTTGATCATCGGATCATCACGTCGCCTTCGTCCAAGTCACGTTTTGCATCCTAATGAACTACAAAATAAACACTTGCAAATTCATTAGTCCAATTTAGTTGTGTTGGTCATCAAACTCCAATATCCAAAGTAAATGGGCCTAAGGTCTATTTTTCTTACAAGCTACAGACTTGGTATTCGCATTGAGGTATCAATTTTCTGGTCGTGAGCAAACAATTATATTAGGTCAGGGTTTCATGTCCCTCTTTCCAGGACTTTCAGGTGTTGAAAACAGCGTAAATTAAGTTCTATCCCCTTGAAATCCATTTCATCCATCGAAATTGTTACCATCTTTCTCTTCATTTATACTATGTTATGTTAGCTTATTTAATGTCAATGAAACTCTTATAAAACTACCATTAAGACCAACCTTACTCTCCATCTCTAAATAAATCAATGCTTAGAGTTATCTTAAATCAAACTTTTTTTATGTTTGATTTAATTTATGGAAAAGAACACAATTATTTTTGATGCTAAATGAGTATATTATAAAAATATATTTTGATATCATAAATCATGGCACTCTTTTCTATAAATTTAGTTAAACTTAAAAATGTCTGACTTAACAAGTTCAGGAATTGATTTATTCAGAAGTGGAGGGAGCGAGAGGTAATGACATTTATGGTATCACACTCAAGACTGCACCAGATTAAGCCACGTTCGAATGTTCGATGTGTTGAAATAGAGACATACTCCCTCTGTCCATGAATAAATAAATTTCTGAAGTTGTCTTAAGTCGAACTTTTTAAACTTTGACCGAATTTGTAGAAAAAAAACATCAAGATTTATGATATCAGACTTGTATGATTAGATGTACCATAAAATATATCTTCATAATATGCTCATTTTATGTTATAGATGTTGTTACTCTTTTATATAAAGTTAGTTAGTTTGAATGACATGGATTCTATAAATTGATTTATTTGAGGACAGAGAGAGTATATTGTTGAGACATAGAGAGACAGGACAGGTACTCTAAATTATTGTTCAGGGCTCCTGATACCGATTGGTTGTTTAGCGCTGACCACTGAATGTCTCGGACACTCTTATCACCTATGGTAACTAAACCACAATTTTCAGTCACATACTTGCATACTGCACCAGATTAAGCTAGTACGTTCGATGTCTTGAAATAGGGACATATATTGTTGAGACAGAAAGAGACTTGACAGGTACTCTCAATTGTTGTTCAGCCTCCTGATCTCGATTGGTTGTTTAGCGCTGACCACTGAATGTCTCTGACACTCTTATCACCTGTGGATAACTAAGCCACAATTTCAGTCACATGCTTGCATGCTATTCTAACCGAGTGTATGATGCAGCCCGGATGCACACCGCGACACTGCTACAGACAGTCGACAGATCAAGTGGACCAGGGCTGTTTCAGCAGTAGCAGAAGAACAAAACAAAAAAACCTATAAAGCCACGTCTCATCTGTGCTCTCCATCCAGTTCATTATCTCCAGTGAGCCAGATAAAGAGGCGCGTGATATCTCGTTTCTCGCGTGCATATATGCATCATCATGTCATTATCCTTGTCCAGTACAATTTGACATTCGTTAATCTATGAATCGGTGACCTGTCTGATATGATGTCTCAGCTTTCAGCAGCGTCACCTTGGCTGCTACCAGCTGGAGATGGAGTCAACTGGAAGTCTGGAACCAAGAAAAGACCCTCGGATTCCTTGGTTATGGACCGGTTTGGCACAGCTCAGCTTCACCATTTGACATTCGTTAATGTATCACTAGATGTCCTGTCTGATGTCATAGCGCTCAGCAGAGCAGCGTCACCTTGGCTGCTACGGCCTACCAGCTGGAGGTGGAGTCAACTGGAACCAAGAAAACACCCTCGGATTCCTTGCCTTCGTTAATCACCCAGCAAAATCATGATTTTTCTTGTTCTTCTTATTTAATGTCCATATCTCTGCCTCTGCGGATTGGACAATGGTGCGACCGAGACAGCGGGAGATGAAGAAAAGAAAAAGAAAGAAACCGTGACGGGCTTTGGCTTTGAACAAAAAAAAAGGGAAACTGTGACGGGCTTTGAATAAGAAATGGCTGATGAGTCCTCTTCACTTCTGCCAGTGGACCGCGCTGTGCAGTTTCAGCCCGGCCCAATAAGTTTTTCAACAGTCCGTGCGCACAATATCGGGCCGAACTCCAGCTGCTGTGGGACGAGTAGATTGGGCCGTGGCATACTTGCAGATTTGCAAAGAAAAGTCCTGTCCACCTCTCAACTATCGTAGTGATGTGATTTTCCTCGTCGAATTGTAAAACCGAACATCTTATACACTCTCTCAACTCTCAAAACCATTTAAATTACCTCCCTATCCTGGTTAGTAATAGTTTGCAAGGTAGTTTCACCCTTATTTTAGTTTTAAAAATATCAGTAAATACACTCCCATGAGGAAAGTGTATAGGCTTCTAAGAATTCTGAAAACAAAATCCTAGATATATATTTGGACACAGAAAACCATAATAAAATATTTAGAGCTTGTGAAAATATCTCTAGAAGCTTCTAAAAATTATATTTAGCTCTAGGAAAATGAGAAAATATGCAAAAAAAAAAAAGAAATTTCCCAAAAACATTCTAATCGATGTCCACATGTGTTTTTAAATTTTTTCTGCAACAAAAATGAGAGGCAACCAACAAGACTGAAACATAATTTAATGTTGAATGCACTCATCCTTACGCACTAATGCTGATCAAATCTCATATTTTTGTTATCAAAAGTTTTCGAAATGTGTTTAGCCATCAATTAGAATGTTTTGGGAATTTTTCATATTTTTCTGATATTGTGCACATTTTCCCTAGCTTTTAGAGATGATTTCGTGAGCTCTGAAAACTTTATTTGGGTTTGCTGTGTCCCAATATAATCTCTAGGATGTTCCCATAACTATTAAAATTTTAGAGACATTTCATGTGCTCTAAATATTTTATTAGGTACTTTATTAGAAAAACTTTAAAACTAGAAAACATAGAATCGCATTGGAAACCACTATTTAGAGCTTGTGAAAATATCTCTAGAAGCTTCTAAAAATTATATTTAGCTCTAGGAAAATGAGAAAATATGCAAAAAAAGAAATTTCCCAAAAACATTCTAATCGATGTCCACATGTGTTTTAAAAAATTTTCTGCAACAAAAATGAGGCAACCAACAAGAATGAAACATAATTTAATGTTGAATGCACTCATCTTACACATTGATGCTTATTAAATCTCATATTTTTGTTATCAAAAGTTTTCGAAATGTGTTTAGCCATCAATTAGAATGTTTTGGGAATTTTTCATATTTTTCTGATAATGTGCACATTTTCCCTAGCTTTTAGAGATGATTTCGCGAGCTCTGAAAACTTTATTTGGGTTTGCTATGTCCCAATATAATCTCTAGGATGTTCCCATAACTATTAAAATTTTAGAGACATTTCATGTGCTCTAAATATTTTATTAGGTACTTTATTAGAAAAACTTTAAAACTAGAAAACATAGAATCGCATTGGCAACCACTATTTAGAGCTTGTGAAAATATCTCTAGAAGCTTCTAAAAATTATATTTAGCTCTAGGAAAATGAGAAAATATGCAAAAAAAAGAAATTTCCCAAAAACATTCTAATCGATGTCCACATGTGTTTTTAAAAATTTTCTGCAACAAAAATGAGAGGCAACCAACAAGAATGAAACATAATTTAATGTTGAATGCACTCATCTTACACATCGATGCTTATTAAATCTCATATTTTTGTTATCAAAAGTTTTCGAAATGTGTTTAGCCATCAATTAGAATGTTTTGGGAATTTTTCATATTTTTCTGATAATGTGCACATTTTCCCTAGCTTTTAGAGATGATTTCGCGAGCTCTGAAAACTTTATTTGGGTTTGCTATGTCCCAATATAATCTCTAGGATGTTCCCATAACTATTAAAATTTTAGAGACATTTCATGTGCTCTAAATATTTTATTAGGAACTTTATTAGAAAAAACTTTAAAACTAGAAAACATAGAATCGCATTGAAACCACTATTTAGAGCTTGTGAAAATATCTCTAGAAGCTTCTAAAAATTATATTTAGCTCTAGGAAAATGAGAAAATATGCAAAAAAAAGAAATTTCCCAAAAACATTCTAATCGATGTCCACATGTGTTTTTAAAAATTTTCTGCAACAAAAATGAGAGGCAACCAACAAGAATGAAACATAATTTAATGTTGAATGCACTCATCTTACACATTGATGCTTATTAAATCTCATATTTTTGTTATCAAAAGTTTTCGAAATGTGTTTAGCCATCAATTAGAATGTTTTGGGAAATTTTCATATTTTTCTGATAATGTGCACATTTTCCCTAGCTTTTAGAGATGATTTCGCGAGCTCTGAAAACTTTATTTGGGTTTGCTGTGTCCCAATATAATCTCTAGGGTGTTCCCATAACTATTAAAATTTTAGAGACATTTCATGTGCTCTAAATATTTTATTAGGTACTTTATTAGAAAAACTTTAAAACTAGAAAACATAGAATCGCATTGAAACCACTTCTAACCTGGGCAATGTGGTGTTTAAATGGTTGTGAGAGTTGAAGGGTAAGATGCCTAGGTCTAGAGTTTGAGGAGGAAAATTAGACTACAAAGATATTTCAGGGAGGTATAAAAGGAGCTTTTTCCATTGAAAACTCGACCTATGTCCTCCGCATAACTATGTGTTTGGACATTTGGCCTAACACTAAGTGTCCTCCGTAATAAGAAACATATTTTAGGGAGGTAGTGTGGATCTTTTGGAAACAGAAAGCTTTATTACAGTAATTACAAAAGAAACAGTAATAAGAAAAATAGAAAATGAAGAAAGAAGAGGATATAGTATGCTCTAAGCAACATGGAATATTAGACTCAGATACAAGTATACAACTCAAAACTAGCAATCAACATACTTTCCATCTACACATGCATTTTTTGAGTGGTTCCTTCTGTTTATGTGGCGGTATGAATTATTTGATGATGTGATACAAGTAGCTTGTTTGCTCACTGTATCTATATTTCTAAGAAGGAAGAAGTCTATTTTTTGGCAATTGAACTATTACATGAGTGCAATATTGGACACCAAACTTCAAAACCATCATTGACAATCAAACTATCAAAACTGGGCAACTTTAGACATAAGGCTGGTTTGAAAGTTGGTTTTGCCTATGTATTTTTTTCAAAGTAATAAATATATTATTAAATATCTAAAACAATAACTATTCATTTTAAATAAAAATGAAATTGGTACTATTTTTTTTCTAAAAAGCTAGTCTATCTATTGGTGCTATATTTAGGTTTATTTGGATCTCGTTCTTATTGATATTGTTACTCATGACCATTATTTATTCAAACATAGTTTTGTGCTATATTAGACTAGGAGATCAGCCTAAATGACCAAATGGATTCCGAGTACATGGAAGATCTCAAGGTGACACCAACCTTGTGGATGACATCTCCACCACATAAAGATCCTATTTAGGCACTGCATGGTACTCCCTCCGTCCCAAAAAGAGTGACGTTTTTTTACTTTCAGACATCGTGTTTGACCATTTGTCTTATTCAAAAAATTTGTATAAATTATAAAATAAATAAATCATTATTAAAGTATCTTTAATGATAAAATAAGTCATAAAAAATAGATGATATTTATACGAAAAAATTGAATAAGACGGATGGTCAAACAAGATGTCTGAAAGTCAAAAACGACATTCTTTTTGGGACGGAGGGAGTAGGTGCGTTACTTTATTTTGATTACTTGACTAGGTAATAGGTTTCACATAAGGCATGGGCTCAAACGTCTGTAATGAACTGATCAAGCGATTGACATAAAGTACAATGAATAATGATAATTTAAATTAATAACGATCAAGGATATGAGCAATAAAATATTAGCAATGAGAATACCCAATGCACTCTAAACAGAGTATTAATAGACAGGTTATATTTTCAGAATAGAATGGCACCGGTTTCGTATTTTTTGATTAAAATAAATTAGTTATAATTTCTTAGAGATTTAACCATTTTTTTATTATTTTTATTAGAAGATACATACTCTCTCCGTCCCTTAATATTTGTCGTCGGAGGACTGAAGTCTTGTCTCCAAATAACTGTCGCCAAGAGCGTGTCTCCCCGTCAGCAGGTAGTTTTATCCCTTAACCATCACACTGTAGACTTGTTCATTTAATAGTGCAGCTGTGAAAGGATTGTTAATACATAGGAATGTTTGAGTCTTTTGCAAACGCTCTTGTGGTAACTGAGTCCAAGGCTACAACGACTAATATAAAGGGACGGAGGGAGTATGTAGGAAAACATAACCTCCGAATCCAGTCTGAGGACCAGAGTCGTTCGACTAGGATAGTTCAATGACCAAACGTATCAGGTTTGGAAGTTTGAAAAGCAAAATCGAACACAAGCGATAGTTCAATGGTAAAAAAATAAGTCTCTTCCTTCTTTCTAAGAAGGATGCGGAGAGGTTGAGGCCGCATTTGGTTGGTTACCCCAACTTGCCGCAATGCACCGCAACTTCCATGCCCAAGTCTCGGCATGTGTTTGCTTCCTTTCCAGACTTGTGGCATGCCGCAGCCTAGCTGCCACCGCAGCCTAGTTCAATTTGTTCGCCAAAAGCAGCCGCAGTTGCGGCGAACGATGCGGTCGCACCACATTTGGTGCGGCCACAACTACTATGTGGTATGGAGGGGCGCCAACCAAACGTGCCCCGACACTGCAAGTATTTTCATGATTTTTTACATATGAGCTAGATAGAGATATGTGCTCCCGTCGTCGTCGTCGTCCTGGTGCCGCCAAATTCGCAAGCTTGAGACGTCATGTCATCACAGTACAAAGCATACAAGTGACGGGACGTCACCGTCCGCATGTGGCTGTGGCTTTTCCACCCTTCCCCCACATGTGGTGGTGACATGCTGCTGTTGCTGTCTGTCCCGCCCCGTTCCCGTCGCAAAGTTAATGTGCAAGCTGTGCAGTACGTACGCTCGGCCACGTCCACGTTTCAGGTACACCGCGCGCACAAGATGGAATGATCGTCTTCGCAGCGCCGCACTCGCACTCGCACAGCCTCTCTCGCCGCGTCTCGCTTCCACCGCTTTCGCTTCTGGAACGGCGCCGGGCAGGTCCGCAGGTGGAACGAAGCAAAGCGCCGATGGAATGGAGCTGGTGGGAGGACCCCGTGACCACCTCGGGCGACACGGCGCCCCGGCCGGTGCTGGCGTGGCGGGTTCGTTAGGCGTTGGGATCCGGGCCGGATTTGGAAAAGACAAGTCCCCTGCCTCCTGCCTCCTGCCTCCTGCCTCTGCCTGCGCGCGCCCCCGTCTCGTATTCCCAGTACTACCACTAGCATAGCATAGCATAGGAGTAGTAGCATGCAGAGGTTCGCTGGATCGGGCGGATGCCATTGGGAGCGCTTGGCTGTTGCTGCAGCTGGCGCACACCGATCACACACAGTCGTATCGTACGGGGGGTTCGTTCCCTTCGGGAGGGAGGCTGAGAAGGAGTCAGGTCAACAGGGCCGTACAGCGCGCACGGCTCGAGACGGCCACCCATAGGACGCGCCATTATTGGGGCCAGGACTTTCCTGCGCCCTCCTTAAAATCGCTTTAACGCCTTCCCAGATGGGCAAGGGACGAGATGCAGAGCAGCAGATGTGCGCCCATCGGTCGCTCACGCCCTGCGTGCCTTGCTTGCGTGTTACATGCAGTAGTATAGTACTAGTATTCACTCCGGGAAATACCCGTCTTATTTTAATGAGCCAAATATTTGTTACAGAGATTTAATCTAAAGAAATTTAATTTCTCCGCCCCGAAATGAATAGAAATCTCGCTCCCTGTAGAATCAAATAGTTCTAAGTTTGACTGTTTTTTTAAAAAATATCAATATTTGCATCTTCAAATAGTTTTATTATGAAAATATACCCCATAATTAATCTAATGGTACTTATTATACATCATAAATATTGATATTTATTATATACTCCTTTTTTTATTAAATTTGAGGTTGTTTGACTTCTCGAAAAGTAAAATCTCCATTTGTTGTGGGATGTAGGAAGAAATTTTTTTTATTATAAATAATTAGTTCTTTTTTCATATACATGTTTTATCAAACTTAAAAAGATTACTCTTCAAAGAATGATATTTTATATATGTTTTTATTCCGAGGGAGTACACATACTATACGACGTTTTAATGAGACTCACCACAACCACTCGATTTTGAGGACGTGTTTGGCACGACTTCTTGTGGCTCTGGCTCCTCCTGCACCGCGTACGAGAACGTATTTCTGGCTCCTCCTACACCCCTATACGAGGATGTGCTTGGCACCCGGTACGAGGACATGTTTGGCACGACTTCTTGTAGCTCCTGGTAGGAGCATGAGAAATACTGGGTTGTCGAATGCCACCGAAACATATGTGAGCAATGAAGGACGAAAAACCTTTAGACTCTTTAATATTAGGGATTGATAGACTAGCACGTGTATCTAATCTAATAAGGTTAAGTTCAAAGTTTATTTACCCACAACACATGTAACACCCCGCATCCACTCCAATCCAATCCAAAAACTACTTATATGGTCCAGTTCCGCGCATAGAATGACCTGCATATGTAGCACATCTCTTACACTTTCATGCTCGCTTCGTGTCAAAGGGTTAACTTGGTGGTGATACATTTGGAACGACAAGGATTGTAAGCTGACGCTCACCATCCTAAGCTTTTCAAGGTGGTACTAAACCTACCAACTACAACTCCTCACATGTCACATGGGCTACATGGACTAACAACACAACTACTATAGGCGTCTAACGGGATTGGGTGTTACAACATATCCCTAGTTCACTAGCTATACTTGGTAGTAATGCGTTAGCATATGTACGAAACTATGGGCCCTTTAACAATCTACTACTCCCTCCATCCCAAAAGTATAGGACGTTTTGGCTTTTCTAGATACATTATTTCTACTATGTATCTAGAAATATTATATATCTAGGTACATACCAAAAGCTATGTATCTAAAGAAGCCAAAACGTCCTATAATTTGGAATGGAGGGAGTAGCTTTTACATCCACGATCTATATAGACCAGCAGCTTCCACAATCTAGATAGATCCAAACGTGCATGGTCAATATATGGTACACAAGGTGTGGCATGGGTTATTAGCAAAAGGTGTGGATAACAACAATAGGGAAGGGCATTGGCGGTTGGGGAAATCTATGTCCCAACTTAATTGTAGAAAAAAACGTAGATTGGAGATAGAACCCTTCGGGCTACTGGTTCATTGGCCCAACCAATAGTTTATGGTTTAGCCATTAGTTTTTCATTTATCAATAAAATGGTTTGTATGGAAAATATGCAAGTTTTCTACTATCGATATATGTAATAACAAGATCTGTCCAAACATATCATCACACATGACGACATAACACGAGATAGCACTCAACATATCAATAAGTAATAAGCTTATGTAAAGTTCCAAACCATGCAAACACAAAATGATCATAGGTTCACCAAAATAATTTGTTTTGACTGCTTCGTGTAGTTCAATTGTATGGTGGCTAATCTTTTACGTAGCTGAATCGAGCTGGTGTGGTTGCTGGTTTATAATTTTTTTTAGTCCAATACCATTTTATTTTAAGTATGATATAGATAGTGGTCGGACTAAGGAGTCCACATAGCAGTGTGGTATGGCTTCCGGATATATGTAGCCGCCCACCCTAGGCAGCCGCCCAGGGCCGTCTGCCTGCAAAGGTTTTTTTTCTTCATATTATTAAAGAGAAACATTGTATTTTTTCTTGATAAATATTTTTGCATCATAAGAATCGTCCGGTTCTTAAAAATTTCGAACTGGGCCACGACAGATTCATTGGTGAACTCCCATGTACATATGTGGGAAAATTACAAGGTGGTGTTATATGTACAGCGGCAGGAGGGACATGCATGATTGAAGGTAGTTGATGCTAGACTAGACGTCCCATGTGCATGATTGAAGATAGCGGCTAGGGAACAGAGAAACTAGAGTGAAATAATATACGATCCATCACACAATAATTATGTACATGCATGTAAACTATGCTAGTTGATGCTAGACTAGACGTCCTGAATAATTCTCCTTCCTTGGCTTAAGACTGCACAGGGAGAGGTCACATACAGCCGCAAGCTAAGCAACCAAATGCTCCTCCATGGTCCATGGATACGTACGAGTACGATACGATGACGACGATCAGAGCTCCTGTAAAGCAAGACAAGACGGGCATTAAACCACGGCACATGTGCCTGATCAGATCAGAGCTCCTGTTTAACCCGGCGCACGCAGGTCCTAGCAGGACTCCAAACAGGAACGCAGAGTCGATGGCAGCATGCATGTTAGCGCAGACAGTTTTTGCCGTCCACCAAACCAGCATATATATGCAGGCATTCACCAACGTACGGAGCACTACCATGCATAATGCATCGACCACAGACTGCATCAGACCAGACTAGTAATAGTATCTAGCTAGCTTCTATATACTCTCCTGCCCGTCCCTACCTTGTGCCCCGTTATTAGCGGACCCAGGAAAGGTTTAGAGCCCCGGCAAATCTTGGTACGATGATGAGTATTTCTTATAGAAAAGATATATTTTCATCAATCCTTTAAATAGCATAACAACTTCATTGCGTTGCATCGTGTATTCGTTGAGGAGCCCGGGTGTTAGAAACTTCTTACTGAGTTCCATACTGCCATATCAGCAAGATAATAATATTAGAAATTTCATTTCACAATCGGACAGGCTAGCGCTCGGACATTCGGACCAACTCCCGTGTCCGGACACCCACGCATACGTGGGATTCCCTCGCGTAGGCGGGACCGTGCCCACGCCGCTCTGTTTCCGGTGATGGCCCTTTCCTGCGTGAATGCACTTGGGGACCTGCCCACGCCCGCTTCGCTTTGAGACCACGTGCGACCACATGAGTCCCAGTCATCTGCCCTGCCCGTGGATGTGCGCCACGGATGTGTCTGCCGTCCTCAGGCGCTCGCACAGTGACCATGGCAGTGCCCAGCAGCTATAGCAGGCGGCTACGACAGGTGGGTCCCTTTGCAACATGTGCAACACCAGATCTACTTTTGCAACATCCAGATGAAACACTTGCAACATATGTACGAAAACAACTAAAACACTTGCAACATACGTCTAAAACACCAGAAACACACGTGTGTAGCCATTGCAAAACATATGCAACATCCAGATGAAAAACTTACAACATACATATGTGTCGGTGTTTTGGATCGGCGGGCCCTCAACCAACTAGTAAATTTGTACCGCGTGTTCCTAATCCCGAATGGTGATGCAAAGAGGCATAAGGTTTATACTGGTTCGGGCAATGGGTGCCCTACGTCCAGTCTGAGAGATCGATCTTGTATTCCTTGCACTGAAATGCTCGTAGTAGGGGGTTACAAGCAAGGCGAGAGAGGGAGCTAGTCCAAGGTCTCTGCGTGGAGTGGCGTGGATTGCTTGAGATGTTGATCTCAAGCAGCGGAGAAGCTTGTGTGTTCGTCCGTGCGTTTATGCGTGAGTTCGTCGCGTGGGCGTAGGCCTAATCGTAAGCGTCCGATTCTCCTCCCCCAGAAACGGCCCCGGTCCCTCCCTTTTATAGTTGAAGGGGGACAAGGGTGATACATGTGTTAGCTACGCGGCGTCGTGCGAATGGAGGCGGCATGTCCGAGCCCTGTAGCCTATTACTGTGGCGGCATGGTCGATGAAGTGGTCCCGTCCTTGAAGTACTGGGGCGACGCGTCGGTCACATCCGATCCTGTGTGACGTGGGAGCTCCAGTGTTAGCTTGAAGCAGGGCGTGGCGGTCGACGTGCCGGTCACTGTGTGTTGACTGCGTGAGAAGCTGAGACTCAGTTGGTGCCGAGGCCGAGCCATCGTGGGAGGCTCGGCGGGCATGAATCCCGAGGTTGCCGAGACCCTGAAGTAGATTGCCGAGGCTTGGAGGGAGCAGTTGGTCCCGTATGCTGATTCTGAGGCTATTGTGACCCGGACTTGACTCCCCACGCCGCGTTGTTCCTAGGGCAGGGGTTAGGTGGCACAGTGTAGTGCGGGCGCTGGTCGTGGGCACAGCACCAGAGCACAGTGGCTGGTAACCCCTGCCCCGTCCTGTCCTGGACGGTATGGCGTTGATGCGACTTCCCGTCTCGTCGGCCGCTCTGCAGTGTTGAGCCATCGTCCGGCTGATATCGCTGGAGTGGTTGGCGCATTAATGGAACACGACGCTCTGTTGGGGAGACCGGTCGAGGCAGAGGCACCGGGTTATTGCCGAGCCGGCCTCGAGCGATATGGAGAATCGACATCTCGTCCGAGGCTTTACGTGTGGGGCCTCGGGCAAGTCGGAGAATCGGTTCCCCATCTGAGGCCTTGCGTGCGAGGCCTCGAGTGAGGTGGAGATTTGGTAGGCCTTCCGAGGCCTTTCGTGTGAGGCCTCAGGCAAGGCGGAAAGCCGGTGGCCTCGGACAAGATCGAGGGTTAGCCAATGGTTTGCCTTTTGGCTTTGATTTTGATGGGGTCTAAGCGATTCTTTTGGTATACGCTTAGGGGACCCCGTTTTATGGTACCCGACAGTAGCCCCCGAGCCTCAAGGAGAGCGTGAGCGCTCTTCTTGAGGTTTTGACGAGACTTGACTTGCGGTAGCTCCTGGTGGGATAATGTTTCGTACTTCGAGGCCTTGGTGGGTGCGCACGAGCGCACCCACCGGGTGTAGCCCCCGAGGCCCCAGGGGAGTGGATTTATTCTTCTAGGATCTTTTTCTCACATTAAGTGAGGGATTTTATCGTATTCGCCGAGCCCACGAGTGCGAGTTCGGGTCGCGGGATCTCGGCAAGATCATAGGAAGAGCCCTTGAGCCTCTGCACGGAGCGAGAGGGTGATCAGGAGTTCCCCTGACTTTTTGTGTGACCCTCGGGCTTCCTTTTTGCTCGAAAGGAGGGGTGGAATATGCCAGGCTACCCTCGGTGGGCACGAGCGGTGACACTTTCGGTGAGCTGTTATCGGGTAAGTCCGAGTGGAGGCCCGTGCCCCATTCGATAGGGGTCAGCTAGCGGTCTAGAGATGCACTCCAAAAGTACCAGAGGGCTTCTCTAGTGGGTGTTGGGGCCGTTCGATGGGCTCCGGTGGCTCGATGCCTCCCTACGGTGGGATCCCATTCGGAGATCTCCCTGCCGGTCTTAGACACAACTTAGGACGTCCCGAGCGATCGTTTGCTTGGGCCTTGGCCATGCGCGGGCTCGCCCATAGTCGTCCCTGACTTTGTTGCCCTGGGGCGGCTGTCGAAACCCTTGGGGGCCCAACCTTCAAACCCCTGGACCGTAACGGGCTCGATGCCCTTTATCGTGTTTTTCCGAGTCTTCAAGTGCGGGCTTGGGTCGCTTGTCTTTGTCATTGGTGCAGGAAGAGCCCCTGAGCCTTCGCACAGAGCGAGAGGGAGGTTAGGGGTTCCCCTGGCTTTTTGTTCGACCCTCGCGTATCCTTTTCGTTCGGACAGAGGGGTTGTTTGTCGAGCCCCCCTCGAGTGTGAGCCTGGGTCGCTGGGTCTCAGCAAAGTTGTAGGAAGAGCCCCTGAGCCTCTACACGGAGTGAGAGGGTGATCAGGAGTTCCCCTGGCTTTTTGGGCACCCCTCGCGCATGAGGGTTAGTTTGCCAAGCCCCCCCCCTTGGGTGCGAGCCTGGGTCGCGGGGTCTCAGCATATTTGCAGGAAGAGCCCCCTAGCCTCTGCACAGAGCGAGAGGGCAGTCAGGAGTTCCCCTAGCTTTTTGTACGACCCTCGTGCATCCTTTTCGCTCAGAAGGAGAGGTTGTTTGTCGAGCCCTCTCGAGTACGAGCCTGGGTCGCTGGGTCTCAGCAAGATTTGTAGGAAGAGCCTCTGCACAGAGCAAGAGGGCAATCAGGAGTTCCCCTGGCTTTTTGTGCGACCCTCGCGCTTCCTTTTCGCTCGGAAGGAGGGGTGGAATATGCCAGGCTACCCTCGGTGGGCGCGAGCGGTGACACTTCCAGTGAGCTGTTATTGGGTAAGTTCGAGTGGAGGCCCGTGCCCCATTCAATAGGGGTCGGCTAGCGGTCCAGAGACGCACTCCAAGAGTACTAGAGGGCTTCTCTAGTGGGTGCTGGGGCCGTTCGATGGGCCCTAGTGGCTCGATGCCTCCCTACGGTGGGATCTCATTCGGAGACCTCCCTGCCGGTCTCGGACATGACTTAGGGCATCCCAAGCATTTCGCTTGCTTGGGCCTCGGCCCCGTACGGGCTCTGTAAGGAAAATGGACCATAGGCCCATTTACTTTGGATTTTGGTGTTTGATGACTAACACAACCAAATTGGACTAATGAATTTGCAAGTGTTATGTTTTATAGTTCAATAGGGTGCAAGATGTGACTTGGACAAAGGCGACGTGATGATCTGATGATCAACACCATAAGCAAGACCTTAGGAGCACAAGAAAAGACACAATATATCAAGCAAAGTCCAAGCACGAAGATAGGAACCAAGCCGGACGCAAGATCGTGAAGAAACAAGCTCACAGAGGGCACAGGACGCAGCACAGGACGCTGCACAGGATGCTCCGATGCACAGGACGCTGCATCGGACGCTGCACAAGACACTGCACAGGACGCTCCGATGAAGCAATAGCAGAGTCAACAGCAGCGACCGGACGCTGCACAGGACGCTGCACCGGACGCTCCGATGCACAGGACGCTGAGTGTCAGAGTCCGATCAACATTAGTAAGGTTCCAGAGAGCCGTTTTTGTGACCGGACACGTCCGGTCAATACTGACAGGACGCTGGTCAGAGTCCGGTCAGTAGCAGAAAAGCAGGATTTTGTCCCCAACGGCTACTTTCTCAGTGGGGCTTATAAATAGACCCCCCAACCGGCCATTTGGAGGGTGTGGAGCTGAGGAAACATACCAAGGGTGTTGATACACCATTTTAGTGATCTCCACTTGCATAGTGCTTAGTGTTTCATTAGGTGATTAGCGTAGGTGCTTTGCGAAGTGCTTAGGTTGATTAGACCACCACTTATGCGCTTGCTCTAGGTTTAGGCCTAGTGTTTAGTGAGGTTTGCATACCTCTTACCACCCGGTGCTTGCGAGCACCATTGTTGTACATCAGAGGGGCTTGAAGTCTTGCGAGATCACACCAACCGTGTTTGTGGTGTGGCTGCCACCGTGTATTGGAGGGAACAAGGCCCGCGGCGTTTCGGCCAAAAGCTTGATAGTGAAGACGGCGGGGAGCATCCGGAAGAGGCTTGCTGGAAGGCACGTCAGAGACCCACTTGCATGTGGGGAAGGCCCGAGGCTATCCACGGAGTCACCCGACCGGGAGCTTGGCCCTTGTGAGGGATTCCTTGCGAGGGGCTCCAATGAGGACTAGGGGGAAGCTTGCGTGCTTCTCGATACCTCGGTAAAAATACCGAAGTCGTCGACAGAAGTTTGCATATCTCTATCTTGCTCTTTAGCTTCCGCATTTACATTGATTACTTTACTACGTTTGCAGTAGAGATAGCAACGCACTAGCAAAACTATAGTTGCACATCTAGATAGCTTATCTATTGCATAGGTTTTGCTAGGGTTAGAAAAAGAGGCCATAGTTTTAGAGTTAGAATTTTAAGTTGCCTAATTCACCCCCCCCCCTCTTAGGCATAACGGTCCCTTCAGGCTCGCCCGTAGTCATCCCTGACTCTGTTGCCCTAGGGCAGTTGTCAAAACCCTCGGGGCCCAGCCTTTGAACCCCTAGACCGTAACAGGCTTGGCGCCCAGTTCCTTCGTCTGAAAGGAATTGGGTGGGGGGCATATCTCCCCCATTGGCTTAACAACGGCAAGCGCGCCTTTTGAGGCAATTTTCTCAGGGAGGCAGAACAGCGCCTGCCACTGCAGTGGTTGGACGCGACATTGTGTCAGCGGATGGAACATAATTGTTCATGCGATTAATGAGGAAAAGGTAGGTACGTGGGCGGTAACATCGGATTTGGATTAACTACGCCGGATCTAAGGAAAACTTTCCCGATTTCGTCGCCTACCCATTTCGCCTCCTTCATGCATAAATACGCAACGAGCCTCGCCCCCTCCCCTCCTTACCTTGCCTGCATTAGCCTTAGCCACCCTTGAGCCATCGCTAGAGCAGAGAGCACCAGGAAGAAGAAGGGAGAAGGGCGAGGCAGAGAGAAAGAGAGAGAGAGAGAGACTTATCGTCGTAGTCGCATTCTCCATCGCACTCATGGCCGGCGTTGTCATCATCGAGGCGGACCCTTGGGGTTAGTCCGACATATCTGTGGAGACACTCCAATCGCTTGTCGACGACGGTCTTCTCCGTCTGGTTACCGACCCTAATAGGCTAGAGTGGATTGCTCCATTGGGCGAGCCGGAGCCGAGGCCCCGCGACGGCTATGTTGTGAGCTTCGTGTCTTTTCACTAGCGCGGCCTTAGCCTACCGATGGACTAGTTCATGCGGGCGCTCCTGCCCTACTACGGCATGGAGCTCCACAACTTCAACCCCAACTCCATCGCGTAGGCGGCCATCTTTGTTGCCGTCTGCGAGGGGTATATGGGGATTGCTCCCCATTGGGAGCTATGGCTCCACCTCTTCCGGGCAGGGCATACCACAAAGCCGACGGGCACGTCGGGCATGAGGAAGGCGGTGAGGGCCAGCGGCTACACTCTCCAAGTGTGCCAGGACTGTCAACACCTTTACATTATGGCCTAGCTCACGTCAACCAATCACCACTGGTACACTAGCTGATTCTATCTTCGCAACGACGACGGCGGACTTTCCCCCTACACCAGGTGGATCATGGAGAGCTATCCGGAGAAGTGGAAGTATGGCGTCCTAAGGGAGGATCAGCCCAAGCTATAGCTGCTCCTAGAGGGACTGGAGAGGCTGCGGAGCCGCTGCCTTGCGACGGCTGTGGTTGTGGCTGCCTTCCACTACCGGAGGGTGCTGCCGCTGATGGCTCAGCGGCGGCGCCTGTTCGAGATGAGACCAGATGAGCCGATCGAGGGCATCTGGATGTCCACCTCTGCCCTCTCTGATGAGGAGATTCTTCGTTGGCTGAGGGAGACGGTGGAGGCGAAGCTAAGGAGCGGTGGCCAGACCCCCATCGCGATGCGCCCATCGTGGGGGTTCCTCTCGCTGGTAAGTCACGCGCCGCTGCAGCCCTCGAGGCCTCCCCATTCCTCCCCATTTTCCTGTTCCCTTACCCGTGTTCGCCATTCCTGTAGGGGATGAGGGACGTGCGAGACTCCCCACCGCCCGTTCCCGAGGACGCAAGGCGGCGGGTGGTCAACCGGGTGCATGCTGAGGCATAGAAGAGGCAGAAGGACACCGAGGCGGCGAAGCGCATGAGGAAGATCCTTGCGCGCGAGGAACTTGAGAAGCGCCGCCGGCAGCAGAGGCAAGACGGTCTCCTGGTGGAGGCGTCCCCATCGCCTTCACTGTCGGAGGACTCTTCGGACGGAGATGACGAGAGCGAGAGGGGGCGGGGTCCCCCGGATCATCTCCCTGATGTTGGGGAGACAGCGCCCAGGGCATCGGTGAGCAGCCCAGTGCTCCTAGGAGGAGGAGAGGACACCTCGGGGCCAGCAATCGCCCACCCTGGGGCCAAGGCCGACATGCCCGAGGCGTGGGCGTTGGGAAAACGCGCCGTTAGCCTAGTGGGCCTGACGGCAGAGGTGGAGCAGGTAGCGGTGGGGGCGACACAACTACCCCCGTAGGGGACTGAGGGAGCATTGCTACCGCTGCCACCACCACCGTTGCAGAGGAGGACCGCCGTGCCGAAGCTGTTGCAGCCCCGCTCGAGGTAAGCATTTTTGGAAGAGTTGCAGCATTTCCTATTCGTTCTTCGGTCGTATGCTGACCTCATAAGTACTTTGTCTTTAGCCAGAAGCAACCTGCGGAGGTGCCTGCCTTGGCACCCCTTAAGGCGCTCAAGGTGAGCCCTAGCTCCACCACCCACTGGGTGGCAGAGGTGCAAGCCGCCATACAACATGGCACAGCGTTGACGAGGGCTGACCCGAAGGAGCCGATCGCCCAAGGGGAGGCTACCGAGGCAACCCTGACACAGGCGGGGAGGGAGCGCCTACGCCCCGCAAGGCCGAGGCCCGTGGGTCAGATGGGGCTGAGGTGCCCTCGGTCGCTGAGGCCACCGAGGCCGAGGCCCTTAGGACCTCCAAGGCTGAGGCAACGGAGGCCGGGGCGCCCAGGACCACCGAGGCCACGGTGGCAGAGGCCAGAGCCCCTAGGACCAACAAGGCCGGGGTGGCGGAGGCTGGCGTGAGCGCAGCGAAGCCAGTGGTGGTGGAAGCCTTGGTTCCACCCCTGGTCCAAGGCCCACCGCCGTTGCAGCAGAGCACCCAGGAAGTGGAGGCCCATTCGATCTCCTCCAACGATAGTTCCCGAGGGAAGGAGGGGGCGGATGCCAAGGTGGCCAGCACCATGGAGCTGCTAGCTCCGACCTCTAGCGAGGGCAGCTCAGCCCTTGTGCTTGTTTGACCCGAGCCCCGTAGGTGGGATCACCCGCGTGTCCTATGGCAAAGCTGGGATGACCCTAAGGGGGAGCCTCTGTTCACCCTTGAGGATGCGGCTGAGGGGGGGCGCTGGGACACCTTCGAGCAATACCGCTAGCTGGCGGAGTAGTCGCTGCGGACAACGCTGTCCTTCGTGGCTGACAATCTGCTTGGCGTCGCCCAGGTACGCGCCTTCCTTTCTCATGTGGTGTCATCCTTTTCTGAGTTTTCTTGTAGTGCATGACCCCTATTCTGCTTATCTAGGAGCTCGAGATCTAGTCCCTCAGGAAGTCGGTCTTTCTCCGGCGGGAGAGGGACGTC
This sequence comes from Miscanthus floridulus, assembly GCF_019320115.1. NCBI lineage: Eukaryota > Viridiplantae > Streptophyta > Magnoliopsida > Poales > Poaceae > Miscanthus > Miscanthus floridulus. The sequence goes on along the minus strand of NC_089587.1, from coordinate 95,795,212 downwards.
TGGGACCAGCTCTAGCGATAGAAGGACTTGCTTGCCGGCACCAATGAGCTTCTATCGGCGTGGAGCACAGAGGTGGAGGACCTCCGCCTTCGTTGTGCCAATGCGAAGGCCAAGGTGGCCACGGTACAGGGGCAGGCCGCCCCTTTGGCGGCATTGGTCAAGGAGCTAGAGGAGGAGCTGACTCGGGTGGCCGGCGATCAGGACGCCTTTAGGTCTCGATCTGAAGAAGCGATGGCCTCTGTCAAGGCCCTCGCTGGACAGCTAGGGGTGGAGCAGGATGTGCACCTGCTGGTGAAAGGCGCCCTGGCAGAGGCCCTTAAGGTAGCCGAGACCTCCCAGACCGAGTCTGTGGTCTAGAAGGGAATGGTCGAGGGTGAGTCCGGTTCCCCTTGTTTTACTTGTTTCTCTCGTGTTCGACCCCTAACTCCCTGGTGTGATGCAGAGCTAGAGAAAGAGGCTTCCAAGGTGGCCGAGGCTTCTCGGGTCGAGGTCTAGGGCTCAAAGGAGAAAGCCAAGGCCTATCGGGTCGAGGCCCAGCGTTGGAAGGAAAAGGCCGAGGCCTCTCGGGTCGTGGCCCAACGCTGGGAGGGGAAAGCCGAGGGTGAGTCCTGTAGGCCTCCGCCCCTATTTGGCTTGTTTTCCTTTGCACTCAACCGCATTCTATTTGTTTTGGCATAGAGTTGGAGAAGGAGGTTTCTCGGGTCGCCGAGGCTTCCATCGCGGTGCAGGCGGTGCTCGATGCCAAGATCGGGGAGCACAACGTGCTGCAGAGCGCTGCCCATACCACCTACGAGGCCCTAGAGGTCGAGGGGGTCTAGTCAGGTAGCTCCCTTGGGAGCCGCCTGATTGCGTTGAGCGGCTAAGTGCGTGAGCGGCTCCGAGGAGCGCTGCACATGGGCGTCAAGCGCGTCCTGGCCGTCATCGCCTCGCACTACATCGGCGTTGACCTCAAGGCCATTAGCAATGGCTACATCCTACCCGATGATGACGAGGAGGCGATAAGGAGGTCGTGAAGCTGATGGAGGTGGTGGAGGGCCCTGGCGCGGCGCTGGCCAAGCTGTTCGAAGAGGATGTGGTCCCTTCCACGCCGTCTGTCGATGTTGGAGACCCTGAGCCATGACCTAGGCCTGAGAGGCCATGTAAATAGATTTAGAGATTATGTTACCCTTTCATAACGCTTGTGGCCATCGAGGCCTTTCTAAAGTACTCGCGCGTCTTCGTTTCTTATCGTTTTTATTGTATTTCTAAGCCTCTGCCCTCTGTCTTGTCTCTTCGAACAAATCTCTTGCAACAAACTTGCCCCTCGGGCAAAAGGTGGTGAGGGAGTGTCATAGCCCGAAGGCGTAGGCCGTCTTGCGACTTAGCCGGCCTTTTGGCCTTGAGACAGTCTTTCAGTCCTTAGGTTTTTTTACAATCGATATGTCAGAGCGCGCTAGAGAGTTTGGCGTAGAATTTTTTTCGAAAAACGACTAAAAAATGGTGCGTGGGACTTAGGGGGGGAGTCCCCCCTTCTAGCCCCGAGGGAGGCTTGGTTCTGTAGGGGTGGAGATGTGTCCTGTTTGAGCCCCATAGTGGGCACCTCTGCAGAGGCAGAGTTGAGTCTCCCTTATGGTGTTATCGTAATGCCGAGGCCCGCGATGGGCTCGGGGGGTTTCTCAAAAAATTAGAACAACTAAAGAACGCTTCTTAATTGTATTCCAAGAAACAATGTATACAATGCTTGGAAATTTAAGGGTAAAAGCGACGTAGCTGTTCTATGTTCCAAGCGTTGGTGAGGATTTCACCCTTCTCGTTGGCTAGCTTGTAGGTCCCGGGCTTCAGCACTTGGGCGATGATGTACAGTCCTTCCCATGGCGGGGTCAGCTTGTGGCGGCCCTTGTTGCTCTGCCTCAGCCTCAGTAGCAGGTCGCCCACCTTCAGGTCTTGGCTTCGAATGCGCCAGGCTTGATAGTGCCGTAGAGCTTGTTGGTACTTGGCTGAATGTAGCAGCGCAACGTCTTGGGCTTCCTCCAGTTGGTCGAGGGCATCCTCGCGGGCAGTGCGGTTGCTTTGCTCGTTATAGGCATGTAGCCTCGGGGAACCGTATTCCAAGTCAGTGGGGAGGATGGCCTCGGCTCCATAGACCAGGAAAAACGGTGTGAACCCCATGGCTCGGCTTGGAGTGTTCCTTAGGCTCCAGATGACCGATGGGAGTTCGGCAAGCCACTTCTTGCCAAACTTCTTCAACCGGTTGTAAATTCTTGGCTTGAGGCCTTGTAGGATCATGCCGTTGGCACGTTCTACTTGGCTGTTTGTCCTAGGGTGTCCTACGGCCGACCAGGCTACATGGATGTGGTGGTCATCGCAGAACGTTAGGAATTTCTGGCCGATGAATTATGTCCCATTGTCGGTGATGATGGTGTTCAGAACCCCAAACCTATGGGTGATATCTGTGAAGAACAGCACCGCTTGCTCGGATTTGATTCGATTGATTGGGCGAGCCTCGATCCATTTGGAGAACTTATCGATCGCTACCAGCAGATGGGTGTAGCCCCCAGGGGCCTTCTGCAGAGGCCCGACCATGTCGAGCCCCCACATGGCAAACGACCATGTAATGGGGATGTTTTGGAGGGCTTGGGCCCAGAGGTGCGTCTACCGTGCATAGTACTGGCATCCCTCGCAGGAGCGTACTAACTTGGTGGCATCAGCAACTGCCGTTGGCCAGTAGAACCCTTGGCGGAAGGCGTTTCCGACAAGCATCTAATGTGCAAGTCCCAAAGTAGGGCCTAGCCTGCCTCGGTGGTGATGCATCGTTGGAGGATGCCAGATGGACTTCGCCTATACAACTCGCCGTTGCAGAGGACGTAAGTTTTGACTTATCGCGCAAGCCATCGGGCTTTGGTCCTATCTGTAGGAAGCTCTCCCTGAGCGAGCCAATCAAGGAACGGGATTCGCCAGTCCATGCCCTGGTTGGTCTCGGAAGGCTCTATGTCGACTTCCATGACCTCGGGTTCGGCCGAAGGAGTCTCGGTGGCAGAGGAGGCATCGAGCCCTGCGGTGGGTTCGGCCGGTGGGCCCTCTTCTGCTGCTGAGGCGTAGTCGATGGAAGGCTTGTGGATGTCTCTGGCAAAGACGTTCAGGGGGACCAGAGCCCATGCCGACGCCATCTTTGCCAGTTCGTCCGCGGCCTCATTGTATTTCCACGCGATGTGGTTGAGTTCGAGACCATCGAACTTGTCTTCTAGGCGACGTACCAACTTGCAGTACGCCTCCATTTTGGGGTCGAGGCAGTTTGACTCCTTCATGACTTGATTGACGACGAGCTGCGAGTCACCCCGAATGTTGAGACACCGTACTCCAAGTTCAATGGCGATCTGCAAGCCATTGATGAGGGCTTCGTACTCGGCTGTGTTGTTGGAGGCAGCGAAGTGGAGCCAAATTATGTAGTGCATGTGTACTCCGAGGGGTGAGATGAAGAGCAGACCCGCGCCTGCCCCGGTCTTCATCAAGGACCCATCGAAGTACATGGTCCAGCACTCCATCTGTACTTGAGCAGGTGGCAGTTGGGTGTCGTCCACTTAGCCACAAAATCAGCCAAGACCTAAGACTTGATTGCTTTCTGAGGCGCAAAGGTCAGGGCTTCCCCCATGAGTTCGACAGCCCACTTAGCTATCCTACCAGAGGCCTCCCGGTTATGGATTATCTCTCCTAGGGGGAAAGACGACACCACGGTCACCGGGTGGGACTCGAAGTAGTGTCGTAGCTTGCGTCAAGCCAAGACTACGGTGTAGATCAGCTTCTGGATGTGGGGGTAGTGTGTTTTGGTCTTAGAGAGCACTTCACTGATGAAGTAAATAGGTCATTGGATGGGTAGAGCGTGCCCTGCTTCCCGCCTCTCAACTACTATGGCCGCGCTGACCACTTGGGTCATTGCGGCGACGTAGAGTAAGAGGGCCTTGTCCCTGGCCGGCGGTACCAGGACGGGAGGATTGGTGAGCAGTGCCTTGAGCTTGGCGAGGGCTTCTTTGGCCTCAGGGGTCCAAGAAAAGTGTTCGGATTTCCTCAAGAGGTGGTATAGGGGCAAGCCTTTTTCGCCATGGCGCGAGATGAAGCGGCTCAGGGCCGCAAGGCATCCCATAACCCTCTGTACTCCCTTGAGGTCTCAGATTGGTCCCATGTTGGTCACGACCGAGACCTTCTCCGGGTTGGCCTCGATGCCGTGTTCCGAGACTATGAATCCTAAGAGCATGCCTCGGGGGACCCCGAACACACACTTCTCGGGGTTGAGCTTGATGCCCTTCTCTCTGAGGCATTTGAAGGCTATCTCCAGGTCGTCGAAGAGATCCCCGGCCTTTCTAGACTTGACGATGATGTCATCCACATAGGCCTCGACGGTTCGCCCAATGTGCTCGCCAAAGACCTAGGTCATGCACCGCTAGTATGTGGTCCCCACGTTTTTGAGGCCGAAAGGCATAGTCACATAGCAGTACATGCCGAATGGTGTGATAAAAGAAGTCACGAGCTGGTCAAACTCTTTCATCTTGATTTGATGGTAACCAGAATATGCATCAAGGAAAGATAGGATTTTGCATCCCACAGTGGAGTCAACGATTTGGTCGATTCAAGGTAATGGGAAAGGGACTTTCGGACAAGCTTTATTCAAACGGGTGTAATCTACACACATCCTCCACTTCCCATTTTTCTTTTTGACTAACACAGGGTTACCTAACCACTCCGGATGGGATACTTCCTTGATGAATCCAGCCACCAAAAGCTTCTGCACCTCCTCACCGATGGTCCTGTGCTTTTCCTCGTCGAATCGGCGCAGGCGTTGCTTCACCGGTCTAGAGCCAGCCCAGATGTCCAAGGCATGCTCGATGACCTCCCTCAGTATGCTCGGCATGTCTGAGGGACTCCATGCGAACATATCGGCATTCACGTGGAGAAAGTCGATGAGCATGACCTCCTATTTGATGTCGAGGGTGGCGTTGATCGTTAGTGCCCGATCATCGGGGTTGGTAGGGTCGACCGGGATGAGCTTGATGGCCACCATGGGCTCCAAAGTCCTGGCACGATGCTTGGGCTAGGGCAGCTTGCTGCTAAGTCAGTCAAGGTTGGCGATGAGGGTCTCAGCCTCCACGAGAGCCTTGGCGTACTCGATGCACTTGACGTCGTAGTCGTATGCATGCTCGTACGTGGACTCAAGGGACCCGTCATCTTGAGCTTGAGGTAGGTGTAGTTGGGGACTGCCATGAACTTGGCATAGCACGGCCACCCTAGGATGGCATGGTAGGTTCCGTTGAATCCAACCACCTCGAAGGTAAGAACCTCCCCGCAGTAGTTGGAGGGGTGCCGAAGCAAACAGGCAAGTCGATGCGCCCAAGGGGTCACGTGTGTTTCCCCGGCACGATGTCGTGGAAAGGCGCAGCATCACCCCAGAGCTACGACCGGTCGAGCTCCAGGAGCTCTAGGGTGTTGGTGTAGAGGATGTTGAGGCCGCTGCCTCCGTCCATCAACACCTTGGTGAGTCGGGTGTTGCTTATGATCGGGTCGGCAACAAGTGGGTACTGCCTAGGATTTGGGACATGGTCGGGGTGGTCACCCTGATCAAAGGTGATTGCCTCCCAAGACCAGTCGAGGTATCAGGGAGTGGCCACCTTAGCCAAGAAGACCTCCCGGCGTTCCCTCTTTCGCTGGCATGTCGTAAGGCACTCCGAGGGCCTACCAAAGATCATGAAGGCATTGTGTACCTCAGGGAACCCGTCGTCCTTGTCATCGTCCCGGTCGCCGGTGCCCCTCTTCTTGGCATCATCATCGAGGAGCCCAAGCTTGGCGTAGTAATGCCGGAGCATGGTGCAATCCTCGAGGGCATGCCTCACCGAGCTCTGGTGGTAAGGGTAGGGCTTCTTCAGCATGTCATCAAAGAGCCTGGGGCCCCTAGGGCCTTGGGGATTCTTGCGCTCTGCGGCCGTGACTAGATCGGCCTCGAGGACCTCCTGCTTCCCCTGGCGACCCTTTTTCTTTTTCTTGGGGAGGTGGGGAGCCGAGGCCTCGGTGGCCTCGTCCCTCCGCTTCCCCTTGGTGTCATTGTTGGGGAAGATGGCCCTAACAGCCTCTTCACCCGAGGCGAAGTTGGTGGCGATGTCGAGGAGCACGGTAGCCAAGCTCGGCACGTTTCGGCCTAACTCTCGGACCAAGTCTTGGCAGGTGGTGCCGGAGAGGAAAGCCTAGATGATTTTCGAGTCACCGACGCTGGGCAACTCGGTGCACTATTTGGAGAAGTGCTGGATGAAGTCTCGGAGAGACTCGTCTAGCTTCTAGCGATAGCTCTTAAGGTCCCAGGAATTTCTGAGGTGCACGTATGTGCCTTGGAAATTCACGACGAAGACCCTGACTAAGTCATGCCAGTCATGGATCTATGAGGGAGGAAGGTGTTCGAGCTAGGCTCACGCCGAGTCTGACAAGAGCAAGGGGAGGTTGCTGATGATGAGTAGGTCATTATCCGCGCCGCCTAGCTGACAAGCCAAGCGGTAATCAGCCAGCCAAAGCTCAGGGTTGGTTTTGCCACTGTATTTCGTGAGGTTGGCCGGTTGGCGAAACTGGGCCAGAAACTGAGCGTCGCGGATGGCCCTGCTAAAGGCTCAAGGGCCAGGCGGTTTAGGAGAAGGACTACGGTCCTCCCTACTGTCATAGCAGCCGCCTCACTGTGGATGGTAGCCACGGGCAGGCCCCTCATTATCGTGGTGTCATCGCCTACTGACCACCTCGTGGTCACCTCGCGCCTCGCATCGGTTGCCAAGACGGTCGTGCAGTATGGGGACCCTATCGATTGTCGGTGCTTGAGTGGGCTCGAGATGAACTGGGGCCTCCCTATCCTACCGAGGCGGTGCCGTGGGAAGGTCCGAGGTGCCCCCATGCCATCGGAAGGTGGAACTCTCGGCCTACTGTACCACGGCGGTCTCGAGGAGATCCTAGAGCTCACCGTGGACCCATCGCCCCTCCATGGTAGAGGGCTCGGGCATTGTGTGGACTAGCATCGCTGCAGCCGCGACGTTCTGGCTAGCGCGATTGAAGATTGGGGGTTGTTCACTCCCTTCGTTGTCGTTGATGCGGTGGTGGATGTCGCGGGCCCTCCATCGAGCTCCTCCGGCATCACCGTGACCTCGCTGCTCCTACTCGAGAGTGTCTCGAAGCTACTGTAGGAGGAGTCAGTCTTGTTCGACCTTGGGCTGAAGCTCATGGAGCTATTCTAGGTCTAGGCGTTGAGGTTGCGTGGGGGCAAGGTTCCCGTTCCACGCTGCCGGTGGGACAACGTGCAGAGGTGTGGCGGTGCCTGCTCCCTAGCGAAGCAGGGAACGGTTGCCTGCCCCCTCGTCCTCCTCGCTTGCTCTCGGTATCCCGAGCCCGATGTGGAAACACTCGTGAGTGGGGTCGTAAGTGCCTTCATCGTCAGAGTCAAAGTAGCCGAAGCAGTAGTCGCTTGTGGCCAAGAAGCAGCGCATGGCTTTAGGGTCATGGAGTCCGAAGAAATCTGCTCCGGCCCATGCCTCGTCCTCCTCCAAGGACTCAGCGTGGGTGTGGGTCGAAGTCGTGGTGTCAAAGTCGAGGGCAAAGCGCTAGCGGCGTCCTGAGGGATCTGCGTGAGCGGAAGCGTAGGCGTAAGCGTAGGAGGCGACGACATTTCTCAACCCGATGGGGTATGGGGATGGTGCCATCGCCGGGTTCTGCTCCGCCGGAGTTGGCTCCTCAGGAGGTGGTAGGGCAAAGCTTGATGACGGGGCATCGCCGCACGCCACCGGTGTCTTTCCTTTGTCCAGGCTCAGGTTAGATAGGTCCCCAACCAGGGACCTTGTGCCAATAGCTAGGCATGGGATACCGGTAGAGTGTGGTGTGTCGCCCTAGGTTTGCGTGGTGTCGGGGTGGTTCCGCCCATGTCATGCTTGGTGGGCATGATGAGGGCGGCGGCCCTAGCACCACCTGCGCCTAGGCTGCTGGTGTGTGATGTCGTCATCGGTCGGTGGGGCTTGGGGTGTGAGGAGTACCATGTCGTACTCAGATCCTAGAGACATGAACTCTAGCCATCGTGCCGAGATGTAGCGGTCATACGGGGTCTGCCATCTAGAACTTATTGGGATGACGAAACTGACATGCAGTGTGCCCCTACCTGGCGCGCCAACTGTTGGTGTTTTGGACCGGTGGGCCCTCAACCAACTAGTAAATTTGTACTGCGTGTTCCTAATCCCGGATGGTGATGCAAAGAGACACAAGGTTTATACTGGTTCAGGCAATGGGTGCCCTACGTCTAGTTTGAGAGATTGATCTTGTATTCCTTGCACTGAAATGCTCGTAGTAGGGGGTTACAAGCAGGGCGAGAGAGGGACCTAGTCCAAGGTCTCTGCGTGGAGTGGCATGGATTGCTTGAGATGTTGATCTCAAGCAGCGGAGAAGCTTGTGTGTTCGTCTGTGCATTTATGCATGAGTTCGTCACGTGGGCATAGGCCTAATCGTAAGCGTTCGATTCTCCTCCCCTAGAAACGGCCCCGGTCCCTCCCTTTTATAGTTGAAGGGGGGACAAGGGTGATACATGTGTTAGCTACACGACGTCGTGCGAACGGAGGTGGCATGGCCGAGCCCTGTAGCCTGTTATTGTGGCGGCATGGTCGATGAAGTGGTCCCGTCCTTGAAGTACTGGGGCGACGCGCCGGTCACATCCGATCCTGTGCGACGTGGGAGCTCCAGTGTTAGCTTGAAGCAGGGCGTGGCGGTCGATGTGCCGGTCACTGTGTGTTGACTGCGTGAGAAGCTGAGACTCAGTTGGTGCCGAGGCCGAGCCATCGTGGGAGGCTCGGTGGGTGCGAATCCCAAGGTTGCCGAGACCCTGAAGTAGATTGCCGAGGCTTGGAGGGAGCAGTTGATCCTGTACGCTGATTCTGAGGCTATTATGACCCGAACTTGACTCCCCATGCCGTGTTGTTCCTAGGGCAGGGGTTAGGTGGCACAGTGTAGTGCGGGCGCTGGTCGTGGGCACAGCACTAGAGCATAGTGGCTGGTAACCCCTGCCCCGTCCTGTCCTGGATGGTATGGCATTGATGCGACTTCCCGTCTCGTCGGCCGCTCTACAGTGTCGAGCCATCGTCCGGCTGATATCGTGGGAGTGGTTGGTGCATTAATGGGACACGACGCTCTATCGGGGAGATCTATCGAGGTAGAGGCGACGGGTTATTGCCGAGTCGGCCTCGAGCGATATAGAGAATAGACATCTCGTCCGAGGCTTTATGCGTGGGGCCTCGGTGAAAGGTCCTAATGGCTAGAGGGGGTGAATAGCCTAATAAAATTTCTACAACAACACTTAACAAAGTGGTTAGACAATTATGAGGCGAAGCGAGTGTTGCACTAGTCTACTTAAAATGCAAGCCACCTACCGCAATTCTAGTTTAGATGGTGTCGATTCACACAAGAGGTATGACACTACCCTATGTTAGTGTGCTCTCAAAAGCTAACTAAAGAGCCACACCAACTAACCAAGCAAGCTCTCACAACTAGCTACACTAAAGAGCTTGTCAACTAGTTTGTGGTAAAGTAAAAAGAGTGATTAGGATAGTTATACCGCCATGTAGATGAAGAACCAATCAATCACAAAGATGAATAACAATGAAGACCAATCACCTCGGAATCAATGATGAACACAATGATTTTTACCGAGGTTCACTTGCTTTCCGGCAAGCTAGTCCTCGTTGTGGCGATTCACTCACTTGGAGGTTCACGCGCTAATTGGCTTCACACGCCAAACCCTCAATAGGGTGCCGCACAACCAACACAAGATGAGGATCACACAAGCCATGAGCAATCCACTAGAGTACCTTTTGGCGCTCCACCGGGGAAAGGTCAAGTGCCCCTCACAATCACCACGATCGGAGCCAGAGACAATCACCACCTCCGCTCAATGATCCTCGCTGCTACAAGCCATCTAGGTGGCGGCAACCACCAAGAGTAACAAGCGAAATCCGTAGCGAAACACGAACACCAAGTGCCTCTAGATGCAATCACTCAAGCAATGCACTTGGATCACTCCCAATCTCACTATGATGATGAATCAATGATGTAGATGAGTGGGAGGACTTTGGCTTAGCTCAAAAGGTTGCTATATCAATGAAAATGGCCAAAGATGTGAGCCACAGCCGGCCATGGGGCTTAAATAGAAGCCCCCATGAAATAGAGCCGTTGTACCCCTTCACTGGGTACTCTGCGCTCTGACTGGACGCTCTGGTCCACCTGACCGGACCCTGGACCAGCGTCCGGTCCACAGATGGACACCACGCGTCATCAACTTCAAACTGATTCTAACGGCTATGAAGTTGACCGGACACTCCGGTGAAACTGACCGGACGCTGGAGCCTCAGCGTCTGATCGAGTACAGTAAGGGTCAAAAACTGGTTTTCCTCGACCGGACGCGTCCGGTCCACCTTGACCGGACACAGCCCAGCGTCTGGTGGTAAACCCTAGCCACTGTACTGACAGTCAACGCGACTGGACGTAGGCAGTCAGCGTCCGGTGCTCCTGGATCCAGCGTCCGATCACTGGACCGACACTGGCATCAGCTCTGTTTTCACTTCTATCTTCTCCACCTTTGCTCCAATATGCCATCCACAAGAATTTGCATCCAGCGCAATAGAAAATGGGCATTCCATTTTCCCAAAAGCGCCGAATACCACCTCGTTTGTAGATGTGCCAACACCACCAAGTGTATCACCTTATGCACAAGTGTTAGCATATTTTCACAAACATTTTCAAGGGTGTTAGCACTCCACTAGATCCTAAATGCATATGCAATGAGTTAGAGCATCTAGTGGCACTTTGATAACTGTATTCCGATACGAGTTTCACCCCTCTTAATAGTATGGCTATCAAACCTAAATGTGATCACACTGTCTTGATCACCAAAACAAAATAGCTCCTACAAGTTATACCTTTGCCTTGAGCTTTTTGTTTTTCTCTTTCTTCTTTTCAAGTTTAAGCCCTTGATCATCTCCATGCCATCACCATTGTCATGCTATGATCTTCATAAGCTTCTCCACTTGAAGTGTGCTACCTATCTCATGATCACTTGATAAACTAGGTTAGCACTTTGGGTTTCATCAATTCACCAAAACCAAACTAGAGCTATCACTCGGGCGAGATGGAGAATCGGTTCCCTATCCGAGGCCTTGCGTGCGAGGCCTCGAGCGAGGCGGAGATTCGGTAGGCCTTCCGAGGCCTTTCGTGTGAGGCCTTGGGCGAGGCAGAAAGCCAGCAGTCTCGGACAAGGCTGGGGGTTAGCCAATGGTTCGCCTTTTGGCTTTGATTTTGATGGGGTCTAAGCGATTCTTTCGATATACGCTTAGGGGACCCCATTTTATGGTACCCGACAATATGACACATCAAAAAAACTTGAAACATATGCTTGCAACATGCATGTATATGAAACATCGTGATATGCTTTTGCAACAAACAAATGAAACATTGCAACATGCGTCTAAAATATATGAAACATGTTGAACAGACACTTGCAACATACGTGTATAGCCATTGCAACATGTGCAACATCCCGATTTACTTTTGCAACACTGATATAAAACACTTGCCCTCTGTAACATATGAAACACTTGAAACATACGTTTGCAATATGCGCTTCTAGCGCAACATCTCGTTGCTGCTTGGGCAAATCCACGCAAGCGGCACGACAAACTAGAGTGGTGGAAGCACCTGCGGTAGTCTGGATGAGTCTAGGCGGGCGGCACGACAAACTAGCACAGTGAAGATGGCCGTGACAGACTGATGGAGGCACCCACGGCGACGCGATGAGTCCGAGCGGGCGGGTAGCATGGTGAAGCTCCCCATGGTTGAGCTTGATGTGCCAGGGGTCAGGCACCCCCCTCGCTGCATGCAATACTTGAGGCGGGTGTCACTAATGTGACCTCCTACGGTGTGGCTCTACACGCCATCATTGTCCTCAACCGCTCATCCCGGCTCCCGAATGCTGGGTCCCACCCACACGGAGAGAGAGAGAGAGAGAGGAGGGAGTCAAGGGAGCACGGGGGAGAGATGGGGGCTGGAAGGGGGCATTGTCGAAGTGCAGCACAAGATGGTAGAGACAAGCTACCGAAGAGCCTTGAGGTCGTTGCTGGAGAGAGGCAAAACAAAGAGGAGAGAGATGCCGAATGGAACATGCATTTGGGAGTGGATAAGAACGCAACACCTGATATTTCTTTGTTGGTGGAAATCAATTGTTGAGTACCTAACAATAGGTTTACCTAAACCCCCGAATTAGCATCATAATAGTGTAATTGTCCACCTAATGGACCCTCCCAATCAACCAAGGGCTCGGGGGCTACACCCAGTGGGTGCACTCGTGCGCTTGTTCTAGATAATGAGAAAGTTTGTCTAGACCTGATATAACTCAAGGAATGGTAAACACCACTTGAATCTATATGCAATGCAAAGATTGACCTCATAAGTGTCAGTAGATGATCGTAAGCAATCGAATTTTCCTATCTTAATAGTACAACTATCTATCCTATCAATCCGGTTATATTTCATCCTCTGATCACCTCATGACCGGTAAAACATAAACCCTATATTATACCTTTTGCCTTAAGCCCTTCACAATCCATCTATGCCGTCATCCTTCATGACATCTATGTTAGCTCAAGTCATCCTTGTGGACCAAACTTTTAACTTTCATATACTCACATGAAATGTTAGTCTACAAATGTTATTAATTACATAACTCAAATAGGGGCCTAAATGCTTTCACTTGGAGCATATTGAATCGACGCCTGGGTAGCTATCGGTGTTTTGAGTAGGCACTGACTAGTAAATTTGTATATTACACGTCTGACCTAGATGGTGTGCTAATAGGACACAAAGATTATACTGGTTCGGGCTGAATGTCCCTATGTCCAGTTTCGAGCTGCTCGTGTTACTAGTACTGAGTTTGTAGTAGGGGGTTACAAACTGGCAAGAGGGAGAGGTAGCTCTCAAGTCTCTGGTGTGATGCGGTGTGTTTGTTCGATGATCCGTCGTGCGATGATTTGATCCTCTTAGTGGGACGCCCTGCTTTCCCATTTATAGGACAAGGGAAAGCAGGGGTTACACCCAAAGGGAAGAGGAAAAAAGGAAAGAGAAATAAGGCTCCTGAAGGTGCGCCGTTAGCCTCTTCGCATGGGTCCAGCTAACTCTATAGATTGTGGTGGCAGCGGCGTCGTACCGAGGTCTTGTTGGCTGTTGTAGCTTACGTGCGGGCGTCATGCGCCATTCTTATCTTCCGTCCCATCCAAGTGGACGGAATGGTTAGAGGGTCCCCTAACAGAAGCCATGCGGGGGCTAGCAGTATAGTGCCAGCCAATGGATGTCGGTTGACTGACGTTGGACGGTGGTCAGGCAGGGAGTTGGCAGCATAGTGCTGGCCTATTGAAATGATGGGCAACATGAGTTTCCCAGCATGGCCCAATGCGACCGCCAGTCGCATTAGGACACATCCGAGACATGCTCCTGAGCGTGTGCTTCCATGCTATAGTGGTTGAAGCGGTTCAAGCCCAACCCTAGGACCACTGCTTTGGTCCGGTAGCAGATCTGATCCCCAAGGATCAGGCGAGGCGAAAATCTCTCCCTAGGAGTCGGGCGAGACAAAATACAACCCATGGGGGTTGGACGAGGCAGGGCCCTCCCCGTGGGATCAGACGAGGTGTGTCCCAGCCCCTGGGGGTCAGACAATGCAGAAACCTCATCCTCGGCATCGGACAAGGCGGGTTCAGCCCTTGGGGCTCAAACGAGGCGAAAACCTCGTCCTCGGCATCAGACGAGGCGTGGCCTGGCCCCTAGGGGTCAAATGAGGCGGAAACTTCACCCTTGAAGTCGAACAAGGCCAAAGTTGCGTCTTTAACCATCGGATGAGGCGACGTGATGCTCTTTAATCCTTTGGCTTGGATACCTGGATATAGATATCCGACAGTAGCTCCCGAGCCTTCGGAGGAGTGAGACACTCCTGCAAAGGCTTTTTCGTGATTTGTTGCTCCCATGACCGTTATGCCATGGAGGCAGGTCGTTATTGGAACTTCGGCGTATTTCCCCTCGGTTTGTTAATCCGCTTAGGGTAACCGAGTAGGATTTAGATACCAAGCCTCTATGTGGGAGATTGGCAAAAGTGGACATGGACGCCCGACCCCTTGGGAGCACATGCGCCGGTAATTCATTTTCCACCGGGTGCGCACGAGCGCACCTAGTGGATGTAGCCCCCGAGCCTTTGGAGGAGTGAGACACTCCTACAAAGACTTTTTGTGGTTCATTGCTTGAAGGCGCACGGGAGTACTATTTGTTATTGTTGTTTTGTAGGATGGCAAGTTGCGTATGATACTCATTGTTTGTCTACGACCGCATGTTCTATCTCCTTGCGATGCCAAGCCCCTGAGCCCCCACGCATAGCAGGGGCCTGGTCGGGGGGTGGTTCATCTTGTGATCGTCATCCCTCATGTGTTCATTCGCTAGAATGAAGGGGCTGAGCTAGGTCATGCTTTCCTCACTGGACTGGGCATGGTGCTCGGTGAGTTGTTAACGGGGTTGTTCGAGTGGAGCCCCAGCATCCCCTTCACGGGGGGCCTGGTTCGAGGTCAGCTAGTGACTGACTGTAGATTCTTGGTGGTCGGTCCATATAGTTCCTAGATCCGTTCAACTAGTCCGAGGGCTCGATGCCATTCTTCGGGGAAAAACCATGGACCATGCATCATCCAAGACTCAAAACGAGGGTCAGGACGCCCGTGGCGCTTCATGTGCTTTGGGTACTGGCCGCTAGCAGGCCCATCCTTAACCTCCCCTCACTCTAAGGTGCCCTAGAGTAGTTGTGAACCCACTAGTGGGCCAACCTTTGAACTTCTAGGCGTTAATGGGCCGTAGGAGCGTTTTCAGCTCCGTATCCCTTTTACCTACGGTGGCCCATGGCCTTTGAAGTCGAACCATCGCTCGACGGAACCTTCATGGGGAAGATTGGGATAGGCATACGCTTGTCTCATGAGGCAGCGCAGCGACTGATACTATGAGAAATAATGAGGGCTCGGGCCCTGAAGGAAACGGACCTGGTGGGGCGTGTGGCGCATTAATTCAGGCAGACGGTTCACCCCTTGCCCGTTCTGCCCTTACCTTATAAACAAAGCGGTTTCTCCCCAGCCTCCATACGCGCAGCCGCATCCTTTGCCCTTCTAATCATTCTGCCTTTCGCTCCTGAGTCCTAGCCTTTGTTTCCTTGTTTCCACTCCACCGCCGGTGGAGTTCTCGCTCTCTAGCCTTACGCCACCACCAGATCTTCTGCATTGCCATCCTCGTTCCTCGATGGAGCCGTGGCCTCACTCCAACGTTCTCTGCGTGCACATGGAGGGTCTAGTCAAGAAGGGCCTTCTCTGCGCAAGGACCGCAGCGAATGAGTGGATCGTACCTAGTGGCGAGGATGTGCCGTCGCCACCCAATGGCTATGTCGTCTCTTTCATCCCCTTCCACGAGCGGGGGTTCGTGACTCCTTCCCACCGATTCCTCCAAGGACTGAAGCACCACTACGGGCTTGAGCTGCAGCATCTGAATTCCAATGGGATTCAGCACATCTTAGCCTTCATCGTGCTGTGTGAGGGGTATCTAGGGATCGAGCCCCACTTTGAGCTATGGAAGTACTTCTTCGCCATCGAGCTATAGAAGAAGAAGGAGAACAAGAAGCTGGACCTGGCGGTGCCAATGGGGTGCGTGAGCATCTGTCTATGGGGCAGCCGAGCGTCAGAGTATATGTCCATCTAAAAGTGCATTTGCCCCCTATGTGAGTTTTGGTGTATTGATGACATCCAAATTAGGGACTAATGTGATCTTAATGAGATATGTCGCAGCTATTAGTCCCATGTAAGATTCAAAGAGTAGATAAAAATGAAATGGTATCCCTCAATTCTTGAATTTGTAAAGGCGGACGAATTCAAAGCGCTCTCCAAAGGTTTTGTTTTTTGTTTTTGAGTTTAGGATCCACCGCACTATAAAGAGGGATGCAAACTTAGTTGGTCTAAGGAAGATAGAGTGCTCAAGCATAAAAATAAAATCAAAAGAGAGACGCTCTAGCACTCTACGAGCACGTAGAATATTTTTTCAGTGACTGTTCGTGCTGGAAGTCCCGACGTAAGCCAGAACTCCCGACCATCGAAAGTCACGACTCATGTCAGAAGTCCTGATGCCCACTCACTTAGCCTACACGGTGACTGTAGTCGTTGGAAGTCCCAACGTGTGTCGGAACTCCTGACAGTCGGAAGTCCTGACCCAAGTCGGGAGTCACGACACCTAGGGTTTTGTTGGCCGACTGTCTGCACCCGTTAGAAGTCCCGATGTACATTGAAACTCCCGATAGTCAGAAGTCCTGACCCATGTCAGGAGTCTCAACACCTGGGGCTTTGCTGGTTGGCTGTCTACGCTCATCGGAAGTCCCGACATACGTCGGAAGTCCTGATCGTCGAAAGTCTCGATGTTTGTTAGAAGTTTTGACATTGTCTTGCTCATGTGGACTTCTGACCCTATGTGAATAGTATTTTCTATTAAGGTTAGAAGTCCCAAGATCTGCGTCGGAACTTCCGACATAGATCTGAACGGTTAGATTTCTACTATGAGTATAAATAGCCCTCTCTTCACTTCTAACCGTTACGAACTCATTCACAACTCCCCAACCTTCGTGTTCAATAGCTCCCAAGCAACAAAGGCACCCCTCTCCTCCCTCCTTTGCTCCAATCTTCGATTCTCTTAGTGTTTTGAGTGAAAGGAGAGTGGATTAAGTGAGAGAATCACTTTGGCAAGCTTGAGCACTTGATTTCTTCATCAAGCCGGTTGGATTTGCGTCTATTACTCTTGGGGCTTTGCCCCTAGCCGGCTAGGCATTGCCCAAGAGCTTCCATCTTGTGGAAGAGCCTTGAGAAGTTTGTATTACCCTTGATTTCTTAGTGGAAAGCTCAAGTGACCTTTGTGGTTGCTTTGAGAGAGGCAAGGAGGTGAAAGAGACTTCGACCTTTGTGGTCACCTCAACAACGAGGATGTAGGTGCTCCTTTATGGGGTGCCAAACCTCGAGATAAATCTTTGTGTCCTGTGTGCTTGTTGTTGTGTTTGCTCGAGATTACTTGTATTTGCTTATCACTCTCTCCCAAACTTCATTTTAGGGTTTGGACTCGATCTATGGTTTGGAGGAATTACGACATCAAGGGAGTGACCTAACATCTTCACCAAACCACTAAGAAGTGGGGTTGTAAGATTATTTATCTACAAAGTTAAACTTGGCACTGCTTTTGTAGTTCACGTAGGCATCGGGACTTCTAATGTTTGTGCCGGAACTTCTGACAACATCGAGAGTTCTGACCCAAACTGTCGGGACTTCTGACATTGACTAACAAATTTGAACATAGCATTTGCAGTTAATTTTTAGATACACCTATTCACCCCTCTAGGCATTATTAGATCCTTTGACCATCCCCTTGTCAAAGACCAACAAGGGGTGGCATAAGCTCTGGTTCTACCTGAAGAACGACACCATCGCCCCCCTACCGATCTTCACCGGCCACCTAATCGAGGAGGTGCTAGAGGCGTGGAGATATGGGCTCATCAAGAAGGAGCAGAAGAGGCTCGGCGACCTGCTCAAGGCCATCGCAACTCTGAAGTGTCGCGACCTTCGTGGGACCAGCATCATCGGAGCATACCACGTTAGGAGGCAGGCGCCGCTGATGGCGCGCACCCTTTTGATGTATAAGATGATGTCAGATTCTACGCCTGAAGGAACGGTGATGGTTGTCGACGAGGCCCTCAGCGTTAGTGAAATGGCACAATGCCTCAAGGAGGCGATGGAGTTCCCGATGGATCCGTCGGTGGATCTTGCCCCGGTGTACCTAGACCCAGGGCATCCTGTGATGCGTCTAGACGTGGGTTTCATCGAACTGGTAAGCCTTCTTCAAGTTTCTTTTCTTGGCCGACCCTCCTCTATCCTCAAATTCTAACCGCCGGGATTTGCAGCCTAGCCTCATCGCCCGTGATTCCTACCCACCACTGCTAGAGGATGTGGCGTAGAGGGCGGTGAACCACGCCGTGGCTAAGGCAGCGAAGGTGAAGAAGGATCGAGCGAAGCTCTAGCATGGAAGGCGTCGACAAGGCTCAGAGGAGAGCGATGATGATGAGGAGGAGGAGGAGAATTCTAACCTCAACATCCCATGGGGCATGCTGGTGCTTGAGGATGAGTAGGCCGACGCAGGGTGGGTCAACTTGACCCCGATTCCACAGCATGCCTCGGCGCGAACCGAGGAGGGCGCACCTCCAAGATCGGTGGGAGAGGACACCCCCTGAGGTTGGCAGAGCGAGTCCACCCCGCTCCTACCAACCCCAATGCGCCTCCGAGATCATTGGAGGAGGATGCGCCCATGAGGTTGGTGGAGCAAGTCTGCCCCGCTTCGACCGACCCCACCGGGGGATCGAAGCATCCAATTGTCAATGTGGCAGAGTCAAAGTCGAGCAGGCAGCACCCAAAACAACCTCGGGTAATGGTGTCGAGGTGAGTTAATGACTTCTTCATCCTTTTGTTGTGTTCTCGGATTTGTTTGTGTGACGTCGGTGCTTTCCATAGGACCGGCCCTCATAGACCCCTGACGTTGGCACCATAGAAGATCCTGGTGCATTGGACAATCCCCTAGGAGATGGCTAGCATGGTGCCGGGGGTGCGCATTGATGGCTCCAAGGCAGACACGGCGTGGCCTGAGGAAGTGGGGGAGGCGAAGGCGCCGATTGTGCAGGGGGAGGCGTTCATGGAATCAATGCCTGCACCGATCGATGCGCTTGAGGTGGGGTGGATGGGATGAGGCGCGACTGAGGTGTCCCTTACAGATGCAGCAATGGCTTAGACTTCGGAGCTAGAGCTGCCAGCCTCCTCAGCCATCGGAGGGTCTAGTCTAGAGGGAGTGCCGGTGACGGAGGGGGTGACGTCGGCCCCAGTCGGGCCGACACCAATGGTTGCCATGGCCTACCCCTCGGTCGGGGCTAGGTCCTCCTAGTCCCTTGTCTAGCTAGGCGATGATCCACTCGCGTGGGGAGGAGGTCGGCTCTGATGGGCCAGGCGGCTAGACCCGAGCGACTCGGTGTTCACCCTCAACGACCCAACGGAGGAGATGGACTGGACAAGCGTGCGCTTAGGACTCGAGTACATAGTCCGCTCCCTAATTGATGCGTTGGTGGTGTTGAAGGATGACATCACCCCGATCGGCCAGGTTTGCCATGTCTTCATGTTTTCTACTTTCAAGCGTTGTCTATATGATTCTATCCTAACTTTTTCATAGTCCCTTATGATGCATAGCTGGGAGAAGTCCATATTCCTCTGTCATGAGAGGGAGGTCTGGGGGCTTGCTGTCGAAGTGTCGTGGCTGTAGGAGGAAGTGGCGAGCCTCTAGACCAAGGAATGGGAAGCCCATCAACATGCCGATGAGGCCGAGGACAAGCTCAAGGCTACGGTTGCCAAGGCCGGGGAAGATGCCATGGAGCTTGGACGACTCCGTCCGGCCCTCGACCTTGCTCGGCGCGCGCTCAAAAATGAGTAGAAGTCGAAGGAAGAAGCTGAGGGCCTGGCCGTCGCCTTTGCTGGGGATGTTGGCATGCTCTAGAGGGAGAAGACGGTCCTCGAGGAGCAAGTGAATGGTGAGGCTCCGGTTACCTTTTTGGTTGTCATTCAAAGTTGATTTTCTAACACTATTTGGTGTTTAGCACGGGTAGCCCTTCAGAGGCAACTCTCTGAGGTGCGGGGTCAACTCCAGTCGGAGAGCGACGACCATGAGGCCCTACGCGTTGCCGTCGGGTTGGTCTTCGATAACCTCAGGGTCGACCTGGCCGTGGAGACGAGCTCGCTCATAGTCCGGGTTACCTAGATCCTAGATCGGGGGCGTGCGCTCACAAGGGAGGCCCTGCACACCAGCATCCATCACGCGTTCGTCATCGCCCGCTCCCACTACATCAACATCGACCTGTCGGTGATCAGTGAGGGCTTCGCGCCTAGCTACACTGACGCCGAGCTAGATGAAATTGAGGCTGAAATGGAGCTCCCGGCATGGGGCCTAGCAGAGAAGTTCAAAGAAGACATCCTTCCTAAGAATGTTTAATTAGATAGGCAAGTCTAGCATCAGTCTTTCTATAAAGATTTTTATTATGGCCAAAAACATTGTTTGGCCCCTCTCTCTCTATTTATAAAGTTCATTGCGATCCGACCCTTGTTTTATGTTAAGGCATTAGAAACTTAGGTTGCGAGAGACGAAGTAATGATCATGCTAGTGAGCAAGCGATGCCATAGCCGTCGGGGTGTAGCCTTTTTGCATTACGACTAGTTTTACTCATCGTTAGTTTTCGGCAACCCTTATTTCTAGGTCTCATCATAAAAAAGAAGGGTCGGATGGGAAAATGTTTCTGAGTATATGTACTCCTATCATCCCCCGAGTAAAACATGACCCTAGGTAGTTGTCGGGGTTGGGTATTACTGAAGTCCGATCAGATCGAAAGCGAACCCGATAGGAGATAACATTTTTTGGTTTTCGCAGAAACATCACTTAGTTTGATAAGCATATTGAAAGCTTTGGAACTTGGAAGACTACAGGTAAAAGTGACATAGCTGTTCGATGTTCTAGGCATTGGTGATGGCTTTGCCATCCTCAGTCTTTAGCTTGTAGGTGCTGGGTCGGAGTACTTCTACAATGATGTACGGTCCTTCCCACGGCGCTGAAAGCTTCTAGCGATTTTTGTTGCTGTAGATGCAGCGAAGGACTAAATCGCCTACACCGAAGGCACGACCCCACATGTGTTGGCTATGGTACCGTCACAGCGCCTGTTGGTATTTGGCCAAATGGAGCAGGGCGATGTCGCGCGCTTCGTCAAGCAGGTCCATGGCATCTTCCAAAGATGATTCATTTCCCTACTCGTTGTAGGCCTTGACCCTCGGCACTCCGTAGTCGAGGTCGGTTGGGAGGATGGCTTCGGAGCCATAGACCATGAAAAATGATGTGTAATCGATTGCTCGGCTGCTGGACGTCCTTAGGCTCTAGAGTACCGCGGGAAGCTCGGCGACCCACCGTCCGCCAAACTTGTTCAGACGATTGAGGATCCTAGGCTTGAGGCCTTGTAGGACCATGCCGTTTGCACACTCGACCTACCCATTTGTGCGGGGGTGCGCCATGGCAACCCAATCAACATGGATGTGATGATCATCGCAGAACCAAAGGGATTTCTTTCTCATGAACTGTGTGTCGTTGTCGGTTATGATGGAGTTTGGGACTCCGAATTGGTGGATGATGTCCATGAAGAACAACACGGTCTGCTTGGATTTGATCACGGTGACCATCTGAGCCTCTATCCACTTCGTGAACTTGTCCACGGTGATAAGTGCGTGAAGCCCCTGGGTGCCCTCTTGAGGGGCTCTACCAGGTCGAGCCCCTAGATCATGAATGGCCACGTGATGGGGATCATTTGGAGCGCTTGAGCCGGCAGGTGAGTTTGTCGAGCATAGTACTGACATCCTTTGTAGGTGCGTATGACCTGCTCGGCGTCGACCACCATGGTTGGCCAGTAGAAACCTTGCTAGAATGCGTTTTCGACCATGGTTCTAGGTGCGACGTGATGTCCATAGACCCCTCCAAGGACGTCTTCTAGTAGGTCATTCCCCTGCTCGGTGGGGATGCAGCCTTGTAGAATTCTAGTGAGGCTATGATTGTAGAGCCCCCCTTCGATGACGACGAAGGACTTGGCGCGACGCATGAGCCATCGGGCCTCCGTCTTGTTGGTAGGGAGCACCTCATGGAGGAGGCAATTGAGATAAGGTGTTCTCTAGTTGGTCAGAGGGTTGGGCTCCACCACTGGGTCTTCAACGAGTTCCATGACCTCTAGGTCTGATGGAACTAAGGGTCGGTCAGCCCTCGAGCCCAGAACTAGCAGCTTATTGCCGGTCTGTTTTGGTTCCTCGTATCGGACCGAGGGTTTGTGCAGGTCGCTAGCAAAGATGCCGGTGGGGACCGACTCTTGGCTCGATGCCATCTTTGCTTATGTGTTGGCTGCTTCGTTGAGCCACCTCGGGATATGGTTGAGTTCAAGGCCGTTTAACTTGTCCTCCAACTGCCCCATCAAGGGTGTCACACACGTCACGGTTGTGGTCGAGGCACCCCTGCACCAGAACTGTGATGCGCGGCCTACCACCGTGCGGCGTTTGGTGGACTGATGCATCCCTATCGGGCCACACGAAGGGCGAGCGCTAGCTGGCGTCGAGCTCCCATCGTCGAGATAGCGAGCTCTCAGCCTACTACACAGCCACATGCTCGAGCAGCGTTTGAACCTAGCGGTGGGCCCATCGATCCTCGAGCGTCATGGGCTCCGGAAGCCCCCCCCCCCTGAGCAAGGCTATAGCAGCAGCGATGTTCTGGCTTGCTCGAGCAAAGCGTGGGAACACCTGATCGACCTCGATGATCCTCTGGTTCACGTCATGGTCCATGGCGTGTGCGCGTCCTCTGTCTCCGTGGTGCTCGATCTCGCGCTCGAGCTCCGTACGTTCCTGCTCGAGCTAGAGTCGTGCTTCCTCAAGCTCTAGGTGTCGGGCCTTCGGCTGCTCCACCCACAGGCGAGGTGGGGCTCCTACACCCCCCTCGACCTCGTCGTCGCGGTTGTTTGTCGGGGTAGCCTCCTCCTCGTAGATGCTCTCGACATGTCCCTCGGGGGTACCTATCATGAAGCATTCACGAGAGGGGTGATGGCTTTCCCTACTAGAGTCAGAGCTAGAGAGCGACTCTGGCTCCTCTACGAAGAGGTCGTGGAAAGATTCCACGACGTGTTCGATCACCCCCACGAACTCGTCGCTCGCAGGGGACAGAATCATGTGGTGCGCCACAAGGTGGCCAACGGTCTCTATGGTGCAGCGGAGATCGAACAGGAGCACTGTCGGGGCACTCCGGATGAGGTATTCCGGGGAGAGCGGCTCTCCCTTGGTAAGCTACGTCATGACGTTGGTGAACGAGAAGGTGAGGTGGCGCAAGTCTTCCCGGGACGGTTGGGTCCTAGGAAAACACTAAGCGGATGTTCCACCCTCCCATAGTCAAAGTCAAGGAGTTGGCTGCTCCCGGGGGCGCGGGCCTCCGGCGCATGCAGCCACGGCTCCTTGAGCGCCTCGGCGATCGTGTTGAGGCCGGCGGAGCAGAGGTGCTGGGCGACGATGGGCGCTCGCGCCAGCTCTCCCTCCGCCATGACAATGAAGTCCAGGTCCCCGAAGCGCATGTGTGCGCCCAGGACCCAGCTGATGTTGGGACTAGCCATCCGAGGCCTGGTGTTAATGTCAGAACACACAAAAGGCCCCTACCAGCGAGCCAACTGTCGATGTTTTGAGTAGACACCGTCTACTAAATTTGTATATTATGCGTCTGACCTGGATGGTGTACTAAGAGGGCACAAGGATTATAGTGGTTCAGGCTAAATGTCCCTACGTCCAGTTTCGAGCTGCTCGTGTTACTTGCACTGAGTTTGTAGTAGGGGGTTACAAACTGGCGAGAGAGGGAGGTAGCTCCCAAGTCTCTGGTGTGATGCGGTGTGTTTGTTCGATGATCCACCATGCGATGATTCGATCCTCTTAGTGGGGTGCCCTGATTTCCCTTTTATAGGTCATGGGAAAGCAGGGGTTACCCCCGAAGGGAAGAGGAAAAAAGGAAAGATAAATAAGGCTCCTGGAGGTGCACCATTCTCCTCTTCACGTGGGTCCCACTAACTCTATAGATCATGGTGGCAGCAGCGTCGTACCGGGGTCCTATTGGCCGCTGCAGCTTACGTGCGGGCGTCGTGCGCCATTCTTGTCTTCCATCCCATCCGAGCGGATGGAATGGTTAGAGGGTCCCCTGACAGAAGCCATGCTGGGGGCTAGCGGTATAGTGCCAGTCAACGGAC
The DNA here is from genome assembly GCF_019320115.1 of Miscanthus floridulus. Taxonomy (NCBI): domain Eukaryota; kingdom Viridiplantae; phylum Streptophyta; class Magnoliopsida; order Poales; family Poaceae; genus Miscanthus; species Miscanthus floridulus. The sequence goes on along the minus strand of NC_089587.1, from coordinate 95,771,259 downwards.
ACCGGTTGACTGACGTTGGACAGTGGTTAGGCAGGGAGTTGGCAGCACAGTGCTGGCCCATTGACGCGATGGGCGATGTGAGTTTCCCAGCATGGCCCAATGTGACCGCTAGTCGCATCAGGACGCATCCGAGACGTGCTCTCGGGCGTGCGCTTCTATGCTGTAGTGGTTGAAGCAATTCGAGCCCTACCCTAGGACCACTGCTTTGGTCTACTAGCAGATCCGAGCCCCAAGGATCAGGCGAGGCGGAAATCTCTCCCTAGGAGCCGGGCGAGACGGAATCCGGCCCATGGGGGTCGAACGAGGCGGGGCCCTCCCCGTGGGATAGGACGAGGCGTGTCTCGGCCCCTGGGGGTCAGACAATGTGGGGCCCAACACCTAGGGTCAGACGAGGCGAAAACCTCATCCTTGGCGTCGAACGAGGCGTGGCCCGGCCCCTGGGGGTCGGACGAGGCAGAAACTTCACCCTCGGAGTCAGACGAGGCCGTAGTTGCGTCTTTAACCATCGAATGAGGCGACGTGACGCTCTTTAATCCTTTGGCTCGGATACCCGGGTATAGATATCCGACAGTAGCTGACCCATTTTTTTCTTTTTTCTTGATAAGTATGGTTTTAGTTGGCCATTAGCTTTGAAGTTGCCTAATTCACCCTCCTCTAGACGTCACGGTCCCTTCAGCGTTGATCAATACAGCAATAGCAACAACATCGTCTTTATAGTATCCACACGTATGGGGATGGAATGCTATGCGTCGATATGATAGCACCATGTAGCTAAGGAGAGAGTGATGGCAGTGGCTAGGGTATATGGGAGGACCGAACTTTCTATTGCCTTTAGCTATATCTCCTGATATATATAGACACTGCTGATGGGCTTTTACAAGATGGGCGTCATTAGGACTCTCCTAAATCAATATCCTATTTTGGCCTAGGTATGGATTCAACCCATAGCGTGTATATGATTGCCTCTCATTACACCATCAACGCCACTTTTGTCTGTTCCGAGGGAGACGACGTTGCTGCCTATACATCACTGTTGAATTCTACTGTTTGAGGGAAAACCACAATTACTACTATGAAACTCGCAGTCAAAAGTAAGAAACAGTTTCGTTCGGCGGCATGTGCAGTACAAGAATCTGCCTGTGCGTTAAGGATGGCAACGGGGATGTACCTGTTGGGTATCGCCGGAACGTTCTCTTCCCCGCTACGGAGAATTCATCCCGTCCCCGTCCCCGTTAACTGTCTTGGGTATATATTCTTGTCCATCCCTGTACCCGTCGGGCATTGGTCGGGTAACAGATACCCGACGGGTACTGCATACCTGATAAACAAGGACACTTGGGGTCGCAGCTTTGTAATCGGAGACGTTTCTTCTTCACCCGGATATAAGTTTCGGAGTCTTGGAGATACCGAGGAGAAGGAGCGAGGTTGCAAGGAGACGAGCAAAGGTGGCAGAGAGAACGAACTGAGGAAGCGAGGAGCACGAGCGCTCGTGAGGCAGGCGTGCTTGTGCTGCTGGCGGAGATGGTGAGGAAAAATTAAACTAGGGTTTCTAGAACACACAAACTATATATATGATTGTTCAGATTTGGTCCAAAATACCTATGTTGAGCTTCTTTGGGCCTAATACTCGCATGACAGCTCAAATAGTCGGGTTCCCCGACGGGTAACGGGGACGGATAAACAGGAAACGTTTCCGTACCCGCTATACCCGTCGGAGATGGATTCTTGCCCATTTAGATACCCGCGGGTAAAGATATGATTCCATCTCCATCCTCTAATGGATCAAATAATACCCATCGGGTATCGGGGCGTTGCCATATTTACTGTGCGTACGTGGTTGTTGGTTAGCGGTGCCCCCCCAGAATTCACTCTCGGGCCACCGCAAGATGGATTAAACTATGCAAGCAGCGTACGTACACAGCATGTAGTAAAAAAGATTAGAGAAAATCATCATCAGTAACCGAGGCACACGCGGTACTATCTCTGTTTGATCTCAGGGAGCATGTCAGGTTGTGTGGAAGTAAAATATTGGCAGGTTATGATGCCATTTATCTTTTGACCAACTCTCTGTGTTAAAAGTCAAAAGTCAAGAAAAAATGAAGGTGTTAGTCTATTAACGGTTGTCAGTTGTCGGGGCTAAAGTGTTTTCGTTTGATACACATATACATGCATATACATATATGGTAAAGCCGCACTATATCTATATCCATCTATAATATCATGTAGACTTGTAGTATGTGGTCAGCAAAAAATGCTAATACAGTAAGTCTATAAACGGTTGCATTTACAGGGCTCGAGACCTCTCCTTTGGAGGAGGATGAACTGAATCAATTTGTCATGGCAAACATCAGATGGATGATCGAGTTTACATGTATATATACTAAGGTGGTGTTTGGTTACCCCTCCTAAATTTTAGTCATTGTCTCATCGAATGTTTGGACACATGCATAGAGTATTAAATATAGACTAATTACGAAACTAATTGTATAGTTTGCGACTAATTTGCGAGACGAATTTTTAAGCCTAATTAGTCCATGATTTGACAACGTGGTACTACAGTAAACATATGCTAATGACGGATTAATTAGACTTAAAAATTAGTCTCGTGTAGTATTGATAGATTATGTAATTTTTTTTATTAGTATCAAAACACCCATGTAATATCCTTCCGACACTGCTTATAAATTTTAGTTACTGATCCAACGTCTTTCTCTTTATTGTTAGTTGACCTAGGTGAGTGGCGAGTCCAAGAAAGAATAGTGCGCGCCCTACAAACCGGGACGGACGACTTCCTGCTCTGGGTGTGCAGGCAAGCAGGTGGTCGGAAATCAAGGGGCTGTCACGTACGACGTCACGCAGATCTCCGCTAGATCGCCTGCTGTCCCGCTCTCGGTCCCGCCCATTCTTTAATCCGGCCAACTCGCCCCTGGCCCGTCATGCGGTGGCGCGCGGCGGGCCGGCAGCAAATTGTGCCGGCCGGGCGCCGCGAGGAGATAAAGACAGCCGCAGAGCACCCATCGCGTTGGTTGCGTCAGGGCCAGGGGTTTAATCATGCCCAGACCGTTAGGAATTTTCCTCTGAAAAGGCCCGCCGGAAAGAACATCGCAGCGGCCAATCATCACGCATTCGCGCTCTGTATAGTCCTCCTCCACTCGATCGTATCTTACATTACATGCATATCAAATGTTTCGTAAAAGAGGATCTTTTTGAGTAGTTTGCTCTAGTAGTACACAAAAACATCTGTCTGTCTTATAATATCACCGCCGGCGAGCGGTGGCGCTGCCTATCGGTCGCCACGGACGCCGAGCTTAACAGCGTCTGTGGCTAGCTAGCCGTGTGTGTGTTTTTCCATGTGCAAGAACAGTGTCTGATGATACGGCGTGTGTAGAGCTAGAGGGAGAGAGAGTAGTACTGTGGTAGTAATAGTTCGTGTACACCCGCGAGCAAATACGAGTACGACGTCGTATAATGTACCTGTACAGTAGTTCTACTTCTACGTAGTGATAGACGCGAGGGAGAGAGAGAGAGAGTGTGTGAGTACAGTACATTAATAATTTGGACGTTTTGAGAGCGTGCAGTGCAGGATCGTTGGCGGCGTGGCAGGCCCTCCGTCCGCTGTCACTTTCTGCCCCGGCCTCTTCATCACTCACCTCAGTATAGATGGGCAACGGGCTGGTCCGGCACAGTAACGGCCCGATGGGGTTCGGGCCGAGTAGGCACGCCGTGCCCTACGGGTTCTGCCTAACAGGCACGCGGGCCTAATCTTTGGCCCAGGCACGGCCCTATGGGCCTTTTTTCGTGCCGGGCCAGCCCATCAGGCACGTCAGAATTTGTGGGCCGTGCCAGCCCACAACCCCCTCAAAGGCTCAAACATTTTCATACTTTGGCAACCAACACGGTGTTCGGCTAATCCAGATCTGATTTCGGTTGATTTCGGCTGATTCAATAGTGTTCTGTGAGAGAGAATAAGCTGAAACAAACTGAAACAAGTTGAGACTAGACAAACAGAACATGCCGCAAGTAAGAAAAGATCACAGTAACTTTTGAACTCACAGTTTCACTTTCATACTTATGAACTTACAAGAACGACATCGACAATTCGACATAGATAACAAGTATCAACTCACAAGAACGACAGAACGACATAGATAACAGAAACTTAGATAACAGAATGAGCTGTTTGTGTAATGCTGCCTCATTAAAAACCTTTCTAGGTAAAACTCACCCTTGTGAGAAACCCTAGAAAGAAAAAAAGAGTGCAGCCAACCATTGTTCAAATGCAAATGTTACACAAGTGAGTGAGTGACAAGTCCACTCTCAACTCACACAAAAGCACAGCAACAACAGCTCCACCTTCATCTTCATCTTCATCATGTATTCAAGCCCACTCTCAGTCACCGGCAGCAGCAGCTCCATCTTTATCTTCATCGAGTTCACTCTCAGTCACCAGCAACAGCAGCTCCACCTTCATCTTCATCAAGATACAAGTTCTTGAATGCTTCTTCAAGCTCTTTGTTATCAGCAGCTGCATGTTGTTTCCTCTTTTCTCTTAACTCCCAGTCCTTCAAGCAGGTCAGCATCTCAGCAGTTTCAGGTAACAAGCACCGGCACCACTCTTCAATGATCCTTCCTGATAAGCTAAAACAAGATTTTGAAAAACAAGTAGACACAGGAACTGACATAATATCTTTTGCCATTATATATAGGATTTGATAGGTTAGTTTGTATCACGCCACCAAAGAAATATGTCAAAATCATCCTCATAAGAAGTGGCATTGTTACTATCTAAATAGACTGAGAGTTCAGAAGCAGTAGAGGTAGAAGGAGATGAAGTGGTGGCAGGGGAAGGACCAACAACACCTGCTCCTCCAAAGATTATTGCCCAAGCCTGTTGTCTCTTACCTATATGGTTTGAAGGCTGTGTAACCCTTTGAGACCTAGCTGCATCAAACTTTCTCTCATATTTGTTAAACAATTTATATAATTCAGTTTTCACATCAACATAGTATGAACTGTACTGAGTACCAGTGCTTTCAGCAAGTAATTAGAGAACCCTATGAAAACCTCTCATCTTAGCTCTAGGATCAAGAATGAATGCATATGAGTATAACAGAGGTATGTCCTGCCAGTATTTAAAGAATTTAAGCTTCATAGAATACATAATTTGTCTAAGATTCTAGTCTTTTTCAGCAGCATGCAAATGAGATGCAATCTCCAAAACATGGTGCAGTATAAGTGGACTGGTGGGATAATAAACACCAGATAAAACAATAGTGCAGTCATAAAAGAGTTTCAGGAACTCCAATATCTTCTCAGCAACATACCAGTGATCACTACTGGATTCAGGTTCTTTGTCGAGTGCCTGAGGCACTCGGCAAAGGCCAAATTGCATTCGGCAAAGCCTTTGCCGAGTGCGGCACTCGGCAAAAAATAAACGGCAAAAAATTGATCAGCAAAGCCCTCTTTGTTGAGTGTCTTTTATCGGGCACTCGGCAAAGGCTTTGCCGAGAGTCCCGGGGGCACTCGGCAAAGAAAAGTGACTATCACGGCGTCGGCCCCATTAACGGTCGCTTTGCCGAGTGCCAACCCTGCAGGCACTCGGCAAAGATTTTTTATTTTTTTCTAAAAAAATTCTTTGCCGAGTGCCCTCTATCCGGCCCTTGGCAAAGATGTTTTATTATTTTTTTTCTAAAAATTCTTTGCCGAGTGCCCCCTGGCCGGCGCTCCGCAAAGTTTGATTTTTTTTAAAAAAAAATTCTTTGCCGAGTGCCCTCTGGCCGGCACTAGGTAAAGTTTGAATTTTTTTTTAAAAAAAATCTTTGCCGAGTTCTATGGTCATGGCACTCGGCAAAGCTGGAAAAATGGTTTTCCGAGCACCCATTTTTCCAGCTTTGCCGAGTGCTGTGACCATGGCACTCGGCAATGGGGTCCTTTGCCGAGTGCAACACTCGGCAAAGTGACCAAAAACGGCAATTTTTAATTTTTTTTATATTCCATTATGACAAATAAATTCATACAAACATATATCTCATCCATCACATATATATCTCATACATCCGCACATATCACATCCATCACAATATATATCACATATATAATAATAAGTGCTCAAGTCCATCCAAATAAATCCACAAGTCCATCACAAGTCTATCAAAGTCCACAAGTGCATCACAAGTATATCACAAGTCCATCACCAAGTGAACAACAAATGAAAAAAATACAACATGCACTCATCTCGGCCACTGTGACTATGGTGAAGGCCCAGCTCCATCATTCGGAGGTGCATGAGGTGGATTATTCGAACCACCGTCAGATGGAGACTGCACAAAGGAGAAAAGATTGCATGTGAGACAGGATTATTTGGATAGCTAATCTAGGAAGGTAGAGGCTATACAAGCAAAGCACAAGCGAAAGTAAAAAACTTTTATACTCACAGGAGTAGCTGCAGCTGCAGGACGCAGAGGCAGAGGTGGAACCAACAGCCCAGCTGGCAGAGAGAAGCCCACAGTTGCCCAAGCCCTTGTAGGAACTCCATAATGTTTGTCAGCCTCTACGCTTGGGCCTGCTGCTCGGCCCCTTCGGCCTCTAGCTGGGCCACCATCCTCTGCTGCCCGGCCTCTAGCTCCTGACGTTGTCTCATTTCTTGTTCCAGTTGGGCCTGCAATATTTTACTCTAATGTTTCAGTAATGCAAAGCTAATTAAGATGTGTAAAGATCAATGTATGACAAGTAAAACAGGAATAACCTTGAGTGCGTCGACCCGGTGCTCTGCAACGATCGGCCGTGTGCGAATGGCTGGGCTCTTGCTCGTGCTCCGTGCTCGGATCTGGGAGAGAGAGGGAGTAGAGGCCATGTCGATGACACCGTCGCCAAGCTAGAACCACTCATGCTTCTTGCCTTGCCCCGCCCTCATGACGGCCTCTCCATTGAAGTCCTAGGTGCTCGGATCGTGGTCTGGTCCATGGAGCAACCTCGCCACCTCAGTGTACTCACTGATGCAGGAGTGGATGCTCGGGTTCATGTATGCCTCGGGCGGGTCCTCTAGGTTGAAGGAGACATCGGACGTCGCCCTGCCCTTGTGGGCCATACACCATGCCTGGAAGTCCGAGCAAGCCTGGCCACTTTGTGACGCCGACTGCAAGAAAGACAGCATGATGATTAGAAATCAGGCAGAACTGAGCATCACAATAGATAAATGAATTCGCGCACACATGCTTGTTTGTATCCGGCGAGGCTGCGGCTGCCTTGATGGTGTGCTGGACCTTGCATCTACAAACGATGGTCCTGGGCATCCCTATGCATCTTGAGGTACTCCTCCGTGAACCACCTCTCCACCATCATCGCCCAGCACTCGGGATACGCTTCGCACCACCAGGGAATCATCTACATGTCATCAAGTATTGGACATATAAGAAGATCAAATCAACTTAATCTCAAAATGAATCAATATTGATGTTCTTCATTTACCTCAAGGTACTGCTCTTGGGTCAGCCGCATCTCTCTTGCATCTTTCTTGGTTTTCCTCTCTCCAAGCTTCGACCCGTAGTAGGTTACGATGGCCTGGATGCGCACCTCATGATGCATGTTGGTGATGAATTTTTTACAGGCTTTGGTAGTCACCTACTCCGCCCTGACCTCAAATCCCCTTCGCATCTGTAATAAGTCTGCATACAAAAGCGATGTATCCATTCATTATTTCAAGAAAAGTCCAACGAATGCGACGTATTGAGCAATGTTGTGCGAGGGAGACTTACCCAAAACTCTGCCTACACCCGCACCGCCTTGTTGGGGTACTCCGCATCGAGGGCGACGGCGTAGTGGTCAAACGAGTAGGCCGGCTCCGTCTTCGATGCGTAAGTGACAATGCCGAGGAAGTGTTGCCTGCACAGAAGACCCAGGATGCCATTGACTAGCCGTGCGCTACCACCCGACACAACCACCTAGTTCCTGCATAAGTGATTAAGAAAAATTATTAGTTTTTTTCATCATATCATATGAAGTAGCAGTGATAACATATAAAGTTACTTACTTTTGCCCTTTGGGGTGAATCACTAGGCGTTGGTGAGGAAGCGGAACCTGTGGGAGGCTTGCGGGACCTCGCAAGTAGACACTCGAAGAGGAGTTAGAGGAAGCAGAACTCGTGCCTGTCGCCTCCCACTCGTCGTCCTCGTGCGACCCCTCCTCCTCGTCCGTCTGCCGAACCAGCTCCTCGTTCGACTCGTCCATAGGCTCCACCTCCTCCTCTAGCTCCTCATGCGGCGTGGGAGGAGACAACCTCCTCCTCCTCCTATCCGATCCCTCCGTCGTCCCCTTTGCCTCCTCCTGCAGCCAGCGTGGTCTTTGGTAAATCGAGTTCACAGACCTATGATGGTCGCTCGCCATCTTTGTTCAATCACCTACAATAAAAAAGAAAAACAAGACGTAATTAGAAATAGGTGCAAAAATAAACAAAACATAATTACAAAAAACATAGTATTACATGTATTAGAAATAATCTTCATGATTGAGATTAGTTGGATCATAGGTCTCGTCATCACTATCAACATTGTCCAACTCATCAACACTATCCGAAGGAGGAATGTTGTCTTCATTGTCATTGCCTAAACGTAATCTCTCAAGCATTTGTATGCCCTTCAGATTTTGCACCTCATCTCCAGCGTCCTCGTCATCACCCCTTTCATTGTCTACTTCTATTCCTATCTCTTCGGTTAAGTCTATGTCAAACCTCCCTTGTAGCCCCTCTTCTTGATAGAACTCTTCATCATATGTGTTTGGGTTGAAGTTGTAATCTTCATTTTTTGTTTTTGAGTTTAGGATCCACCGCACTATAAAGAGGGATGCAAACTTAGTTGGTCTAAGGAAGATAGAGTGCTCAAGCATAAAAATAAAATCAAAAGAGAGACGCTCTAGCACTCTACGAGCACGTAGAATATTTTTTCAGTGACTGTTCGTGCTGGAAGTCCCGACGTAAGCCAGAACTCCCGACCATCGAAAGTCACGACTCATGTCAGAAGTCCTGATGCCCACTCACTTAGCCTACACGGTGACTGTAGTCGTTGGAAGTCCCAACGTGTGTCGGAACTCCTGACAGTCGGAAGTCCTGACCCAAGTCGGGAGTCACGACACCTAGGGTTTTGTTGGCCGACTGTCTGCACCCGTTAGAAGTCCCGATGTACATTGAAACTCCCGATAGTCAGAAGTCCTGACCCATGTCAGGAGTCTCAACACCTGGGGCTTTGCTGGTTGGCTGTCTACGCTCATCGGAAGTCCCGACATACGTCGGAAGTCCTGATCGTCGAAAGTCTCGATGTTTGTTAGAAGTTTTGACATTGTCTTGCTCATGTGGACTTCTGACCCTATGTGAATAGTATTTTCTATTAAGGTTAGAAGTCCCAAGATCTGCGTCGGAACTTCCGACATAGATCTGAACGGTTAGATTTCTACTATGAGTATAAATAGCCCTCTCTTCACTTCTAACCGTTACGAACTCATTCACAACTCCCCAACCTTCGTGTTCAATAGCTCCCAAGCAACAAAGGCACCCCTCTCCTCCCTCCTTTGCTCCAATCTTCGATTCTCTTAGTGTTTTGAGTGAAAGGAGAGTGGATTAAGTGAGAGAATCACTTTGGCAAGCTTGAGCACTTGATTTCTTCATCAAGCCGGTTGGATTTGCGTCTATTACTCTTGGGGCTTTGCCCCTAGCCGGCTAGGCATTGCCCAAGAGCTTCCATCTTGTGGAAGAGCCTTGAGAAGTTTGTATTACCCTTGATTTCTTAGTGGAAAGCTCAAGTGACCTTTGTGGTTGCTTTGAGAGAGGCAAGGAGGTGAAAGAGACTTCGACCTTTGTGGTCACCTCAACAACGAGGATGTAGGTGCTCCTTTATGGGGTGCCAAACCTCGAGATAAATCTTTGTGTCCTGTGTGCTTGTTGTTGTGTTTGCTCGAGATTACTTGTATTTGCTTATCACTCTCTCCCAAACTTCATTTTAGGGTTTGGACTCGATCTATGGTTTGGAGGAATTACGACATCAAGGGAGTGACCTAACATCTTCACCAAACCACTAAGAAGTGGGGTTGTAAGATTATTTATCTACAAAGTTAAACTTGGCACTGCTTTTGTAGTTCACGTAGGCATCGGGACTTCTAATGTTTGTGCCGGAACTTCTGACAACATCGAGAGTTCTGACCCAAACTGTCGGGACTTCTGACATTGACTAACAAATTTGAACATAGCATTTGCAGTTAATTTTTAGATACACCTATTCACCCCTCTAGGCATTATTAGATCCTTTGACCATCCCCTTGTCAAAGACCAACAAGGGGTGGCATAAGCTCTGGTTCTACCTGAAGAACGACACCATCGCCCCCCTACCGATCTTCACCGGCCACCTAATCGAGGAGGTGCTAGAGGCGTGGAGATATGGGCTCATCAAGAAGGAGCAGAAGAGGCTCGGCGACCTGCTCAAGGCCATCGCAACTCTGAAGTGTCGCGACCTTCGTGGGACCAGCATCATCGGAGCATACCACGTTAGGAGGCAGGCGCCGCTGATGGCGCGCACCCTTTTGATGTATAAGATGATGTCAGATTCTACGCCTGAAGGAACGGTGATGGTTGTCGACGAGGCCCTCAGCGTTAGTGAAATGGCACAATGCCTCAAGGAGGCGATGGAGTTCCCGATGGATCCGTCGGTGGATCTTGCCCCGGTGTACCTAGACCCAGGGCATCCTGTGATGCGTCTAGACGTGGGTTTCATCGAACTGGTAAGCCTTCTTCAAGTTTCTTTTCTTGGCCGACCCTCCTCTATCCTCAAATTCTAACCGCCGGGATTTGCAGCCTAGCCTCATCGCCCGTGATTCCTACCCACCACTGCTAGAGGATGTGGCGTAGAGGGCGGTGAACCACGCCGTGGCTAAGGCAGCGAAGGTGAAGAAGGATCGAGCGAAGCTCTAGCATGGAAGGCGTCGACAAGGCTCAGAGGAGAGCGATGATGATGAGGAGGAGGAGGAGAATTCTAACCTCAACATCCCATGGGGCATGCTGGTGCTTGAGGATGAGTAGGCCGACGCAGGGTGGGTCAACTTGACCCCGATTCCACAGCATGCCTCGGCGCGAACCGAGGAGGGCGCACCTCCAAGATCGGTGGGAGAGGACACCCCCTGAGGTTGGCAGAGCGAGTCCACCCCGCTCCTACCAACCCCAATGCGCCTCCGAGATCATTGGAGGAGGATGCGCCCATGAGGTTGGTGGAGCAAGTCTGCCCCGCTTCGACCGACCCCACCGGGGGATCGAAGCATCCAATTGTCAATGTGGCAGAGTCAAAGTCGAGCAGGCAGCACCCAAAACAACCTCGGGTAATGGTGTCGAGGTGAGTTAATGACTTCTTCATCCTTTTGTTGTGTTCTCGGATTTGTTTGTGTGACGTCGGTGCTTTCCATAGGACCGGCCCTCATAGACCCCTGACGTTGGCACCATAGAAGATCCTGGTGCATTGGACAATCCCCTAGGAGATGGCTAGCATGGTGCCGGGGGTGCGCATTGATGGCTCCAAGGCAGACACGGCGTGGCCTGAGGAAGTGGGGGAGGCGAAGGCGCCGATTGTGCAGGGGGAGGCGTTCATGGAATCAATGCCTGCACCGATCGATGCGCTTGAGGTGGGGTGGATGGGATGAGGCGCGACTGAGGTGTCCCTTACAGATGCAGCAATGGCTTAGACTTCGGAGCTAGAGCTGCCAGCCTCCTCAGCCATCGGAGGGTCTAGTCTAGAGGGAGTGCCGGTGACGGAGGGGGTGACGTCGGCCCCAGTCGGGCCGACACCAATGGTTGCCATGGCCTACCCCTCGGTCGGGGCTAGGTCCTCCTAGTCCCTTGTCTAGCTAGGCGATGATCCACTCGCGTGGGGAGGAGGTCGGCTCTGATGGGCCAGGCGGCTAGACCCGAGCGACTCGGTGTTCACCCTCAACGACCCAACGGAGGAGATGGACTGGACAAGCGTGCGCTTAGGACTCGAGTACATAGTCCGCTCCCTAATTGATGCGTTGGTGGTGTTGAAGGATGACATCACCCCGATCGGCCAGGTTTGCCATGTCTTCATGTTTTCTACTTTCAAGCGTTGTCTATATGATTCTATCCTAACTTTTTCATAGTCCCTTATGATGCATAGCTGGGAGAAGTCCATATTCCTCTGTCATGAGAGGGAGGTCTGGGGGCTTGCTGTCGAAGTGTCGTGGCTGTAGGAGGAAGTGGCGAGCCTCTAGACCAAGGAATGGGAAGCCCATCAACATGCCGATGAGGCCGAGGACAAGCTCAAGGCTACGGTTGCCAAGGCCGGGGAAGATGCCATGGAGCTTGGACGACTCCGTCCGGCCCTCGACCTTGCTCGGCGCGCGCTCAAAAATGAGTAGAAGTCGAAGGAAGAAGCTGAGGGCCTGGCCGTCGCCTTTGCTGGGGATGTTGGCATGCTCTAGAGGGAGAAGACGGTCCTCGAGGAGCAAGTGAATGGTGAGGCTCCGGTTACCTTTTTGGTTGTCATTCAAAGTTGATTTTCTAACACTATTTGGTGTTTAGCACGGGTAGCCCTTCAGAGGCAACTCTCTGAGGTGCGGGGTCAACTCCAGTCGGAGAGCGACGACCATGAGGCCCTACGCGTTGCCGTCGGGTTGGTCTTCGATAACCTCAGGGTCGACCTGGCCGTGGAGACGAGCTCGCTCATAGTCCGGGTTACCTAGATCCTAGATCGGGGGCGTGCGCTCACAAGGGAGGCCCTGCACACCAGCATCCATCACGCGTTCGTCATCGCCCGCTCCCACTACATCAACATCGACCTGTCGGTGATCAGTGAGGGCTTCGCGCCTAGCTACACTGACGCCGAGCTAGATGAAATTGAGGCTGAAATGGAGCTCCCGGCATGGGGCCTAGCAGAGAAGTTCAAAGAAGACATCCTTCCTAAGAATGTTTAATTAGATAGGCAAGTCTAGCATCAGTCTTTCTATAAAGATTTTTATTATGGCCAAAAACATTGTTTGGCCCCTCTCTCTCTATTTATAAAGTTCATTGCGATCCGACCCTTGTTTTATGTTAAGGCATTAGAAACTTAGGTTGCGAGAGACGAAGTAATGATCATGCTAGTGAGCAAGCGATGCCATAGCCGTCGGGGTGTAGCCTTTTTGCATTACGACTAGTTTTACTCATCGTTAGTTTTCGGCAACCCTTATTTCTAGGTCTCATCATAAAAAAGAAGGGTCGGATGGGAAAATGTTTCTGAGTATATGTACTCCTATCATCCCCCGAGTAAAACATGACCCTAGGTAGTTGTCGGGGTTGGGTATTACTGAAGTCCGATCAGATCGAAAGCGAACCCGATAGGAGATAACATTTTTTGGTTTTCGCAGAAACATCACTTAGTTTGATAAGCATATTGAAAGCTTTGGAACTTGGAAGACTACAGGTAAAAGTGACATAGCTGTTCGATGTTCTAGGCATTGGTGATGGCTTTGCCATCCTCAGTCTTTAGCTTGTAGGTGCTGGGTCGGAGTACTTCTACAATGATGTACGGTCCTTCCCACGGCGCTGAAAGCTTCTAGCGATTTTTGTTGCTGTAGATGCAGCGAAGGACTAAATCGCCTACACCGAAGGCACGACCCCACATGTGTTGGCTATGGTACCGTCACAGCGCCTGTTGGTATTTGGCCAAATGGAGCAGGGCGATGTCGCGCGCTTCGTCAAGCAGGTCCATGGCATCTTCCAAAGATGATTCATTTCCCTACTCGTTGTAGGCCTTGACCCTCGGCACTCCGTAGTCGAGGTCGGTTGGGAGGATGGCTTCGGAGCCATAGACCATGAAAAATGATGTGTAATCGATTGCTCGGCTGCTGGACGTCCTTAGGCTCTAGAGTACCGCGGGAAGCTCGGCGACCCACCGTCCGCCAAACTTGTTCAGACGATTGAGGATCCTAGGCTTGAGGCCTTGTAGGACCATGCCGTTTGCACACTCGACCTACCCATTTGTGCGGGGGTGCGCCATGGCAACCCAATCAACATGGATGTGATGATCATCGCAGAACCAAAGGGATTTCTTTCTCATGAACTGTGTGTCGTTGTCGGTTATGATGGAGTTTGGGACTCCGAATTGGTGGATGATGTCCATGAAGAACAACACGGTCTGCTTGGATTTGATCACGGTGACCATCTGAGCCTCTATCCACTTCGTGAACTTGTCCACGGTGATAAGTGCGTGAAGCCCCTGGGTGCCCTCTTGAGGGGCTCTACCAGGTCGAGCCCCTAGATCATGAATGGCCACGTGATGGGGATCATTTGGAGCGCTTGAGCCGGCAGGTGAGTTTGTCGAGCATAGTACTGACATCCTTTGTAGGTGCGTATGACCTGCTCGGCGTCGACCACCATGGTTGGCCAGTAGAAACCTTGCTAGAATGCGTTTTCGACCATGGTTCTAGGTGCGACGTGATGTCCATAGACCCCTCCAAGGACGTCTTCTAGTAGGTCATTCCCCTGCTCGGTGGGGATGCAGCCTTGTAGAATTCTAGTGAGGCTATGATTGTAGAGCCCCCCTTCGATGACGACGAAGGACTTGGCGCGACGCATGAGCCATCGGGCCTCCGTCTTGTTGGTAGGGAGCACCTCATGGAGGAGGCAATTGAGATAAGGTGTTCTCTAGTTGGTCAGAGGGTTGGGCTCCACCACTGGGTCTTCAACGAGTTCCATGACCTCTAGGTCTGATGGAACTAAGGGTCGGTCAGCCCTCGAGCCCAGAACTAGCAGCTTATTGCCGGTCTGTTTTGGTTCCTCGTATCGGACCGAGGGTTTGTGCAGGTCGCTAGCAAAGATGCCGGTGGGGACCGACTCTTGGCTCGATGCCATCTTTGCTTATGTGTTGGCTGCTTCGTTGAGCCACCTCGGGATATGGTTGAGTTCAAGGCCGTTTAACTTGTCCTCCAACTGCCCCATCAAGGGTGTCACACACGTCACGGTTGTGGTCGAGGCACCCCTGCACCAGAACTGTGATGCGCGGCCTACCACCGTGCGGCGTTTGGTGGACTGATGCATCCCTATCGGGCCACACGAAGGGCGAGCGCTAGCTGGCGTCGAGCTCCCATCGTCGAGATAGCGAGCTCTCAGCCTACTACACAGCCACATGCTCGAGCAGCGTTTGAACCTAGCGGTGGGCCCATCGATCCTCGAGCGTCATGGGCTCCGGAAGCCCCCCCCCCCTGAGCAAGGCTATAGCAGCAGCGATGTTCTGGCTTGCTCGAGCAAAGCGTGGGAACACCTGATCGACCTCGATGATCCTCTGGTTCACGTCATGGTCCATGGCGTGTGCGCGTCCTCTGTCTCCGTGGTGCTCGATCTCGCGCTCGAGCTCCGTACGTTCCTGCTCGAGCTAGAGTCGTGCTTCCTCAAGCTCTAGGTGTCGGGCCTTCGGCTGCTCCACCCACAGGCGAGGTGGGGCTCCTACACCCCCCTCGACCTCGTCGTCGCGGTTGTTTGTCGGGGTAGCCTCCTCCTCGTAGATGCTCTCGACATGTCCCTCGGGGGTACCTATCATGAAGCATTCACGAGAGGGGTGATGGCTTTCCCTACTAGAGTCAGAGCTAGAGAGCGACTCTGGCTCCTCTACGAAGAGGTCGTGGAAAGATTCCACGACGTGTTCGATCACCCCCACGAACTCGTCGCTCGCAGGGGACAGAATCATGTGGTGCGCCACAAGGTGGCCAACGGTCTCTATGGTGCAGCGGAGATCGAACAGGAGCACTGTCGGGGCACTCCGGATGAGGTATTCCGGGGAGAGCGGCTCTCCCTTGGTAAGCTACGTCATGACGTTGGTGAACGAGAAGGTGAGGTGGCGCAAGTCTTCCCGGGACGGTTGGGTCCTAGGAAAACACTAAGCGGATGTTCCACCCTCCCATAGTCAAAGTCAAGGAGTTGGCTGCTCCCGGGGGCGCGGGCCTCCGGCGCATGCAGCCACGGCTCCTTGAGCGCCTCGGCGATCGTGTTGAGGCCGGCGGAGCAGAGGTGCTGGGCGACGATGGGCGCTCGCGCCAGCTCTCCCTCCGCCATGACAATGAAGTCCAGGTCCCCGAAGCGCATGTGTGCGCCCAGGACCCAGCTGATGTTGGGACTAGCCATCCGAGGCCTGGTGTTAATGTCAGAACACACAAAAGGCCCCTACCAGCGAGCCAACTGTCGATGTTTTGAGTAGACACCGTCTACTAAATTTGTATATTATGCGTCTGACCTGGATGGTGTACTAAGAGGGCACAAGGATTATAGTGGTTCAGGCTAAATGTCCCTACGTCCAGTTTCGAGCTGCTCGTGTTACTTGCACTGAGTTTGTAGTAGGGGGTTACAAACTGGCGAGAGAGGGAGGTAGCTCCCAAGTCTCTGGTGTGATGCGGTGTGTTTGTTCGATGATCCACCATGCGATGATTCGATCCTCTTAGTGGGGTGCCCTGATTTCCCTTTTATAGGTCATGGGAAAGCAGGGGTTACCCCCGAAGGGAAGAGGAAAAAAGGAAAGATAAATAAGGCTCCTGGAGGTGCACCATTCTCCTCTTCACGTGGGTCCCACTAACTCTATAGATCATGGTGGCAGCAGCGTCGTACCGGGGTCCTATTGGCCGCTGCAGCTTACGTGCGGGCGTCGTGCGCCATTCTTGTCTTCCATCCCATCCGAGCGGATGGAATGGTTAGAGGGTCCCCTGACAGAAGCCATGCTGGGGGCTAGCGGTATAGTGCCAGTCAACGGACACCGGTTGACTGACGTTGGACAGTGGTTAGGCAGGGAGTTGGCAGCACAGTGCTGGCCCATTGACGCGATGGGCGATGTGAGTTTCCCAGCATGGCCCAATGTGACCGCTAGTCGCATCAGGACGCATCCGAGACGTGCTCTCGGGCGTGCGCTTCTATGCTGTAGTGGTTGAAGCAATTCGAGCCCTACCCTAGGACCACTGCTTTGGTCTACTAGCAGATCCGAGCCCCAAGGATCAGGCGAGGCGGAAATCTCTCCCTAGGAGCCGGGCGAGACGGAATCCGGCCCATGGGGGTCGAACGAGGCGGGGCCCTCCCCGTGGGATAGGACGAGGCGTGTCTCGGCCCCTGGGGGTCAGACAATGTGGGGCCCAACACCTAGGGTCAGACGAGGCGAAAACCTCATCCTTGGCGTCGAACGAGGCGTGGCCCGGCCCCTGGGGGTCGGACGAGGCAGAAACTTCACCCTCGGAGTCAGACGAGGCCGTAGTTGCGTCTTTAACCATCGAATGAGGCGACGTGACGCTCTTTAATCCTTTGGCTCGGATACCCGGGTATAGATATCCGACAGTAGCTGACCCATTTTTTTCTTTTTTCTTGATAAGTATGGTTTTAGTTGGCCATTAGCTTTGAAGTTGCCTAATTCACCCTCCTCTAGACGTCACGGTCCCTTCAGCGTTGATCAATACAGCAATAGCAACAACATCGTCTTTATAGTATCCACACGTATGGGGATGGAATGCTATGCGTCGATATGATAGCACCATGTAGCTAAGGAGAGAGTGATGGCAGTGGCTAGGGTATATGGGAGGACCGAACTTTCTATTGCCTTTAGCTATATCTCCTGATATATATAGACACTGCTGATGGGCTTTTACAAGATGGGCGTCATTAGGACTCTCCTAAATCAATATCCTATTTTGGCCTAGGTATGGATTCAACCCATAGCGTGTATATGATTGCCTCTCATTACACCATCAACGCCACTTTTGTCTGTTCCGAGGGAGACGACGTTGCTGCCTATACATCACTGTTGAATTCTACTGTTTGAGGGAAAACCACAATTACTACTATGAAACTCGCAGTCAAAAGTAAGAAACAGTTTCGTTCGGCGGCATGTGCAGTACAAGAATCTGCCTGTGCGTTAAGGATGGCAACGGGGATGTACCTGTTGGGTATCGCCGGAACGTTCTCTTCCCCGCTACGGAGAATTCATCCCGTCCCCGTCCCCGTTAACTGTCTTGGGTATATATTCTTGTCCATCCCTGTACCCGTCGGGCATTGGTCGGGTAACAGATACCCGACGGGTACTGCATACCTGATAAACAAGGACACTTGGGGTCGCAGCTTTGTAATCGGAGACGTTTCTTCTTCACCCGGATATAAGTTTCGGAGTCTTGGAGATACCGAGGAGAAGGAGCGAGGTTGCAAGGAGACGAGCAAAGGTGGCAGAGAGAACGAACTGAGGAAGCGAGGAGCACGAGCGCTCGTGAGGCAGGCGTGCTTGTGCTGCTGGCGGAGATGGTGAGGAAAAATTAAACTAGGGTTTCTAGAACACACAAACTATATATATGATTGTTCAGATTTGGTCCAAAATACCTATGTTGAGCTTCTTTGGGCCTAATACTCGCATGACAGCTCAAATAGTCGGGTTCCCCGACGGGTAACGGGGACGGATAAACAGGAAACGTTTCCGTACCCGCTATACCCGTCGGAGATGGATTCTTGCCCATTTAGATACCCGCGGGTAAAGATATGATTCCATCTCCATCCTCTAATGGATCAAATAATACCCATCGGGTATCGGGGCGTTGCCATATTTACTGTGCGTACGTGGTTGTTGGTTAGCGGTGCCCCCCCAGAATTCACTCTCGGGCCACCGCAAGATGGATTAAACTATGCAAGCAGCGTACGTACACAGCATGTAGTAAAAAAGATTAGAGAAAATCATCATCAGTAACCGAGGCACACGCGGTACTATCTCTGTTTGATCTCAGGGAGCATGTCAGGTTGTGTGGAAGTAAAATATTGGCAGGTTATGATGCCATTTATCTTTTGACCAACTCTCTGTGTTAAAAGTCAAAAGTCAAGAAAAAATGAAGGTGTTAGTCTATTAACGGTTGTCAGTTGTCGGGGCTAAAGTGTTTTCGTTTGATACACATATACATGCATATACATATATGGTAAAGCCGCACTATATCTATATCCATCTATAATATCATGTAGACTTGTAGTATGTGGTCAGCAAAAAATGCTAATACAGTAAGTCTATAAACGGTTGCATTTACAGGGCTCGAGACCTCTCCTTTGGAGGAGGATGAACTGAATCAATTTGTCATGGCAAACATCAGATGGATGATCGAGTTTACATGTATATATACTAAGGTGGTGTTTGGTTACCCCTCCTAAATTTTAGTCATTGTCTCATCGAATGTTTGGACACATGCATAGAGTATTAAATATAGACTAATTACGAAACTAATTGTATAGTTTGCGACTAATTTGCGAGACGAATTTTTAAGCCTAATTAGTCCATGATTTGACAACGTGGTACTACAGTAAACATATGCTAATGACGGATTAATTAGACTTAAAAATTAGTCTCGTGTAGTATTGATAGATTATGTAATTTTTTTTATTAGTATCAAAACACCCATGTAATATCCTTCCGACACTGCTTATAAATTTTAGTTACTGATCCAACGTCTTTCTCTTTATTGTTAGTTGACCTAGGTGAGTGGCGAGTCCAAGAAAGAATAGTGCGCGCCCTACAAACCGGGACGGACGACTTCCTGCTCTGGGTGTGCAGGCAAGCAGGTGGTCGGAAATCAAGGGGCTGTCACGTACGACGTCACGCAGATCTCCGCTAGATCGCCTGCTGTCCCGCTCTCGGTCCCGCCCATTCTTTAATCCGGCCAACTCGCCCCTGGCCCGTCATGCGGTGGCGCGCGGCGGGCCGGCAGCAAATTGTGCCGGCCGGGCGCCGCGAGGAGATAAAGACAGCCGCAGAGCACCCATCGCGTTGGTTGCGTCAGGGCCAGGGGTTTAATCATGCCCAGACCGTTAGGAATTTTCCTCTGAAAAGGCCCGCCGGAAAGAACATCGCAGCGGCCAATCATCACGCATTCGCGCTCTGTATAGTCCTCCTCCACTCGATCGTATCTTACATTACATGCATATCAAATGTTTCGTAAAAGAGGATCTTTTTGAGTAGTTTGCTCTAGTAGTACACAAAAACATCTGTCTGTCTTATAATATCACCGCCGGCGAGCGGTGGCGCTGCCTATCGGTCGCCACGGACGCCGAGCTTAACAGCGTCTGTGGCTAGCTAGCCGTGTGTGTGTTTTTCCATGTGCAAGAACAGTGTCTGATGATACGGCGTGTGTAGAGCTAGAGGGAGAGAGAGTAGTACTGTGGTAGTAATAGTTCGTGTACACCCGCGAGCAAATACGAGTACGACGTCGTATAATGTACCTGTACAGTAGTTCTACTTCTACGTAGTGATAGACGCGAGGGAGAGAGAGAGAGAGTGTGTGAGTACAGTACATTAATAATTTGGACGTTTTGAGAGCGTGCAGTGCAGGATCGTTGGCGGCGTGGCAGGCCCTCCGTCCGCTGTCACTTTCTGCCCCGGCCTCTTCATCACTCACCTCAGTATAGATGGGCAACGGGCTGGTCCGGCACAGTAACGGCCCGATGGGGTTCGGGCCGAGTAGGCACGCCGTGCCCTACGGGTTCTGCCTAACAGGCACGCGGGCCTAATCTTTGGCCCAGGCACGGCCCTATGGGCCTTTTTTCGTGCCGGGCCAGCCCATCAGGCACGTCAGAATTTGTGGGCCGTGCCAGCCCACAACCCCCTCAAAGGCTCAAACATTTTCATACTTTGGCAACCAACACGGTGTTCGGCTAATCCAGATCTGATTTCGGTTGATTTCGGCTGATTCAATAGTGTTCTGTGAGAGAGAATAAGCTGAAACAAACTGAAACAAGTTGAGACTAGACAAACAGAACATGCCGCAAGTAAGAAAAGATCACAGTAACTTTTGAACTCACAGTTTCACTTTCATACTTATGAACTTACAAGAACGACATCGACAATTCGACATAGATAACAAGTATCAACTCACAAGAACGACAGAACGACATAGATAACAGAAACTTAGATAACAGAATGAGCTGTTTGTGTAATGCTGCCTCATTAAAAACCTTTCTAGGTAAAACTCACCCTTGTGAGAAACCCTAGAAAGAAAAAAAGAGTGCAGCCAACCATTGTTCAAATGCAAATGTTACACAAGTGAGTGAGTGACAAGTCCACTCTCAACTCACACAAAAGCACAGCAACAACAGCTCCACCTTCATCTTCATCTTCATCATGTATTCAAGCCCACTCTCAGTCACCGGCAGCAGCAGCTCCATCTTTATCTTCATCGAGTTCACTCTCAGTCACCAGCAACAGCAGCTCCACCTTCATCTTCATCAAGATACAAGTTCTTGAATGCTTCTTCAAGCTCTTTGTTATCAGCAGCTGCATGTTGTTTCCTCTTTTCTCTTAACTCCCAGTCCTTCAAGCAGGTCAGCATCTCAGCAGTTTCAGGTAACAAGCACCGGCACCACTCTTCAATGATCCTTCCTGATAAGCTAAAACAAGATTTTGAAAAACAAGTAGACACAGGAACTGACATAATATCTTTTGCCATTATATATAGGATTTGATAGGTTAGTTTGTATCACGCCACCAAAGAAATATGTCAAAATCATCCTCATAAGAAGTGGCATTGTTACTATCTAAATAGACTGAGAGTTCAGAAGCAGTAGAGGTAGAAGGAGATGAAGTGGTGGCAGGGGAAGGACCAACAACACCTGCTCCTCCAAAGATTATTGCCCAAGCCTGTTGTCTCTTACCTATATGGTTTGAAGGCTGTGTAACCCTTTGAGACCTAGCTGCATCAAACTTTCTCTCATATTTGTTAAACAATTTATATAATTCAGTTTTCACATCAACATAGTATGAACTGTACTGAGTACCAGTGCTTTCAGCAAGTAATTAGAGAACCCTATGAAAACCTCTCATCTTAGCTCTAGGATCAAGAATGAATGCATATGAGTATAACAGAGGTATGTCCTGCCAGTATTTAAAGAATTTAAGCTTCATAGAATACATAATTTGTCTAAGATTCTAGTCTTTTTCAGCAGCATGCAAATGAGATGCAATCTCCAAAACATGGTGCAGTATAAGTGGACTGGTGGGATAATAAACACCAGATAAAACAATAGTGCAGTCATAAAAGAGTTTCAGGAACTCCAATATCTTCTCAGCAACATACCAGTGATCACTACTGGATTCAGGTTCTTTGTCGAGTGCCTGAGGCACTCGGCAAAGGCCAAATTGCATTCGGCAAAGCCTTTGCCGAGTGCGGCACTCGGCAAAAAATAAACGGCAAAAAATTGATCAGCAAAGCCCTCTTTGTTGAGTGTCTTTTATCGGGCACTCGGCAAAGGCTTTGCCGAGAGTCCCGGGGGCACTCGGCAAAGAAAAGTGACTATCACGGCGTCGGCCCCATTAACGGTCGCTTTGCCGAGTGCCAACCCTGCAGGCACTCGGCAAAGATTTTTTATTTTTTTCTAAAAAAATTCTTTGCCGAGTGCCCTCTATCCGGCCCTTGGCAAAGATGTTTTATTATTTTTTTTCTAAAAATTCTTTGCCGAGTGCCCCCTGGCCGGCGCTCCGCAAAGTTTGATTTTTTTTAAAAAAAAATTCTTTGCCGAGTGCCCTCTGGCCGGCACTAGGTAAAGTTTGAATTTTTTTTTAAAAAAAATCTTTGCCGAGTTCTATGGTCATGGCACTCGGCAAAGCTGGAAAAATGGTTTTCCGAGCACCCATTTTTCCAGCTTTGCCGAGTGCTGTGACCATGGCACTCGGCAATGGGGTCCTTTGCCGAGTGCAACACTCGGCAAAGTGACCAAAAACGGCAATTTTTAATTTTTTTTATATTCCATTATGACAAATAAATTCATACAAACATATATCTCATCCATCACATATATATCTCATACATCCGCACATATCACATCCATCACAATATATATCACATATATAATAATAAGTGCTCAAGTCCATCCAAATAAATCCACAAGTCCATCACAAGTCTATCAAAGTCCACAAGTGCATCACAAGTATATCACAAGTCCATCACCAAGTGAACAACAAATGAAAAAAATACAACATGCACTCATCTCGGCCACTGTGACTATGGTGAAGGCCCAGCTCCATCATTCGGAGGTGCATGAGGTGGATTATTCGAACCACCGTCAGATGGAGACTGCACAAAGGAGAAAAGATTGCATGTGAGACAGGATTATTTGGATAGCTAATCTAGGAAGGTAGAGGCTATACAAGCAAAGCACAAGCGAAAGTAAAAAACTTTTATACTCACAGGAGTAGCTGCAGCTGCAGGACGCAGAGGCAGAGGTGGAACCAACAGCCCAGCTGGCAGAGAGAAGCCCACAGTTGCCCAAGCCCTTGTAGGAACTCCATAATGTTTGTCAGCCTCTACGCTTGGGCCTGCTGCTCGGCCCCTTCGGCCTCTAGCTGGGCCACCATCCTCTGCTGCCCGGCCTCTAGCTCCTGACGTTGTCTCATTTCTTGTTCCAGTTGGGCCTGCAATATTTTACTCTAATGTTTCAGTAATGCAAAGCTAATTAAGATGTGTAAAGATCAATGTATGACAAGTAAAACAGGAATAACCTTGAGTGCGTCGACCCGGTGCTCTGCAACGATCGGCCGTGTGCGAATGGCTGGGCTCTTGCTCGTGCTCCGTGCTCGGATCTGGGAGAGAGAGGGAGTAGAGGCCATGTCGATGACACCGTCGCCAAGCTAGAACCACTCATGCTTCTTGCCTTGCCCCGCCCTCATGACGGCCTCTCCATTGAAGTCCTAGGTGCTCGGATCGTGGTCTGGTCCATGGAGCAACCTCGCCACCTCAGTGTACTCACTGATGCAGGAGTGGATGCTCGGGTTCATGTATGCCTCGGGCGGGTCCTCTAGGTTGAAGGAGACATCGGACGTCGCCCTGCCCTTGTGGGCCATACACCATGCCTGGAAGTCCGAGCAAGCCTGGCCACTTTGTGACGCCGACTGCAAGAAAGACAGCATGATGATTAGAAATCAGGCAGAACTGAGCATCACAATAGATAAATGAATTCGCGCACACATGCTTGTTTGTATCCGGCGAGGCTGCGGCTGCCTTGATGGTGTGCTGGACCTTGCATCTACAAACGATGGTCCTGGGCATCCCTATGCATCTTGAGGTACTCCTCCGTGAACCACCTCTCCACCATCATCGCCCAGCACTCGGGATACGCTTCGCACCACCAGGGAATCATCTACATGTCATCAAGTATTGGACATATAAGAAGATCAAATCAACTTAATCTCAAAATGAATCAATATTGATGTTCTTCATTTACCTCAAGGTACTGCTCTTGGGTCAGCCGCATCTCTCTTGCATCTTTCTTGGTTTTCCTCTCTCCAAGCTTCGACCCGTAGTAGGTTACGATGGCCTGGATGCGCACCTCATGATGCATGTTGGTGATGAATTTTTTACAGGCTTTGGTAGTCACCTACTCCGCCCTGACCTCAAATCCCCTTCGCATCTGTAATAAGTCTGCATACAAAAGCGATGTATCCATTCATTATTTCAAGAAAAGTCCAACGAATGCGACGTATTGAGCAATGTTGTGCGAGGGAGACTTACCCAAAACTCTGCCTACACCCGCACCGCCTTGTTGGGGTACTCCGCATCGAGGGCGACGGCGTAGTGGTCAAACGAGTAGGCCGGCTCCGTCTTCGATGCGTAAGTGACAATGCCGAGGAAGTGTTGCCTGCACAGAAGACCCAGGATGCCATTGACTAGCCGTGCGCTACCACCCGACACAACCACCTAGTTCCTGCATAAGTGATTAAGAAAAATTATTAGTTTTTTTCATCATATCATATGAAGTAGCAGTGATAACATATAAAGTTACTTACTTTTGCCCTTTGGGGTGAATCACTAGGCGTTGGTGAGGAAGCGGAACCTGTGGGAGGCTTGCGGGACCTCGCAAGTAGACACTCGAAGAGGAGTTAGAGGAAGCAGAACTCGTGCCTGTCGCCTCCCACTCGTCGTCCTCGTGCGACCCCTCCTCCTCGTCCGTCTGCCGAACCAGCTCCTCGTTCGACTCGTCCATAGGCTCCACCTCCTCCTCTAGCTCCTCATGCGGCGTGGGAGGAGACAACCTCCTCCTCCTCCTATCCGATCCCTCCGTCGTCCCCTTTGCCTCCTCCTGCAGCCAGCGTGGTCTTTGGTAAATCGAGTTCACAGACCTATGATGGTCGCTCGCCATCTTTGTTCAATCACCTACAATAAAAAAGAAAAACAAGACGTAATTAGAAATAGGTGCAAAAATAAACAAAACATAATTACAAAAAACATAGTATTACATGTATTAGAAATAATCTTCATGATTGAGATTAGTTGGATCATAGGTCTCGTCATCACTATCAACATTGTCCAACTCATCAACACTATCCGAAGGAGGAATGTTGTCTTCATTGTCATTGCCTAAACGTAATCTCTCAAGCATTTGTATGCCCTTCAGATTTTGCACCTCATCTCCAGCGTCCTCGTCATCACCCCTTTCATTGTCTACTTCTATTCCTATCTCTTCGGTTAAGTCTATGTCAAACCTCCCTTGTAGCCCCTCTTCTTGATAGAACTCTTCATCATATGTGTTTGGGTTGAAGTTGTAATCTTCATCATTTGGGATAGGTAGTTTACCGTGTGGCGATACCTTGTGCACAATAGACCAACCCTTAAGATGCTCGGTGTCTTTGCACGCGTATGATGTATAATAAACCTAGACGGCCTGTTGATCCACAATGTAGACATCTTTTTCTGGATAGACGGAATCCTGTCGAATCTCGACTAGCCCAAGCTTAGGGGTCCATCTTGTTACTCCAGGATGAAACCAGTGGCATTTGAATATGACAGGAGTAAGAGGTTTGGAACCATAGAATAATAGTTCATAGATTTCTTCAATTCTTCCATAATAGTCGAGTTCATCAGTGCCAGGCGTAACAACTCCGTTGTTTGTGGTTTTTCGATTGGGTTGACTCTGCTTGTAGCTTGCTGTGTGAAAACGATGTCCATTCACGTCATAACCGGTAAATGACTTGACCCTAATAGCACAGCCATTTGCAACCTGTCTCAGCTCGTCACTTATAGGCACATCAGTTTGGGCTTTCTGTTTGAACCAACAAATGAAATCGGGGCTCTCTGGTCCCGCACCCTATGAAAGAAGGGTATCATTTTCTTACGGGGTAGGTTGCCTTGATCCATGCTAAGATTGACGAAGAAATTCCTTGTACCAATGACAAACAAGGGGTTGGACGAAGAAACAAGGACATACGGTGAAATGAAACAAGTTCGTTCAGAACTTACCCAATGAACGGCTACACCTTGACAAGGTTGGTCAACACATATAGCATGATACTACGCCACTCTTCATTTTTCAATTGCTTAGTGGTCGATGCACTTGCGCTTCCGAGTTGCCCTTAGAAAAGGCTGAGGTTCGATTCATTTTCGCCAGCATTGTAACGAGGGGGTGGATTATAAACGCTAGGAAGTTTCTCAGTGTAGTATTTCTCTGTGAAGTTCGACACCTCCTCTAGAATGTATGCCTCTGCAATGGAAGCCTCAATTTTGGCTTTATTTCTACATTTTTTGCGAAGTGTCTTTAGACATCTCTCGATTGGATAGCACCAACGGTCCTGCACGGCCCCCCCCCCCATCTGAGCCTCAAACGGGAGGTGCACAATCAAATGCTGCATCAGCAAGAAGCAGCCGGGTGGAAAGATCTTCTCCAACTTACAGAGCAACACGGATGCCGCTTTTTCCAAGTCATCAATGACGATCTGAGAGAGCTCCTTGGCACAAAGCTGGCGGAATAAGTAGCTCAACTCTGCCAGTACTTACCAGACATGCTCCGGGACATAGCCTTGAGCCATCGCTGGAAGAAGCCGCTCAATCCATATGTGGTAGTCATGACTCTTCATCCCGTTGACTCACAGAGTGCCTAAGTTCACTCCTCTCTTTAGATTCGCTGCATACCCATCAGGAAACATTAGCCTCTGGATCCATTCAAGTACTTCCCTCCTTTAGTCCTTTTTCAAGACAAAATTGGCTTTAGGCCTTCTCCATGTCTTGCCACGACTAGGAGGCTACATCTCTTGATTTGGTCTATCGCACAACGTTGCCAGGTCCACTCTAGCCTTAGGGTTGTCCTTAGACTTTTCAGTGTCCATGAGTGTTGCCCAAAGTTCCTCAGGGATATTCTTTTTAGTGTGCATTACATCAATGTTATGTGGTAGAAGAAGGTCATCGAAATAGGGGAGCCTCGTCATGCCTGAGATATGAGTCCACATATGTTGCTCACCATATCCCACAAAACCACCTTCTTCATTGGGCACGAGAGCATCTATTTGAGCATGAACCTTGGCACCAGTCATCATCCACGGTGCAGGGTTTGTCACTTTGACACCTTTCGTAAAGTTCTTGATGTCTTGTCTGAATGGATGGTCAAGAGGTAGGAATTGATGATGTATGTCGAACGATGAATACTTGCCACCCTTCTGCAACCAAATGAACCTCACACCTTCCTTGCATATTGAGCATGGGAACTTCCCGTGAACACACCAGGCGCAGAATATCCCATATGCCAGGAAGTCATGCAGGGAGTAGTGGTACCAAACGTGCATTTTGAAGGTTGTCTTTGTAGCTCGATCGTATGTCCATACCCCTTCGTCCCAACCATGGACCAATTCATCAAACATGGGCTCTATGAACACACCCATATTACTCCCTGGGTGTCCAAGAATTATCAATGACAAGAATATGTTATGTCGTTGAAAGGAGACACCGGGGGGAGATTAAGGGGGATAACGAAGACGGGCCAACATGTGTATGGGGCAGCCATCATTCCATAAGGATTGAACCCATCTGTTGCCAGCGTGACACGTACATTACGAGCCTCATCTACTTTGTCATGATGTTTGTCATTAAAGCGGATCCAAGCTTCACCATCGGATGGTTGTACCATCTTGTCAGGATTGTACCGTTTGCTATTTTTGTGCCATATCATCTGTTTCGCGGATTCCTCGGTCATGTATAGTCGTTGGATCCTCGGTAGGAATAGAAGGTACCATAGAATTTTCACGGGGATCGTAAGTTGCCTCTTCTGGCCATCATCAGAGTCTACCTCCAGGTACCTAGAGGATTTACACTTTGGATAGAACTTTGCATGCTCGTGTTCTTTCCTAAATAGGACGCACCCCTTCAGACAAGCATGTATCTGCTCATACGGCATCTTAAGTGCACAAAGGAATTTCTATGACTCGTACATGCTCTTTGGCAGAATGTGGCCTTCCGAAAGCAGGGTGCCAATCACGGCCAACATCTTATCGAAGCCTTCTCGACTCAAGTTTAACTCGGACTTCAACCCCATTAAGCGTCCAATGGCATCCAGTTGAGACATAGTTGACCGATCATGAAGGGGTTTCTGTGCCAAGTCCATCATGACGTAGAACGCCTGTGCGACTACCTCTATCTCCTCCTTCTCACGTCCCTC
Source organism: Miscanthus floridulus (assembly GCF_019320115.1). Lineage (NCBI taxonomy): Eukaryota > Viridiplantae > Streptophyta > Magnoliopsida > Poales > Poaceae > Miscanthus > Miscanthus floridulus. Next base: position 95,742,833 of record NC_089587.1, on the reverse strand, counting down.
ATCGAACTGTCCTTGGTGAAAGTCATCTAACATGTCTGCTACCCCAGCATCAGCATCAAAAACCTCCACCCGTGGTCTCACCACCTCCTCTCTCATATGATGGACTTCACCATGGTGGACCCACAGGGTGTAGTCCGACGTAAATCCATTCTTCATAAGATGTTTACCCATTTCCACCTTGTTTACCCTTCTCCTGTTTCCACATTTGCTGCAGGGACATAAAACTAGGCAATGTCCTTTAGCAGCCTTGCCAAATGCACTGTTCAAGAAACCATCGGTCTTGTTCATCCATTCTATGGTGTAATCACTCTGACTTCTCCAGCCCGTGTACATCCACTAATGGTCATCCATCCTCTAACATATGTATCAGCGAGTAATGTAACCATCAATTGCATCTACATGGTGTTCCTATTGTCTAATAGGTGAGGATAGGTCATAATCCCACCCGCAGATGCGGTAGATGAGGTTAGTTTCCATGCTCTACTCCTATCCGAGACAGAATTTCGGTAGCACCTCCCCGCTGTTCTACAGATACATGTCCTGCCAAAGAAGAGTGCGTATCTAGAGAACAACAGGGAGGTGATGCTGAAACTCTGTCTCAGAATGGAGAAGACCATGGAAACTAACCCATCTACGCATCTATGGGCTGTCCCAAAAACGTGGACAATCCAAAACAGATACGGTCATAGATATGCAAAGATCTGCATACCTCCAACCGCATCTCTTTCGAACGGGAGACGCCTAACTGGGTTACGTGATCTACGACCATGATACAGAAATAGGGGTTATACCTAGGGTGGCGGCGGAGTCAGGCTAGCGGGGCCATGGCGGGTCGGTGCAGTGGCAAGGCGATGCGGTGCAGGCAGACCGGCACGGTGATGGGAACTCCGACTCGGCTCCGACGGGCTCTTCTCTACAAAAATAGAACAAAATACTGTCATTTAAAAAAAAATTGGTAGAACCTCCCCTGCACGGTGAGGTTTCCAAAACCTGCAAAAAACAACGGCACGATGGTCGACAAACACATATGTCTCAAGAGAAGCCATGTAGTTTGGATATCAATCCATGCAGAAGAATATATCCAAGTAGTACCACTACTTCTACTACTACTTCCACTATTGCTACTACTACTACCACTAGTTCTACTACTACTACCACTTTTGCTACTACTACTACCACTAGTTCTACTACTACTACTACCACTAGTTCTACAACTACTACCAGTACTTCTAATACTACTACTACCACTAGCACTACTACTACAACTAATACTACTACAACTATCACTACCACGACAACAACAAGAGATAGGGCATACCTGACAGGTGCCGGGGGTAGGGGGGGTCGGTGTCGGGGTCGCCGGAGTCAGGAACAGGGTCAGGCATGGGCGGTGTTGGGGCGGGCGGTCCACGGGGTGTGGCCGGGGGTAGGGCCGGCTCCTCCTCCTCCTCCTCCTCCACCCGTAGGCCTTGGCGGGCCGGTGTGGGCGAGCTGGCCACGCTCGGCCACATGCAGGCGTGGGGGTAGGCGCCGACGCGCGGCGCGGGGAAGGGCGGCGGCGCGCGGCGCCGGAGGCGGCCCGGTGGCTGGCGGGCGCAGGGGCGGCCGCGGGAGCGGCGCACGGGGAGGGGAGGGCGGCGCGGGGACGGCCAGGAGCGGCGGCGCGGGGCGGCATTGGCCTGTCTGTCTATGGCTTGGACTGCCCGGCCGAATTCAGCTAAGTGCCCCCACCCGCCCCTTTGCCGAGCGCCGGATCAGGGAGGCACTCGACAAAGGAGGCAACTTTGCTGAGTGCCCCGATCCGGCCGTCGGCATAGTTTTTTTTTAAAACCTTTGCCGAGTGCCCCTGTGAAGGCACTCGGCAAAGAGCAAATTTCTAAAAAAATTCAAAAAACCTTTTTGCCGAGTGCCTTGCCGAGTGCCATGCCCCGTCGCTCGGCAAAGTTTTTTTTTTGTTTTTGGCCTCTAAATTTTTTGTGCAACCCTTTTAAAGTACCAGGAACTCCTCGTTAGAATTTGGGGATTTTTTGTGGCTTTTTTTATATATTTAGTTACTTTATTTCGTTTACTTGAATTTGGAGGCCACAAAAAATCCCTAAATTTTAACGAGGAGTTCCTGGTAATTTAAAAGGGCTGCACAATAAATTTGGAGGCCAAAAATAAAAACAAAAAAAACTTTACCGAGCGTCGGGGCATGGCACTAGGCAAAGGGGGTCTTTGCCGAGTGCTAAGAATAAGGCACTCGGCAAAGAGGTTTTTGAATTTTTTTTTGAAAATTCCTCTTTGCCGAGTGTCTTCACTGGGGTACTCGGCAAAGGTATTTTAAAAAAATGTAATTTTTTTAATTCATCCCTTTGCTGAGTGCCGAAGCTGTTAGGCACTCAGCAAAGACATTTCAAAAAAATATTGAATCTTTGTCGAGCGCCGTGTCAAGGGCACTCGACAAAGTATTTTCCAAAACAAAATCTTTGCCGAGTGTCTAACAGCATGCACTCGGCAAAGAAGGACGTGGCTGAACACCGTTACGCGGGGCAGCCTATGCCGAGTGCCGCGCTTTTGTCGAGAGCCTGGCACTCGGCAAAAAAGTCCTTTGCCGAGTGCCCTTTTTTGCTGAGTGTCCAGCACTCGGCAAAGAATTCTTTGTCGAGTGCAATTCTTTGCCGAGTGCAGCACTCGGCAAAGAAGGTCTTTGCTAAGTGCTTGATTTTTGACACTCGGCAAAGCAGTTTGCACTCGGCAAAGGCCCTGTTTCTATAAGTGGATTTGGAGACAACAATGCAGATCCATAATTTGAATTAATGAACACTGAAAAAACTGCACTATATGGAACCAAGTGTTTCAACATAAGATAAGTAGCATTCCATCTAACATCCATATCCAAGTCAAACTTTCTAGGTCTAACATCCTTAGCATTACAGTAGTTTTTGAACATAACAATTCTTTGATCAGAGGAATTCAAGAAATTAATTGCAGTTCTAAAATCTTTTAGGTAAGGTTTCAATCTCTTTAGTCCATATTTAACAATCAGATTAATTATATGACAAGCACAACGTTGATGCATAAGAGTATACTTACGTTTATTAGGATCTAGAGGCTCGGTGAAGGATCAGAACCCAAATAATCAGCAAACATGGGTGTCAAAGTTTTCATAGCATTAGCGTTAGAAGAAACATTATCTAAAATAATAGCAAAAATCTTATCAATCAGACCAAACTCCTCAACCACAACAGCAACTCTTTCAGCAATATTTTCACCAAAATATTTCACTTCAATCAACCCACAAAATTAAAGCTACCTCAGCGCTCACCTCACTCGAGCTCCTCCTCCTCCGCCTACCTTCCTCTCCCTCCCCCTCCCTCTCCCTCACCTCCTCACGCGCAGACACGCCAAAATTCTAGGGAACCCCCACTACGCCTGCACGCGCACACTAGCTAGCCACCTTAGATCGGTCGACACAGCTAGCTAGCTACCCGCTAGCTGCACCACCTCTCGCTCGCTGCTAGCTAGGCCGCCGCCCGGCCGGGCCGCGCGAGAGCGAGCGCTCAAAATTCGCGCCCACCCGCCACGCGGCGCGGCCATGCTGCGGGCGTCGGCTCGGCGGCGGGGAGGAGCAACGCAGTAGAAAGAGCCGGACACGGGCGATCGATCCGCCGCTGCCCGCGCGGGCCGCCTATATGGATCTGGCCGCATGGCGGGCTTCCCTCTAGGCGGAGGCGGAGGAGGCCACGGACGCGGCGACCACCCTCACCCACACGTGAACCCTTCCTCCGGCTCCGGCTCCGGCTCCGAGTCCGCCGCCGCCTACCTCTACACGGCCGCCGCCGCCGCTTCCGCGCCGCACGGCGGGTTCCAGCTATGGCCGCACCACCCGGCGCAGGAGCACCACCACCACTTCTACGCGCCCAACATCATCCGCTTCGCCGATGACCCCATGGCGACAGCCGCGGGCTCCTCGCGCGGCGGCAGGGGCTCCGCCTCCGGCGCCGGCGCGGGCACCATCAGCTGCCAGGACTGCGGCAACCAGGCCAAGAAGGACTGCGTCCACATGCGCTGCCGCGCCTGCTGCAAGAGCCGGGGCTTCGACTGCCCCACCCATGTCAAGTCCACCTGGGTGCCCGCCGCCAAGCGCCGAGAGCGACAGCAGCAGCAGGCCACCGGCGCCGCCGAGCCCTCCAAGCGCCACCGCGACGCCGGTGCCCAGCCCTCCTCTACCACCGCCACTACCACTTCGTGGGGTACGTATTTTAATTTGTTGCTGCTATGCTATATAAACTGCACTGCACGTCTGCACATCTTCCTTCACTAATCACTAGCTTGCTAATAAGCAAGCAATTCATCACCATCGTACCTAATAATCTTTTAGCTTAGCTAGCTGCTTGCTAATCGATCGAGACCACCATGTGCGTGCTTTATTGATCGATCAGGGGAGCAGCAGCAGCAGATGGCGGTGGTGGCGGAGCGGTTCCCGCGGGAGGTGAGCTCGGAGGCGCTGTTCCGCTGCGTCCGCCTGGGCCCGGTCGACGAGCCCGACGCCGAGGTGGCGTACCAGACCAGCGTCAGCATCGCCGGCCACGTATTCAAGGGCATCCTGCACGACGTCGGCCCGGACCCGTCGGTCGCTGCGGGCGGCGGCGGCGGCTTCCGCCACGCCACCGAGGGGTCCTCCCCGAGCACGGCCGCGGCGGGCGAAGGCAGCGTCGCGGGGCCCGTCTCGTCATCGGCTGTGGTCATGGACCCGTACCCGACGCCCGGCCCCTACGGCGGCGGCGCGCATTTCTTCCACGGCCATCCGAGGTGATCAAACGTACGGCCACCACGATTGACACGGCTAGCCTGCTATCTGTGGTTTCATTCCCTTTCGGACTTGCCATGCATCTCTCCATTATCCACTGCTTCAATATTTGCTTTTTACTAGAAGGATTATCGATCATCACCAAATTGTTACTAGCAGCTTTTATTTGTTTCCTTCTTCCCCCATCCCTCTTGCTTCTCTCTTTCAATCTCAATGATCGATGCATAAACTGGTGAGCACCGTTCATCACTGTTTCTTTATTAGGATCATACTATTACTACTGTAGTAGTAGTAGCTAGCCCATCAGGTTACTAGAGGTATATATATATATTATATAAAAAGCTTGGACTAGCTAGCTAGGGAGCAGTGTTCATCATGATTCAAAGTTTAAAACCTGACAGTTTGGTAACCTGATGCTGGTGCCTATCTTGATTGATGCTCTCCCGCTCCTCTTGCCATTGTTTCTTCGTTTCATCTTTGTTCAATGGTGGTGATGATGCTGTCCCCTGGTGGTGTCATGCAGATATAGAATGTGGGTACTTAGAGCATGGCTAATAAGCCAGCCGACTGTCGGCTGAGAGATTGTGCCATGTCACATATAGTAAGTAATACAGCTTGGACATATAACAAGCTAGCTGAGAGTTTTGCTCTATCAAATATGCGTGTATTTAATGCTCTATCAAACAGCTAGGAAAAAAACGTCGAGGCTTATCGCCCGCTACCGGCTGGGAACGGGCGGCGAAGAGTAGAGCACCGGCTCGCTTTCTCTCTCCGTTTCTCTCTGTGCCGCGTCATATGTTTTTCCTACATGGCCTGGATTTAGCCGACTCAGTCAACCTTATAATACTTACTTAAGGCTTCTTCGCATATTTGCTCAAGTATTTCTGCTCCTGTGTGTCTATTCCACAGGGAGTGACACCTTTGCTTTTGCTTTTCTCTTCAAAAGCTGAACCCTAGTTTCCTAGCTAGTAGCTTCTGTGCTACCTGATTTTTAGTTGCAAATTTGGTATGAATGATAAGGTGTAGCTGTATATGGAGAGAGAGAAGATGGGAGGGTGGTGAGTGAGAGAGGAGAGAGGAGAGAGGAGAGTGGAGAGAGATTTCTTCCAGTCCAGTCATCATATGCTCAGGGAAGAAGGCTGGCGGAGTCAGATCTATATATATATATATATATATATGTCTCCAGAAGAATCAAACGACGAGATGCTTGGAAAAAAGGAATGCTTGTTATGTGCTTGTGTCAGTCCTGATTAGCGTCACCAATGTTTCCAAGTTTGGTATTTGAAAACATGGTTCGCCACTGTGGGATCCCAACCCATATTCCGATCCAGCATCATATCGCATCACATCACCAATCCAATTGTCATCTCAGGTTATTTTTCCCATCCTAATTTAAGTGTCATTTCAACTAGTTATATTTCCTATACACATCCTTTCTAAAAAAAAATATTTCCTATACACACGTGTAGTGCCTATGATTGGAAATACACAATTGCACTTGTTGAAGTACTGTCAGCACATAACTAAATAATTTAGTACATGTTGTAATATTGCCCTGGTCAAAAAGCCGTGTTGATCATTCTCTTTTTTTTTCCCGAAATCATGGGAGATTCAATTTCTGCAAAATGTTCTCCCTTTTCCAGTTTTTTTTTTCCTGTTTTTAGGATTAGTGGAGCAAGTGGTTCATTCAATTTTTTTTTATCAAAGTCAAAACATTGTTTGATACACCACTAAAGATTGCAAACATTTTTTTGATACTCCCTCTATTCCAAATTACAAGTCGCTTTGACTTTTTGGTACATCTATTTTGCTATGTATCTAAAATAATAATATGTCTAGATACATAGCAAAATTGATGAACAAAAAAAGTCAAAGTGACTTATAATTTGGAACGTAGGAAGTACACCACTAAAGATTATTGCAATATTATTGTTACTATCCAAGGATGAAGAACTGTTGCCTTGCCATCTTTTGAAACTATTATGTTACGCCTTTAATTCTTGAGAAACACATTGTTAGTCGAACACTGAACAATGAGGCAATCAAGTATTATTGGTCTCTCAGGCTCTACCTTGCACCACAAATATGCATATATATAGTTTAGGGCCTTTGTGAGAAATCAATCATCATATGATGATTTATTGCTAACCATCGACATGAGTTCAGTACGTATCAGATAATTTAATGTACGGTTAATCTATTTGCACGTGCAATATTACTTATGCTGCAACTTCAAACTTCATCGACAAAAAAAAAACATTATGCTTGTTAAGGACTTTTACTGCTTCAAAATAATGTGTATTTACCATGTAACCATGTGTCATGTGCCATAGCACATACTTATGCTTTTGATGAAATGGTATTGTGTGCATATATATACTTCTGACTTATATTTATTTTTTCTAAAATTATATCGCATTAATGCCTGATTATGGGTTGTTTATTATAAATAGTTTAGCCAATGCCCTAATTTAAGATGGTATTGGTCTTCTTTTAGGATTGTAGTACTGCTGGTTGCAGATGTATTTTTTTTCCTTTTCGTGGTTAGTAATGCATGGTTCAGTGTTCTGAAAATTGTCTTCATTATTGCTCCTGAAGTATGAAAGCTTATGATCTTTAATTCTCTGATGTGGGCATTTCCCCTTTTGTTGAACTTTGCATTTGTTGTGTTATTGTGCGGTATTGAACTTGTAGATCGGTATGACATATGATGGCATTGTACGAAGATAGCTACATTAACCTATTATATTCTCAACTTTGCAAAAAAAAAAAATACTAGTTTCCAAAAGTCTACAAATTTTTGTCGAGATTCATTCCCTTTTAAATAAGTGCAGTTTCCACATATTTACTTGGACTAGCTAGATTCAAGGTTGTATTCTTTCAAACAATGGAACTTCATATTACAACTGCTCCTTAGTTTCCAGGACATATGTGATATGAAAGTTGAACCTTTTATATTCAATGCTATAGAAATTTAGAGATGTTTGATGTTATGTGACACAACTTAACCCCATCCTTCCCACTGTAGTGTGCTTATATGTATAAATTTCTGTCAAATTGACAGTCAGTTTTGTTTACTGCTGGTGGTTTATAATTGTTTAAGAACACTGACATTTCTGTGGGAACAGGAAGCAATAGTTTAGGACAAGACATTTGACCTAAGGCACACTGTACTGACTGACTTTATTTGGCTATACTACTGTTATGTTATGTAGACAAACATTACCAAATCTGCAAAATTGAGAATGATATCCAAAGTTAGTCTGATATAATCATTCCATCGTATGTACTTGTTTTACGGACAAAATGCTAATTATATTCACACGTGTTGCCTCTAGAAATTAATAGAAGAGCTAAGGCTAAGCTACCAGCGCTACTTGTAATTTTCTCAGTACAATACTTGGAGATTTGTACGGTAAGCACAATATGGTATTTTTAAAAAATAAACTATATGGCATATTTTGCTTTCAAAATCTTTTCCCCTTGTGTAGTAGTACTGCAGATAAAACGGCACGTGAATTAATTGGTTGCCTAAGAAGTAAGCACTTGTTGATCAAATAATTGAAGTCTCTTCCATATTTTACCTAACTAGAAGTCACAATCAGGCACATGATAATGCATTTGTCACGCAACTCAAAGATGCATGGTGATTCGGCCTAATCTCTTTGGCTTTGATCTGTTCCTTTCAATCGAAAGGCTAGCTGGAACAATAATCAGCAACTCCCTTCACTACTGCAATCAGTAGCTTTGCCGAGTGTTTTTTTTTCGCAGCACTCAACAAAGAGCTTGTTTGAGTGTCCGAGGGAATGCACTCGGCAAACATAAAAACACTCCGCAAAGAGCCGATTTCTGGTAGTGCTTGGAACTTTGCTAGAGAAATTTCATGCGTACGTTTCCTATTCTGGATCATGCATATACTAAAGTCAAAAGTTGTTAACTGTTCACTATTGTGTTGTAGTATACAATCTGTGCATGCATTATCTTCTGGACCCTTGATAGCTTCCACTGAGAGTGACTGGACCTATATACCACTGTATATTAGAGTAATATATACAGTCAATAGTTGTAAGCAGGGATGAAAACGGTACGGATATTTTCCAATCGTATTCGAAACCAAATCCGTTTAGAGGGGTTGAGATCTTTCTGTATCCGAGTCCGGATATCCAACATCCGATACCGTATCCGTATCCGAATACTCAAATCGCATATTTATGATGTCGATATCCAATCGTATCCTATCCGACATAGTTGACACTATCCGTATTCGAATCCGAATCCGGACAGAAATATGAAAACAAATGTAATATCGGTGATATCCGTCCGTATCCGATCCGTTTTCATCCCTAGTTGTAAGTAGCTATCTAGCTCTTAATATTTCTAGATCCACAATTTCCTTGTGAAATTCTTGTCATCGTCTAAATTTTTACACATAATAAATTAAAATAGATGCATGGGTAAATTTATATATGTATATATCGCATCGCTAGGAATTAAGCTAATTTGTGGGAGTCTCTGATGATGAGTTCCTTCTTTTTTGTCAAATGGTATTTTTTGCCCTTCCAGAATATTGATTTGAACCTAATATGTATGTACACTACCACTTCAATATGCCAAATTTACCGTGAAGGTCAACTTGCATATTTTTAGAGGGATGCATTTGCATCACTTGGAAGTTACATAATAATTACTATACGGAAGATGTCATTAGCTAGGCTTGTATGCTTCCACGACTTCCGCTTTAGAGATATGATGCGCATCATCTGTAAATTCATAAGTCCTAATAGACTTGGGTCCTAATCTATACCTAAGATTAAACAGTGTATGGTACAGTACGTAGCTTTGTCCAAACAATACCTTATCCCCCAACGTAGGATGTGTACGGATTTATAGTTTATATATCTATAGTACCGGCGGGTATCTTGTTCTAATCTGTACGTCATACATATCTTAGAAAGCAGTGAATGAATCGGTGTTTATTATATAAGACTTCTTTTTTCACCGATATCATATTTGGACGACATTGATATGCTTAAGTACACTTAGCATCTAATTCGCACAATCCTTTTAGATTTTCTCCCTTTAATCCATCTTTTCTACCTGTTATACCTACATCCTATTTTTACAGGTTATACCGGGAAATCAAAAGTGATCCTCCACCAATCACTTTGGTATTTAATTGTTTAGATTATAATCAAATGGTTCAAAAAACCTATTTACAATGGAGCCATACAATTCTTCTAGGGATTCTCTCTTAACGAAATAGACGCAAAGGTGTGTTCTCGAAAAAAAATTCTTCTAGGGATTCATGGATCTCTACAATGCATGTCGACACCAATTTTAAGATGACGGTAGCTTTATTATAAAAATTAAATTTATAGGCTCTACAACAAGTACTCTATTAGTGCAGCTATTGCAGCCATTACAGAGAAGAAAAGAAAAAAATTACAGCGGACGCAAAACGACACTGGATCTCAAACCAGCTAACGTGAAATATATGTCCCCCCACATACAAATTAAAATGATACACGCCCAAAATGTGTGCTTTTTATATTTTTGCATGTGCACGTATTGTGTGTATATCCACCGCTAAATTTGCAGTATTTTTTTAGTGAAAAAAACTTGTGGGGGCCGGGGTGAATTGACCCCATGGGCCACAACAACGCTGGTCCACTATGTACACGACATGACGGCCGGAATAACATGCGTGCTGCGTGCGTGCGTGGCATGCCTGTGCACCAAATATTGAGATGGATATGTGTGTGTTTGTGTGTATAATGTCGATCGATGGGATGCAGAACAGTTGCAATTTACTCCCTCCGTCCCTAAATAACTGTCGTCTTTGGTGTGTGCCGTAAGTTTGACTTAATTTATAGAAAATACGGACAACATTTATATCTCCAAATAAATTTATTAGAAAAATTAGATTCAAAGATTTTTCCACTATACTAATTATATACTATAAATATTAATATTTTTAAATATATATTTAATTGAAGTTGTTTCTCGAGAAACAAAAATGATAGATATTTTGGGATAGAGCGAGTACTGCTACTACTGGAGTGTCGTCTCGCCACACCCTTTTACGCCGTTTCCCTTTGCTCTCTAAAAGGAGCAAGTATAAGGAGGCAAGGACGCGACGGATGCTAGCTGCAGCCTGCAGGCAGGCATATATGGTATGGTTAGCGAAAGGCACACTGTTCATCTCTCCCTTTTCAAGTAGAGCGAACTGTTCCTGTGTCTCTCTTTTTTCCGCAGTATACGGTTAAAAATGATTTTACATTGCATGTAGGAGTACGTGCGTCCAGTATTACATGTGTCCTGTATTTGGATTGGATCGCCGCGTATACAGGCATTCTGGTGGAGAAATGCATGACTCGCAGTACACATATTTTTCTCGAATACCCAAAAGATTCACTCATTATTTTGATTAAGGTATATAAGAGTTGAACTTAGAAGGCTTACAGAATTGTAGCCTACGACTAGACCATCGTAGCTTAAGATTTATGTTTCGGTATTACACAAATTATAGACAACCGAAATTTGGACAGCTATACAACCTAAATAGTTGTTGGCTTTCGCCTCCGCTGCGACCCTGTTTGGACGCCAGTACACACACGTATTGATGGTATAGGCGAGACGGCACATGGCGCAGGACGCGAAAACTGCGAATGCATATGCATCCAGGCCGGGTACCGTCCTCATCTTTATCGCCGCCGCTACAGTAATGCATGCATGCATGCTCCCAACCCATAGGTTCTCTCTCCTCTTTTTATCTTCTTCTGCTTCGCATCTCATAGATGAGAGAGAGAGGAGGCAGGAGACGACCTAGAATCTATAGCTAGACAGAGAGAGAGAGAGAGAGAGAGAGAGAGAGAGAGAGAGGGTGGATGGTGCAAGTGCAGATGCAGGCAATGAGCTGCTATCTACTCTTCCTAAGAGCTAGAGCTACAACTAAAGCACGTTCATCATGGGGAATCCTTAGCTTAGTGTAGAGTAGATATAGAGGTGTAGGGTGGGGGAGAAGGAGGAGGGAGGGGAGGGAATGGCCATTGTTGCCGCGCCCTACCGGCATGCATATGCATGGTCCCAAAAAGGACGTTTATCGAGTTGGCCGCGCGGCGTCGACGACGAGTCACGTGTCGCGCGCCCGCCCGCCCCGCCGGGCGCCGATCAAAACATGCATGCCTCAAAAACCTCCACGCACACCGCAAAATTCCAGGATTTACAGGGGGTCCTCGTTCAGTGCCATGTATCCTTGCAGCTGCCAAGATCGACCTCTCGCTTTCATGCACTCGCCTTCGATCCGTCCGCTTGTTGTGCAGTTGGGGCAGGAATACATTATTATTCCTGGGAAGGAGTAGCTAGCAATAGCTTGATCCCGATGGATGGATGGATCGGCATTCGGCAGAGGTCCTGGTCAGATCGGTGTTCCCTCCTCTCCTGCAACCAGATCGAGTTGATCAGTGTCGAGATCGATGCCCCTGCATGCATGGTCGCCATCTCTTCTAGCTGGTCCAGGATCACAATGCGCGACCATTATGCTGCTGTCGCACACGGCAGTGCAGCTGCAGTGGGAGCTAGTACTCGTAGTAGTATCCATCAGTATATATAGATCGGTCTATTCCATTGCTTGCACTACGGGATACACGAGGGCACTCGGCAAAGCCCCAAAAACACTCGGTAAAGCGTTTGCCGAGTGTTATACTCGGCAAATGTTTTATCGGTAAAGAGTTGTTTGTCGAGTGTCAAACGTCGGGCACTCGGCAAAGACTATGCCAAGTCCCAAAAAAAAACACTCGGCAAATATTTTTCGAGAAAAATAAAAAAAAGTCCCGCCACCGCCACCACCACCACGCCCCCCACCACCATAGCCGCCGCCACCACCAACACCACCATGCCACCACCACGCCCCGCCACCGGTCATCACCACGCCGCCCGCCGCGCGCGCTCCTCCCTGCCGGATCCACCATAGAAGGGCACCTCCCCACCGGATCTGTCGTCTCCACGCCGCTGCTCCCCGCCGCATCCGCCTGCCGCCGTCGTGGATCTGATCACCGGCGAGGGAGAGAGTGAGGGAGATAAAGAGAGGAAAAGAGAGGGAGATGGGGAGAGCTGACCTACCTCGGACCCACGCCGACCGCCGCAACCCCATCGTCGCCGGATCCGAGCCCCAGCAGCCGGATCCGACGCATGCCGCCGTCGCGAGGCCCACCCGCCGTGGAGCTCCCCTTGGCCCTCCTCGCCGGATCCAATGTCAGCCGCCGTCGCGAGGACCACCCGCCGTGGATCCGTCGGCCTAGAGCTCGCCGTGGCCCTCCACGCCGGCGGGGGAAGAAGGGAGGGGAGGGGGAGGGGCGGGCCACCGGGGAAGAAGAAGGGGGAGGGGGAGGGGCGAACCGCTGGCGGGGGAAGAAGGGAGGGGAGGGATGGGGCGCCGATGGGGGAAGAAGGGAGGGGCGGGGTGCCCGCGGGGAAGAAGGGAGGGGAGGGAGCGGCAGCTGCCGGATCCGAGGAGGAGGAGGAGGGGAAGGGCGGCGCCTGGATCTAGAGAGGGAGGGAAGGGCGGGGCCACGTCAGAGAGGGAGGGAAGCGGCGCGCCGGAGGGAGGGAGGGAGGGGAGCGGTGCGACGGCGCCGGAGAGAGGGCGCGGGCGGGCGGATCTAGAAGGAGGTAGATAAGGAGGGAGGGGAGCTAAGGAGGGAGGGGAGGGGCGACGGTGGTTAATTAAGTGATTTTTTCCTTTGCCGAGTGTCCTAGATCTGGGCACTCGGCAAAGTTTGTTTTTATTTTTTTCTTCTCCTTCTTTCCCAGAAAAAAGATTTTTTTCCTTTGCCGAGTGTCCTAGATCTAGGCACTCAACAAAGTTTTTTTTTTCATTTTTTCTTCTCCTTTCCAAAAAAAAGATTTTATTTCTTTGTCGAGTGTCAAAAAAAAACACTCGGCAAACTCCCTATTTGCCAAGTGTTTTTTTTGACACTCGGCAAACCTCCTCTTTACCGAGCGTTTTTTTTCGAGTGTTTTTAGCGCAGCATTCAGCAAAGAACTTGTTTGTCGCGTGCCCGAGAGAATACACTCGGCAAACATAAAAACACTCGGCAAATTTGACGTTTCCAGTAGTGTTGTATGTTCCCTCTCACACAGCTAGCAGCTCAGTAACGGTTCTTCATGGCGGGCAAGTGCGCCTTCCTGCTCTCTCACCTACCATAAATCTACTCTTATCAAAGCAGTTTCCTTTGGTCGCCTCCTAGCCTATCCACGACAACAAATTTTTTTTACCGCGTCCGATCCTGAATTCACGGAGTGGATTGAAGCTCCTTCCCACCGTAAAAAAAGAAGGCGTCCTTATCTGCTTGTCAGCTTACGAGGAGCCTGTCGCCTCCCACTCGTCGTCCTCTTCCCTGCGCTTCTCCTCCCTTTGCCGCTTCCCCTCCCCCTCCCTCCTCGCTGCGGCACGCCAGATGGGCCTGGCCGTGACCTCGTCCCCGCGATGTGTGCTGGCAGGAGCCAGCGCCCGCACCGCCACTCCATCTTCGTAGCGCCACCCCTCTCCATCACCAGCGCTGCCTCTTCCGATCGTTGGCTCCATTGCTCCGCCTTCTCTACAGTGTCAGCCTCATCTACAGCCTCCTTAGTTCATGATTTCTTTGTTGTCTGACTTTTGTTTTGTCTTTACCGGATTCGTTGCCTTGCCTCTGCTAGGGCTAGGGTTTTAGGCGGTGGCATATAGGGCCCCTCGGCAGTGGTGCACGAGACCTGGGCCGCCGGCGCCACTCGCTAGCAGGAGCTGATGCCCGGCATGCTCTGCTTCCGCTGTGAAGCCGCCGCTGGCGCCGTTTGCCAGGAGGGCCACCAACGCGTGCTGGTCGCGGCTGCGCACCCATGCCCCCATGGCAGCGAGCCACCTGGTCATCCCCTCTTTAGTTTCTCCACCTGCACAAAAGGTCACACAACAGGTATGGATGGATCTGCAGCTGTTGTTTTTCAGCTGCTTTGATTATACATTTTATTCTTAGAGGCAACATATATGGCGTGTTAGGTTTTTATTTTTGTTCGGATTTGGTGTTCTTTGACCAACCTCTACAATTTCTTTGACCTGTGTTTGAGATTAGCATGGCATCTTATATTTGCAACTAGATGTGAATGACTCTGTACGAGTTGCATAACGTGTGTTCAATGAAATGTCGATGTATAAGAGTTGCATAACATGTGCTTGATGGAATGCCCATGTGATATGTGGTTTGTACCTTTCGTTTTGCTAACCTGGATTTCATCTGCAAGGGTGTTCTTTGACCGACCTGTACAATTTCTTTGACCTATGCTGACATAACCATGCCATCTTGTATCTCAGCTAGATGCGAATGATTCTATATGAGTTGCATACCATTTGCTTGATGGAATACCGCTATGAGATATGGTTACTGCCTATTGTTTTCCTAGCCTCTTTTGCTTGCCTCTATTTCACCTACAAAGATGCCTGCAGCCCAACTCCAAGGTGTATATAGTTTTAAAAATCTAAACTATAACTACTCGAGCGTTTATTTTGCAGATCATCTGCTACCTGTGCATATGCCAGATGGTTAGTTTCACGTACTGTTACCAGGCTCTGGAGAATTAGCTATGGGCATTATTGGAACTGAGGTAAATACTTGGGTTTCCATCTTATTAGGTTCAGCTCAAATCGCTTCTTTTTAGTTTCATGGCCATACACCTACTAGCCTTTTGAATTGTCATCTTAATTCTGCTTGGCATTACTAGAACTCAGGTAAATACTTAGTTTTACATCTTACTAGATTCACCTCAGATCACTTCTTTTTGGTGTCATGTACATAAACCTGCCAGCCTTTTGAATTGCCATATCAATTCTGCTTTAGAAAGCCTATAAAATAATTGTTTTCAGACAATTAAATTCCAAGGACTGTTGTTATTGGAAGGGGTGTGCCGTAGGTCACCAGAGAATAATTGTTTTCTTATGTTTCTTGTTTTATAAATATAGCCAACGGACACTGCTTAACAACATCAGCTTTACTCTATAGGAAATGAATTTATATGTTGTGCTACCCACAATGAAGATTTATCTCTAAAACTATGACTTTGTCATGCTATAATTTAAAGTGTTTTTTTAAAACAAATCTCTAATGTTTCATGTTGCCAAATGGGCATCTCATATGGTGTTGGCTGATGACAGTTTTAGTACTATAGTTTCTGCAGTTGGTGAAGTAAAGATCTATTTACAACATCATCAAAGCTTTCATAAGGTTTGTGCTCTGAGCGTTTGTTTAATTATCGTTGACACTTTGTAGCTACCTGAACATACATGTTCTCATTAGAATATAATGTCTCAAACTATTCTTTTCCGAGCAATTTTGCAATGTTCGTGATATTTGATTTGATTCTGGTACCTACATTCACTAATTAGTTTTGCCTATTAGTTGAGATTCTTTTTTAGTTTAACTTCCTGGTCATCAGGTTAATTGTTGACATAAAAACATGGTGTTGGATCTTATTTACCCCAATCCACTGTCTATTTTGATAGCTACATTCACTAATTAGTTTAGCCTATTATTGAAGATTTACTGTTTAGTTAACCTTCCTGTTCATCAAGTTAGCTGTTGAGCTCAAAACCATGGTGTCGGGTAAGATTGCCTAGATTGAACCACTTTTTCTTCATCCCTCAGTCTAACTCATTTTATGTACACATCGTTCATTCGTGGGGTAAGATTGCCTGGATTGAACCACTTTGTCTTCATTCCTCAGTCTAACCCATTTTATCTACACATTGTTCATTTGGATTGCTAATTCTATTGGGAAGAAAATATGGCAAATCATTCATGAACTTCATGGCTTACATTTCATGTTTGGGAATCGCTGCTGCATCCGACAAGAGCAACAACATTGACAATCTTTGCAGGTACAATTGGGTTAGCATCCCTTGATAACACAGCTTTTTAAGTGACTGTTTCTGCAGTCTGTATACTTGAGTTGCTTTTCCACTGAATGTGGATGTAGTCTGTAGTCCTAAGCTGTTTTCTATGATACAATTTCTTGTGTGTCTGTTTACTCAGCTTATTTTCCCATTACTTACTCTATGTAGTGTCTTAGTTGAGTTGTTGATTATTGAAATGGTAATGCCTTTGAGTTTGGCACCGTAGCGCTTTCAAAAATTCTAAAACTCAAAGGTTAGTTTGAAAAGAAATATTTTATCGGCAATATCTACTGTCTTGGTTATATAAATGTTGCTATTTTTTATGTTACATGTTCTTCTTGTTGATCTCTTTTATGAAAAGTTACTTACAGTATTGACATAATGGTAATTCAGATTCTTGTAGCTTTGTCGTCTCTTCTTACACAATCCAGTTACCTGTGTATAGGCAGTGTATTTCCCACCTTTCAGTTCAATTAATTCTTTGATTTAGTGGTTCACTAATGTATTCATATGTGCAATTTATTCACATTTTTCCGCAGATGTCATTTCCTGGTTACATTTGCCTTCCTGGTTTCTTACATATTCAATATGTCGATTCTCAATGGTACCAGCATCAACCAGGTATGCGCTCCTCCTTTTTTGCCCATTTGGATCTTCAGGGTACATACGTCTATATATTAATTTACTCATTTTATCAGCATTCCCTCTGAACATACTAAACTGAATTTATTTAGTCAGCGGTGGTCAAAGAGAAACAAATTCTTTGCCAACAAAAAAATCTACATTTGTATATGATAATCGTCTTAACCTACTACGAGCGAAAGGGCGGGCGTGATGGACTAGTTCAGCTTCATTCACTCGCAGGTCGCAGCATGCACGGCCTGTTTATTTATTGCTAACCATGACCACCGGTAGATAGAACCTGGTACGTAATGCAGGGACGATCGACTGGTCGAGAGACAGAGATATTAATGGCCGATTAATTACTAGATAGCTTGATCGATGTGTACTACTCGAGATCTTGTTCGATGATGAGATGGAGATTTTGAGAGCATCAGTTCGCGCGCTTTCGCGCCTACTACAAACAGGGTGGACTAGTTTAACCGGTGTAGCATCGATTCACCTTTCTGGGGTGCAATATCATATTGGATTTGGATCCCCATTTTAGCTAGCACCGATTCACCTTTCGGGGGTGCAATTGTATATGATAAGTATTGGATCGATGAGGATCCCTATTTCAGTTCTTTAGTTGAGGACCTACAAATAAAGCAGGTCAGCGGTAGCTTATATTTGCCACTCCTCTACTTTCTTGTATCACACATGCATGTGGCTGCTGTTGTTGAGCGCAGTGCAGGAAAGTTCATGCATGCATGCTGCATTCTTTCTCTTTGCACATACATAACTAACCGAATCTCACCTCACCGGACGGCGGCCGGGCTGCCCATACACCATACCGTTCCATTCATTCATGTATGGTGTATTTTAGTTTGAAAAAGTAAAGTTTGCAAATATTGATCAGCAATAATTAATGCTAGTCACATTGTAAGTGTGTGTATTGTATACTCCCTCCGTTTTTTTCACGTGTCACGTTAGCTTTGTCCTAAGTCAAACATTACTATCTTTGACCATTCATTTCAAAAAATTATTATAGTTTCACAACATATGTGTCGGGTTTATAAACCCGGGATCCCTCAGGGACCGGCTTCCGCACTAAGGCTCGGCCCAAGAGTCTAAATATAGAAGGCCGGAAGGACGGCCCAGTCGCCGACCGGAAGGTCTGGACCGAAAGGAGCGGCGCCCGCTCGTCGACCCCTTGGGTCCACCACTCTGATCGCAGCACTCGCTTCGGCCTCCAGCCGCCTCCGGACGCCCTCTCCGATCGCTAGGCCTGGCCTAACGCGCTACTTCCGACTTCGAACCCGCGTCCCTCCGACCGGGGCTCGTAGGAACCCTGCTCACCGCTCTTCTCCGACCGGCGCACTCAGAGCCGAATGGAGCCATCCGACCGGGGACGTCCGCTCGGTAGAACCAGAAGACGTGCGGAGAAAGGCAAGGCAAGGCTCACAAGTCAAAACCACTGTACCATGGACCATACCCTGCACAAAATAGTACTTTGCAGCCACCTGACACAAACAGTATTGTAGGCGCCGACATCTCCCTCTACAGTATTGTAGGGGCCGCTAAAACTCCCATACGGTAAGACCCCCCGTGTGTCTCTGGACATCGATATCGGTATGGGCACCAGGATTTACCGTACCAGGTGAACATAGCGCGACTCCTCACATGCCACTAGGCATCAAACATTATTTATAGGTACCGATGTCCACCATCCCTAAAAAAGGCTGTACGACCTCCCGTGTGCATCTGACATTCTACAGCGACAGCAATAGTGTTGTAGACGCATACCACTATCTTGTACCTGCCGGTGTAGGCAACAAGGCTCGGTAGACGTGGGCAATAAGGCTCGGTAGCATACGTACCCTCACCCTCTCACTTGTAAAGCCATTCCCTTCATCTATAAAAGGGGGTGCGCTTCCTCCAACAAAGAAGACCGAATGATCCAAGCTCAGTTCCTTTAGATTCATTAGTCCAATAGCTCACAACCACAGAACCACCAGGTTCAGACCTCAAGCACACGCTTAGCTCATAGCGGAGTCCCCATCGCTCTCGGCCCTTCCGACTGGAGCCAACCGGGCCTCTTGTACACCCCATCTTTCTCCTTCTCGTTTGTAACCCCACAGCAAACTTCGAGCACCTAGGCTCAGGAATAAAGTCACCGACCGACCCCGACTAGACGTAGGGCACGTTGCCTAAACCAGTATAAATCATGTGTCATTGAGTGCTAGGCCACCTCCGATCACAACGTACAACAAAACTACAAATATTCACTAGTTGATCACTTTCTGTATCGACAGTTGGCGCCGTCCGTGGGGAAGACGTTGTACGTTCAACACTTTTTTGGTCATTAGATGGCCCACTTTTCCGCCACCCTCGCAGTGGTGGGCTCGGGCGATACAATTCGCTTCGGCTCATTGGAGTTTCCCGCACTCTCGCCCACCGGGATGCGGGTTCCACTCGTCTTTGAGCCATCCCAGGCCTTCCTCTTTGGAAGCCTAAACTTCGTCGCCGACCGGCTCGACGTACTACGCCTCCGTGAGGAGGCTCGCGACCTGGCACCCATCGGAGGGACGTCCTCCATTGACTCTGGGACACGCGACTTCGATGACGCGGCATTTGCGCTTCATTCCGAGCAAACTCTCTGCTCAAACCCCGCTGTGAGTAATATACATGCTGTTATTTACTTACTATTCTCTATCTTCCGCTGGTTACCCGACGGAACCCCGTTGTCCCCAACGGAACCGCCGTACGGCCGGTTCCCCTACGGTCTCGCATCTTCCGCAGACGCATATGCTCGGGGGCTCCGAAGGATGCCTGCGCCACCCCCTCTCGCATCCTAATTCATGGGAATGGTGAGCTATGCTCCCACCTGTTTCCTTGACCTCTTAGATGACGATGGCGAGAGTGATAGCTCCAGCATCGGCGACATGGCACCTAGCAACCGTCCGTCCCGGGAGTGCGCCATGGCGGATCCTCTGGGACACCCACCGGTGGAAGCAGAGTCCTCATGGACTCACACCTCTCTAGACCCTCATGCGGAGACCCCTGAGCTCACACGTGAGCACAGGGAGGGTCAACGACGACAGTGGCCGCATCAGCCACAGACCGCACCAGCGTGCTCGGTGCACCCCACGACGCTCCATGCGCATAGACCGGTGAACGGCGCTCGGGGTCGTGCCCGCTAGGTCCAGCGTAACACCCCGGTTAGGCGGACTGATCCCCCGCAGTTCGCTCGGGCCAGTCAGAACATCGTCGCCGTGGCAATGCTTCTGCGTGGCTTGTCCGAGCCGAACGATCCTCGCGAACGGGCGATCCACCAGAACCACCGGGCACTGCTGGAGACCACCGCCGTTCAACAAGCGGAGTGCTCCATATCACGATGCCGACTCACGACCTTGTTCCCCGTCTAGGGAACAGGGACGCAGCAGATGGGGCACTACACCCTATCACCGCAACAACCACAGAGTGCGACACAAGGAGCCACAATGGCACCTCACCTCGACTTGATGACCGCTCCATGCCTACCGCCTGTCTACGCGTGGCTCGTGCCGAACCGAGACGCGCGTAGCATCGACCGGAGTCCTAGCCCCGATAGCCTAGGACTACGGACCTTTGTCTAACACCTCCAGCAAGCGTCGTTCCCACCACGCTTCAACGAAGGCCACGGCAAAGGTAAGGCCAAGCGCCAGGATCAAGACAAGGGCCCCTCCATGTAGAGGGGAAAAAAGAACAGAAAGGATCGCCGACGACCGACCAACTCTGCGTCGGTCGCCGCGGCCGATCACGTAGGCACGCAGCCCCAGCAAGACCATCCAAGTCACTTTTACGAGCTCATGGAGAGCCCGTGCACCAACCATGACTATCCCGTCAAACATCTCTACAAGGACTGCCAGCTCCTCAAGCGCCTACTGAGGTAGACAGGCAGGCCAAAGGAAGAAAAAGGCGAGGAAGCAGCGACCAAAGAACGGGGCGCAGCGGGCGAGGATCTAGACGACTGAAGGTTGAAGTGATACGATCGGACGCCTACCAACTGAAGGACAACAACGACGACGCTCTTACCTTTGTTTACTTAGCGAATGCTCCTATAAAAGCACCCCGACCCGAACACTTTTCGGCTCGGGGCGCTTGGGGTCTCCACTAAGGGGCTCTACTACCCCTCTGTTTTGTTTTTACTTTGAGTACTCTTTTACTTTCATATGAAGAAACTCCTTCCTACCCGAACAAAAGGGTAGTTCGTTCCTTTGATTTACCTTACGTAACTTTACTTTAAAATATTCCGACTGATCGCACCCCGCCTTTTCCTACGGTTACGAGCAGCCGAGCCTCGCGGGCCATGCCCTGGGCTCACAAGGTTGTAGCCTACGGGACAAACAGGTAGGTATGAGAAAGAAAGAAATAAAAAACAAAATTATGCTAAGGGAGAACTAAGGAACGAAAGGGAACAAGCTTCCCCGGATGGAGCAACTCCATCACAAAAACAAAAACCGATTATAGTCATTAAAACACACACGAACATTTTACACAGGGGCTCCCCCATGAACTTAAACTTTTTACATTTACTAACTACTTATATTCTGCAAGCTATTAAACTTACCCGACGGCATCTGCTGACGTCCTCACGGTGGACGACCTCCAGTCTGACATTACCACGGCGACAGATGAAGAACATGCAAAAGAACAGAACGAAAACCCTCTCCCTTCTCCTACTTAAGGAAAAGGGAATAGCGGTTAGGGAAGGATGCGCCGATCGGGGAAGCCGGAACAACGGAGCGAGAACCTCTCTCTTTTCCATTTAATGCAGATAAGACGTGCCCTGACCGATGAGACGTGCTCTGCCTAACGGAACGGCTCCTGATTAGAAGGGACATGGCCTGGCCATGGCCCACCACTACCACATGATCAACCACTACCACACGATGGGCATAGGAACCGAAGCACCACCGCACGTGGGCGGCTCCCCACTTCCCCAGGACAGACCTGGGGAGACCAAAAACATAATCTCTGTTGAGAAACCATCCGACCCCCTGAGTCGATCGAATCACTCAGGATAGACACCAAGAGTCAGGTGAGCAAGTAGCGACCAAAGAAGGGGGCGCAGCGGGCGAGGATCCAGATGACTAAAGGTTGAGGTCATCCAACTGGACGCCTACCGACCGAATGATGACAACGATGCCCATCTCTCTGAACTACTGGAATAGCTATGTCATTTTTCCTAAAGCTTCAATCTTACCATTGTTTACTTAGTATATGCTCCTACAAAAGCGCCCCGACCCGAACACTTTTTTGCCCGGGGCGCTCGGGGGCTCCACTAGGGTACACTACTATCATTATGCTTAATGACTACCTCCCTGTTTTGTTTACCTATGGTGGAATTCCTTCCTACCCAACCAACGGGATAGTTTGTTCCTTAGTTTTGCTTTACGTAGCTTTGCTTTAAAAACATTCCAACTGATCGCACCCTGCCTTTCCCTACGGTTACGAGCAACCGAGCCTCGCGGGCCACACCCCGGGCTCCCAAGGTCACGGCCTACAGAACAAATGGGTAGGTACGAGAGAGAAAGAATAAAAAACAAAATTATGCTGAGGGAAAACTAAGGAACGAAAGGGAACAGGCTCCCCCAAACAGAGCAATTCCATCACAGAAAACAAAACCGACGGTAGTCGTTAAACACACAGTAATATTTACACGGGGCTCCCCCACAAACTTAACTTTTACATTTTCTACTACTGCAAATACTACTGCGACCGCAAGGGATCCGCTCAGTTCCACTCCCTCGGCTTCATCAAGCACAACGGGTAGGAAGCGAAGGGACGCCCCAGTAAGGTCATGCCGACTCCGTCACGAACGACGAGCGTAGATCCCGGTCGGACATTTTCGACTGAAGCTCTCCGAACCCCATCACTCAGGTCATCAAGGTCCTGGTCGGACATTTCTAACTAAAGCTCTCCGAACCCTGTCACTCAGGTCATCAAGGTGAGCATGTGTTCATTAATACAAAAACTGTTCACACAAGGGCTCACCCATGATTGACGAGCGCAGGTCCTGGTCAGACATTTCCGACCGAAGCTCTCCGAACCCCGTCACTTAAGCCATCAAGGTGAGCAGTACCGAACCCCTCTATTTTCTTATAAATCATTTCATACATCCATATGCACATTTCATTCCATACACCCACGCCTCCCAGACGATTTGGGCCCTGAACCGCCTGGGGGCTCAGGAACTAAGCATCGCATGTGCAGCGAAATGCATCAGAATGCTCTGTGTTGCGTCATGAAACGGCGGTTGCCTCATTCGACATGAGTAACCAACAAAGAAAGGGGAGAAAACCGTAGATGAGCATCGTGCGGCCCTCGCCCGGTCCGGCAGACTAGGTCATCTCAACCTTCTCGTTCGATCCTGAACCTCTCGCCAGGCCCATAGAATCTCCATCGAGGGGAGGCCGTTAGGCCACCCGGGTCGGTCACCAGAATGACCTAGGCATCTACCAAGTTATAGGTAAAGGAGTAGTGGAATGTCACAAGAGGGCTATGCTGACCCCGTCATAAACGATGGACCCAGATTCCACTCGATCACACCCGTTAGCGAACTCACCGAGCTAGTTTTCGAGCTCGAACGATCGGGACAGGCGACGAAACTCAGCCCCTCCGGTTATGAGGAACCAGATGGGGTAACGCACACAACTCACATCGACCCCCATGAAGGCCCGACAGGGCTCGAGGGCACAAGACAGACGCTAAGGAAGCAACCTCGAACTCGCCAGATCCACGACTACGACTCGCCAGGTCCCACGGCGTGCACCGATGCCAAGATCCACGAGCACCACCTCGTCTGATCTTTAACTAACTAACTACGCTTCGTCTATGCTCCAAAAAACCCTAGGACCATGACCCCAAACTTGCGTTGACAAGATCTACGACATCCGGCTATGGCTTGGGACCGCGACTCCGAACTTGCGTAACGGCTTCACTTCCGACTGTGCTCCAAAAATCCTAGGATCGTGACCCCGAACTCACGTCGACGGGATCTACGACATCTGGCTACGGCTTGGGACCGCGGCTCCGAACTCGCGTAACAACTTCACTTTCGACTCGCTCCAAAAATCCAGGGACCGTGACTCCGAACTCGCGTGAAAACTAACTAAACTAACTACCTCGGCTGCCTAGGCTGTGCTGAGGCCAGGGATCCACGACTCCGACCCGCCCGGTCCCACGGCGCGCACCGACGCCGGGACCCACGGGCTCAGTCTCGTCCTACCCCTAGAAAACTAACCATTCCAAAACCATGGCGCGCACCGATGCCAGGGTTTGTCTGAACTAACTCCCTCACCCGATCCCATGGCGCGCATCGACGCCAGGATCAGTGAGCTCTCTCATGACCAAACTAACTGCCTCACCTGATCCCACGGCGTGCATCGGCGCCAGGATCAGTGAGCTCTCTCGCGACCAAACTAACTCCCTCACCCGATCCCACAACGCGCATCGACACCAAGATTAGTGAGCTCTCTCATGACCAAACTAACTCCCTCACTCGATCCCATGGCGAGCATCGATGCCAGGATCAGTGAGTTTTGTCTCGTTCAAAACTAACTGCCTCACCCGATCCCACGGTGAGCATCAACGCCAGGATCAGTGAGCTCTGTCTTGTCTGAAACTAACTGCCTCACTCGATCCCATGACGAGCATCGACGCCAGGATCAGTGAGCTTTGTCTCGTCCGAAACTAACTACCTCACCCAATCCCACGGCGCGCATCGACGCCAGGATCAGTGAGCTCTGTCTCATCCGAAACTAACTCCCTCACTCGATCCCACGGCGAGCATCGATGCTAGGATCAGTGAGCTCTGTCTCGTCTAGAACTCTTGACTGACTCCCTCGCTCAATCCCACGGCGCGCACCGATGCCAGGATCCACAAGCTCCCTCTCACCCAATCTCTCAAAACAAACTAAAAAACCGCCTCGGCTGCACAACAACGCCTTGGGCAAAAAAATTCCATCTCAGACTAAAAACACGCACACACGTCCACCAGAACAACACCCCCTAGATGGTTCTGCCCGAACTGCCTGGGGGCTCATGGGCTACACCCGCGGGTGCGCTCGCGCACACCCGTCGGCAAGACAAAAATCCCCCGAATGATTTGACCCGAATTGCCCGGGGGCTCGGGGGCTTCTGTCAGGTTCATAAACCCAGAGTCCCTCAGGGACTGGCTTCCGCACCAAGGCTTGGCCCAAGAGTCTAAATATAGCAGGTCGAAAGGACGGCCCAGTCGCCGACCGAAAGGTCTAGACCGAAAGGAGCGACGCCCGCTCATCGACCCCTTGGGCCCACCACTCTGATCAGAGCACTCGCTTTGGCCTCTAGCCGCCTCCGGACGCCCTCTCCGATCGAAAGGCCTGGCCCAAAGCGCTACTTCTGACTCTGACCCCGTGTCCCTCTGACTAGGGCTTGTAGGAACCCTGCTCACCGCTCTTCTTTGACCGGCGCACTCAGAGCCAACTGGAGCCATCATACCAGGGATGCCAGCTCGATAGGAACCAGAAGACGTGCGGAGAAAGGCAAGGCAAGGCTCACAAGTCAAAACCACTGTACCAGGGACCATACCCTGCATAGAACAGTACTTTGCAGCCACCTGACACAAACAGTATTGTAGACGTCGACATCTCCCTCTACAGTATTGTAGGGACCGTTAAAACTCCCATACGGTAAGACCCCTCGCGTGTCTCTGGACATCGATATCGGTATGGGCACCAGGATTTACCGTACCGGGTGAACATAGCACGACTCCTCACATGCCTCTAGGCATCAAATAGTATTTGCAGGTACCGACGTCCACCATCCCTGAAAAAGGCAGTACGACCTCCCGTGTGCATCTGACATTCTACAGCGACAGCAATAGTGTTGGTAGGCGCCTACCACTATCTTGTACCCGCCGGTGTGGGCAACAAGGCTTGGTAGGAATGGGCAACAAGGCTCGGCAGCATACGTACCCTCACCCTCTCACTTGTAAAGCCATCCCCTTCATCTATAAAAGCGGGTGCGCTTCCTCCAATAAAGAAGACCGAATGATCCAAGCTCAGTTCCTTTAGATTCATTAGTCCAATAGCTCACAACCACAGAACCGCCAGGTTCAGACCTCAAGCACACGCTTAGCTCATAGCGGAGTCCCCATCGCTCTCGGCCCTTCCGACCGGAGCCAACCGGGCCTCTTGTACACCCCATCTTTCTCCTTCTTGTTTGTAACCCCACAGCAAACTTCGAGCACCTGGGCTCAAGAATAAAGTCACCAACCGACCCCGACTGGACGTAGGGCACGTTGCCTGAACCAGTATAAATCCTGTGTCATTGAGTGCTAGGCCACCTCCGATCACAACGTACAGCAAAACTATAAATATTCACTAGTTGGTCACTTTCTGTACCGACAATATGAATTATATATTATGAAATTATTTCTCATACTGAATCTAAAAATATAAATCTTATGACATGAATCTATATAAATTTTTTCAAACTAATGGTAAGATACAAATGTTTGACTTAGGACAAAGCTAATACGACATCTAATAAGAAGTGGAGGAAATAGTGTACAAACAACTGGCATCAATACATTTCTATTCACCGTGTGCTTTTAAGGCCATTACCTTGATTTTGTAGCAATTGATAATACTCCCTCCGTCTCAAAATATTTGTCATTTTGGGATTCATTTTTTTCTCAAATGACTTGTCATTATTGCATTATAAAGCATCATTAAGGGGACATTGGGATCCCTCGTTGGCCCTTGCCATGTCTGGTTGGGCAAAGATAGAGCTATTTGGTTTGCCTGTTCACCGCCTCAGGTCCTGGGTTCGACTCCCTATGGGAGCGAATTTCAGGCTGGGGTTAAAAAAATCCCCTCGTCTGTCCCATGCCAAAGCATAGGTCTAAGGACCGGCCCGGTCTCACAGGGTGATGGTGCTATTGTGTAAGGGTGGGGCAGGGGTTCGGGAGTTTTCTAGGCTTGCGTGAGAAGGTCTTCTTCTTAATGCAATGCCTGGGGGTGGTCATACCCTCGCAGGTCTAGTTTTTTTTATACTTTCAAGCTTTTCTTCACCAAGTCAAGCAAGCCAATCCACTCTCTGAACCTAGCAAGACTAACTTCACTCGGCAAGGCGAGCCCAGTGCAGTAGGCTACAGAACACTAAGTGTGTGCTTGGTTGTTGGGAGTGACTTCACATCGCCTTGCTCTTACAGAAATCAAGATAGAACCAGTGTTTGATTTCCTGGTAAGTTTATCTTGGGATTTGCGCTGGCAAGATTTTCTTGCTGGTGGGAAAGAGCCAAATTGGCTCCCATGTTGGCAATACTACATACTACTAAAAAATCAAGAGACAGGCCCCCTAGGTTAACATAGGTGGGCACAAAAGGGCATCAACTATGTTAATGGAGGGGTGCCTTGGGAGAAACGCCCGCCTCCATTAACCTTTACCAGAGGTGGTCCTCTTAAGGAGACCATCTCCATTAATGCTCCAATAACGAAGGCGGTCTCCTTAATACGACTGCCTTCATTTAACAGAGGCAGGCTTCCTAAGGCCAATCCCAGTGTAAGTTTCATCAAAGTTTCATTTGCATTTAATAAGGTGCTACATAAGCGTTTTTATGATGTGTCAATGTTTTTTAAGAGAGAGAAGAAGTGAGTTTTATGGGGATGAAACTCTCTTGGCACGATTACCAACAATCTATGAGTCATAGAATGAAACTCTCCATTGAGAGTGGATGTTACATCCATATTTTATTTCATTTTACATGACATGGGAGTCTTAGAAACAACGCCACTGGGACTGGCCTAAAGCTCCCACCTCCATTAAAGAAGCATTAATGGAGGCAATCTCCTTATGCCGACCA
Source organism: Miscanthus floridulus (assembly GCF_019320115.1). Classification (NCBI taxonomy): domain Eukaryota; kingdom Viridiplantae; phylum Streptophyta; class Magnoliopsida; order Poales; family Poaceae; genus Miscanthus; species Miscanthus floridulus. The sequence goes on along the minus strand of NC_089587.1, from coordinate 95,714,624 downwards.
CCTTGGTTAACGATTAACAAAGGCAGACACCTTAGGATGGCTGCCTCTGTTAATGAAAGGTTATAAATATAGCAGCCCAACCATCCCATCTTTTTCCTCTATGTGCTCCACTGTTAGTTTTGATGAGGTGAACTGCGAAAAAACTCCATTTTTCAAGAGGGGAGGTTTTGATCTTGGTTTCTTTGAGGTAGGTGGCCATAGGAGCTTGGGATGTGCTCTCATATATTCTTTTTTGTGTTCTTTTTGAAGTTTTTAGTGCTTTTGTGGTGGTCCAGATCTAGATCTATTGGCGGAGGATGAGAGAAAGACTAGATCTAGTTCATCATGTTGGTTTTTTATGTCATGCATGTATATTATTATTTGTGTGAGAGAAAGAGAAGATATATATAGCTCCATAATTAATGTTATTCATATTTTTTTGTGTGTGAGAGAGATAGAGAACATATACAAGTTATGCATGCACCTTCTTAGTATATAAGATGTTTCACATACTGATGCATCTATAATATATATATTTTCATGCTACAAGGTTACCATCATGGAAAGGTCACAATGGATGTACAACATATCAAGGCTAGCACCCTCTTTCATGGAACAAGTAATGAAGTTTGTTGATAGCGCTCGGAAGCATGCTTTGAGTACAAATCGGATGGGAATCGTATGTCTGTGTTCTCACTACAAGAACAAGTGTGTATGGATGCTAGATGGCGTTGAAGTCATCAAATCTCACTTGATCCAGTGGGGTTTCGTCCAGGGCAACACAGTTTGGAAGTTTCTCATGGCAAAAGAGATACGGGTGAAGCACTTGGAGGAACATCGGTGTAGGAGGACAATCAATCTAGCATGACAGAGGGTCATAGTGGAACCTCATCAGCCGGTCACGGTGTTGATGATGATGATTTTTTCACATTGGATGATTTTGTCAAAGACGCAGACAACAATTGTGATGTGGATGGTGATGTGGCCTTGGATGACCCCGAGGATGCGAAGTTGTTTGTGGAGTTACAACATCGCATCGACAAGAGTGACGACATTGTGTATGGGACCCCTAGGTGACTAGACAACTTCAAAGAGATGAAGAAGACGACAAAGGATCCAATCTATGAGGGTTGTCCGAAGGAATGGATGGTGTTGCATTTTGATCTCCAGATGCTAATGATGAAGACTCGTTTCGGATGGTCCGACGCTAGCTTCAACAATCTATTATGTCTCCTTGGTTCTCTGCTTCAACAATCTATTATGCTAATGATGAAGGCTCGTTTCGGATAGTCCGATGCTAATAATGAAGGGAAATTATGCCTCTTTATTATAGGTAATAGACGAGAGTACTCCACAAAAGAAAAAAAGAAAAAAAGCCCTAAAATAGGACGTGGAGTGAGCGGACAATGAAAACACGGAAAGGGGTGGGACATCGGAAAACATGGAAATAGACGTTTGGAGAAGTGGTGTTCCGCGATTTAGTTCCGCCTGATGGGAGCGAAAGGGGATGTGGCAGTTAAGCCTCTGTGCAATGGTTTAAGCTGGTGGCCGAGTCACTAGGTGATGGGATGGGAGGAAAAAAAAAGATATGAATTTTGACTTTCTAATATTAGGTGTAGATAATTAGAGGGAGTATACAATGAGAGATATGGTTCAATTTGGAGGGACGATGCAGAGAGTCGTTATTAATTCGGATTTTCAAAGCATAAACTATATATACGTGAATCAGATAATTTCAAGAATAATAAATCTGGCATCCCAAAGGCTAGCTAGCTAAATATGGGCTCGACATAAAGTTATGAATTCATACGACGTATAGCACCTCGAGTTGTGTCCATGTACTCCATGGCATGCATTGAGCGGCGCAGCTCGCATTCCTAGGAATCTAGAGCTGCAAAACTTGCTAATCCCAAGCGTAAGGACACGCTTAAAGTTAAAGGACTCGGGCATGCACCGTACCATCCATGTGAAGGCGAGGCATATGCAAATCGAGCATGCTCCCCGCCGGCCGTGCCTCAATCGAGCATGCGCGTCGTTGTTCCGGTGGAGAGGCAATCGTGCCGACATATTCTGTCGTAGAGACTAGAGACCCGTGTTTCCAGGTTGGCCGGGCTCGCCGCGCCGGGTTCCATGCCCGCATCCATCTGCAGCTCACTGCCTGCCAGAAGCATCCAAGGATTCGGCTAGCTACCATGATGCAGGGTGATATCACTCCCACAGCCCACAGCTGAGCTGATGAGATGATGCATGCATGTGCTGTTCAGAGCCCGGCCACCACGCAGCCTTGCCACAAAAGCAACACTAGGTAGCTAGCTAGGTAGAGAGACTACTGCATATGCATGCCTAGCTAGTGGCTATATGGATCGAGGAGTCTGTAAACAAAGTACAGTAATTAACTGTCCAGACTCCCAAGAGCATGGCCGTGGTGGTAGTCGTATTAGTTTCAGAATATTTGATCTTTTACTTTAATAAAATTCCAGTAGGGGCAACCCCTCTTTTTTCACTAAAAAAACAATGATTATCTCTTCCTTTCAAGAGACTTAATTAATCCACTGATTATATAAAAACAATGATATATAGAGCAGATAATAAGGTACTCCATTCGTTACAATTATAAAACGTTTTGGCTTTTTTAATGCATGGTTGTTGCTATACACTTAGATATACATCGTGATCCTGTTTGGATCTTTATGGGATTTAAGAATCCAGATAAAAAAATATTGTGTTTTAGATTTTGTGTTTATATATTAAAATCCACTAGAAGCTAGTCTATTTGGAAGGGATTCTAGGACTCTGAGATTTTTTTATCCAAATTCTTAAAATCTCTAAGGGTTCAAACGAGACCTATGTCTTGATGCATATAGCAAAAATAATGTATATAGAAAACCAAAAAGTCTTAGAATTTAGATTGGAGGGAATAGGTTTCAAAAAACTTTTCAAAGGTATGTAAAACTTTGGAGCCAAGAGCCATACTTTTCTTCGTGCCTAATGGCCGGCCTTTTAGTTCATGTCTTGGACTTTACTAACACTAGTAGAGAACAGACCTTTGATCCTCGGCTAAAATGGGCTCTAGTCCCGGCATTTTTTGTGCCCGGGACTAGAGATACCTTTAGTCTCGGTTGGTGGCTCCAACCGGGACTAAAGGTCCCTCCCAACGGCTACTGTGTCAGACAGAGGTGGCAGGGACCTTTAGTCTCGGTTGGAGCCACCAACCGGGACTAAAGGTCTCTGCCACCTCTGTCTGGCGCAGGAGCCGTTGGGAGGGACATTTAGTCCCGGTTGGAGCCACCAACCGGGACTAAAGGTCCCCCTTTATATATCGGCCGTCTCCTTCTTCCTCCCCGAGCCCGAGCTCAGCACATTTTGAAGCTCACTGCACTAGTGTTCTTGCTTTCTCCCTCCATTGTTCCTCCATCCATTCTTCAATTCCTCCATCGATTTCTTCGATTCCTCCGTCGATTCTTCAGTTGTAAAGGTTACCAATCTCATACTCTCATTTTCACCATTGTCTTATCTCATTTTGTTCACTATATATATATGGTTCTTTATTGTGGTTTTTTTTTTCATTTGTAAGCAATTTGAGCTCAAAATCACTTCAAGCCTGCATATTTACATGAAGGAAGGTTAAAGTAGCTAGTTGAACTAGCGGACCGTGTTCATTTTGGCGAGCATGTTCTCTACCGAGCGTTAACGGACGTCAAGGAGGAGCTTGGATTCTACGAGGGAGAGCGGCAACAGTCGTGGAAGACCGTGTTCCCTTCCTCGTAGAATTGGAGCTCTTCCGTGGCCAAGTACGGTGCCGTCCGGTGGAGAAATGCTCGCCGAGATGATCATGTAAGCAAGGTCAACTAGTACGGATAGTTATTTATTCACACGTCCCAATATCGTCGCAGTAGTCTGTCAATCACCGTACCCAAACATAGAATATATATAAATATAAACGATAATCGATTGTTATGTGTGTACACTCCCATTCTTCTGTTAATTTGCGGAAATATCATGTGAATTACTTACCTGCCGCAGTAAAAGACGAGAACACAATGACCATTAAAAATATCATTGTTTAGAGATATAGATAATTTTATAGTTTCTTAATTTTATTTGTTTATAAAATGAGAAATTTATAGTGTATTAAAAAATGAGTATAGAGAGTAGATGGCAACTGCTTCCGGGTCCTCGGCCTCTCATGGGTTTCCAAAGCGACTTAGGTCGGGCCTCCCTCTCATTCCATGCGGCAAGTGTCGTGATGAGACGAAGATTGTGATGGAGTACCGAGTGAAGAAGGAGGGTCCCAACAAGGATCGTATCTTCTACAAGTCCGGATCGCAATGTGAGTTATTTTATCATATTTAATGATTATAGTTAGTTTATACCTATTTTCATGATGGTTGTGATTAAAGTTCTAATTTTTTGTTTTAATTTCAGTGGGATGGCAGTGGACGATGTTCAGGCTTCTACTGGGAGGAAGAGTATGTTGAACTCATGCAAAAATATCTTGCACAACAGGCAGATACGACGGCTAATGAGGCAGTGATCCAGCCAAAGAAGCCCAAAGATGTTGCACAATCGGGGGATCTGTCTGTTTTCATTGAGATTGGTCGTAAAATCCATGTGCTCTTGAAATGTATTTTAACTTTAGTTCTTTTAGTGGTAGTTGGGATTGCCTACATTGTAGCGATGCTTTCATAAATTTGTACCTTTTGTGGTGGCACGCATGTTGTATAAATAATTAATTATGATCTAGGTTTTAATATGGTATTTATGTCATGTAATGCAGATGAGCCAGCATTGGATGTACAATGCTGATTGCCGCTCCCAAGAGTTCATTGACGGCGTGCATTCTTTGTTACGTGCGGTCGAAGCAAACAAACGCGACGGTTTTATGTGCTGCCCATGTGCCATATGTAAGAATACAATGGAATATCCTTACTCAAGGACTCTTCATTCACACTTGTTCAAGTTGGGTTTCATGCCAAACTATATTTGTTGAGCGAAGCACGGAGAAACCGGCATTGTAATGGAAGAAGGTGAAGAAGAACAATGGGACGACAATGATATTATTCCCAATGGTGCGTGCTTCAATGATACTGCAATGGGAGATGCTGAAGAAGAGGTAGCCGCAGAAGATGAGTCAGCTGATGATCTTTGTCAGGTCATTCGTGATGCACAAAGAGAATGTGAAAGTGAAAAGGAGAAGATCAAGTTCGAGCGGATGCTAGAAGATCACAAGAAATTGTTGTACCCAACTTGTGATGCAGGGCAGAAAAAGTTGGGAACCACACTAGAATTGCTGCAATGGAAGGCAAAGAATGGTGTATCTGACAAGGGATTTGGAGAGTTACTAAAAATCCAAAAGAAGATGCTTCCGAAGGACAATGAATTGCCCGCCACTACCTACGAAGCAAAACAAGTTGTCTGTCCTATGGGGCTAGAAATCGAGAAGATACATGCATGTCCTAATGACTGCATCCTGTACCATGGCAAAGAGTATGAGAAATTGGATGCATGCCCGGTATGCCATGCATCACGGTATAAGATCAGGCGAGATGACCCTGGTGATGTTGAGGGCGAACGTCCGTGGAAGAAAATCCCTGCCAAGGTTATGTGGTATGCTCCTATAATACCACACTTGAAACGTCTGTTCAGAAACAAAGAACATGTAAAATTGTTGCGATGGCACAAAGAAGACCGTAAGGTAGACAATATGTTGAGACACCCTGCTGATGGGTCCCAGTGGAGAGCAATCGACAGAGAATTCCCGGAGTTTGCAAATGACGCAAGAAACTTAAGGTTTGTTTTAAGTATAGATGGTATCAATCCTTTTGGAGAGCAGAACAGTAGTCATAGCACTTGGCCTGTTACTCTAAGTATCTACAACATTCCTCCTTGGTTATGCATGAAGCGGAAGTTCATTATGATGCATGTGCTCATCCAAGGCCCAAAGCAACCTGGCAATGACATCGATGTGTACCTGAGACCACTTATTGATGAACTTCTCATTTTGTGGAATAAAGAAGGTGTACGTGTGTGGGATGAGTACAAACAGGAACACTTTGATCTGCGAGCATTGTTGTTCGTAACAATCAATGATTGGCCTGCTCTAAGTAATCTTTCAGGATAGTCAAACAAGGGATATAATGCATGCACACACTGCTTCGGTGATATTAGAGGTGTATTCTTGAAAAAATGTCGAAAGGTCGTGTACCTTGGCCATCGTCGATTTCTTCCTACAAATCACCCCGTAAGAAAGAAAGGCAAGCATTTTAAAGGGAAGGCAGACCACCTGACCAAGCCTCACAACCGAACCGGTGATGATGTACTTGATATGGTCAGTGATGTGAAAGTCGTCTTTGGAAAAGGACATGGCAGCCAACCTGTTCCGAACGACACTAACGGTCATGCACCCATGTGGAAGAAGAAGTCCATATTTTGGGACCTACCCTATTGGCAAGTCCTAGAGGTCCGCAGCTCGATCGATGTGATGCACCTGATGAAGAATCTTTGTGTGAACCTGCTAGGCTTCATGGGTGTATATGGAAAGCCTAAGGACACATTTGAAGCACGATAGGACCTGCGTTGTTTGAGAGAAAGAGACAACCTGCATCTAGAGAAGACAGATGATGGACACCATTACTTACGTTCTGCCAGCTACACTCTAAGCAAAGAGGAGAAGGAAATCATGTTTGAATGCTTAAACAACATCAAGGTACCATCTGGATTCTTCTCGAATATAAAGGGTATTATAAATGTGCCAGAGAAGAAATTCTGTAACTTAAAGTCCCATGACTGTCACGTTCTCATGACATAATTACTTCTAGTTGCATTAAGAGGAATTCTACCTCCAAATGTACGTCTAGCCACCGTGAAGCTATGTGCATTCCTCAATGCAATTTCTTAGAAGGCAATTGATCCAACTGATCTAGCTAAACTACAGAATGATGTGGTTCAATGTCTCGTCAGCTTTGAGTTGGTGTTCCCTCCTTCCTTCTTTGATATCATGACACACCTCCTAGTTCACCTAGTCAAGGAGATTTTCATTCTTGGTCCTGTGTTCCTACACAACATGTTCCCCTTAGAGAGATTCATGGGAGTCCTAAAGAAATATGTTCACAACCGTGCTCGCCTAGAAGGAAGCATCGCCAAGGGCTATAGAACAGAAGAGGTCATTGAGTTCTGTGTTGACTTTATTCCCGACCTTGACTCGATTGGTGTTCCTGAATCGAGACATGAGGGGAGACTAAGCAGAAAGAGGACACTAGGGAGAAAAACATATATTGGTATGGATGATGATTATTTCAATAAAGCGCACTACACAGTTCTACAGAACTCCTCTTTGGTAGATCCATATATTGAGACACACAAGGATCTTTTACGATTCGAGTTTCTAGGGAAGACTGAAGCTTGGATTACGCGTAAGTACATGGAAACTTTCAGCGGTTGGTTGCAAAAAAAATGTCAAGATGATGAGAGCATCCATGAGCAACTGTATTTATTAGCTATGCAACCATCATGGCATATCATCACATACAAAGGGTACGAGATAAATGGGAACATATTCTACACAGTAGCCCAAGATAAAATGAGTACCAACCAAAATAGTGGTGTCTGCATAGATGCCACAGACCCGAATGGGAATAAGCAGACATATTATGAACGCATAGATGAAATATGGGAACTAGAATATGCACCTACTTTGAAGGTCCCATTGTTCAAGTGTCAATGGGTCAAGGTGACCGGAGGTGGGGTAACAGCAGACAACGAGTATGGAATGACAACAGTAGACCTTAGTAATATTGGGTACAAAGACGAACCATTCGTCCTTGCCAAGGATGTGAATCAGGTGTTCTATGTCAATGATATGTCTACCAAACCAAAAAGAGGGAAAAATGATAATGACTCAACCAAAGAGCCAAAGCGCCACATAGTTCTTTCAGGGAAAAGAGTCATCGTGGGAATTGAGGACAAGTCGGACATGTCAGAAGATTATGAAAAGGATGACCGAATTCCACCCTTCAAAGTGAACAAAGACCCTAGCATCTTGGTAAATGATGAGGACACTCCATGGTTACGACGTGATCATAACCAAGGGACATACGTAAAGAAAAAGTTCACTGTTGTGCCCATTTGATGATATAGTGATTTAATGTAGTGTGTGTTTGAGATATTATGTAATAATTGTGAATTCAGATGTTTATTATGTCGTGTTTCAAATTAAATCAATGTTTGATTTGGTGGGATTTCTCTCTCAAAAAGTTAAATTAGGATATTGAGTGATGAAAAATTAAAATATTAACGTTAAAATGATGTGAAAACAAATTTACTGTCCAAAACCAATAGTTTTAATAATTTTAATTAAACACTACATTTTTGCATTAACGAAATAATAAATATTAGTTACATTATGTTTTATAATTATAACAAAAAATAAAAAAGTTAGGTTATAGATTTTTCCTATGTGCAATAAAGAAAAAGAAAATCCATATTTTTAACAAAATAATTTTATGCCTTTTATTTAATTTACTATGTATTTAACAAGACTATTGCATTTCTATTAAAAAAATTTGCTTAAAACAGGCGGGAAACGAAACTGCAGCCCACCTTTACTCCCGGGTTGGAAGCCCACCCGGGAGTAAAGGTGGGCTGCAGTTTCGTGGCCCGCCAAAAAAACCTTTACTCCCGGTGCTTATTACCAACCGGGAGTAAAGGTATACCTTTACTCCCTGTTGGTAACACACATCGAGAGTAAAGGACCTTTACTCCCGGTGGGGGGATGGCACCAGGAGTAAAGGGGTGTGGCATATATATACCAGTGCCATCTTCTTCCTTGCGTTCTTCGCTGATTCCTCTCCCCCTGCGCCCATGCCACTCGGCCCGCCACACCGAGGACGCCGCCGCCACCCCGCCCGCCGCCGGTTGTCGCCACCGCCTCGCGCGCGTTCATGGTCCCCACGCCACCCCACGCGCCGACACCTCGCGGCGCCAGCTGCTACCCGGCCGCCCCGGCCAGACGCGTGGGCCACACCGGTACCATACCCTCGCACGTTGACACGGCACGACGACGAGGCCACCAACGCGTGCGGCTTCCTCTCCTTCATTCCCGAGGTACGCTGCTTGCTCCATTCCATCTCCAGGCTACACTATGACCGCAACAGATCGATGATGAGGAGCACGTTGTGCTTGCTCTTCCATCTCCATGCATGAAACACATGTTTTAGGCAAGTTCACTCGATCATGGTAACCGTACTGTTGTTCAGGTTTTCTTTTCCTACTCGCATACGTACGTACGTCAACAAATGTGTGTATCGATCACAAACCCAAACGTACTGATCACTTCACTGGATATACTTAACTAATTTTCATGGCACGTCGCACACAGCGTTCAGACGGGCATTATTCTCTGTCGCGCTAACTATTATAAGAAATAAAGCGCCAAAGGAACAGAAAAAAATTCTAGTGTATACACACCATCTATAAGCGCCATGCGCTTCTATGTGTATAAGCGCCATGCGTTTCTATGTATACGGTGGAGCACCGCCACCCTTGTTTGCCCTAGGGTTTATACGGCGGAGCACTGCCGCCCTCATTCGCCCTAGGGTTTAGGGTTTATACGGCGAAGCACCGCCGCCCTCATTCGCCCTAGGGTTTAGGGTTCTGCCGCCCTTGTTCGATCATTTTTGGTGGGTGAAGGTTGGTTTGTATGATAAGAAGAATCAAGAAGCGAGTAGGTTTTGGCGGAATGCAGATCTTACGAATCGTCAGTCCGAGTGCTTGCTTTTTGGTTCGGGGTCTACTTTGGGGGTTTTGGACGATGTTGATGATGAGGATGTTATAGACTTTATTTTTGGGCAAGGGCGCCTGAGTCTGGATGCTGAGGGGGAGCTGAATGTGTTGAAGCCTGAGCCATTGGAGCTTGATAAGTGTGACCATCGGCATATGTACCACGCGAGGGTTTTGGAAGGTGACTTGCCTTTGGTTCCCGTGGCACCCGTTCTTTGGGAGCCAATTGTAAGGGTCGAGGGTCTAGGCGAGGGTGAGGGTTTACAGGTGGTTGTGGATGATATAGCTGAGTCTATGAAGGGTGTAGCAGATGAAGTGGTTGAGAGTGTGCTTGAAAATATAGTTATGGAGATGGCGAGGGATATGGCATGCGAGGTGTGTTTTGAAGAGGATGCTCCTGATGTCTGGGAGTTCCAACGCCAAGGGTCGACTTGATGTCTATTTTTTATCGATGTAACATGTGTTGTTGTATTTGTTGTAAATTTGGCGTGTTATTGTGAACCTCTTCGAGGGTTCCAATCATTGTAAACATTATTTGGAGCTGTTTACTCGACGAGTCAGGATGCAGTGCGATTTTGTTGTCACTTTGGTTTGCAACAACGCCCCCCTTTTCTTTTAGGCGAGGCTCATCGTTTATTGTTCTCAGAAACTAGACGCGCAATGATGCCCCCATTTCTTTCAGGCGAGGCTCGCTATTTTCCATTTAATAAAACCTAATGCGTAGCGACGCCCCCCCCCCCTTTTGTTTCAGGCAGGACCGCCACCAAAACCTACTCGCTTCCTGATTCTTCTTATCATACAAACCAACCTTCACCCACCAAAACCTACTCGTTTAGGGTTTAGGGTTTATACAGCGGAGCACCGCCGCCCTAGAATTGCGTCCGTGACCGAGGGGCAAGATTTAATAATGCATATTGTTCATAGATTTTACGCATGTAAGCAAAGATTTGACGTACTATATATTGGTTTTGTTTTTTGAAGCTAGATGGCCGACCCAAGAAACATGGATGAGGAGGAGTTGATGATGAATTTGATCAACACTGGCACTCAAGTTGCCGGCGATGATGGTGCTAAAAATAACGTGCAAGAGGATGCAGATGACGGGAGTCAGTACTTAGCTCTTGAACAAAATGAGCAACAACATATTGGCCAAGTATATATTTTTTATTATTAGCTATATATATTATCATATGTCTTATGTGTGCTCATGACATTAAAAATAATGTTTATGTTTTGTAGCCCTCTGGATTGACATCAACAACTACAACGAAGAGTAAAAATGTTTGAGGTCCCAAAAAGCCATTGGAGGGCTGCTTCATCATCTCGGAGTTCAATGTGGATACAAGCGAACCGAGGGGCCAAATAAAATGAAATTCATGCACCATTGTGGTTACCTTGTACGGGACCAGCTCCCGATCAGTACCCGCGAATGGAAGAAGAAGACCAATGCTCCTCATATCAGTTTTGTCTCCGATCATGACAAGATGTTAATTTGGAATGATGTCTTGGAACATTTCACGCTCCAAACAGATGGTTATGATGATATAATAGATGGTGATGAATTGAAGGAGCGAGTTAGGGATTGGGCAATGAAGAAGATGGCCACCTAGTTTCAGTCTTGGAAGAAACACCTATACATGATGTATGTCAAGAAGAACATAGCACCAGATTTTACTGTCCCAGGCCTGATCTCAAAGCAGAGGCCCTATTAGGATGAGTTTGTACAATATAAGACGTCGAAAGAGGGTGTGAGTCAGGTGATAAAGAACCAACGTAATGCCCAACAGAAGACATACCACCATAACTTAGGATCAGGTGGCTACCCGACTGCCATTAAGAAGTGGAACAAAATAGAAGCAGACCTTCTTGCCAAGGGTATCACACCAGAATCACTCGAGTGGGGAGAGCGTGCAAAGAATTGGTTTTCGCTCATGGGGGAACACTAGACCAGGAGATAGGGAAGTGCGTTTATGGCGCCAAACTGCAAGAAGCAGCAGAAAGATTGTTTTATGCTCAGAGAGCTACTGCTAGTGGTGAGTTCAGGCCCAACAGAGAGAAGGATGAACTGACATACGCCATCGGGACTATTGGACACAGTGGCTGAACTAGAGGCAAAGAAAGTGTCTCGTGGGAGCATGGATTCCCTCAGGACAGACCTTCCTACAGAAGCCGCTAGAGAAAGAAGGAAGAAGAGGCACAGCGGCTCCAAAGGTTGGAGGAAGCGGTGCGTGAAGCACAGGAGCGGGAAAAAAAAACCTTAAAGCGAGAATGCAGGAGAAAATCAGAAGGCAAGTGCAAATAGCAGTGAGTGCAAGTAAGCAGACATCAGAGCCAGGAATCAACATTAGCCAATCTGTTCAGTTGAAAAGCAGCTGCGCTTCCACAGAGATACCAAATCAAGGGGACGTAGGACTACGCTTCCCTATGGATGACGTCACTGAACCTTGTACATCGTGTGAGCTACACATTCCGAAGGGGAATTCCACAATCAAGGTGGCTATCGGTCTTGTTAATCCTATCGACCGAACCAAGACACCAAGGATTCATGGGAATATAATCCAAGAAGGATATGCTGCCATCTCGGTAGATAAAGCTAAAAAAGGTTTTAGTGATTTGCCTCTTGACATTCCTGGAGGTGATAGCGAGAAGACTCTAGGAGAAGTAGAGAAGACATTCATTCTATGGCGCAAGCGCTACATTATCATTCCCGGGATGTCGCCTCCACCTCCTCCTAAACTACCTCACCATAGGTGCGGATGAAAACACTACATCATTAATTTATATTGGCTTAAATAATTAACAATCTGCTCATAATAATATGTCATTCCTTTTTTTGTAGCAGATTCTCTCCCAACCTAAATCTAATTGTTCAATCGCCAGATCATCATAGTGCTCTATACGATGACAATGTGTTGGAAGGTGAGGCTGCATCCACACCATCTCTAAGGAGGTCTCCAATGCCGCAGCCACCACCTCCAAGGAGGTCTCCAACGCCTCCCCCGCCCCTGCCTACCAAGAAGCCAAGTACTAGCAAGAGGCCAGCCCCGCAAACGAAGAACCAGTCCCCACTGGCAAAGAAAGCCACCATGAAACCAAGGGCTATTCCCAAAATAATATCTAAAGAGAAGGAAGAAGTAACTGATGCATATAAAAAAGATATGTCCAGATTCTATGACAAACTTAAAAAGAATCAAGAAGCAAGGAGAAACCCGGAGAAACCATACTTCTTCGTAGCTCCAGATATTCTAAGAAAAAAGGTGGCTTCTTACCAGCAACAACAGCAGGAATCTCGTAAGCTGTCCAAATCAACGTTAACGGACTATGACCGCACTCTCACCAAGTCAATTGAGGCGGCACAGAAAAAGAAGCGGGTAGGGAAAGGAGTTGCACAACTCGGACAACAATCGCACCAATCAGTCCCCCCGCTAGTTGTTGGTAATGAATATGGTTTGAATTTAGGATTAATGCATCAGGCAAACATACCTTCGGATGTCGATTTGGATCACCTCGGTGAATTTATTGATGAGACTAGTCTCGACCTTTACCAGATGTTTGGTGATGGAAACATTGAGAGTGCGGCGGAGGTTGATATTTAGAAGAAAAAATTTATACTAGGCCAGAGTCTGTACAACCCTCAAGCCTTATCTGATCTGGGGACGCAAATGTACCTGCTAAACAAGTGGTACATGCAGGCGTCTACCGGTGGAGACTTCTACGTTGGTGTCAGAATTAGAGACGAACATTGGTTCCGTGGCGATGATGTTATGTATGTTGACTTTGCAGAATTTCATCAACTATGCCACCTGACCTCTCTGGACAAAGTTATCATTAGCTGCTATTGCCTGTAAGTAATAATTCTTTTGATCTATTATTAAACTCATCATATGTGTGTATATGCATATAAATTATCCTAACAAGTACTATATATATGCAGATTTACAATGATAGAGCTCAGAAAGGAAGGCTGCAATGAAATTGGTTTTGTTGATCCCCATATAGTATTCAAAGACCCAGTTACTCCAAAGACTAATTGGAAGTCTGAGTCAGAGAGTAACCTCATGAACTTCTTAGTGAACCAACGCCACAAGAAGGATATACTCTTTCTCTACAACTTCAAGTGAGTGTTAATAATGTCAATCATCCTTAATGGCTCATATGTTGATTCTAGTTAATTAATGAGTGTTATGCGTTATATCCTATAAACACATGCAGCAATCACTGGATATTGATGGACATCGATCTGGTGAAAAGTCACTTGATAATCTATGACTCGATGAGAAAACCACAATAAGACTACCAAGATATGACAGATATTATCCAGAGGTAATTTCGGTATCTCTAGCAACTATATATACACATAAACATGATGATTAACTATATCTGATGACGTGGCAAATTTTTTATTGGGCAGTGTTTGGAAAACCTTTATTGAGAAGCAACACATAGGAAAATGCAAAGCGCCACTGAATGTAATCCCTTTAAAAGTAAGTCCCCTAAATCGCATCATCTTTATTAATTAAATATATAGCTTTCATTGGATCACCAGATTGGATGACAAATCTTTTTTTCGTAAAGTGGTGTCTGAGGCAGGAACAGGGAAACAACTATTGTGGTTACTATGTTTGCAAGTTTATCAAGGTGGTCTCCCAAAGAACTCCTACAAAGAGACTCAAAGTACGTTAAAAATACACTATATATTCATTTAATTATTATTATTGATTGTGTTACTATGTCTTTATATATATATACATATATTAATTTATTTTCCTTTAATTCAAACCTGTAGGCTCGATGGTTGGAGGAAAAGGTCATACGGCAAGACCAAATCAAAGCAATTCAAGAGTCTATAGCCAGATTTTTTAATGAGCAGGTCATCGATTCCAAGGACGAGTTCTACTTCGACCCAACACTGCCATGGAAGCCAAGCTAGAGGATGAGAGGAAACTTGTTATATCACAACAACTGTAATGCAATCTTTTGTAATATATGCACATGAAATAATATAATGTAAAATACACATATGCATGCATGCATGTAAATATATATATATATATATATATATATATATATATATATATGCTTGAATTGTGTGATTTAACACGTTCATTGTGCTTGAACCGAAACATACTATACGCGCGTATAAATGTATAATTAGCAGCGTACATGAAGGGTCGAGATGGCGGACTAGAGGGGGGGTGAATAGTCTTTTTAAAATTAATCGCGTCGGCTAACCTAAATAAGTGCGGAATTATAACTATTGGTCTAGCCAAGACTACACCCCTCTATCTATGTTCTCTAGCACCTTCCAAAGATACTAATCAAGCAACAAAGGTGCCGAGCTAGCTAGAGCTCACCTAACCAATTCTAGGAGCAAGGTTACACAAACCTATGCTACTAGTACTTTAAGCAACAAGGGAGCTCCTACACATGCTAGTAAGCAAAATCACAAAGCTAACTAAGCTCACTAGCAATGCTCAATAACAAGGCAACCAATGCCTAATTAGATAGCGCAAATACTTAGCTACACAAACTAAGCAATGTAACTAACAAGGTTACTAAAACCAAATTAGCCACGCAAGGGAGCTACTTCTATGCTACACAAGCAAGAAGGTAATTAGCAAGCTACACAAGCTATCTAATTACAAGAGCAACTACACAAGCTTAATATGTATAAAAGTAATTGCAAGCTCGTGTAATGGGATGCAAACCAACGGGAAGAACAAGGTTGACACGATGATTTTTCTCCCGAGGTTCACGTGTTTGCCAACACGCTAGTCCCCGTTGTGTCGACCGCTCACCTGGTGGTTCGGCGGCTAATTAGCATCACCCGCTAAGCCCGCACGTCGGGCGCCGTAAGAACCTACCCCGGAAGTGAGGGTAGCTCAATGACACACTTTACTAGAGTTGCTCTTCGCGGCTCCCGCGGGGCGAGCACAATGCCCCTCACAAGCACTTCTCCGGAGCGCCGCACAAGCTTCTTGCGCGCTTTGACGGAGACCACCACCAAGCCATCTAGGAGGTGGCAACCTCCAAGAGTAACAAGCACCACCGGCTTGCAACTCGATCACCTAGTGCCACTCGATGCAACCTCACGATGCAATCGCACTAGAATCGCTCACTCACGCAATCGAATGATCACTATCAAGTATGTGTGAGATGGAGGGCTCCTAAGCACTCTCAAGCATGGACACAAAGTCCCCCAAGGTGCTCTGCGCCAGCCATGGCCGAAGGCCACTTCTATTTATAGCCCCAAGGGCTAAACTAGCCATTACCCCTTCACTGGGCAAAAATCGGGCCGACCGGACGCTCTGGTCGTGTTGACCAGACGCTGGACCGCAGCGTCCGGTCGCCCGCAGACGGCCACGTGTCCCGATTTCAACGGTCACTTGACCTGACCGGACGCAGTAGCTTCAACTGACCGGACGCAGAATCCTCAGCGTCCGATCGTTTCCAGTAAGCTCCCCGAGGCGTATTTCTTCGACCGGACGCATCCGGTCCACCTCGACCGAACACAGCCCAGCGTCCGGTGGTAAACCCTAGCCACTGTACTGACAGTCAACGCGACCGGACGTAGGCAGTCAGCGTCCGGTGCTTCTGGATCCAGTGTCTGGTCACTGGACCGACGCTGGCATCAGCTCTATTCTCACTTCTATCTTCTCCACCCGTGCTCCAATGTGCCAACCACCAAGAATTTGCATCCGGTGCAATAGAAAATAGGCATTCCATTTTCCCGAAAGCGCCGAATCCCACCAAGCTTGCGAGGGACCCAAACCCATCTCAACCCTACAAACACCACCTCCTTTGTAGATGTGCCAACACCACTAAGTGTACACCACCATGTGTATGTGTGTTAGCTTTTCACAATCATTTCCTAAAGGATGTTAGCCACTCAACTTGCCACGCCACTCGATCCTAGTGACGATACAAAGTTAGATCACTCGAGTGGCACTAGATGACCGATATGCAAACAAGTTTGCCCCTCTTGATAGTACGGCCATCTATCCTAAACCCGATCATAAACTTCTCTACACACCTATGACCGGTGAAATGAAATGCCCTAGGTTATACCTTTGCCTTGCGCATTCCATTCCAACTCCTCCAATGTCGATGCAACACATGCACCAACACGATCAACAATGATATGATCCACTTCATATCATCACATGATCATATTGGTTCATCGATCTTGACTTTACTTGCTCTTCACCGTTGCCATCGTCCATCGGTGCCAAGTCTTGCTCAAGCTTCACCGCCACGCGGTCCATCACTCCAAAGCCTTCGACTTGCCCTTCACGCTTGCAACCGGTCCATCAAGCCAAGTCTTGTCCTGATCTTCTCCACCTTGATCACATGACTCAATGTCATGTCTCATGTGCATTTAAACTCCTTCATCATCACATGTGTGAGCTTTGCAACATCTCTAAGCCATTTTCACCTCCATGGCATATGTTGCTCACACACATGTACCTGTGGACTAATCACCTGTGTATCTCACATAAACACAATCAGTCCACCTAAGTTGTCACTCAATTACCAAAACCAAACAAGGACCTTTCAGTATAATACGACTTCGAAAACCTATTTTGAAAAGAAAACAAAAAAATGAAAAGAAAAGAAAAAAGAAAAAAAACCTTTAGTCCCGGTTCGTATTACCAACCGGGACTAAAGGGTGCCGGCCATCATAGCATGTCAGGAGGCACCTTTAGTCCCGGTTGGTGTTACCCACCGGGACTAAAGGTCCCCTTTAGTCCCGGTTCCTAACCCGGGACTAAAGGACCCCCCTTTTAGTCCCGGATGCTTGCTCCCGGGTGGGAAACCGGGACTAGAGGGGGTTCCCCACCGAGAGTAAAGCTCTGTTCTCTACCAGTGTAAAGAAATCTAATAAATGCTTCTTCTCTAAAGAAATCCAATAAAACTGGACCCTTTTATTTATCTATAATAAGAAAAAGCTTTACGTCTAGTGCTAGTATGTACTACTACCGGTGCATATAGATATAGGAGTCTACCGTCCTCTTTGTATGTAATATAGGGTCTGTTTGATTGCCCGCCACGATATGCCACACCTAAAGTTAGGTTTGTCATAACTACCTAGCTAGGCAGGTGTTTGGTTCAGTATTGAGGTTAGGCTCGCCACACTCAAGAGAACCATTAACCACACCTTTTGGGGTCAAATGTGTGGTGTGCGTTTCTTCCGCCTCCGCCACAGGCTGCTCTTCCGCTACACCTCACTCCACGGACATGTCTCCGCCACATGCTGCTCTGCCGCCACACCTCACCTTAGTTGTGGCTACTTGTGGCTGGGAACCAAACATGCCCATACATCAGCACATAAAGTGTCATTCTCACTTTCTGATATGTCAAATATTTTTCAACTTTAAACCATATATAAGAAAATATTAATATTTATGATACAAAAATAGTATCATTAAATAAATCGCTGAGTATATTTTTACAATAAATTTATTTGTAGATACAAAAGATTGTTAATATTTTTTTCTAAAGCTACTGCATATGCATGCCTCTAGCTAAGTAGCTAGTGGCTATATGGATCGAGGTGTTTGGATACAAAGTACAGTAATGAACTGTCCAGAGAGCATGGCCGTGGTGGTAGTCGTATTTGCTTCAGAATATCTGTTCATCCCTTCGTGTTTTCAACAACGATTACTTATTCTTTTCAAGAGACTTAATTAATTAATTAATTATATAAAAAACTATGTATATAGAGCAGATAATAAGGTAGTACATTCATACCAAATTATAAGACATTTTTTTTCTAGATGCATAGTTTTAACTATACACTTAGATATACACATGGTCCCTTTTGGATCCTTAGTGATTTTAAGAATCTGCATAACAAAATTTAATGTGTTTTATTACATTATGTGTCTGTGTATGTTAAAGCCCACTAGAATTAGCCTGTTCGGGAGGCCATAAACGATCGTGGATTATTTACTGCTAGCTGGTTTGGTGTGAGAGAAAAACACTGTTCCCGGCTGAAAATTTACGATCGTTTACGAGCAAGCGAACAGGCTGGAATTCTGATTTTTTTAATCCGGATTCTTAAAATCCCTAAGGATTTATGTCTAGACGCATAGCAAAAACAATGTATCTACAAAACCAAAACATCTTATAATTTGGAATATAGTGAGTATGTTTCAAACTTTTCAAATGTATGTAAAACTTTGGAGCCAAGAGCCGTACTTTTCTTCTTGTCTAATAGAGTAATAGCCGGCCTTTTAGTTCATGTCTTAGACTTTACTAAAGAAATCTAATAAATGCTTCTTCTCTAAAAGAAATGTAATAAAACTGGACCTTTTTTTATTATATCTATAAGAAAAAGCTTTACGTCTAGTGCTAGTACGTACTACTACCGGTGCATATATGAGTATACAGTACTCCGGTGCCTATACTCTCCTCTTTATACTCTCCTCTTTAGAAGTAATATACAGCAGCACGTAAAGTGTCATTCTCACTTTCTGATAAATCAAACCTTTTTCAACTTTGACCATATAAGAAAATAGTAATATTTAACATGCATAATTAGTATCATTAAATAAATCACTGAATATATTTTTATAATAAATTTATTTGTAGATATGAATGTTGCTAATATTTAGCTTATCAAACTAAAAAAAGTTGACCAATACAAATTCTACAGCGGTATTTTCTTAGAGGACACTGTAGTGTACTCCCTTCGTCCCAAAATATCTGTCGTTTTCGTTTTTCAAAAAACAACTTTGATAAAATATATATTAAAAAATTAATATTTATGGTACATAATTGATATCATCGTTGAATCTAGTTTTTTTAATAAATTTATCTAAAGATATAAATATTACACGTATTTTATACAAATCGAGTTAAACTTGTAGCACCGAAACAAAAATTGACAGATAATCCGAGAGATAGGGAGTAACAGAGGAAGCAAGCCGACTCTCCTGCAGTGCTATTGTTTCGCCGGACGGCCTTGTATGGTGTCGGCTTTTCTCCGCCGCCCAATCGCTTTCGCAGTGGCAGCTCTGAAACCTCTGCCCTGCACCTCTGACGAGCGCGGCCCGCCGGGCGGCGCGCCGATGGGATGGGAGCAGGCGAGCAGGAGCGGCGAGCGGAGCGGCTGCCAGCAGCAGCCTGCGTGCATCCTGCTTTCCCTGCGATCCGATCCGCTTTTGGCAGCGGGGATTGTGCCGCGCTGCCCCAACACACGCCGCAGAGGCAGAGCGAGAGGACCCCGGCCCGGCAACCGGCAGCTCAGTGTGTCTGCATTATGCATGCAGTAAAACTGTGACCCTGAGGCTGATACGATACCCGGCCTACGTGCATATGGAACCTAGTAGAAAAAAAAGATGTTTGCCATTGTTCGTTGCCTTTTGGTAGATCATGGACGAAAGAATATCGGTTAGAAAGTGTCGCATGGATTGTTCGGTACGTGTCTGTCCCTATTATAGCTATAGCTACAAATAAATAAAAGGGGGGGTATATACGCATCGTCATTTCATTCTGCTATATATTAATATATATTTATTTATGTATTGATTGTTCAGTGTGCACCCGATCCGGACATACCGACGTCTACGTCTACTACTCTCTTTTTTTTATACTCTCTACTAGCAGTACTCTATTTGATGGTGTCATGGTGTGTCGTGTCAGTGAGGAACAGTGGATACGCAGCATGTATCCATGTAAACTAGATGGGCCGGTCTGAATTGAGCAGACCACGCTTGGGCGTATCTGTGACGGTTGAACACCAAAGCCACCCCACCCCACCCAGTGGGCTATTCACTGGCCGCTCTAATAGGTCCTTCTTTGTTGGTGGGCTCGAGACGAACACGCGCTCGGACCGGCCCCGGCTCCGGTGAAAAAATAGTTAGGTAAGCTGACGACCCAAGAACACAATTGGGCCGATTGCATTAGAGTCATCATCAATGTCGTCGGTCCAGGGGTCTCAGTCTCACTGACTTGATGGCCCAGGGCATCAAGGCCTATATCATCAATGTACAGGACATCCTCTCTCTCTCTCAAAAAAAAAAAAAAACAATGTACAGGAGAGTGAAGCGTTTGCTCGCCACTTGTCTGGAGCTGCTACACTGACTGAGAAAATGCCACGTCAGAGTCTGATGAAATCGATGGCTTCCTCTGTTATCACGCCTCTAATCACAAATTAAAGCGAAAGGGGAGAAAGAACCTACTACTACGTACGAATCCGACCTGGCACCGACTGTCAGATGTCTGCCAAAGACGGCTCACCGTACCCTCTGCACTGCAGATAAACCATTCGCAGAGCAAAAGGCCGGTGCATCACGAGGTTGGTACCATACACATCAGCAGAAAAGCTGAAGACGAAATCTCTGCAAACCATATGTACCGTAAACCCGTGTTCATACTTCATAAAAATTCAGGGTTCAGACGAAATGATGGTGTTTGTTTGTGCGGCCCGCACTAGCTAGTGTGTGTGCCGCCAAGCTTCTCAGTCACCTGGCAGTTGGCCCCGCCCGACGAGATGGGTCCATGCACGTTTTTGTTAGCACCAGGGACATATATATTCATTCAATAATTCAGAGCTTCAGACAAGAGATATATACGCCTTGTTTAGTTGGACCCAAAGTTCAAAAAGTTGCTATAGTACCTGTCACATCGAATGTTTGCGGCCTGTGCATGGAGCATTAAATGTAGACAAAAAGAAAAACTAATTGCACAGTTTGGTGGGAAATTGCGAGACGAACGTTTTAAGCCTAATTAGTCAATGTTTGGACACTATTTGCCAAATAAAAACGAAGGTGCTATAGTAACCCCAAATTCCAAATTTCGCGAACTAAACAAGGACATACTATATATATATATATATATATATATATATATATATATATATATATATATATATATATATATATATATATATATAGGGAGAGGCTATTCAGTAGCCGGCTACAAAATAAGTTATTCTGTAGCCACCTCCATTTACTATAATTTTATATACTAATTTACCATAATATAAATACATATTTACGATAGTTGGGTTACTATAACACATGGGGATATTTACCATAACGTTATATTAAACCACTTAGTAAGGAGTTACTATAATCTCGTAAAATAACATAGTAATTATCGTAACTCAAAGTGGCTACAGAATAAGTTATTCTGTAGCCAGCTACAGGATAGTAGTTCTATATATATATATATATATATATATATATATATATATATATATATATATATATATATATATATATATATATATATATAGGGAGAGGCTATTCAGTAGCCGGCTACAAAATAAGTTATTCTGTAGCCATCTCCATTTACTATAATTTTATATACTAATTTACCATAATGTCAATACATATTTACGATAGTTGGGTTACTATAACACATGGGGATATTTACCATAACGTTATATTAAACCACTTAGTAAGGAGTTACTATAATCTCGTAAAATAACATAGTAATTATCGTAACTCAAAGTGGCTACAGAATAAGTTATTCTGTAGCCAGCTACAGGATAGTAGTTCTATATATATATATATATATATATATATATATATATATATATATATATATATATATATATATATATATATATATATATATATATATATATATATATATATATATATATACACACAGCTCTTCTTTTTCCTTCCTACTAGTCTGCAAAGTTCACCATCATCTCCTGCTCCTTTGAGCGACTAGGCACCAGTTTTACCTAACTGCGTCGTTGAACCTTTCTAAAATTTCCAAAAAAAATTCTTTGTAGAACGAAAAAAGAAGCACTTAAATATCTGAGTCAAAACTCCATTGCCCACCGACTGGCAATTGAGATGTTCCTATGCTAGCAGTTGCTTTTCTGACAGCTGGGTTCTGAAGCAGACATATATATATATATATATATATATATATATATATATATATATATATATATATAGAACTACTATCCTGTAGCTGGCTACAGAATAACTTATTCTGTAGTCACTTTGAGTTACGATAATTACTATGTTATTTTACGAGATTATAGTAACTCCTTACTAAGTGGTTTAATATAACGTTATGGTAAATATCCCCATGTGTTATAGTAACCCAACTATCGTAAATATGTATTTATATTATGGTAAATTAGTATATAAAATTATAGTAAATGGAGGTGGCTACAGAATAACTTATTTTGTAGCCGGCTACTGAATAGCCTCTCCCTATATATATCCCTATATATATATATATATAGGGAGAGACTATTCAGTAGCCGGCTACAAAATAAGTTATTTTTGTAGCCACCTCCATTTACTATAATTTTATATACTAATTTACCATAATGTCAATACATATTTACGATAGTTGGGTTACTATAACATATGGGGATATTTACCATAACGTTATATTAAACCACTTAGTAAAGAGTTACTATAATCTCGTAAATTAACATAGTAATTATCATAACTCAAAGTGGCTATATATATATATATATATAGCACGCAGCACTGAACGAATCAACATACAGCACACATACGCTAGCTCAGCAAGAACCGGCTACTTTTTACCACCAAAACCGTCCATGTTGTTTGAATAACGTTTCTTTTTCAGAATTCGTACGCTCGTGCTCCTCAAAGAATTCAATTAACGTCTTCAGCTAACTATAACCTTTGTGCAATCTGATGATGCCACTAGATTATATCTGGCATAATTGTCCGAGAAACTTCTAAGCAAAGGCTTAGAACAAGCTACTAGCACGCACGTCGTGTGATGAGGATCGTGCCGGTGTCCGATCGACCTATGATTAAATGCGGATGGGGATCGGAGGAGCAAAAGGTCAAAGAGACAAGGCCAACAAATTAAACCATGAAAGGGTCGTCGATCTGGCTCCTCCTGCCCTCACGTGCCGGGCAGTCTCTACCGGCTGCTGCATGCTACGGCAGCGTCCATTGAAACGCCGGCAAAAACAGCGTCACCGACACTAGGGCAGCAAGCATCTATATTAGTTCTATAGGATCACTCCATTGAAACGCCGGCAAAAACAGCGTCACCGACACTAGCGCAGCAAGCATCTATATTAGTTCTACAGGATCACTAGATCACAGATCTAGCCAGTAGAATAATTCTATACAGGATAAAGAACGTAGTTCATCCTAATAAATGTAGAACAAGAGAGACAGAGAGAGAAGGGATAAGATGTTAAACCTGACACCGCAGAGGGGGAGGGTTCAGAGGACGTCATCACGTTCGTTGGTGTAGTCTGCGCACGGGCAGCGACGATCGGTGAAGAGGGCGATGAAGACGTCAACGTCGATGGAGCGAGCGGCGCGGCTGGTGGCTTCCCGTCACTGGCATCTTTCATTTTCATATCATTTACTTTTGTTCATTCCATTACAGATTAGTGCATAGAGCATATCTCATCGTCACGGTTCATTACCAATAGATTTAACAGCTACGATACACCACACTGTTCTAAAATAGATACTTATCTTTGGACCTTCTTTTGTTCAGGAATTATAGGCTTTCCCTTAAACCCATGTCGGCTACATGTTCTCTGAACACGTTGGGTGGTAAGCCTTTTGTAAGCGGATCCACGAGCATCTTTTCAGTACTTATGTGCTCAAGACTTATGACATGATCCCGGACTTTATCTTTCACAACATAATACTTTATGTCAATGTGTTTGGCAGCACCACTTACTTATTGTTGTGAGCATACTGTACTGTCGGATTATTATCGCAGTATAACTTAAGTGGTCTATAGATGTCGTCAACCACCTTCAAACCGGGTATGAACTTTTTTAGCCAATTCACATGCTCTGTTGTCTCATAACACGCTACAAACTCGGCATACATTGTGGACGATGTAGTGACGGTTTGCTTTGAGCTTTTCCATGAAATAACTCCCCCTGCGAGAGTGAATACATATCTAGACGTGGATTTTCTATCATCTCCCGCATAATTAGAATCTGAATATCCCACTATATGGAGTGAATTGGATCTTCTATATGTCATCATGAGGCCTTTCGTTCCTTGCAAATTACGCAAGACTTTCTTTACTAATTTCTAGTGTTCTATTCCAGGATTGTTCTAAAATCTGCTAAGTAACCTGGTAACAAATGCCAAGTCAGGGCGCGTACATACTTGAGCATATTACAAGCTTTCGACAGCTGAAGCATATGGAACCACTTTCATTTGATCGATCTCATATTGGTTCCTGGGGCATTGAAAATCTCCATATCTGTCGTCCGTGACTATAGGAGCAGGTGAGGGACTACATTTATGCATACTGAAATTCTTTAAAATTCTTTCTATGTATGTTTTTTATGACAGTCCTAATACCCATTTACTTCTATCTCGGTGAATCTTGATCCCTAGAACGAACGAGGCTTCACCAAGATCTTTCATATCAAATTTAGAGGATAAAAACTTCTTTGTTTCTAGTAGTAGACTGATATCACTACTAGCAAGTAAGATGTCGTCCACATACAGGACAAGGAAGATAAACTTTTTATTCTTAAACTTTGCATAGACACAATTATCCTCAACATTCTCTTTAAACCCAAAATTCCTTATTGTCTGATCAAACTTCAAGTACCATTGTCTTAAAGCTTGTTTTAATCCATAAATGGATTTTTTTAGACGGCATCCCATTCAATCTTTTTCTTCCACGACAAAACCTTTCGGTTGTGCCATGTAAATATTTTCCTCTAAGTCTCCGTTGAGAAATGTCGTCTTTACATCCATCTGATGTAATTCTAAATCGTAATGTGCCACTAATGCCATTATAATTTTGAAGGAATCCTTACATGAGACTGGAGAAAAGGTCTCATTGTAATCAATCCATTCTCTTTGCGTAAAGCCTTTTGCCACAAGTCGTGCTTTATATCTCTCTATATTCTCTTGAGAGTCAAGTTTTGTTTTGTAGACCTAGTTACAGCCTACTGTTTTGGCTCCTTTAGGAATTATCTCCAAATCCTAAACTTTATTGGCATTCATAGATTTCATTTCATCTTCCATGGCCTCAAGCCACTTTGATGAATGATCATTTCTCATGGCTTCTTCAAATGAGGTGGGATCATCCTCCATTTAAAATTCCTCAGTGTTGTACACTTTATAATCAGCAGGAATAGCTAATTTCCTAACTCTTTGAGACCTTATTGAAAGGACCTAGGATGCCGCCTAGAGGGGGGTGAATAGGCGTTTCTGAAAATTAACACCTTTAAATGCGGAAACAATTAGAAAGGGGAGTTTCCAAAATGGAAACTCCAAATCAAGAGTACTACCACCCCTCACAAGTTAGCCACAAAGTAAACAAGGTATAAAGAATATATATATAAGCTACAACCCTGCAACACCAAGTTAGAACAGAGAATAAATATTTTCAGTGCAGGCAGGAAATACCGGACATGTCCGGTATGAATACCGGACGTGTCCGGTATACACGATTTCTGCAGATCAGCCCTGAACTTGCTCCTTTCGATTTCTATCTTCAAACCAAACTGCAGGCACCTAATGGAGATGACAATATACATAGAGAACCTGCAGTATAGCTAGAGCAACACAAATATCAAATGAAATGCAAATTAAGACACGATATTTGTTTTACCGAAGTTTGGACTCGTTCGAGTCCTACTCTCCGTTGAGGGGGCTGCGGGCGACCCAGCGAAGGTCAGCCCTAGAGGGTACCACGAAGGTCACTCTAGCCGGAGTCTTTTCCAACTCCTTTTCCTCCTTCCACTAAATGATTCCGAGGCGGCGGAATCGACCGTTACAAACTTTCCGAAGCAACCACAATCTCTCAGTTGCTCTCCGGCGACGCCTAGCTGTCTAGGACCGAAGAGTCCAAGAGTAACAAATGCGAATCACGAGATTGACAATATGCACAAGTGCTCAAGTGGTGGCTTGCTCTCTTTTTCAAATTCTTTCTCAACCCACAAATTGATTTTGCAATTTGGATCACACACTCACTAAGAGAGGGTTTAGGAGAGTAGGCAAGGCTTAAAAACGTGTGTCTATCTCATCAGAATCAGCAGCCTCCAAAGGTGGAGGCTTGGGGGTATTTATAGCCCCCTTGAAAAACTAGCCGTTTTATAGCCGTTGCAATACCGGACATGTCCGGTATGCATACCGGATACGTCCGGTATGCATACCGGACACGTCCGGTATGACTCACACTGCGTCAACGGTAACTAAGTTACAGTGAAGTTGTGAGGTGTCGGAACTCCCGAAGAATGCCGGGACTTCCGACCGTCGGAACTCCCGACTCAAGTCAGAACCCCCGACCCTCAGTAATTTTGAAAAACATGTAACTGAGTTAAAGTTAGTGAGGTGTCGGAACTCCCGACACATGTCGGAACTCCCGACCGTCGGAACTCCTGACTTACGTCGGAACTCCCGACTCTCACGGCTTTTGAAAACTAGCCGTTGGCCTCTGGTCATCCATACCGGACACGTCCGGTATGAATACCGGACATGTCCGGTATGACCAGGACAGTGAACCCTCCAAGTCAGTTGAAGTGCGACACGTCGGAACTCTCGACCCATGCCAGGACTCCCGACCGTCGGAACTCCCGACCAACCAACCCGAGAACAACAGGTTTACAGCTGCTGGACAAATACCGGACACGTCCGGTATGAATACCGGACACGTCCGGTATTGCCAGACCAGCAAGTGATCAGTTAGCACTTTTGTCGCTCAAATACTCAAAACTCACATGGGTTGGCTTGAGCACTTATGAAACATTATCTATCAACATGATGCATCCCTCTTCATAGTACGGCATACCTATTAAACTCAAGATAAATGGAAATATGAATTTGTACCACTTGAGTTGTTCTTTTGAATTGATGCCGTCCTTTCCAATCTTCATCAAGTAAGGGTGCTAACATGTTGATGTTGATCTTTTCACTTGAGCATAGCCATCTTGAGCATGTGACTTGATTCCATTCATCAAGTTTGAATAATCCCAGATGTATCAAGTCACTTCCATCAAATACTTCATTATAGATTTTATCCTTCACATAAATATGACCATCTTAGCTTGATTAGTACCTCAACTAAATGCAAGTACTTTCTTCTTCACCCTAGCTAGGTTCTTCGGCCGCCAAGCCGTCGCTTGCCCTTCACCCTTGCTTAGTACCTCGAAGCCTTTCCTTGCTATCTTCACCATCTCAAGCCATCAGGTCACATCTTGTGTTGAATCATCCATTCATATGTATTGTTATCTTTTTCATTTAAATTTAGCAAGCTTCAAATATGAGACCATTCCATATGCAATCCCTTATGTCTCATTAACTAATAATCATGAGCTTGCTTTCACATAGTACATGGAAATCCCACAAGAAATAAGCATTCACATGATTTCCATTTGCATTGTTGTCTTGTGCTTGAACTAGATTGTTTATACAACAATACATCATTTTGGCTTTCATTAAGTACCTTGTGAGATAACCTATTACCTGTTCACACTTAGCAAACGGGTTAGTCCTTTAATCACGTTGTCATTCAATCATCCAAAACCCACAAAAGGGCTAGATGCACTTTCAATCTCCCCCTTTTTGGTGATTGATGACAACTTGATTAAAGCTTACAAAATGATATAAACATTTAAACTTTTGGGTTCAATGATTTATGAGAGGCTCCCCCTTAATATATGCTTATGATTAGAATCCACAAAATGACCTCAAATATCAATTGCACATACTAAAACAAATAGGAGACTCCCCCTAAATCATTGCATCCGTGGGGTGCATGTGTGTGTGACAAAGAGGAACCATGATGCATATGACATGATATATCATACAAGAATAAATATAAAGGCATCACATCAAATATTTTCAATCTAGCATGCATAGTCCTTATGAATATAAATATGACACATGTAATTCACACATAGCACTCATTACAAATTTTCTCAAGTCCAGAAACCACTGATATATATAGATAAAGATCATGTCTCAAGAGATACATAGATAAAGCATAAGTAAGTCTCATCTCTCTCATGATACAATCTATCTCAAATCCAAGATACATCAATGAAGCTCAGAAACAAACTACAGCCTGCAGTACATATGTTCAGGTACAAAGATAAGCAAATGAAACTATCCTGAAGCTTTAATCAGTCTCTCTCCCCCTTTGTCATCTATCACCACAAGGGTCCAACAATGACATACTAAGGACAAAGGGGCTACAAGCTATCACAGAAAGCTGAGATCACTCATCATCATCATCATCTCGACCAGCATCCTCATCATCTGAGCGTGCAACACCGGCTGGACGAGAACCACCCGCACTAGACACGTCATAGCCACCAGACCCGTAGAAGCCACCACCACCTGTCAGGTCACTCCACCAATCTGTAGCATAATCGTCTGCAGTGCTGGGACGTGGCTGAGAGTGAGTAGGCACACGAGCCTGAAGTGGTAGAGTGTCAGGGTGCTCAGGTGCCTGCTGCTGCTGTCGCTGTATGAACTCAACATACTCTCTATCATATCTAGCCTGCTGCTGCTCCTCAGTCTCAGGCTCACTAGCTGCCTCATCTGATAGAGGAGACCTAGGAGGATCAAGCTCAAGATTAGAAGCAATTTGCTTCAAAGTCCGAGTGTCCTTCCTCCTAGCCTCCCTCTCCTTCTGCTGCCTGGTCTAGATGTCACGGCACATCCCAAATATGGAGCTGAAAAGCCTGCGGATAGGCGAAGGAGGACTGCCACGGCGTGAAGTAGAACGTGAAGGAGCACATGGTGAAGGTGAAGCTCCTGCTGGTGCACCACTCCCAGGTGCATCTGCCTCTGGTGCTGCTGCTGCTCCTCCTGGTCCTGCTGGAGGTAACCCGATCTCAGGCAGATCTACAATAATCTTCAGGGCCTTGTGAATCTTATCATACTCAAATGTGTGCCCTATCACCTGCTCAATCATATGCATGATATAAGGAGCAAAACCACAGCCCTTGAGGGGCCTCTCTCCAACACTCCTGATTTCGGACCAAATAAAGTCAAACACGCTGAAGGGCCGAGCATCAGGTGCCATCCTGTGGAGTAGGTTCCTGGAGTAATCAGCAATGGTGCCCTTATCTCCACCCTTGCAGTCAATAGTCTTCCTGAACATCCTGTCCAGGTACCTATAGGTAGGGTGAAGACCTAGAACCTTCCCCATAGCTCCTCTCTGACCACCAGGAGGATACATATATGCGAGCTGCTCAGGAGGTAACACCTGCTCGGTGTGGATCCTGTCCCTCTGGAGATCATCCTCAGAGAAGCCAAGCTGGGCGGCAAATACATCATAGTCAACACTGTACCACTGGCCCTCAAGCATCCAGTGCATCCGCCTCTCATCCTCCTCAACGAACAGAGTAGCATAGAACTGAGCTACTACCTCTGTGTTCCAGTCATGCTGGAACTCCATGATCTCATAAACTCCTGTGCTCTGGCAGATGGCAATAGCATGATCAACTGAGGCCTTCTGCAACTCTCTAATATATTGCCAGTCAATCCACTGAGACCTGGCAATTACTGGGTTCCTGGTAAGAATCACACTGGAGTAGAAGTCCAAGTGAAAGGCGGTCTAGAAGCGGTGATCGTACTGAACCTTAGGTAAGTTCCTCGGATCAACCCTTCGCTCATCTCTAGCCTTCCTGGTCATACCCTTTCCCCTGTAGTCAACTCTGGGAACATAGGAGGGCACATTGGGCAGACGTGTCTCAAGAAGACCATAATGCATCCCCTGACCAGGCTGGTGCTGAACTGGAGGAACGGACTCCTCCTCCTCAATCTCCTGCTCCTCATCTAAGCTGTCACCATCTGATCCTCTGTCAGTGCTCTTCCTCTTTCTTTCATCTCTAGACTCCACTCTGAACTCATCAGTGTCAGAAGAAGAGCTCCCGGACCCCTCTGCATACTGAGCTGCTGCACTAGAGGCAGCCCTGGTGGACCTCCTGCTGGTTGGCTGAAATCTAGGATGCATATCCTGTCTCGCCTTCTTGTACTTCTCAAGTGCTGGATCATGCCTGTGCTTGGACCTCGGCTCCTGTCGTCCACTCATGGCTGCTGTCCTGTATCCAAATATTTCCAAATAATTTTAGATACATGCCCATAGCTTATTCTTGAATTGTAGTTAGACATAGATTCTTTTATCCAAGGTTTTACAATCACCTCGACACACCGTTGTCACAAGGTTTGCAAAACATAGATACAAAAGAAACTAAGCCTAACAAACCATTCAGATAGGATTGAGTCAGAGAACAGCAGGGAGTCTGCTCTGCTGGGCCATACCGGACACGTCCGGTAGCATACCGAACACGTCCGGTATGGGCGACCAGCAACCCTAACCGGGGTTTCTCGATTCAAACCACCACGGATCAATTCCAAACTTTGGGCATTGCTTCTATATCACCAATGTAGCATATGGACCGAAGGAATTTTAAAATCTTGCATTGACCATGTAGATCGGACGAGGTCCGTGATTAGGGTACCTTGAGAGGAGAGAAGATAGAGCGATGTGAAATCCAAATCCACGGGCCTTCAATTCTTGATCCAAGTCTTCTCCAATGCAATCTCCCTCTCTCTCTTTTCCTTGATGAGATCCTTGGTCGCCCTAGGGGAGAAGAAGGGCGTCGGCTGGTTGGTTTGGAGGAGGCAAGTCTGTTTGGGCCGAAGGGGTAAGCTCTGTTTTTATAATCCCGCTCATACCGGACACGTCCGGTAGCATACCGGACACGTCCGGTATACGCGGGCTGGCCCAAATAATTCCAAAATGTGTTCTTACTCTTCCAAACCCTTTCTCTGTTGTTGCTCAGTCCAAAACGGTGTATGATCTTGATCCAAACCGAGTACTATCACTTCTCTTGTCAAATGCCATCAATTTATTTTCTCTTTTCCAAATAAATGGCATAATCAATAATTTGCTTGCTTGAGAGAGATAAAGTGAGACAAAGTAGATTGTGGACTTAAGAGAGCCATGTCATGTGTGATTAGCCAATCAAACAATCAAGGAGAGCTATAATCATCACATGGCAAGGCTAGGTCACAAAGACCAAGATTCAAATAGTTTCTCAAATTCACACTTCCTACTCATGCTAGTTAGGGATTTTTGAAAAACATCTCTCCTATGTCACACAAATGCATATTCTAACATATACAGGGCCTTAGATGCACTTACAATGTATGTATGTAAACACATACCTTTGCCTTGAGCCCGCAAGAATATCACTAAGAAGACAAGCAGCATGGTGATCTTTATGTTGACCTCAATTGCCAAATAATCATGCTAGATACATTTTCATCCAAAGAACTACAAAGAATGCTAGATAAATTTGTTAGTCCACAATGGTGCAAAATGGAAATTTAGCTCCCCCTAAATAAGTGCCTCACGTATTTTGAATGACTTTTAACAAGCACTTTATTCTAATAAGAAATTTGAGAGCCAATTTTTCATTTTGACCATAAACCAAATAAGATTGCCATAGTTAAAAGTGAGTTTAAGCGATGCTCACAATCCACTTAGATTTGATAAAACACAAGCTTCTGAGTAAGTTAGGGATATATAAAAAATATATGGATCGAATACTCAGTTGGAATACAATTAGTGTTCTGGTCCATGCAATACCGGACATGTCCGGTAGTATACCGGACACGTCCGGAATACACAGAACAGAAACACTGACTTCTGTCCCTGTCCATACTGGATACGTCCGATAGTAATGCCGGA
Source organism: Miscanthus floridulus (assembly GCF_019320115.1). Lineage (NCBI taxonomy): Eukaryota > Viridiplantae > Streptophyta > Magnoliopsida > Poales > Poaceae > Miscanthus > Miscanthus floridulus. Next base: position 95,682,200 of record NC_089587.1, on the reverse strand, counting down.
CACGTCCGATAGGTGAAAGACAGAACCAATTAAGTTGCTGCTTGTGATTCTTCGTTTTAACTGTAATATTTATTTATTGTATACTTGCATCTCAACAAATAAATTACTCTACTAGAGAGCTAATAAAAGCATCATATGGCAAACATGATGAATCTCAAGTGAAATTAATTAGCCACTTTCATTATTTCACAAATGTACTTATTTGTGAACTATAGAACATGAAATGAACAAGATGGCTATCCTAAAAGGTTTAGGTACGTGTTACCAATGGTGAGGATGAAATATATGAGATGTTCATCGTATTATCTTTGGGTCAACCATATAAGGGATTAAGATAAGAATTGGTTGATAGATTGAGTGAATATAGTCAAATTGCTTGCTCAACCACCCCGAGGGCTTCATCTCATCACCAAGTACCTACATCATTAACCTAAGCACACTTTGGTACCCAACTCTTGTTGGGTCCTTTTGAGTTAGTCAATAAGTGCTTAGGCACCCAAATGGCTTTAGCATTAGTTTGTGGTGAACACATCACCTTACTAGTGCTAACTCTATTTGTGGTCTTCCTAAGCATATCATTATAAACAAATGTGTTTGGCTTAGGAGTTTTACCATTTGGGCATTCATAGCTTAGATGCCCCTTTCTTCTACAAGCATAGCATATGCGGCCTTTGTGTGCTCTATGCTTGATTTGCTTGTATGGACATCTATCAACCTTGTGGCCCTTCTCATTGCACCCATAGCATCTTCTAGTTGCAACTTGGGCTTCCTTTCTTGCTTCTTTGTACATTGGGCATTTCTTGGTAGAAGCCTTTTGATTGGTGGCTTCAACTTTGTCGGCCCAACTCTTGTGTGGACACATAGCCCACTCATGTCCATACAATCCACAACCATAGCACATCCTTTTTCTATGTTTCTTGCTCTTGGTTGTGTTGGCCTTGCTTGAGATGTGATTCTTTTGTTGGGCTTTGGAGGAAGCAAGGTTTGAACCCTTCTCAAGCTTCTTCACCATGTTATCACGGTTATCTTGAGAAGGTTGTGCTTTCTCCTTACCCTTCAATTGAATCACATCTTTCTTTAATCTTTGCACTTCTTCTTTGAGCTCTATGTTTTCTATAAGATTTAGCTCAATCGAAGATTGGCTTGCTTGAGTAGCACATTCATTAGTACAAGAAATATTTAATTGAGATGGTGTACTAGTGAGCGGATGTGTGAGAGGTTGAGAGAATTTTACCGATGTAATCACAACCTCATGAGCCACCTCAAGCATGATGCTTGATTCTACTACTTCCTCATGAGAGCACTTTAGATGATCATAATTTGCTTGTAGCTCATTATACTTGCTTGATAGTTTATCTAGCCTTGCCTTGAGCTCAAAGTTTTCCTTCTCTAGTTGTGAAACACTAGAAGAGGAGTTAGTAACTAAAGCATGCTCAATTGACAAATTTTCATACCTCTCATTAATTGCCTTTAGCTCTTGCAATTTGGAGATGAGAAACTTTTCTTGATTTTGAAGCGATTGCTCTTGCTTCTCAATCTCTTCTTCAAGCTCATCATTCTTTTCAACTATCTTCATGATGATGAGCTTATCTTTATGGTTGAGATGATCAAGGTTGTAGTTGTCTTCAACTTCAACATCACTCTTATCTTGATCATCTACTTGTGCTTTCTCCTTTTCTTGATCTTTCTTGTTATTCTTCTTCTTGCTTTTCTTGGCCATGAGACACAAGTGATGAGTATCATGAGATACTGAGGTTGACTCATCACTTGGTCGCCATCGGGCTTGAGCATCGCTGCAAACAGCTGCTTGCTGGTCTGCTGCCTCGGCCATACCGGACATGTTCGGTATGTGCAGGCAGACAGCACGTCATGTGCTGCTTGCACCTCTTGCTTCGGCTCGGTACTCTTGAGGTCTTGTGAGGCTTCTTCGCTGTATGAAGACACAATGGACACACTTTCCATTGACTCGATCTCAAGTGCATCATCACATTTGGATTTTCCATATAAATCAAAAAGTCTAGTCCAAATGAGATGAGCACTCTCCGGAGGTGGTTGTCCATTGAATATTGCCTCATCTTGAACCTCTACACTTAATGTACTCAAAATGACATTAATAGCTTGAGCATTGAGTTGCACGCATATCTCTTCCTCTTTAGACAAATTTTTGTAGTTGCTCCAATCAACTATAGGAAGAGGTATGCTTGCATCCACAATATGCTCAACAAGAGGACTAATATCTCTAAAAGCATTGAGTACATTAATTGACCAAGGTAGAAAGTTTGAACCATCATTTTGGAGAAGCACCGGCTCCAACTCGATAGGCATCGACATCCTTTTCTCACGGCGGTGAAGCTTTAGGTGAGAACCTCGCTCTGATACCAATTGAAAGGACCTAGGATGCCACCTAGAGGGGGGTGAATAGGCGTTTCTGAAAATTAACACCTTTAAATGCGGAAACAATTAGAAAGGGGAGTTTCCAAAATGGAAACTCCAAATCAAGAGTACTACCACCCCTCACAAGTTAGCCACAAAGTAAACAAGGTATAAAGAATATATATAGAAGCTACAACCCTGCAACACCAAGTTAGAACAGAGAATAAATATTTTCAGTGCAGGCAGGAAATACCGGACGTGTCCGGTATGAATACCGGACGTGTCCGGTATACACGATTTCTGCAGATCAGCCCTGAACTTGCTCCTTTCGATTTCTATCTTCAAACCAAACTGCAGACACCTAATGGAGATGACAATATACACAGAGAACCTGCAGTACAGCTAGAGCAACACAAATATCAAATGAAATGCAAATTAAGACACGATATTTGTTTTACCAAAGTTCGGACTCGTTCGAGTCCTACTCTCCATTGAGGGGGCTGCGGGCGACCCAGCGAAGGTCAGCCCTAGAGGGTACCATGAAGGTCACTCTAGCCAGAGTCTTTTCCAACTCCTTTTCCTCCTTCCACTAAATGATTCCGAGGCAGCGGAATCGACCGTTACAAACTTTCCGAAGCAACCACAATCTCTCAGTTGCTCTCCGGTGACGCCTAGCCGTCTAGGACCGAAGAGTCCAAGAGTAACAAATGCGAATCACGAGATTGACAATATGCACAAGTGCTCAAGTGGTGGCTTGCTCTCTTTTTCAAATTCTTTCTCAACCCACAAATTGATTTTGCAATTTGGATCACACACTCACTAAGAGAGGGTTTAGGAGAGTAGGCAAGGCTTAAAAACGTGTGTCTATCTCATCAGAATCAGCAGCCTCCAAAGGTGGAGGCTTGGGGGTATTTATAGCCCCCTTAAAAAACTAGCCGTTTTATAGCCGTTGCAATACCGGACATGTCCGGTATGCATACCGGACATGTCCGGTATGACTCACACTGCGCCAACGGTAACTAAGTTACAGTGAAGTTGTGAGGTGTCGGAACTCCCGAAGAATGCCGGGACTTCCGACCGTCGGAACTCCCGACTCAAGTCAGAACCCCCGACCCTCAGTAATTTTGAAAAACATGTAACTGAGTTAAAGTTAGTGAGGTGTCGGAACTCCCGACACATGTCGGAACTCCCGACCGTCGGAACTCCCGACTTACGTCGGAACTCCCGACTCTCACGGCTTTTGAAAACTAGCCGTTGGCCTCTGGTCATCCATACCGGACACGTCCGGTATGAATACCGGACATGTCCGGTATGACCAGGACAGTGAACCCTCCAAGTCAGTTGAAGTGCGACACGTCGGAACTCCCGACCCATGCCGGGACTCCCGACCGTCGGAACTCCCGACCAACCAACCCAAGAACAACAGGTTTACAGCTGCTGGACAAATACCGGACACGTCCGGTATGAATACCGGACACGTCCGGTATTGCCAGACCAGCAAGTGATCAGTTAGCACTTTTGTCGCTCAAATACTCAAAACTCACATGGGTTGGCTTGAGCACTTATGAAACATTATCTATCAACATGATGCATCCCTCTTCATAGTACGGCATACCTATTAAACTCAAGATAAATGGAAATATGAATTTGTACCACTTGAGTTGTTCTTTTGAATTGATGCCGTCCTTTCCAATCTTCATCAAGTAAGGGAGCTAACATGTTGATGTTGATCTTTTCACTTGAGCATAGCCATCTTGAGCATGTGACTTGATTCCATTCATCAAGTTTGAATAATCCTAGATGTATCAAGTCACTTCCATCAAATACTTCATTATAGATTTTATCCTTCACATAAATATGACCATCTTAGCTTGATTAGTACCTCAACTAAATGCAAGTACTTTCTTCTTCACCCTAGCTAGGTTCTTCGGCCGCCAAGCCGTCGCTTGCCCTTCACCCTTGCTTAGTACCTCGAAGCCTTTCCTTGCTATCTTCACCATCTCAAGCCATCAGGTCACATCTTGTGTTGAATCATCCATTCATATGTATTGTTATCTTTTTCATTTAAATTTAGCAAGCTTCAAATATGAGACCATTCCATATGCAATCCCTTATGTCTCATTAACTAATAATCATGAGCTTGCTTTCACATAGTACATGGAAATCCCACAAGAAATAAGCCTTCACATGATTTCCATTTGCATTGTTGTCTTGTGCTTGAACTAGATTGTTTATACAACAATACATCATTTTGGCTTTCATTAAGTACCTTGTGAGATAACCTATTACCTGTTCACACTTAGCAAACGGGTTAGTCCTTTAATCACGTTGTCATTCAATCATCCAAAACCCACAAAAGGGCTAGATGCACTTTCACTTATAGGGGCCTCCACATTTAGCACATCTTCTGATTGAGGCTGTTGTTGCTCCCCCTCATTTGTGGCAATAGGTTCTATAGGATCCTAAAGAATAGGTTCCTCATCATCATTCATTATTGCCATAGGCGGAATAACAACAGGTGCTGGCACCACAGTATCTTGTACTATTGGTGCAGCGACAGCAGGTAGTGAGGAAAATGACTTATGAATCATTAGAGTGGACGCATACACCCGCTTCTCTTCAAGGTCAATTTCTCGAGCTACCATGCTCCCCCTCATCATTTCATCCTCTAGGAAGACAGCGTGTCTCGTTTTCACAAACTTTGTATGTCTGTCTGGACAGTACAAATAAAAACCTTTTGACTTTTTTGGGTAGCCAATGAAATGGCAACTTACTATTTTGGGATCTAGTTTCCCAATGTTTGGGTTAAATACTTTAGCCTCAGCAGGACTCCCCCACACACGTAAGTGATTTAGTGAGGGTACTCTTCTTGTCTACAACTCATACGGTGTTTTGGCACCGACTTGCTTGGTACTCTATTGAGAATATGAATGACGGTTTTTAACGCTTCCATCCACAGGCTCAACGGTAAGGTGGAGTAACTTATTATATTACGCACCATATCCATCAGGGTACGATTGCGTCTTTTAGCTACTCTATTCTGCTGAGGTTCGCCCGGTGTAGAATACTAGACTACTATGTCATTCTCCTATAAGAACCTTGCAAAAGGTCTAGAAACTTGTCCATATGGGGTATGCCGACCATAGTACTCCCTCCACGGTCGGATCTGACTATCTTAATCTTTAAATTGTGTTGGTTTTCAACTTCTGCCTTAAATATCTTAAACTTATCCAATGCTTCTGTTCTTTCTTTGATTGGATAAATGTAGCCATAATAGGAGTAATCATCTGTGAATGTTATGAATGAATCATAACCATCCACACTCTTTACAGGAAACAGACCACAGATGTTTGTGTGAATAATCTGTAGAATTCCTGCGCTTCGTTTGGCATCTTTCTTAATTTTCTTTTCATACTTTCCTTTAATGCATTCTCTGCATTGTTCTAAATCTGAGAGGTCTAATGGAGGAAGAATATCATTCTTAACTAGTCTTTCTATTCTTCTCCTCGAAATATGGCTTAAACGACAGTGCCATAATTTCGACAATGCATCGTGAGCTCTCTTTCGTTTTCTGTTTACATCCGCAAACGAGGATACATTCACATTATCGCACGCAATGTTTCCATCATCGTATACAAACATTCACATCATCACGTGGTGATAACAAATAAAGCTCATTTGGTAAGATAGCAAGACCAACACATGCATTATTAAATGTTATCTTACATTTACCATTTCCAAAATGGCAATCATATCCATCATTGTTCAAACATGAAACACTAATCAAGTTCCTCTGTAATGAGAGAACATAAAGAACATCTCTAAGTATAAGTTTGAAACCATCAGCAAGCTCTAGAGAAAGATCACCAACGGCTTCAACTTCTGCTCGGACTCCATTTGCAATTTTAACGTGTCTTTCGCTTCTTTGCGTAGTCCTCGTCGAACAGAATCCCTATAAAGAATTAGCAACATGAACAGTTGCACCTGAGTCAATTGTGGCAGAACCGCCTAATCTAATGCCTCACAGGAGTGCTTGTCTTCCATTAGACACTAAGCACTCAAGGGAGAACCCTAAATTACTCGGTTCTGTTGGACACACCCCAAGGGAGAACCCAAAAATCCACATTTTTGCCATCAGGATCACAAATGAGAGAATAAAGCTTACATCATTGAGAACCATTTCTTACATCACTTTTAATACATCATCAGAGTATAAGATTTATTAATATAACAGCGGAATAAAATCATATTATTAGAGTTATAAATATTTTAATTTAACAGCGAAATAGAAACATGTGAACAGAGTTACAGCGGAAATAAACATCTATTAATGACATGATGAAGTATTGATATATACACTACGACAATAGATTATGAACTTTCATTTATAAAAGCATTTGGTGAGGGTTATAAATAAAGACTACTATCGCAGCGTAAAGGAATCCTCGCTGAGCCCACCAGGAGGAATCCACACACAAGAGTCAGCTCAAGCATCCACCTGTCACCTACAATAGGGGGAATAAAACCCTAAGTACTCAATTGTACTCAGCAAGACTTACCCGACAGGGGAAAAGAAAAGACTCCAAGGATATGCAAGGTTATCTGGCTTGTGGGTTTATTGCATTTGCAGGAAGCATTACTAAGCATGCGTCCTTATATTCGATTTTTATTAATAGCCGCATTGGTTCATTAACTAACCATTCTATGTAAGCACCTGTGCTACTTTCAAGCAGGTGGTAAGCAATCAGAATTTCTTTGTCCATCTTCCATCCTTCATCTTTCAGTTCTTACTACGATGCTAAACCGTAGACAAGTCGTACCGGATAGCCCAGCGATTCGCGAATCAATGCCCCAGCTGGGTACCCCGAAAACACACGCCCCGCTTGTACCCCAGGCACAAGCAGGACCAACCTGTCACTCTCCTATCCCGGGTGTCCAGGTCCCCGTCCAAACTGGGACTCCAAGCCCCCGCCCCTGAGTCCCGGACTCAGCGCGGTGCAAGGACCTCCTCCACCAAAAACAAACCCTAACAGTCGGTCCGGAAAGAGCCGAATCCGCGACAAGAGAGCAACAAGTTTTCCAAGCGCCCATACACAAGTATGTGCTCGGGATAATAAGTCTATGACCTGCCCAGAGTCATATGCAATGATCGGTCCTTAATCGACCAGACAGGGAAAAACGGTGTAACCAAGCTATGACCCGCCTCCGCGGCGACATAACTTCTTACACCCACCAATACCCAAACCATATCCCTGCCCGGTCACCATTTTCCTTTCCACCATTTATTATTTTCCAAGTGATAGTAATCCAATAATATATTTCCTATCTCTCACGAGTGACAGGCAATCACTCGACTTCTACCGGAGTCCTATAGCATAGCATTCTACACGATCTGTCATACTAGTGAGACTCGTAGGAATAAATATATATATGCAAGTGGGTTTCATTCAACTCCTGAAAACTTAATGCACAATTATAATTTAAACTGCAGAAAGTAGGGTTATGCACCGGGGCTTGCCTGGGTAAGATATATTAAAAGTTAGTATCTGCATCTTCAGATCATCCACCATCAACTGGATAGAAGGCCCATTGTATCATCTTTGGATTCCCAATCATCCTTCAGTTGATCCGTTGATCCATCATCGTACCTACATGATATGCATGCGATGCAATGCAAAGATGTAATTAATCAACTGCAATCGTGACTCGTATAATACGACATACGCCTCTCGAGTTAATGGGCTAGTTCTAACGACGACCGTACTTAGGCTACATATACACGTTGTCGGATAAGGCGTTATTTCCCAACACTTAGCTTAGTTATATAAACCTAAGTCATTATTTTATTCTATCGATTTAATCCTTATTCGAAATAGAGCATCATTAGCTACCTAGTAAACTGATTATTCTAGAGCTACAAGAATTACCACGAGTTCCTAATATTGCTAAGAACCTACTGCAAAGATTTCAAATTCAACACTATTAATAATTTCCCACGGAATTTCCTACAAGTTCTCCTTTTAACAATATTAATTATCTCTAATTAATTATATAGCTTCCTAAGAATATTATTAAACTATGTGAACAAACTATACTAATAGGTAGATCCTAATTTTAGAGACCCAACAAAACTGGTTTCATAATTTCTGGACTCCTATACCATTTTATATCGATTTTACAAGTTATCCAGAAACTTATATTGGAAAAACATTTATAAATTGAAAAGGGGCCGGCGGCAACCCACTAGCCGGACTGGCGGCCCAGGCGGGGCGCAGCGCTCGTGGCCCAGTCGCGCGGTGGGGCGCTAGCGGCCCAGCCGCGGCGGCCACAGGCCAGCCCAGCGCGCGGCAAGGACTGGCCGGCCCAGCGATAGGCAGGCCAACGGCCCACCCACGGCATGGCGAGCAGGCCGGCCCACAAGGCCAGGGCCAGACAGCGACGGCACCAATTTGCAACAAGGCCCTCGTATTTTTCTCAATTTAACCCGTGGTACAAAAGTACTATTTACTTGAGTCTCGTAGTTAGCAAAAAGGACCCCGTATAATTCTTTTGCTTGGATATATGCCCTCCTCACCTTGCTTCTTCAACCTCAAAACAGAGCGCACGGAGCAGACCCAGGGCAGGGGCCGCGGGGGTGGCTCTTCGGCGAGGCTGGCCGCGTGGTGGTGCAGCACGACGATGACGATGAAGGCACCAGGGAGGAGCAGCGCACACGACGCGGGTAGGGCGAGGCGCTGCGGCTGCGGAGCTCGGCCGACGGCGAGTGCGAGCCAGAGGTGGAGCGGTCCAGCGCGGGGAGGAAGAAGGAGAGGCGACTGCGGGGGCACGGTGCTGGCGAAACCAGACTCCCAGGCACCGGCGAACCAGGCGCGCGGGAGAGGCCGGCACCGGTGCGGACAGCCAGCGAGGCATCGAGGCTCGGTGCGGACGGAAACATGGTGCGGGTGCGGCACCGGACCACGCAGCGGGACTAGCAGGCGCATGAGGGAGACGATGCCTGGAAACCGCAGGCCCGGTGTGGACTCGAGGGCACAGCAGGGCATGGTGCCCACGCGCGCTGCGGTCGAGCGACGGCGAGACGGCCATGGAACAACAGGGAGCACCGGCGCTGGAGGAGATGTGTCGTGGAGCAGCCGAACCGGCGCGGTTCGAGCGGCTCGCGCGCTTGCCCGTAGAGGTCGGCGACGGAAGCTCGGCCACGGTGGGTGCTGCGTTCCTAGCCACGGAGATGGGGCGGTGGCGCGGGGCCGTGCAGTTGCTCGCGCGCGAGGCAGGAAGCAGGAAAGACCATGAGATGTGTGGTAACTGGTGAGCAAAGCGAGCACGGCCTGGCTTCCTCAAGAAGTAGAAAGAGCAGAGAGTAGGAGACAGTAGCGTGTGCGACCTGCACAACGTGGCCGGAACGATGTCTGCGTGCCCACAGAACGTCAAGGACACGGCACGGCAGGGACAAAAACCACGTACAAGGATGGCAGCAGCGAGGACGAGAGTGGGCCACGGACAAGACTGCGGACGAGACTGCACAGCACCGGCACTGCATGGGCCACCTGGCGTCCTTGCCACAGCTGCCGGCACAGGAACGCGTAGGGCCGGGTGACGATGGGTGCAGACAAGGCGTGCTGGTGCTGTAACGTGCGCTGGCCGCCGGTGCTCGATGCATCGAGAGGAAAACAATCGATCAGCCCTTCAAGCCCAACACCAGGGAGAAGAGAAAAAAAGCATTTTACACGCCGCTACAACGATAGAAAACACCAGTATCCACCATAAAGAATCTAACGTGCTCAGCTATATATTTCTACCGTTGATATTTGATAGATTACTTGTGAGAATATAATCAAAACTTTAGTTGTCGGGATCCTGTGTTGTCCGATAAATAAAGGTTCAACAACCAAACAAGGGGGGACAGACATGACACGAGCAGACAGGACAGGCAGACGCGTGAGAGAGAGCGAGATCAACTTGTACAGAGGACAGACTTCCACCGAAACTCTCATCACCGTTCATACATATAAAAGTAGACCCGTGAGTATATATATATATATTGATTACGGACTTTTATTCTATTATAACAGTTGCTCGTCATGCCGAATCTTAAAGATCAAATCATTCGATAGCATCGTTATCGGACAGTCCTGAATATCCTTACGTACGGCGTAATTTAACTTGAGCATGTATTTAAGTCCACGAAACTAAGTCATACCGGATTCGCTTATCGCTTCACGTATGTTTTAAATAATAAAAAAAATCAAGAAACTCATTCAAAAGTTTTACTTAGGCCTAAATCGCGGCGCTAAATAAGATCGTAACACCGGGGTGTTACATCAATCCACCAAGTAGATTTTGAATATTGTACATATATGGATTTATTTATGAACGTAATAATATTCTCACCTTTCTTTGCTATGATCATCTTTAAGTAATCGGGACAATCTTTCTTATAATGTTCCATCTTCTTACAATAGACACTGGTCTTTCTCTACTGTGAACTTGTTTTGTTGAGGCTGATGCAGCATGTGACCATTTTCCTTTGACTTTGAGGAGGAGTTAGCATTATTATTCTTTTTCTTATTGTCTTTCAAATAATTGATAGAGCCACCATTGGCAGCTTTCATTCTCTCCTCCTCTTGCACACACATAGCCATGAGCCTCTCCATGTCCTATTTCTCGGGCTGTATGTTGTAGTTGACAACAAAAGTGTCAAACTCTTTTAGCAAGGAAGCAAAAATCAGATGGATAAGAAACTCTTTCTTGAGAGCTAGATCCATTGGTTTTAGCTTGGATGACAAATTGTTCATCCTTAGTATGTGCTCTCTTATGCCACCATTACCTTAGTACCTCTCTATCACCAGATGCTTTATCAGCTGGGTAGCATATATCTTTGAAGAGCCAGTGAACTGACTCTTTATTCTTTTGATGTACTTGGTGACGGTATCACACTCTGGAATTGAGCCCACAGTTGTAGGCTTAATCGTATTCTTTATCACAGTCAAACATTTTTTGTTGGCAGTAACCCACTTCCTATGCTCAAGGTCATAGGATATTCTTTGTGATGCAAAATTCCTCTCTTTGGTTGCCCAAGCAGCACCAGCCTCGTTTGTCTCTCTCACCGGTGTCACAAGCTCTGTGGGACACGGCGAGGTGACTACCCAGTTCATCTCAGCCAAGATGAAGGCTAGGTCAATCTTTTTCTTTCACTCCGTGTAGTTATCACCTTTGAGAGTGTGGATCTCTTTGATACAATCCATCAAGTTGTATCTGCCTGAAAACACAATTCATATAGTGTGAGAACATAAATAATAACAACAATTATATGCCTTGATTCTAACGTTGGTCAAAATTAAAACATATAACTGTTTATACATTAAATCTACATCATTGGGCAGAAATAGAATTAATGTATGATAAAGAACTCAGCATAATATTGTCATTAATCAACGTTGGTCAGAATAATAACAATATTATAATCAATTAAAACATATCCATTTTCAAAATTAAATTCTCCAGTTGGTTCGAATTTAATAATAAAAATAACAACTTTAAATATGCAGCGGAAAAATAATATCAATTTTGTGAATTTTACCCACAGGAAAATTCTCTTTTCTATTTTCTTTAAGCCATTTATCCATTTTCCAGGAAATAAACATTTACTGGAAAAAGAAAAAACAAAAAACTGATTCAATTCATCACTGTTCATTTGGCCCAACCGGGAATTCGGCCCGACCTGCCTCTCTTCCACGCGCGCTGCCCGCACCCAGGCCGCAACCTGGGCCTGGACTAGCAAAGCCGCGCGGCCGCGCGCACCCGCTTGGGCCGCGAAACGGCCCGATCGATCTCGGTCGTCCACGCGCGTCGCATGATCAAAACGCCGACCGCAGCGGCTCCCTTGAAAACCCTAGCATCATTCGTCTCTGCCCTTTCTCTCTCTTCGCCTCTCTCCTCAGCGCAGCGACAGCAGCAACCGAGCGAGTCGAGCGGGCGAAACGGCGACGAGAGCGAGCAGAGAGCCCCGGCGCCATTGTCGGCCCCCTCGTCGGCGTGCGCGCTCCCCAGCGGGTGAGCGCGCCGCCGTCGAGCGGCCTTGCCGCGATGCCTCTTTGGCCAGAGCTTGGCGAGCAGCGCCCCCGGTTCGGCGTTCTTTTCCCCGCGCGCCGACGAAGCAGTAGCGCTGCGCAGCGGCGAGGTAGGCCACCCCTTCCCCTTCTTCCCCTTCGGATTTGCTTCTATGTCAGTGCTCGGATTCAACCGATTTGGGATGGGGATCGAAGTTATGGTTAGGGTTTCCCTATTTATCTTCCCCGTGAAGTCTTTTACGGATTTAGGGTTCGGCTCTTACGTTCTTAAGGCCGAAACCCTCTTCTTTTTCTCCTTTCCTTAACCCAGTTAGGGTTAGGGTTCAACCGAACCCTCTGTTCTTGTTAGACCCGCACTGGATCTAACATTCTACTTCCTTTTCTAATCGGTTTACCCGTTCTAGATCTAAAAACCCTAGAAACCGATGGCTCTGATACCATTGTTAGTTCTATAGGATCACTAGGATCATAGATCTAGCCAGTAGAATGATTCTATATGGGATAAATGACGCAGTTCATCCTAATACATGTAGAACAAGAGAGACAGAGATGGAAGGGAGAAGGTGTTGAACCTGACACCGCAGAGGGGAGGGTTCAGAGGACGCCATCACGTTCGTTGGTGTAGTCTGCACATGGGCAGCGACGATCGGTGAAGAGGACGATGAAGACGTCGACGTCGATGGAGCGAGCGGCGCGCTGGTGGCTTCCCGTCACTGGCTGCGCCCCTCTCTGATCGGATTAGAGTTTAGGTGTCGGTGGGGAGCTCGGCTCAGGTCCCCTCTCTGATCGGATTAGAGTTTAGGTGTCGGTGGGGAGCTCGGCTCAGGTCAACCTCGTGATAAGAGCCGCCGACCCCACCTCTTTTTATAGCGTAGTGTGACAGGGGCCCTCCAGCCATGGTGGGCTGGACGCCCCCGATCAGGGCGCGAATCAAAGGTCCAACTGGACCGTTGGGTCCAGTTAGGATTAGAGATCAATCTAACACTGTAGGCCTCTCCCTTCATTATTCCTGCTGACCAAAGTTTCTTTTATCTTTATTTTTTCGTCTCTCCCTTGCATTTCCATATCGGTACTAATAGCTTCGTTCTCCAATGATTGATTGTACACACACATGATAGATGTTAATTAGGAAATGTTGTCGTAGACGATGATCATAGTACTTGCAGCACCCTCCCGACTGTGAATCATTAACGGATAATGATGGGTCGATCGAGCTGCCTGTCCATATGCATGCATGCATGGATCATGGATGGATAGCGGCACATGGCGAGGGCAAAGAATGCGAGGCATGATTGTCCGTCCTTGGGAGCCAGTAGAAGCAGCAGTTGGGTTGGGTTGGGCAGGTCTCGAGTGTCAAAAAACCCCCACCGCTGCCATACAAGCAAGTGCACTGTGTGTACGACCATACCAGCAGCAATGGCGTCTCCCGTGCAGTGTGTCAAGAACAGTGAACAGTCCAGCCGTGTTGTGGCATCATGGCATGTGGAGTACCATCCACGAGTCATAATGCCCTGGAATCTTTGCTACCATACCAACAGGGCCACTGCCATAACCACACTCGCTAACAATATTGCTTATTGCTTAACAGTGCTGGTTGCTGGTACAAGGTGACCCACGAGTAGGTAGCCATGCATTTGCATGCCAGTTGCCAGTGACACAACACCTGACGCATGCTCCGGCCAAATGCAAGTATCACCGGTTCAGCAAAAATGCCTAGTGACCGACGAATTGAAAGCTAGAATGTTAGAAGTTTAGAACTGCATTATGACCAAAAGTTTCAGCTCAAATGCAGTAAATTCAGAACCATGCCAGCGAGAGCCTGAGTTGTGGACGCAAGCCGAGGAGGCTGGAGAAATCCTCGGTTCTCCTGCACGCGCGTTGCCGCCTTTCTACTCGATCCATCTCCCATCTGAGCAGACATGTTAGATGCACTCAGCCTTTGTGAGCTGGAAATCAAGGACAGGGATTAAAAATAACCAGAGACACCAACAGTACCATTGCTTGGGGATGATGCTTTTAAGCTTTACTTTACGCAGATCTGAAGGCTTAATTTTCCAGCCGAGCGATCAGCGTCCTTTGTTTAGTGCCTAAGCAAGCAAAGGCTTTTTGTACAGTGCCAATTCTTGCACATCTTAAAGGAAAGAGTCATTTATCTCTCCTAAAAAGTAAAAAACCTGGGACAGAGAACAAAGATTTAATTTGTTCATTCAGATTAGTAACCTGAAACAAAATGTGCAGTACCATGTCGGTGTCATGCATATGCAGTATATGTTATTATTAATAATTGCGGTGATGTTTGCTGGTTTGCCTCGTTTTCATTTTGTTTTCCTGATATCTGGAACTGGTGTGCACTGATTTTTCTTTTATAGATAAATACTAAAAAACAATAGATTTCGGGATGTTTTTCTGATGGTCTGACAGACTGACATTGATGAGAATGTTTTGTTTTAACGACCAGGAAAGTGACACTGAACCATGAGGATCCATATATATCATATTATTGCGTCTGGAAATGTTTTAATTGAACGAGTAATAGTCCATGTTCCACGCCAGGAAGCTTCCTCCAACCCATGCCTATTCTTTGATAAAGATATCAAGCTTAATCTAAGATACAATCATCACATAGATTATTCACTAATGTCCAATGTGTTGTACCGGTAAGCAAGTTTTTAATGGAGAATGGATAACTTCCCACCTCTTTTTCCAAAAAAAAAAAAAATCCCACCTCTGGACAAATTAAACATGCGGATCAGGGCTTATTTGGCTGTACTCGTATCCACCTCAATTAACATGTATTGAGTGGATTGAGATGAAAATTAAACTAACTTACACCTCAATTGTCATGTATTGGGTAGATTAGGGTGGAAATTAAACTAACTTATACCCAATCCACCTCAACAAGTATGGGTTGAGGTGAATACGAGTGCACCCAACAAGCACTCAGTATATTTGTCATGAACCTATGACCAACTCATTTCAATTTCCTCGTCATCTCTAAGTGTGACCGCCTAGCTTGAGCCCAATTTCAGAGATAGCCCCAAGTTAGAATGAACCGAGTACCACAGGATTGAAAACAAATTGACACAGGAGTCTAGGCGTCAAGTTTGGAATCAACTTATGAGTCAAGGATCTTGGCCGTGAACTCCTGATGGATCACTCATGAGACACCATGAGGGGTTATATGGAAAAAGTTAGATGGACCCATGGAGAGTAACTTATTGTGGATTCACAACACATATCCATGCATAAATATTCAAGAATGAGACTATTGCATAAATTTAGGAGCTCTTAGAAAAAATTATTACATAAATTTGGGAGTACTAGTTAGGGCTCTCCTGGGTATGAATACTCTCCCAATCGCGAACCTACAGATGGTTCTCACGGTGTCTCGATGAGATGTCTCCACACCCAAGCAATGATCAAATATTGATTATACATTTCATTTCAAAAAAGAACATTATCCATTGGATTTGATTTTAATCCTTGATGCAAAATAACGTATAGGGAGGTTGGGGGTGGGGGGCAGGGGAAGGGGTGTGTGAAGCCTACCATAATGCACATCTGCACCAGTACAAGTTGGGGGCCTCGGCATCCTGGACCTGGCTATGGCTGGCGTGGAGCAGCAACCAGAGGCCATGGGTGGGAATGAAGCTTCCGATCGACGAGACAGACATCGTCCTCTTTACGGCAGCTACAAGGGTGAGTGTACGCGATGGAAGGAAAGCCTCGTTCTGGCTGTCTAGCTGGATCGATGGGCAGTCACCGGCGCTCCTCTTCCCACGCCTGTACCATCATAGTAGACGAAAGCACAGATCGGTACGTGAGGCAGTGCTGAAAGAGAAGTGGATTGAGGACATTGCACACGACCTGAACGCAGACATCTTGAGAGAACTCTTCCTACTGTCGCAGCTCATTCAATCGATGCAGCTTGATCTGACATCTGAGCAAGAGGACCAGATCAACTGGACGTTAGGAAGCTCGGGGACCTACTCTGCCCGATCGGCTTACGAAATTCAGTTCAGCGGACAAGTCATCTCCAATTTCCCGAGACTCATCTGGAAAGCTTGGGCCACACCACGCTGCAAATTCTTCATGTGGCTGCTCCTGCAAGATCGAGTGTGGACAGCAGCCAGGCTACAGTTAAGGGGATGGAAGAACAATTACTTCTGTGCGCTGTGTGAAAGGAACCTTGAGACCGCCACTCATCTTTTCATCGAATGCCCTTACGCAAGGAAAGTCTGGACTCTAGTCGTAGAGTGGAGCAATTGTGCAAACCTTGAGCCTACTGTTTGGACTGAGCACAGAGATATGGACTGGTTCATGGCAATGACGGCGGGAGGCACTAAGGAGGCACACTCTTTAGCCATACTAACTATTTGACATATTTGGAAGTAGAGAAACGCCAGAGTTTTCAACGAATCATCGAGTGGGGAACAATCTGTCTTCACTAGGATCAAGGACGAATGCTCTGACTGGGCTTCAGCGGGAAGGCAGGGGCTTAGTTTAGGATTGTTATAAGGCAAAGGTGCAAACCAACCAACCCATGTATTCTTGAAAACTACCAATCAGGACCACTGGATGCTGATCTAATGGATGGGATAAGAGATGAGATTTTTTTGCACTTAAGCCCCCACCCACCGACCTTTTTTATGCTTAAGCCCCCTCACCCTATTCATTGGATTAACATCTAGTGATCCTGATTAGTAGTTTCTAAATTTGCACAGGTTAGTTGGTTTGCACTTGATATGTTGCCTTGTTCTAAACAACATGAGTAATTAGCATAGGTTTTCTGGTAACCCACACGGCTGTCTGCTGTGTGGTTTAGCGCCTCTCGCGCATGTGCTTGCAACTCTAATTCTTGCTTATTCATATAATGCCGGAAATCCGGATCTTTCAAAAAAAAAATGCACATCTGCCAACCGTGGGTGAGAATTTAGCCATAGGTTATGTTTTAAAAGTTTTGTCATTAGTTCAATGATATAAGTTCTGTATTTACATTTTATATGCTTCCCATTTTTTGTCAAATTGTAATGAAGAATGTCTATGCACATGTTTGGTTGATATAATAAACTATGATATTTCGCTATTACTCAATAATATATAAAAGCATTATGATATATACCTTTTTTTAGATAAATTATGATACATACCTCGTGAATTATTGAGTTCACTTAGAATGATGTCGTTACACTAGACCATTTGCTTGGGGGGGGGGGGGGGGGGGGGGGGGGGGGGGGGGGGGGGGGGGAGGGGGAGAAGATGTGCCTGCATGTTGCCTGTGAATGGTTTCGATTTTGCCTAGTCAAGCAGTTGGAAGAGTAATTGCTTGCTTGAAGCTTGTTACCTGGAAAAAAAATAGAGCCCTGACCCCTGAGGCCTGGTCGGTTAACATAGTACTCGCTATGATGAAAGCTCAACGTGCAACACTCATGCGCTCAGTTTTGGTGGCTTGATGGAAGAAGCAACTGTCTAATTTAGTTTACTTACTCCATTCGTTCGAAATTATAAGCTGCTTTGACTTCTTTTTTGTACAACAAAAAAAAAAGTCAAAGCGACTTATAATTTGGAACGAGGGAGTAAGAAACACCTTGTAAATAGAGTACACGCGGTAGTTTTGTTCAGGTAAAAGAAAGGTCTAGGACGTGTTTACTTCATTTCCAGACAACTTTGCTCGGTACTATGAACGTTACTAGGCAATTGATTTTAGACGTTCCTGGCCGCTGATGAGACCAAACAAGCTTCCGGTGCTGTATCAAAGATCAAACACGGCCCCAGCGCATAAGATTTTACCACTCCAACTGGCTCAATTCAGAGTGTTGCGGTGTTGCCATTTGAGCGAAAAATAGAGACGTGAAACACGACCAGTGAGCTGATCTGGCAAGACAGGACCGCCGCCCGTCCGTTCAATGGTGAGGGACGGACACCACTGGCCAGCACATGACCGACAGACACTGTGGTCCTACCTGAACTTTCGTCGGGCCCCACGGTCGCTCCCTTGACCGCGATTGGCCGATGGCGCGTCCTATCTGCTACGGGTAGAAAGGCCCCGTACCCGCAGCAGAACGCCTCTCATTTTTTTCTTTTTTGGATTTTCAATCACCAAACCGCCGTCTCCGCCTCCCACCACAGCTCAGAGCCTCGGAGGCAGAGGAGGACCGCCACGCCATTACCAATTCCCCCCCTCCCCTCCTCTTCTCGCAGAGTGGCAGAGAGGAGAGGGAGAGACGAGCCGCAGAGGAGACGACAAGCTCGCCGTTCACTAGCCGGCCGCATTCCTCCCCCGTCTATCCCCGCGCGCGTCTCCCGCATTGGCCGCCTAGCTAGCTCCCACGAGCGCGCCTACCTCTCGCCGGCGCAGGTAATTAATGAATGCTGCTTCTTGGTTTCCTTCTCTGCTGATAAGCCTCGCGCAGTTGCTAGTAGTAGTGGTTGGTGAGCATTGAAAAGAAAAATCATGGTTTTGGCTGGTTTCATCTGGTGAGAAAATGGTAATTTTGTCCCGACGGGAAGTGGGCTTAGACGGTGTTTCACGCTATTTTATTATTTTGTGTTTTTTTAAACTTTATAAATTTCTGATACTATTTTTTTATCGGGCATGACCGTTTTACCCTGACTCCTTCTGGCTTATCCTCTTACTATGTTTCTCACGGTCACGGCAATTTCTCCTTTCTCTCCCGTTCTCTCTCCGTCTCGACCGAGCAAGAACAGCTCAGGGTGGCCGGCCGCCGCCGCCGCCAGTCCGCCACGATGAACCCGAGCTGGCTCGCGGGTCCACAACACTACGAAGATCCCACGCCTCGGAGGCGAAGGGAGCGCTCGAGCCGACGTCACCACGGCGGAAGCAGCCGCCGCCAGGGCTGGCGGGTGGACTGGACACCTCCGGCCGGCGGCCTCTGCCGTCACCCAGCCGAACGGGAGCTGGCGCACGGGGACGTGACGACATGACACCGCCGAATCGCTACGGGCGGCAGAGCAGGCGACGGCGGAGGAGACGGGAGAGAGGGGGCGGTCCACGGTTTACTTACTCGTCCATCACGTCGTCGCCTCCGCTCCCGCTCCCGTCCCCGCCGCCGCCTTCGCGGTCTTCTTTCTCCTCCTCGTCGTCAGCGTCGAAATCTGCCAAGCCCATCAGACAAGCACGCGATCAGTGACACCCATACATAGGCAGCACCGCGCGATGCGTACGCGCATCGCGAGACGATGACCCGAGTCGGCGGGCCGCGCATCGTCGAAAGCCTAGTAGTACCGTGGCGCCGGTCCTTGGCCTGCCGCGGCCCGCCGTCCCGCTCCTCCACTCCGTTCAGCATCAGCTTCGGCGATCGCCGGTCGCCGAAGCCGCAACCATCCACGTCGGCGCCAGGAGCTTCCTCGACTTGGGCGTCGGGGCCGGGCAAGGCAGACGATGGGAGCGGGCACTTCTGTGCGGGCATTCCGGCCGCTGGCTCGACTCGGCGTGCGGCGTTCCTGCCGGGAGGGAACGAGGAGGAGGAGGGAGGGGGGAGGGAAGGGAGGTCAGGTGGTGGGTGGAAGGAAGCGGTTCGAGCTGAGCTGATGGAGGCGGAGAGCGAGAGGAAAAGAAAGGCGACTGACGCGCGGCCTGTCGACGGCGGCCTGGCGCAGATGGGCGGTGGCGGCCGGCATCAGGCTCCCGCCCGAACACCTGTCGAGACGGAGAGATAACGGGAAAGAAAGGAGAAATTAACGTGACCCTGAGAAACAGAGAATAAGCAGCCTGTTCGGTTCGGTTGGCTGGTCCATAAGCATTGTTGGCTGATTTGTGTAAGAGGCTGAAAATTTATGATCGTTTACGACAGCTAAACAAACCGACAGAAAATGGAAGGTGACGGAATAAAACGGTCACGTGATAACAAGATAGGGTCCGAAATTTATAAAGTTAAAACAAACACGAAATAATAAAATAACGTATAATAAAATAACGTAACCACTCCCGTAATCCAAAATTCCCATTTTCTCTCATCTGGTCTTCCCCCCTCCTGCGGTCCGGCCTCCTCCCATGTGAGGCGCATAGATAAAACGATTAATTTTTTAGGAAGCGGCCAGAGGAGTGGCGGGGACCATGGTCCGTCGCGGCAGCACCGCAGGGCTCCAGCGCGGCCCGGGGGCGGGGGCGGCGGCGGCGACCCGATATAATGCTCTCGCGGAAATTAGCTAGCCGGCCGGCCCGGTGGTCAAAAAGTAGTGGTAATGCCGGTGCATGTGCTTGCGAGCAGGAAGGAGCCTATCGCGCAATTTGTCCTTGCTGTTGCGCGGCCCGTGTGGTCTCTCGCCGGATCGCCGTCCCACTCCCGTCCAGCGCCCGCTGGCACCCCGCCTTCGGCCGCGGGGGCACCTACCGCACGCGTCCCAAACTTGCCGTTTTCCCCCGGCCGCGGGGGAGCGTCGCTTTCGGGGCGGGCAATGCCATTGCTGCTTGGTCCCGGAGGAGGGGAGGGTTGCCGGTGAGACTGGTATAAACGAAAGGGGGAGGCTTTGACGACACTGCTCTTGGCTCGGGAAGGGTGCAGGGGGAGGAGAGGTGCGCCAGCCATGGAGGCCGCGGGCGAGGAGATGGCGGCGGAGGCCAAGGAGGAGAGGATAATGGTGTCCGTCCGCCTCAGGCCGCTCAACGGCAGGGAAGCTGGGGACAGCTCCGACTGGGAGTGCATCAGCCCCACCACCATCATGTTCCGCAGCACCGTCCCCGAGCGCGCCATGTTCCCCACCGCCTACACCTACGGTGAGTAGCAGCAGCAGAGCTCGGTTCTTTTTTTTTTTTTGTTGCAAAATTCAGGATACCTTAAGTTACCAGTTGCAGTGGTGTTCACTAAATTGTTGGTGTTTTTTTTTTAACAAAAAGGAGGAGGAGTTGGTGTTCTTTAGACATTTTACTGGCGGTTGTTTGCTCACATTGTGCTTGTTTCTTGTCCCCATCAGATAGGGTGTTTGGCCCCAGTTGCTCTACACGGCAAGTCTATGAGAAAGGAGCAAAAGAAGTTGCTCTTTCAGTTGTTAGTGGAATTAACTGTATGCACAAGAGAAACAGCTATGTTCTACCACTTCCATTTTCGGTGATGAACCGATGTGAGCTAACACATATTTTGGCATGCATTTCTTCTTCTTGGCAGCAAGCATATTTGCCTATGGGCAAACAAGCAGCGGAAAGACTTATACAATGACGGGAATAACGGAGTATAGTATGCTTGACATCTATGACTACATAGATAAGGTATCTTCATGTTTTTCACTTTATATTTTCTGGAACGCTATTGTGAATTTACTAGTGTTTCTTTGCATTTGAACCTCTTCTCCATGCTGCAGCATCCTGAAAGAGAGTTCATTTTGAAATTTTCGGCCATAGAGATATACAATGAAGCTGTGAGGGACCTTCTAAGCCATGATCCAACACCTCTTAGACTACTTGATGATCCAGAGGTACTCGATTCTTCTTTACTTGAACTCACCATAATTGTTCTAGTTTTTCATGCTCCTATTTACAATACTATTCATGCTGTTATGTCAAATAGAAAGGGACTACTGTAGAAAGACTCACTGAGGAAACTTTGACGGATTATGGTCATCTTAGGGATCTTCTTGTTGTATGTGAAGGTGCGGAACTGAACTTGCTGCAAACGAGAGGTGCCTGTGTTTTCCCCACATTATCTGATTCAATTGTTTTCGTGCTCCAGCTCAAAGGCAGATTGGAGAAACTGCTTTGAATGAAACAAGTTCCAGATCCCATCAAATACTCAGATTGGTTAGTGTCCCTTTAATACTGTATGCTCCACATTATTCTTTTAATAAAAGTTTTTTGATCTATCTGTTAATTTCAGACAATTGAAAGTTCTGCTAGGCAGTTTTTAGGAAGAGGAAACTCAAGCACCCTTGTCGCTTGTGTGGTATGAAAATATCATTCTACATTTATAATTCTTTCGTGTGGAAAGTTCTGTGCCTTATATTCTTCGTGTGGACAGAACTTTGTTGATCTAGCCGGAAGTGAGCGTGCATCACAGACAGCTTCGGCTGGTATGAGGCTAAAAGAAGGCAGCCATATTAACAGAAGTCTGCTTACACTGGGAAAGGTCGTCCGTCTACTCAGGTTTGTTTTGCTCACTCTTTTTAAAAAAAGAATTTCTGCTTTAGTTTTTTTTTTTTTGGCAGTTTGCATTTTGCATATATCCTTTCCACTTGCATTTTAGATAAAATGTTGCTTATCATTCGCAAAAAAAAAAGATAAAATGTTGCTTATTACTTGACCCTTTTCATTTGTCATGCTGCAGCAAAGGAAGAAATGGCCATATCCCTTACAGAGATTCAAAACTGACCCGTATATTACAGTCCTCTCTTGGTGGCAATGCTAGAACAGCCATTATCTGCACAATGAGCCCTGCTCACACTCATATGGAGCAATCCAGAAACACCCTTCTGTTTGCGACCTGTGCAAAGGAGGTTGTTACAAATGCACAGGTTAATGTAGTGATGTCTGACAAAGCACTTGTGAAGCATCTTCAGAGAGAACTTGCAAGATTAGAAAATGAACTGAAATTCCCTGGCTCAACTGTTTGCACTACTCACACTGAGGCTTTGAGAGAGAAGGATGCGCAGATTAAGAAGGTACATTCCCTCGTTTCTAAGATTCTGTAGTCCCCGGAACACTGTTTGTTGCGCCACCTGTCTTTATGCACTGTGCACTCGTCTATCCTTTTTCAGCTTGAAAAGCAGCTTAAGGAATTGATGGAGGAAAGGGATACAGTTCAGTCTCAACTTAACTGTTTGCTAAAAGGTGATGGTGATGACCATGGCAATGAGCACACTGCAAAGCGATGGGTATTTGTTCTCTTATACTTACTTCCCTTCAGAATCACTGTATTGCAACATCTAACAAATTGACCTACTCCTGATAGGATGAGCATAGTCGGTCATCAGAGTCCCTTGCACGAAATGTATTGGAAGAGGCGCTTTCAGTTGCAGATGCTTATGGGGTTGCTCCTCAAGATCAAGATTATGCATCGTTTAATGGATCATATGTCTACAGTAGCGATCATAATGACTCAGCATTCCTCGGTGAAACAAGGGAGCTTCCTCGGCAAACATGGGATCAAAAGGTGATTTCACCTTGGCACCCTCCCAGCAACCATGGCTCTGATGGCATAGAACCATACCATATTAAGGAATCACCTTCAAGAACTACCTCAGAAGTTTCTGAAGAGCACTGCAGGGAAGTCCAGTGCATAGAGATACATGAGCATGTAAGAAGCAGAAGCCACGAATTCAATCAATTACTCCCTGAAGACACCAAGAGCCAAACACCTGATGTAGAGGTGATCTCCAAAGATGCAGTCCCCCAACCTGATGAACAGCAAGGGCTCAAAAGCATAACGAAGAAAATAGAAGATCATGTCAGATCGTATTCCAGCAAAGATGAGCAACAAGCTGAAAATATAAGAAAGATAGAGGAAGATTCGGCCAAAATTTATCAATGTGAATCTGATAGAATTACAAAAAATGTTGTCGAACTATATACATGCGATGCTAACCATTCTTTTGACATTGGCAAAACCCCTCATGAATGTTTGAGCCTCAAGAGGTGCATAATGAGCTCTAAGGATCGTGCACTGGCTAGAAGTAAAAGCTGCAGGGCTACCTTCATGGTGATTCCCAATAGTTGGTTTGATGATTTTGAGAATACTAGCACGACACCACCTGATGAAATCTTTGGGTATGCTCCCAGAAGGCTTGATAAGGTCAGGAGAAGCCTGTATGACGACAATGGTGATTGCCAAAATGAGGACTTCAAAACCTCCCCGTTGATTCCTGAAAAAAATGATTACCAAAATGAGGACTGCTTACCTGACTGCTCCACGGTTTCCTGTGAAGTAGCATCTGATGAAGTTTTCAATGACATGAGCACCAGTGATGAAGTAGCTAAGGAAATGAGCACCAGCGATGAAGAACAAGAAACTCCTGTCAATGACATTAGTTATGTCACAGAGGTGAAAGAGAATACAGAAGATCACCATGAAGATCTACTTGAAGAGTTACATGCACAAATAATCATGGTAAGAGTGGATTCTTCATAGATTTTCCTTCCATTCATGATACCTCCAGGATCACTCACAGTTTTGGTTATAATGTACTAGAAACTAGGCATCAGCATCCTGCTGTTTACTCTGCTACGTTTCTTGCTATGCATGCCTACAATGGAAACATGAGAAATAGAATTGACTGACCAGCTCAAAGATTGTGATTTGTAGATTTTTTTTTTGGCTTAACATATTGATTGGTTCGTCTTACAAAGCTGATTTTTCATAACTTCATTTATTTAATTCAAGCAGCAGGCCGATAGAGATGAGAAGACATCCACAAAAACTGTCAGAGACGTTGGTGTAGATTCAGCACTGAGCCCCTTTGAATCTCCTCATCCGACAGTTGATTTTGAGAAAAAACAGCAACAAATTATCGAGTTGTGGCACGATTGCAACGTGTCCATCGTGCACAGAACTTACTTTTTCCTCCTCTTCAAGGGAGATCTAGCAGATAACATATACAGGGAAGTGGAGCACAGGAGACTGTCTTTCATTCAGAGTTCATTCGGTGCACAACCTGCAGCAGAAGGGGAACTTAATCCTACCATTGCATCAAGGTACATACTTTCTTGTATATTACAACTATCAAATCAACCCTTAGCTTTTTTGCATAGCATTTAAACCCTATAATATGTGGCGGATACTTGAACTTGTTCTATTGACAGCTTGAAGAATCTTCGCCGAGAAAGGGACATGCTCTACAAGCAGATGCTGAAGAAGCTCTCCAACGGAGAGAAAGAGAGCATTTACGGCAAATGGGGAATTGATCTGAGCACCAAACAGCGAAGGTTACAGCTCTCCCGTCTCATATGGACACAGACTGACATGGAGCATGTCAGGGAGAGCGCGTCTCTTGTCGCGAGGCTGATCGACCTTCTAGAGCCTGAGCAGGCCCTCAAGGAGATGTTTGGGATGAATTTCACACTAGTCCCACGAGCTGATCGGAGATCGTTCGGCCTGGTAGGATCTTACTCCATGAAGTAGTGTCATGACAGATGGGTACAGCGACAATGACATGACTTGACACATGGTGGTGGTAACATAGTGCAGGAGTTTGACTTGATTGGAGAGGAATTGCTCCCCATGGTTGATTGATTTCACTGATGTCCTCACCTGTTTTTATGTTTGTCCTTGTGTGCGCGTGCGTGTGGTAGATATTTTTTTCATGTGTAGTTTCACAGAGGTGGATAAAAAACATCACCTGTTCTGACTCTGTATTTATATTAGTGTTTGTAACAAGTTTGCTAATGTGGATATTGGGAAGGCTTCGCTTAATGCATCCCAGAATTATGAACACTGAACCGATTCTAATGACTCACTAAGGCCTTGTTTGGATGCGCATGTATTCATCTCAATCCACATGTGTTGAAGTGGAATTAAACTAAATTTCATTCCATTCCACTCCAACATATGTGGATTGAAGTGAATACACATGCATCCAAACGGGAAAAAAATCTGGGCGCAGCTTTGCTGCACCTATTGTGAGTCAGACCTGCAAACAAGCGGCTTGCTCATTCTTGAGATTGAACAAGCTTCCTGGTGTTTGATCTGGTCCTAGGTTCAGTTGGCGTTTATGAATTTTGTGGACGAACGGTGGTTTGTCCTCTTTCACCTTTTTCAGGAATTTAATGATCTCTTCGAATTCAGAATAAATTATTAAGCATCTCAATGGCACATCCCAGTTAAGAATTCGTTGTTCCATGATATCTGGACTTAGCAAAGGTGCGACCAGCATTTCATGCTGTGTTTTTTTAATCATTGGTGTGCGCACAGTATGATTTGAGAATTGTGACTTAGGAGTTAGGACAAGAGCCAGATAATGAGGCGTTGCTGCTTATGTTGATCTGGCAAAGCTGCTGGCCACAGGAACCGCTCACATACGAGCCGTGAAGTCATTAGTGCATCCTGTGTAACGACCCATAGAAACTTGTAGTTCTCTAGTGGCGGTGGTGGTGTTAGGGATGATAAAAGATCAGCTAGTACTGCAAGAATTTATGAAAAGAAGAGCCTCTGATCATTGATTACATTCTCAATCCAATGCTTCTGCAGGATGTGCCGTCACTCCGTCAGGCAATGCATCCATCAGGCAACGCTTACGCAGGTGAATGCGTTGGAGTTTATGATTTGAGTGTCTTAGCTCCAGTATAATCTACAGCATATATAGAGAGAATCGAATACATGAAAAGCAGACTTCATATCTACTTCCATCTGGTTATGGATTACAAAAGGCTGAGCGTGTAGTTTTTGGTCTACTTTTTTACAGTAGTGGTAGATCACAGCCATGTAGTCTTTAGGTTTATCTCCACTCAAAAGCACTCCTAGTTATATTGGAGTCCCATATTAAGTCTTGGAATTGTACCCCTATGGTGCTCCTGTAAAAATAAAAGTAAATTTTCTTCTCGACTAGATAATGTTCTAGTAAATTTCGAAGAATGTTTGGGCAAAGCCTCGGCTCATCAGGTGAAAAAATGATAACCCATCTAAATTATCAGATTTTACTTACAAATTACTTGCTCAAACACCCAAGCCATGCAAGCTATATAGGACAGGGTTGCACAGCCTGAAGGGACATATAAAGTGTTAGGGGGAAAAAAAGGTAGATACAGAAAAGACAAGATGCTGATGTATTATAGGATGTTTCCTGTAAATACGGCAAGAGTAGTTCTTTAATCGCCTATATTTTGTTTTTTTTTTCCTGTACGCGAGATCTCTTAGATGTTTTCAAAGGCGCATTATCACTTATGTTGTCGATATCCTGTGACTCTGAGTGAGAGGTAGCCTAGGAGTTGGGGTGGCTTTAGATTGGAAGCAAACAGATAAGAGCCACTTGTTTTGACCTAGTGCTCATCGTCAAAGTCCCGTGTTCTTGTTTTCATCCAATACCCTGAATTACAGGTTGAGATATCACTTATTAGTAATCAGTTATTGTACACTATATAATGACTTATGAACAAAGGAAGAAAATGTATACATATTTTTACCCTGGCTATCAATCTCCATATGTTGTATATCCTGTTTGAGTTGTGTTGGGGATTTGACTTCGCTAGAAAACTTTATCCGGAAACTTGGAACTGGAAAACTAACTTTCATACAAAGTTTGTTTGCAGGACTAATAGGCGAAGACTACACCTTGACTTCGTTGAGAAAAATGAAGCCCCGAAACTTTAGAGTTGAACAACTAACTTCTATACAAAAGTTTGTTTTCAGGACTTTAAAGCGAAGATGGAAAATCGACTTCACTCAGAACAAGCAAAAAGACTTTGGGCTTCACTTGAAACCCAACAATTTTGCCCAAGCGACGTGAAGAATGAAGACTTCGCTCAACATGCGAAGTCCAGAAGATTCACGATGAGAAACATTCAAGTTCGGGGTCGCGAAGACACCCCCGAAGAAAATAACTTTGAAGATCGATAAAAGGGCATGAAGAATGATCTCTCGAAGATGAAAAGACAACTTTACCCCTGTAGTTTAAAGGGGTTGTATTGATTAGAAAGAGGCGCAAATTGGTCATTTGTATACGATTTACGAAGACTAGGACCTCTATAAATACCCCTCTGACATGTACTGTATCAGGAGGAAAATGAATACAACTTTATGCTTGTGTTCAAACTTGTTGTTAGTGTGATTATTTCACCCAACAAGTTGAGACTGTGAAGAGGAACCCTTTAAAACAGTGAAGCAAATACGCACTGTCAACATTCTATATACTCAACACACAACAATTAAACTTATCAAAAGTCAGTACAGCAATTTCATATATGTATTAGTATGTGATAGAAACATACCTTTATCAGTCTTGATTGCTCCTCTCTATGCCTAGAACATATGATACATATTACAGTAAATATCCTGTTCATCTCTACGAAGCAATGATCAAAGTTGGCAAAGGAACAGAACTGGAGATGCATTATGTTCTGATTGAGAAAAATTAATCAATTACCTGAGGGTTTGAGCCATAAACTATTTACTCTAGAAAAATATAATTTTCTATGGTTTTATAATATCATTAAATATGTTAGTTCACATGTCATGTGGGGGCGCACATACTCCAGGCGCCGCAGGCCGCGAGACACGCGTCGGGCCGCGGAACGTGCGGCACGCACGGAGGACGGCAGCGACGACCAGGCCACCATCAGTGGCTAGGATCACCAGATAATTAGTTTCCTATTATTAGATAATTAGTTTCCTATTATTAGTCCCTTGTTTTAGGAGCAATTAGCTCTCATTCGGTTGGGCCAAGGCCTACATATTTCCTGTAACCGCACATTGTTAAGGTTAAGCAAGATTGTTACCTCTAAGCCTTCTATCTCTCTCATCTACAAACAAGCCTGCGGCGGAGGGGCAAACCTTGCCGGAGAAGACGGACCGGGGCTACGAACTCCGTAGCCAAGGGCCAGCTACCCTAGGGCAGGAGGTCCTTGACATCACAGGTTAGCCAATATAATTTCATATCATCTAAGTACTGTGAATTCAGTATCAATGATGTATTGAAAATCGATAAGGAAAGATACAGACACATTAAACTAAAACGTCTCAAGCCCTGTAAAACAGAAGAAAAATAAATTTTAAGTCAACAGTAATCTCTGTGTTTGGGTACTATGGGAATGGTTACTTATATACATTTCATAAAAAAAATGCTACCCAGTAAACTCCTGAATACAAAAGCAGAGAGTTAAATATAATGTAAAATTAAGAATTAGGGGAATGGCTAGCTGCAACTTAGGAGTAACATATGTTTGAGAACACAGTTTCCATTATATAATAATACAACCTTAGGAGCACACTTTATTCAATTTCATAATCTCATATCCTTAAGAGAGAACTAACAATTAATGTATTATTGCTCAAGGTTTGTATCCAGCAAGATGAAACTCAGATATACATTATTACAACTTCGTGACAACTAGGGTGTTTGTGTTAGTCGCTGAATTATTATTCTTGGTAGTAGCAGAATTCTTATTCTCATCGAGAGAGGATGACACTAGGAGTTGGGACAATTTTCTGGTTTATTTCTCACACAAATGCCACACCAACCTGAGGGGTTGGGGATACATATTTATAGGCTGCTAGCCAGCCAAGCATATGACAAGATGCTAGTCTAAGATGCTGTCCTAGATGCTAGTCTTAGATGCTATCCTAGATGCTAGTCCTAGATGCTAAGATGTTGTCCTCCAGTCAAGGATGTTGTCCTTGATGGGCAGCAATACCACCATGCTGCTGCTATCCCACAAAGACCTACACAGAGACTTATCCATCATTCTTCCCCTAAGTCTTGTGCATCGTCTTGTGGGAAAGTTGAACCATTCCGATCCTGGAGCAGAGCTCAAGGAACTTGATCCTCCCAAGAGGCTTGGTAAGCAGGTCCGCAAGCTGGTCCTTGGTGTTGATGTAGCTTGCCTTGATGCTCCTTTCCTCCAAACAGCCTCGGATGAAGTGGTACCTCATCCGGATGTGCTTACTCCGTTCATGGAAAATGGGGTTCTTTGCTAGGGCCAGAGCGGACTTGCTGTCCATCTTGAGCTCCACCGCTCTAGTGTCTCTGCCGAGGAGATCACCAAGCAGTCGAGCGAGCCAGAGCGCCTGAGTCGAAGCGGTGGAGGCCGCTATGTACTCGGCCTCACAGCTCGACAGGGCCACCACCTGCTGCTTGACCGACTGCCAGCTAACGAGGCACTTGCCGAGGAGGAAGAGGATCCCGCTCGTGCTCTTGCTGATGTCGATGTCGTCGGCGTGGTCGCTGTCGCTGTACCCGACGAAGTGTGCCGCCCCAGGGCACCTAGGGTAGTAGAGGCCGTGGTCGAGAGTCCCCGCAACATAGCGGATGATCCTCTTCATAGCCTGCTGGTGCTCCGTCATCGGTCGCTGCAAGAACCGACTAACGTAGCCGACGGAGAATGCCAAGTCCGACCGTATGTGGGCGAGGTAGCGAAGGCTCCCCACAAGAAGCCGGTACTGCGTAGCGTCCACCTCCTCCGTCGTGCTGTCGCGGTTCAGCTTCAGCCTCTCCTCCATCGGAGTGAGAGCTGGGTTGCAGTCAGTGAGCCCAACTAGCTCAACGACGCGCTTGGCGTAGACGGTCTGTCGAAGCGTGATCCCGGAGTCATCCTGGTGCACCTCGATTCCCAGGTAGAAGGATAGAGGCCCCAGGTCACTCATCTGGAAGGTGGCCTTCATCTCTTCCTTGAATGCCGCCGCCTCCGCATCCTTGATGCCGGTGATCACAGTCGTCGACGTAGACACCCACCAGCAGAGCATTTCCTCCACTGCCCCGTCGGTAGATGGCCGCCTCGTGCGGGCTTTGCTCGAAGCCCATCCCCTTTAGCGTGGAATCCAACTTGGCATTCCACGCCCTCGGTGCCTGCCGCAAGCAATAGAGGGCCTTGCGCAGGCGGAGCACCTTGCCCTCCTTGCCGGGGATCACAAATCCCGACGGCTGGTGCACATAGACCTCCTCCTTCAAGTCGACGTTAAGGAACACCGACTTGACGTTCATGTGATGAACACGCCAGCCCTCCTGGGCAGCTAGCGCAAGGAGTCGCACGGACTCCATCCGTGCCACGGGAGCAAAGGCGTCGTCGAAGTCGACCCCCTCCTGCTGCACGAAACCTCGTGCCACCAAGCGAGCCTTGTGCTTGACGATGACGCCGGCTTCATCCCTCTTCAGCTTGTACACCCACTTAAGGGTGATCGCGCGGTGACCACGAGGAAGGTCAGCAAGCTCCCAGGTGCGGTTCTTCTCAACCGCATCCATCTCCAATTGCATCGCGGCGCGCCATGCCGCGTGTCTCTCGGCCTCTGCAAACGACCGAGGCTCGTCGTCGTCACACGCAAGGTGCAACTGCGCCTCCAGGTCGTGAGGCACCAGTCCTGGCACAGGCTGGTCGCCGAGAAGGTTCTCCATCGTACGGTACTGCAACGGCTCGTCGTCGTGGTACGTGTCAATGTGCTCCTCGTCGTGAGAGAGCGGAGTAGCGAGCTCAACCGGGTTATGCTCGACACGAGCTGGTGTTGGAGTAGACGTGCCCGGAGAGGTGCCTGTCGGTGCTGGAGTGTGTGGCGGTGCCGGCTGTGGTGGAGCTGGCGAAGAACTCATCGCAGCCGAGGTCCTAGCTGGAGAGCATGGTGCTGTCGGAGTAGCAGGCGCCGGGGTCGGTGGAGGCTCGGGGACTGGGGTAGACACGCTCGTCGAAGAAGAGATGCCTACTCCCCCAGCTCCCTCAAAGTGGACGTACTCGACAGTGAAGTCGTCATACGTCGGAGCCGAGCCGTCGTCCACCGCCTTGTCCCACGCCCATCCTCACCCTTCGTCAAACACAATGTCGCGCGCCATGCGCACACGCTGTGTCTTCGGGTCGAGGATGCGGTAGGCCTTCGAGCCCTCCGCGTAGCCGATGAACACTCCAAAAGTGTTCCTGTCGTCGAGCTTGCTGATGTGGCCAAGCTCCTTAGCGAACGCGAGGCAGCCGAAGACCCGCAAATGGGAGACCGCCGGCTTGCGCCCATGCCAAGCCTTGTACGGCGTCCTGCCGTCAAGCGCCTTGGTAGACGAGTGGTTGAGGATGTAGACAGCCGACACCACCGCCTCTCCCTAGAAGACAGCCAGCATCCCCCTCTGCTTGAGAAGGGCCCGAGCCATCCCCACAACCGTCTGGTTGCGCCGCTCGACGACGCCATTCTGCTGTGGGCTGTACGGCGCGGAGTAGTGGCGCTGAATGCCCTCATCAGCGCAGTACGACGCGAATTCAGCCGCCGTGAATTCGCTGCCGTTGTCGGTGCGCAGCACGCGCAGCTTGCGGCCGCACTCCGCCTCCGCAGCAGCCTGCGAGCGCCTGATGGCGTCCGCAGCCTCTCCCTTGCTGCCGAGGACCATCACCCACATGTAGCGGGAGAGGTCGTCGACGAGCAGCAGGAAGTAGCGTCGTCCTCCCGGTGTGGCCGGTGTCACCGGGCCACACAAGTCCCCGTGCACAAGCTCGAGCCTCTCCTTGGCTTGAAAGTTCGCCCGCTGGGGAAAGGGGAGTCGCCTCTGCTTCGTCAACACGCAGACGTCGTAGAGCTGCTCCATATAGTCGAGGCACGGCAGGCCTCGCACCATCTCCGTGGCACTGAGCCGCTTCAGGGCCTCGAAGTGAAGGTACCCAAAGCGCTCGTGCCACTGCCACGCCTCGTCATCCCGACGAGCAGCGAGACAGAGGGGTTGTGCCACCTGCACGTTAAGGACGTAGAGTCGATTTGCACTTCTGGATACCTTGGCGAGAAGGCGGCGACGGCGATCCCAAATCCTCATGACTCCATCCTCAACCACCACGCGCGAACCGTTCTCATCCAGCTGTCCCAAGCTGATGATGGGAATTCCTCAACGCGGGGATGTAGTAGACTCCGGTGAGCAGCCTGTGCTCACCAGACACGGCGGTGAAGATGACAGAGCCGACGCCCTTGATCTCCACGCTGGAGGCATCCCCAAACTTGACGGAGCCTCGGACGCTAGAGTCAAGCTCGGTGAAGAACTCCCGTCGACCGGTCATGTGATGGGTGGCGCCGGTGTCGAGGCACCACCCGTCAGTCTTGTCGTTGCCGAAGCCGTCGCCGAGGAGGGCGTGTGCTTTTGGCTCGTCAAGGTGGAGGAGAGCCACTACGGCCGGTGTCGCTGGAGGTAGCTCGATGCTTGCATGTGCCATGAACAGAGCCGACTCCTCCTCCTCCGCCTGTGCGACGTGGGCCTGGCCGCGCCGTGGCTGTCGACAGTCCTTGGCCCAATGGCCAAGCTGGCCGTAGTTGCGGCAGGTGTCGTCTCGTGCCGGCTTGTGCTTGCCGGCGGCGCTGCCCTGGACGCCTCCGCGGGCATCACCCTCGACACGTCCTCGCTCCCCGGCCTGAGCGTCTCTGTACGCCTTGCGCGGCTTGCCACGCTTGCGGCCGCCTGTCGCGGAAGAAGGCTCCCCCTTCTTCTGGTCACCTTGGCAGGCAGCCCACTGCTCCCGACTGAGGAGCTTTCCGCCAGTGGTGATGGGCCCCGAGAGAGACTGTGGCTCATCGCTGTCGACAACCTTGAGGCGACCTATCGCCTCCTCGATCGACATCGTGAAGAGATCCAACAGGGACTCGATCGAGCGAGCCATCTGCTTGTACTTCTCAGGGACGTAGCAGAAGAGCTTTTCGACAGCTCTCTCCTCGCCGTAGGTGTCATCGCTGAACTGCACCATCTTCTGCAACAGAGTGTTGAGACGGAGAGCAAAGTCATCAACGTCCTCACCTAGCTTGAAGGCTAGGTTCTCCCACTCCTTGCGAAGTGCCTGCAGTGTGGACTTGCGTACGCGGTCGCTGCCGATGCGTGCCGCAGCGATGGCGTCCCAAGCCTCCTTGGCAGTCCGCTTGTTGGTAAGCGAGAGCTGCATCTCGGACTGGACTGCAGCGATGAGGGCATCCAGCGCCCGTCGATCCTGGTCGTAGTCGACATCGCCGTACCGGACTGTCTCCCACATGTGCCGCACCTGGAGCTTTACCCTCATCACCGCAGCCCACTCGACGTAGTTGGTCTTAGTGAGGGTAGGCCACCTACCGCCGGGGCCGACGTCCGTGACAACAGCCTAGAGCCCGTGGTAACCACGGTACCGATCCAGGGAGAGAGAGCCATGCTGCCTGTGAAGGCCACGCTCTCCATCGACCCGTCCGCCACCGTTGCTGTGCGCGCCTCCTCCTGGAGCGCCACCGCCATGCGCGCCTCCTCCAGGAGCGCCGCCGGCGCGTCCGCGCCTGTCTGGGCTGCCGCCACGCTCGTGGGCGTGCGCGGCTGCCCACTGCGCCGCCCGCGCTCGCGCTGTGTCCCTCCCTAGCAGCTCGAGGTCCGCGTCGGCGCTGTCATCAGCAGAAACGGAGCTGCTGATGCTGCCGTGTAGAGCCTCGACCTCTGCTGCCGCCGCTGCTTCCGCCTCCACTCTGGCTGCTGCCAGCCTCAATGCCCTTGCCGCCGCCGCAGCGGTCTCTGCCGCCGCTCGCTCGCGTTCCTCTGCCGCGGCAAGTTCGGCCTCCTGCCGACGCCGCTGCTCGAGGCGACCGAGCGCTGAGACTGCCCTGCGGACATGACACGCTACCGGGGGGCTGCTGCGTGGGGAGAGGGCTGCTTCAGACGAGCTGCTGCTCATCTGCGCAGAGGGAGAGGAGTGAGCAGGAGCGGCCGGAGCTGCTGCTGCTCCCAGCTGGGGCTGTTGCGCGGCTGGAAAAGGAGATGAGCAGGAGATGCTCATGCTACAGGATAGTACGTCTCTGATACCAGTTGTTAGTCGCTGAATTCTTACTCTTGGTAGTAGCAGAATTCTTACTCTCATCAAGAAAGGATGACACTAGGAGTTGGGGCAATTTTCTGATTTATTTCTCACATAAATGCTATACCAACCTGAGGGGTTGAGGACACATATTTATAGGCTACTAGCCAGCCAAGCATATGCCAAGATGCTAGTCTAAGATGCTGTCCTAGATGCTGTCCTAGATCCTAGATGCTGTCCTAGATGCTAGTCGATGCTAAGATGTTGTCCTCCTGTCAAGGATGCTGTCCTTGATGGGCAGCAATACCACCATGCTGCTGCAGCCCCACAAAGACCTACACAGAGACTTATCCATCAGTTTGAGTACTCCAATTACTTATAAGCTGCTATGAGTAGGCAATAATATAGCTATATCTGCAAGAGTTCTTTTCTTAAGATATAATTCAGCAGGTATTACAAAGATGCAGTATTTAGATCAACAGAGACAATGCATGGTTGATACCAAATTGCAAACAGGTTACAATGATCATCATGCTGCTTTGTTATGGATAAATAGTTTCTCAATGAGATATATCTGCTAGTACCAACAGAAAAAAATGATTTGTCTACATCATTAGCACATAAATAAAGTGTTCTAGCAAAAGCATGTTAATATCACATCACAATGCATAGCTGGTATGAATAGGCAAGAATCAAGATTGAGAAACATCTAAGACTTCTCTTCATCTTCAGCACAGATTTTTTCCCCCTTTAGATAATATAGTTATATTAATTCTTCCTCTCCTGTATAGTGTTATACAACTAGGGTGATAGCATGTACTTGCATGTACAGCAAAGCACTGAAGAGTCCTCTGTATAACTTTTGTAGATGAGTAGGCAATGAAATAGTCTAGCCTTGACATTTGGATAGTTAGTACAAACTGAAAACCTGAATCATCGTAGGCCTGAGTGAGAAATTTTGAGTAGAGGTAGAGTACAGACTATAACAGGTGCAATGTATACCAGCATTGACATTCTGAAAAGGAAGAACCCTTAAACTTGTTCAAAAATAAAATATAGACAGTTTTGAATTACTTGCATGTATGTATGGTTCCACTAAATGTCAGCCACTACTTGCAAACTTCACCTGTGAGAATGGTGAAGCTGTTCCAGTGACACTTCTCAGAATATTACTCCAGAGTAGACATATATGGCTTCTTGACTACCAGTAGCCTCGGCAAGAGCATGAACCTTGACTAAAATGATGAAAGCGAGCTGGATCTCTGATAATTATTTCCCTGTTTTCACTTTCAGATAGCAACTTCAGCGTCTCATGGCTTTCCCAGGACATCTTCTGGTTCTTCATAACTCTTACAGGAGCGGTGTTTGGCAAAGTAGACAACCCAAGAGCCACTGCTAACAACTCACCATGTTTGCTGATTGAGTTCTCACTGACCTTTCTGCTTTGGGATCCTAACTCCCAAACATTCATGCTGCCTCGTTCAGTCTTCTGTTTCACCCTGACCAACAACTCTTCCAATCTTGTGAAAGTTGAATCTTTCTGTGAGCAAGAGTTATCTCCATCGACAAAATGATGGCAGGATCCTCCAAATTCTTCCCAACTAATCCCAGACTCCTTAGTCATTCCTCGCTCTCTCATCTGGCCTCTTGTCCTCATAGCAAGTGAGATTTTCCCAGCATCCATGTACAAGTTGTACAGCATGACATAGGAACTAGCAGCAAAAGGCTCAAGCATCATTAGCTTTTCTCCTATTTTTATACCTCTATCTTTGTCCCCATGGATTCTGCAGGCACGCAATAGTGTATGCCAAAGTACCGCATCATTTTCTAATCCAGAACTATTTATAAAATCTTCAGCATCAGCCACCTTCCCAACATGGCCTAGGAGGTCAACCATGCAACCTATATACTTCACATCCGGGACAAAGCTGTAATCTGACACCATGCTCTCATAATGCCTGCATTACAATAGAAAAAAACATGTGATCAGTTATAAACAATGTTCAGAAGTGGGAAATAAGTAAAAAAGGAAATGGAAGATGCATCCATTTTGCTGTGTAGTTGTATAGTAAATTCTGCAATTAGGACTACATGCCAAGTAGTAGACATCTAAAATTCTTCAAGGCTACAGTATGATTAGCAGCATTGTCTGCTAAGTGGCGACAAGCAACAGAAAAAGGTATGTCAACTTAAACCCCCCACCTTTTACATCCGGGCTTGGGACCGGCACTGGTGGTGTCACTTCAAGTTTGACAATCCTACAAGTTTTTGCAACTGGTAATCTAAATGCATGCCTAGATGCTACCTTACGGATGACCCTCAGGTTTCTCTTTGGGTTATGCATATCAGCTAATGCAGCATGCCATTTTTTTAGTGCAGGAGAAGAATTCATGGTGTAAAATATGGAACGATGGCAGTTTATTTTTAGGAAGATTTCGTTCCATCATCTACTGTTGGCATTACTAATTTTCTATAAACAATTCAAAAAGTCTCATCTCCACCTTGTTCTTGCATTTAATTTTTGTGTAGGACGATGACTATGTAAATCCCTTGTAAATTACCACAAGTATGTTACAGGTAGGCAGGAGGAAGGCAACTACTTATCTAAGAAAACAAAGAAACAGGTGATATGTTACTCTTGAAGAAAACAAAAATGCATACCTGAAACCTTCATCTATCAGTCCCTGATGGCTGCAAGCAACGAGAACAGCAAGAAATGCAAACTCATTTATCATGACACTACAATCCCTCATTTTCTTAAATAGCAGTAGAGCCTCTCTTTCATGTCCATGCACTGCATAGCTCAAGACCATTTGAGACCACGAGAAAGTATCCAGGGATGGTATTCGCTCAAATGTCTTCTTTGCAGCCTTAAGATCACCTGTACACCTATACATCTCGATCTGTGAATTGCCGCAAAGAGTAAACTGATCGAATCCAGATTTGACTGCATAACAGTGTATTTGTTCACATGCTATTGGCATACTCAGATCAGCACAGGCATTCATCACACTTGACATGGTGAATTGGTCAGGCTCCACACCTGTATAACGAAGCTCTCTGAATAAGTTTAGTGCCTTATCAGAATGTTCATTGTGCACAAATGCTGTAATCATAGAAGTCCATGTAAGAATGTTTTGCTTGGGAGTCCTATGGAAGCATCTCAGACTATCATCAACTAGACGTACTTTTGAATACAAATTAATCAGTGCATTTCCAATGAACTCATCATCTTCGAACCCAAAGAGTATAACATGGGCATGTATCTGCCTCCAACATCGTACCGCATTGGTCAAATTGCACACTTCAAGCATGCTCTTGAATGTAAATTTGGACGGTCTAATCCTCCTCCGCAACATGTTTGAATAAATCCTGACTGCTTCCATTCTAATCTCAGGACAGGGATCGTTACCTAACCGAGCAAACCCTGCTATCATGGTATTGTAAATTACCACATTCTGGCTTGGAATGCTACCAAACACCTTGATGGCCTCCTCCAATCCACCGTTCTTAGCATACATGTCCACCATGGTGCTCCCAACAAACACATCCAAGTCCAAACCAACCTTAATCACACAACCGTGAAGCATCCTCCGTACATCCTCTGAATCCTCGAGCTCAGAACAAGCCTTCAGGATCCCACCCAGGGCAAAAGCATCGAGCTTCACCCCTGACCGGTGCATCCAGACAAGCACATTCACCGCGACCTCTGGCCATCCCATCCGCACATACGCGGACAAGAGCAGGTTCCACGAAACCTCATCCCGCTCCTCGGCTCGATCAAACGCCAGCCTCACCTCGTCAATCATCCCGCACTTGGCGTACATGTCAATCACCGAGTTGGCCACGAACGCGGTCCGCGCGAGCCCGCTGACCACAGCCAGCCCGTGCGCGGCGCGTCCGCTCCTCCAGTCCCCGGCGCCACCGCACGCGGCCAGCACCGCGGCGTAGGTGAACCTATCCACGGCGACGGCGCCATCCCGCCGCGCGTCCCGGAACGCGCCGAGCGCCAAGCGCGCGGAGCCCTGGGTGGAGTACCCGGCGATGAGCGTGTTCCAGGTGACGACGTCCCGGCGCGGCATCCCGTCGAACAGGAGTCGGGCGCTCCGCGTGTCGGCGCAGCGGACGTAGGCGGCCAGCAGGTTGTTGCTCAGGAACAGGCCCGGCCGGTACCCCGCGCGGATCATGTGGGAGTGGGTGAGCCTGGCCAGCGGCAGCGACCGGCCCCGCGACGCGCGCCGGAGGAGGCCCGCGTAAAGCGACGGCTCCAGGGACGGGAGGCGGTGGCCGGCGCCGCGCGGTGGAGCTTGAGGAGGTCGCGGCCCAGTCGAAAGCCGAGTTTGGTTTGGGTGTGCGGGCTGGGTTGGGATTGGGAGACGATGGTCCGGCTCCGGCGACCTCTGTCTCTGTGGGAGCATGGAGCGCGGCGCTGTGCCGCTGTGGGAGCATGGCGGCCGCGCTCACGCAAGAGACAGACGGGTTCTAGAGGGTTTAAAGCATTAATGACTTTCACGAGGAACTGTGGAAGTGGGCTGCAGTGGGCAAGGCTGGTGGATGGATAATTGGGCCTCTAGTTACGTGGGCTTTGGCCTGGCCCACCGTGACGGGGCCTCCTGCTGCATGAGCGCTAAACCGGAGAATGTGTTAGCTGGCGGGTGGGGTCCTGGAATAAATGAAAACCTTTTTCAAGCAACCTCAAGAGACTCTTTAATTGGGCCTCTAGTTACGTGGGCTTTGGCCTGGCCCACCGTGACGGGGCCTCCTGCTGCATGAGCGCTAAACCGGAGAATGTGTTAGCTGGCGGATGGGGTCCTGGAATAAATGAAAACCTTTT
This sequence comes from Miscanthus floridulus, assembly GCF_019320115.1. Taxonomy (NCBI): domain Eukaryota; kingdom Viridiplantae; phylum Streptophyta; class Magnoliopsida; order Poales; family Poaceae; genus Miscanthus; species Miscanthus floridulus. The sequence goes on along the minus strand of NC_089587.1, from coordinate 95,642,578 downwards.
TCAAGCAACCTCAAGAGACTCTTTAGGTCCTGAAAAATAACCTTCAATGACCTCTTTAATTGGATCTCTAAATATACACATTTCTATTCCATCGATCCATCAAACAATTGACCAAAAGAGACCTTATTGGGATAAGTGCATACGATGCCCTAGACTTGGTAGACCAATTAGGACACCTTCGTTCGTTTGGCTGTGGCTTGTCGTAAACGATCGTAAATTTCCAGCCGGAACAGTATTTTTCTCTCACACAAATCAGCCAGCAACGATACGAACCAGCCAATCGAACAGGCTATCATGCCATAGAGACGAGAGAAGAACATCACATGATGTTGGGAAATAACTAGGGTTTAAAGGATAAAATGCATAAAAAGAGCATCTCAACCAGGCTCTAATAATTCGTGCTCCCCAACATATATATAGATATCTCCCAATACTCATATAAGTTGTGGGGCCCATGTGTGTGTATGAAAAAATGGCTGAGATCGTTGGGGTGGTCTCCATGTTATTAGGAGAGATGTGACTCCCTATTATTTAAAGGGAGGCGAGGAAAATGTTGTTGACCAAAAAAAAAGGTGAGATATTGAGGACAACTGTAGAAAAAAGAACCATAATTACCCTAATATTACAATTTTATGCAAATAGAAGAGGTACTAGGTACTGATGGACATGTTCTAAGAGAGAGAAAATAGGTAAAAGTGTTTGATAGCTACAATTGGATTCCCCTCAATCAGCCATGAGTCTGCCCCGATGGTCAGTCTAGGCTTGTGCAAGCACGTTCCTAAAATCAGAGTGTCGCTCCCACATCAGATCATACCGAAAGGGCATTTTTACCTTGTCTGCCCGATGAATTTTGTGGTCTAGCCTCCCCTCGCAACTCAATAGGCCTATGGTCAAACACCACCGAGGTCAAACACCGGATGTAGGCTAGCGAAAATTTGGCGCTCCACTCAGCACACACCAACGCAAGGTCCAACCGAACTCGACAGTAGGAACCACCAGCCACTTTCTTTTCATAGGTCCACCTGCGACCTTCGAACCCTAGTTCCACCAACACAGACGTCTACCATCTCCCGAAAACCAGCAATCTGGCTTCGGCTGCGCTCTAGTACTCCTTCATGTTCCGATTGAAGGAGGACTTCGTCGAAATCTCCAATGCACATCCATGGCAGATAAGAAGAAGCCTTAATGAACTTCAACATTCCCATGTCTTGTGGAGTTCTGAAACCTACGCCTAACCATAGACACATGGACAGACGTCAAATGCCACATCTCACCCGCACTCTCTGTAATAATAGTATCAATGTGATATTGAGAGTACGGTAACAATTCAACCCTGGTATTGTTGTTCCAAAAAAATTCCAAGGCCACCACTGCGCCCTGAGCTACTTACAGCGAAATCATTGTCGAAACCTAGGACACCTTCACCCGTGCTCGGTGGACCTGACTTTCAAGGACAAAAAGCACGGTAGGGGCAACTTTCTTCGCTAACTCACAAAGCTCTTTCACTGTCGCATCGCTGCCCAATCCGCAATAGCTCCAGCTGAGACAATTCATAGCGTCGAGCGGGCTCCCTCCTCGGAGTCTGCCGAAAAAAGAGCTCCACCGCTGCTACCTTGCACTTTCGCCTTCTTCTTCTTATCCTTCAACTTCACGACTGAAACTTCCGCCATTGCCGTTGAGATCAGCTTCCCCAAGTTCCAAACTCTAGGTCTCGTCCCAATCGAGGCTGGACAACTACGCGCAGGGTAGTCCCTTTGATCAGCCCGAGCGGAAGAGAGATAGGGAGCGTCGCGTGCCGCAGCTCGCCAGCGGAGTCGCTGATCCCGCATCGTGCGGTCTCTGGGTCTACCTCTTGGCATCTCGCGACACCGAGTGAATTCCCGCACACCAGATGTCGGCCATATTTTTGAATAGTCCCTGGGAGTCCACTGGGCCTAAAATTATGGGCTTTATTTTGCTATAAAGAGGCACAGCAGAGGCCCACCACCACCATCCTGCACGTCGTTTTTGCTGGCTGGAGGCCATGTAGCCTCGATGAGATGAGTACTGTAGTAACAGCTTGGTGCGGCAGTAGCTGCAGGCCTAGCACCAATGTGTTGTGCTGCACCACTAGTGGCATCTACGTACAGTATGTATCTAGTATTGTGGATTCAATGACATCGTACAGATCGACTGATGGCGAGTGGCCGGGCAGGCACAGAGGCAGCCCACGGTTTTGCATTGGTGGGACTACACTTACAGATCGAGACGTACACGTAACGTAACCTTATGCTCGTTGAATTGGCAAAAGAGCAGGCAACGATCGAGAAGCACCAGGAACGCAACAACTTTGTGTGTCTCTTTAGCTTCCAGGACCACCATTATGTTTTCACAAACAACTTTGTATGTGAGTATATGTCTTTTTAGCTTCACACACACATGGAACCTTCTATAGCAGCAATATTCAATGGCTGGCAGGCATGCACATCTAACCTTAATTCGGCCGTCCTTCAATTCGTCCATTTGGCAACTTGGAATATAGGCTGCTGTCGCCATGCATGAAACCACACGCACCTTCTACTCAACTCGATCAGGAACACAGTTAGTCAGCTACTACGGAGTACTAACCTCCTACCAGGACAGGACACGGCGATTGATCCGATCTCTACTTATTGGTACTACGTACGTATACTCTTTATTTTGCTTCACTTGATCGGTCGACTACTGGCCGGCTGCACGAACACGGCCGGGCATGCATGACCACGACGTGGATGCGGTCTCCCCGGCCGTTTTTCCGGCGACGACGACGACAGCGGCCGGCGCCGTGGTCATCACACAGGGTCACAGACACACACCGCTAGCTAGCACAGTGTCGATCTCTGTGGTGTCATGCACCGCGGGTCACTGAGATGGACCAGATAAGTAGATAACCCATATATATGTGTTCGATTTTAGATGTCTGAAGCTATGATTACTTGCATATTGGCTTGACTGACAGGTCTCAATCCAAACAGACCCTCTTGTAAGTATGATGGATGCATCAGAGGCAGAGGGCGATCACATCTCGATCCTTGGCCACCAATGCAACTCGTCATATACGCATCACTATGAAAAATACAGCTACTGGTACTACCAGTACCATTACTCTGGTAGCAAGCAGCAGTGTGACCACTCGCGGGAGAGGGGGTAGGCATCAGGACTCAGGAGGAGGCGAGTGGATATGATCGATCAACATCCTCAGCTAGCAGTAGTACACATGCATGCATGCAGTTCTTGACCCCGGCACAGCCCGTGGCCCCATGCCTGGATCCGGTATCTATGCTGCACCCAGGTGCTGGTAGACAGACAGTGAGCACTGAGCAGCAGCCCACAGGATTTGTGTTTGCTGTTGGCTGATTTCAGCTGCAACCATGCATGTTCCAAATTAGCCAAGCACTCAAGAATGCTGATTCTTCATTTTCTTTCATTGAGAGGAACATGAGGAGCAACAAAGTACCCTACTCTACTAGTTAATTCTAAGTCGTTTTGACTTTTTTTTTTAGGTACATAGTTTTTATTATGCGTCTAGACATATATACTGTATATGTCTAGATACTGTAAAAACTATATACCAAAAAAATCAAAACAACTTATAATTTGGAATGGATGAGTGTATATTAAAAATAGAAAAAGTTCACAAAAAGAAAGAAAGAAAGAACTAAAAGATTTGTCATTTTTCTATGGGTAACTCATCGGCCGCCCTCTCGTCCTCAGTGCCAGAGGTGCTTCCATCTTCTGTGGTTCAGTTAGAGATTGCATTGGAGGTTCTGTACTTCTCTTTGCTGCTGAACTTTATCTTTATGATGATTGTTGAGCAGCAGGACTCTGGAACAGCTCAGCGCAACTGCCGCCGCCTTGACCGACGCCGCGCGCGCTCTCGCGTCGCTCACGCACGCACGTCGTGCGGTAGTGTAGACTCGGTTGCCCATTACAGCAACCACCTGATGTACTCTATATACATACATTGAGATCAATACGAAGATGTGTTGGCTCCCATTCTTCTACATGGTATCAGCAGCGCGGGTCATCTCCTGAACCGCTCCTTCACACTCGCTACGCCCGCTGCGCCGCGACCACCGTGCTCGCCGCGGCCGCCCTCCCTTTTTCCGCTGCTTCTTCTTCCCACACGCTCACCGCAAACCCCTTCCATGGACGACAACCCGCTTTTCAACGCCGACGTCTTCGACGTCGAATCCTCCTCCTCCTCCTCCATTAACGTCGAGTCCTATACTGCTGTCGCCACCGGCTCCGCTCCCGGCCACCGTGCTCCAAACCGTCAACATCAAATCCCACATCCCCGTCGAGCACGATCTTGCCGAGTAGATTTACACCGAGTGGCGCTGCTTCTTTGATGTATTCATCGGCAAGTTCGGCATCCAATCCCATCTCACCTCTCCTCCTACCACTACCAACCGCCATGATCCAGAGTGGGCAATGGTAGACCAGTGCATCCTCAGCTGGATCTACAACACGGTGTCCAAGGATGTCCGCGCTCCCAAGGCCACCACCTACACCATATAGAACGCGATCCATGATCAGTTCCGCGATCACGAGCTTCATCGAGCTGTCTACCTAGAGGCCGAGTTCAGGGGCTTGGTCCAAGGAGACATGGACATCAAGACCTACACCGACCGCCTGAAGCAACTCACCGACGCTCTGCGTGACGTCAGGCAACCCATGCGCGAGACCTCCCAAGTCCTCAACATGCACCGCGGTCTCTCCCCCAAGTATCACCACGCCGTCCCTGTGATCACCGCCAAGAATCCTCCGCATACTTTCCTCTCCGCTCGCTCCTACCTGCTGCTCGAGGAGCAGTACGACAAGGAGCACGCCTGTGGCAGAACCATCCAAAATAACACACCTTTGGAGACGCTTGTCTTCCACTAGACACTAAGCACCTCAAAAGCAAGCTACATTGGACAGTTCCGTCGAGTACACCCCAAGAGAGAACTCAAACAATCCACGTTTTTCCTCTAATCACCACGCCGTCCCTGTGATCACCGCCAAGAATCCTCCGCATACTTTCCTCTCCGCCCGCTCCTACCTGCTGCTCGAGGAGCAGTACGACAAGGAGCACGCCTGTGGCAGAACCGTCCGAAATAACACACCTTTGGAGACGCTTGTCTTCCACTAGACACTAAGCACCCCAAAAGCAAGCTACATTGAACGGTTCCGTCGAGTACACCTCAAGAGAGAACTCAAACAATCCACTTTTTTTCTCTAGGATCCAATAATGAGAACGAGTTTATAATACTTAGTCCATTTCATATATCAAGAGTTATCAGAAATATATTATTACAATACCAAGTTCAGAGTGCGGAATTTAAACAGCGGAATTGAAATAAACATCTAGCGGTAAGATACAAGGATCCGTCTGTGCCCACCAGAAGAATCGTCCACTCAATAGTTACTCCTCAAGTTGCACCTACAATAGGGGTAAATAAACCTTGAGTACACAATGTACTCGCAATACTTACCCGACTAGTGAGAATAACTTCTCGACTCCAAATGATATGATAAGCTTTATGGTTTGCTGGGTTTCTTTTTTTTATGAAAAGCATTACTAGTAGTGAATCCTTATGTATGTTCTTATTAGCAATCATGATTAGTTCATTATCTAGCAATTCTATGTAAGCACATGTTCTACTTTCAAGTAAGAGTTGAACAATCAGATCCATTTCACCATCTTTTATCTTTCAGTTCTTACTACGATGCTAGATCGTAGACAAGTCGTATAGTATTATACGGCAATTTGTGAACCAATGTAGCCTAGCTGGGTACCCCGAAACACACACCCCGTTTATACCCCAGGCACAAGTAGGACCAATCCACTACTCTTCTGTCAAGGGTTCTAGGTCTCCGTTCAAACTTGGACTCCAAGCCCCCACACCTGAGTCTGTGGTGCTTAGACGTCCACCATCCCCGCCTCCAATCAGTCGGTCTGGAAAGAGCCGGAACCTATGACAAGAGAGCAACGAGCCTTTCCTACTCCCATAAACAAGTATGTGCTCAGGATAATAAGTTCGTGACCTGACTAGAATCCAATGCAATGGCTGGTCCTTAACCGACACGGACAGGAAAAACAGTATAACCAAGCTATGCCCCATTGGCCACGGGACACAACCTCTTAAACCCGCCAATACTCGTACCATATCCCTGCCCGGTCTCTATTTCTTTTTCACCATTTATCATAAGAGTGATAATAATAATCATCTATTGTGAGTAACGGCAGGTTACTCACACTACCAATAGCCTAAGCATAGCAGCTACTCGCCCTATGCTAGTAGGACTCATAGGTAGGTTTATCTATGCACGTAGTTTCAACAATAAGCCTATAACATAAATGCACATCACATATATATATCCAATGATTATTCAAAATAAGGGTTATGCATCGGGGTTTGCCTTAGGCAGACGGGGTGTCAGCTCAGTCAGTCAGTGGTGGCTCCTGGACCTTCTCCTGCATGAGGATCTTTTCCTTGTACTCCTCGAACTCGTGATCTCCGATGGTCACGATCTCCGACGACTCGTTCTCTACATGCATGCGATGATGATGCAACACTTAGTATTTTAGCAACAACAGCTCCTAAAATAAGAATACACATGGTAAACTACTAAGCTAGCTCTAATGACTAAGATACTAAGATAACTATCATTTCCACAAAAACAGGTATGGATTCATCTAACGGATATTAACTTAGCAACTAAAATGTAATCTTACTCTTATTAGCGATTTAACTTATATTACAACAAGGAGCACCTGACTACGCTAGTACTTAGCCTATTCTAAGGCAACAAAAATTACAGTGAGCACATAATAATACCATCAAGCTACTGTAAAATTTTCAAAGCAACAATTATCACCATATTGCCACAAAAATTTCTACAATATTTAACCTAATAATATTAAGCACTCTCAAATGATTTAATAGTTCCTGGTATCAACATGTATATATATGAACTAAATACACTAATAGATAGAGTACAATTTTAGAAACTTAATAAAATTGGTTTCATAATTTTTGGATACCTACATGATTTTACCAAAGATCAGCTCAAAAATACAAATGAAAAGCTATTTATATTCTCCATGAAAAAGCTAAACTGTTTTTGGCCCAACGCGCGCTGGCACATTAGCAAAAACACCATCGCGTTATCAAAAAATAGCGCAAACACTACACGTACTATTTCTACAGACAACAACTTTGCAACGAAACCCTCGGGTCTTTCTCCTCTTTACAACAGCAAGGCCCCCGGCCCACCCTACGCGCGCCAGCACGGCGAGCGGTGGCACTAGCGCTTGCGCCGGCCATACAGGACCCACACTGACCTATCTACGAGGCCAACGCTTACCTAGGGTTCGATGTGAGACGATGGGCGGCGGTTGCATGAGCCGGGACACCGTAGAAGGACCTCTCCATGATGGCGGGCACCCTACGACAATGGCGACGGCGTTCTGGTGAGCCGCGACAACAACAAGGTGGTAGGGATAGTGGGTGAGCATGACAACCCACCAGTGACCTTACTAAGAATCCATCTTGGCCGGAGACGACCCGAGCGAGGCTGGCCACATGCATGCGGCGAGGTGAATGACGGACCATAAAGGCACGACCGTGGTAGCGGCGATGAGGCGGCACTAGAGCTGTGACTAGCGTGCGCACAATAAAGAGGGAGCCAAGGCTAGCTAGTGGTGCAGAGGAATTAACACGGGGTGAAGTGGTGGAGACTGGCCACGATGTGGGCGGTGACGGGCCTTAATGGCACGACGGCGGCCAAAGCTTCAAAATTGGAGGTTGGCGTGATGCGAGTCAATGTGGGGTGGGGTCTGTTGGGAGAAAATTTTGTATTTAGCCCTAAAAATAATGCTCCTTTCTTATTTGACATTGAAACTGAAAATCTTTCCTATATGTCCTGAACTTGAGTTTTTCTTTCCTATTTGACACTTCCGTCAGTTTGGATGGTTAACGACGTCAAGTCCTATGTGAAAAGTCCGTTTTACCCCTAGAGTTTTTTACAGTCCTGGTATTCCATGGTTAATATTGCTATCTTTTATGAATGTTTTTATCTTAAACTGCAATGTTTCATAAAAGAAAGCAATATTAACCATGGAATGCCAGGACTGTAAAAAACTCTAGGGGTAAAACGGACTTTTCACATAGGACTTGACGCCGTTAACCATCCAAACTGACGGAAGTGTCAAATAGGAAAGAAAAACTCGAGTTCAGGACATATAGGAAAGATTTTCAGTTTCGATGTCAAATAAGAAAGGAGCATTATTTTTAGGGCCAAATACAAAATTTTCTCGTCTGTTGGAGAGGGGAGTGAAAGCATCTAGGCCCCTAGTTGGGTTTCGGTGATTAATGACAATACGTGATTACTATGACTAACGTGTGTTTTGTAGAGACAATTAAGTTAGGTCATGGTAATAGAGATCGATTGGGCTATCATGGTGGTCATGCCCCAACGATGGAAATCGTTTTGGTTTTCAAAGGATGGACGGCGAGGTTAAGGATGGACTAGTTTTAAGGATGGACGACGAGTTGAAGAGACACTTAGAGTAGTTTAGGACTTTGTTTTTTCTTTGGCCATACTATTAAGGGGGGTATGGACGGATAGCTTGACCTAGGTAAGTCTAGTGGGTTAGGTGTGGTGCACAGTTGCTAAACCTAGCACTAGGTAGCTCCTAAAAAGCCCTTAGATCTATTGGAGCAAACTTCATTCACGTACGTTCTAGAGTTGGAAGTGAATGGAAGGTCAAATACTGACCGAACGCTGGCTTCGGTGTGACCGAACGCTGGCGCAGAGTCCAATCAGTTCATTTGACCAAGGTGAAGTCGTCTGGAAGTGACCAGACGCTGAGAGGTTAAGTGACCGGACGCTGGGGGCCAGCGTCCGGTCGACTCCAGTAAGGTTCTAGAGAGGGAAATCTCAACCGGACACGTCTGGTCAGTGTTGATTGGACACTAGCCAACGTTCGATCACACTTTAAACTCTAGAGTTCGGGATGAACTGACTGGCGCGTCCGGTCAACATGACCGGAGCGTCCGGTCACCCCACAGAGGCACATAACGGTTCGTTTTTCAGCCCATGTTATAAATACTTCCTCCATTCGTGTGTGGGGGTACTTTTGCTCATTTCAACAGCTGAGAAACACCTTTGAGAGTGCCAAGAAGAACAAGGTCCTAGTGAGATGATTGAGATTTGAGAATCCTAAAGAGAGCCCTCATTAGTGAGATCAAGAGTAGCAAAGTGTACATCCACCCTTCTCATTAGGCTTGTTGTGGTCAAGTGAGAGTTCGTGCTTGTTACTCTTGGTGATCGCCATCACCTAGACAGCTTGGTGGTAATTAGAAGCTTGGTGATCATCCGGCGGAGCTTGTGGATGACCCAACTCAAGTTGTGAGCAGTTATGGGTGATTCACCACGACGGAGTGTCGAAGAATCAACCCGTAGAGAGCACTTGATCCTTGCATGGATCAAGGAGGAGCGATACCCTTGTGCGGGTGCTCCAACGAGGACTAGTAGGGAGTGGCGACTCTCTGATACCTCAGCAAAACATCGATGTGTTCCTCCTTCTCTATTTACTTTGAGCATTTACTTTGAGCAATTCAATACTTGTCTTTACATTCATAGAATTACCATGCTAGAGTAGGATTGGAACTTAAGTTGCAAGACTTTTTGTGTGATAGAACATTACAAACACTTTCTAGACACAAGGGGTTAATTGGGCTAACAATAGGATTTAATTATTGTAAAGAAATTTAGAATTAACCTAATTCACCCCCCTCTTGGGCATCTTGATCCTTTCAATTGGTATTGGAGCCTCATGCTCACGTATTTTGGCTCAACCGCCTAGAGAAAGATGTCTCACGGGGATGGACCTGCTCCTATCTTTGAGGGGGATGATTTTCTATATTGGAAAATTCGCATGGAGGCGTACTTAGAAGCTCTAGATGTTGGAATACTTAGAGCCACCTCACAAGGCTTCTCAAAACCTCGGGATGCTACTAACCTACAAGGCGATGAGGTGAATTACGAGAAATGGAATACAAAGGCTCGAAACATCATCTTTAGAGGTCTTTGCAAAGATGTGTTCAACCGGGTGAGGAACCACAAAGATGCCCATGCACTATGGTTGGACGTTTATGTGCTCCATGAGGGAACAAAGAGTGTGCGTGAGGAACACTATCATCTTGTCATGAAAAAGCTTAACTCTTTTGAAATGCTTCCTAAAAAATGTGCTAATGAAATGTATTCACGTTTGAATGTTCTTGTAGAGGAAGTCAATGGGCTTGGACTCACTCAAATGCAACCATCCGATGTTGTAAGAAAAATCTTGAGTGTCCTCCCCATTGACAAATATGGGCATATTGTGACCGTGCTTCATCAAGGTGATCTTTCCACTGCTACACCAACACAAATCTTGAGAAAGATCAATGCTCATGAGATGTACATGCACATCACACCTCAAGATGGCTCATCCTCTGCAAAGAAGAAAGAAAAGGACTTAGCATTTAAAGCTAGCCAAGAGAAGGGCAAAGCAAGACTTGAGTATGAGAGCTCAAGTGATGATGAAGTTGATGATGCAAGTCTTGCTCTCATGGTGAGAAAAACCACCAAGATGCTAAAGAAGCTCAACAAGAGTGGCATCAAGTTTGATGGCAAGAAGAAGAAGTTCTTCACTAGCTCTAGAAGGAAGCCAATCTCCAAGATGGATTGCTACAATTATAGAGAACTTGGTCATCTATCACACCAATGCACCAAGCCCAAGAAAGACAAGTTCAAGAACAAGTACAAGGGCAAGAAAGATGACTCAAGTAATGAAGAAGAAGATGAGAAGAAGAAAAACAAGCCATACAAGAAGAGAGATGGCAAGAAGAAAGATTTCCACAAGAAGAAGAATGGAAAGGCATACATCGTCGATGATTGGCTCACGGACATTGATTCATCTAGTGGCTCATCCGATGATGATAGTGACATTGAGAAGGTGGCCGCTATTGTTATTGAATCTTTATCATCTTCACTGCCACCACCGCCATTATCTTCTACACACCTATGCCTTATGGCTAAGGGCGAACACAAGGTATCAAATGATGATAGTAGTGGTGATGAACATGCTAGCAATGATGATAGCGATAGTGATGATGATGAATATGAATCACCTTCTTATGATGATCTTATTAAATTGCTAGATCAATACACTAAGATCATTAGAAAAAGTAGAGCTAAGAATGAAAAGCCCAAGAAAGATCTTGGAGAGATCAAAAGCCACACCACTATTGTGCAAGAAACTCTTGTTCATGATGATGGTTTGATCCTTGAGAATAAAAAGCTCAAAGAAGAGAATAAGAAGCTCAAGAAAGAAAAAACAATGATGCTCTCAAGGAAGAAAACAAGAAGCTTAAATTAGAGAAAGAGCATCTCAAGATTGGATTGAGCAAGTTCACAAGAGGCAAGCATCTACAAAGTGAGCTACTTATGAACACCGTCATGAAGATGGATAGAAGTGGCATTGGGTATTTGGCAAACCAAGAAAAGAAGGCTCAAGCTCAACAACAACATAAGTGACAATGGATAGGAATTTGACAACACAAACATAGAATCCTATTGTGATAAAGTTGGGATCTAGCATGAGGTCTTCGCAACATATACTCCTCAACAAAATGGTGTAGTTGAGAGAAAGAACCAGATATTGATCACTCTTGCAAGAACAATGCTAGATGAGTACAACACCCCTGAAGCTCTATGGGTGGAAGCTATCAACACCGCATGCTATGCATCTAACCACCTATTTCTTCAAAAGTTCCTTGGCAAGACACCTTATGAGTTGCTTAATGGGAAGAAGTCGGACGTCTCCTTCTTTAGAGTGTTTGGTTGCAAATGCTATATCTACAAGAAGCAGCAACACCTAGGGAAGTTTTAAAGACATTGTGATATTGGTTTTCTTGTTGGTTACTCATCAAAGTCCAAAGCATATAGAGTATGTAATCATGCCACCAGCTTGGTTGAAGAAACATATGATATGGAATTTGATGAATCTAATGGCTCCCAAGGAGCACATGAGAATCTTGATAATGTAGGTGATGAACCATTGAGGGAGGATATGAAGAACATGCCGGTTGGAGACATCAAGTCTAAAGATGATGAAGATGATGTACAAGTGATTGATCCATCCACCTTCTTCATTAAGTGTGCCACAAGATGATGATAAAGATAGAAGAGTAGAAAATGAAGATACTCATGTCTCCCATGATTAAATGGTGGTACAAGCACAAGATGTTGATGCTCCACAACCTCCTCCTCAAGTGGTCAATAGAAGAAATACACCTCTACTACAAGATCATCCATAAGATCTCATCATAGGGAGTCCATCAAAGGGTGTAATGACTCGCTCATAAAAACTTGCTTCATTTATTGCTCATCACTCTTTTGTCTCTTGCTATGAGCCTACCAAGGTAGAAGAAGCTCTTCAAGATCCGGACTGGATAAATGCCATGCATGAAGAGTTGAACAACTTCACCCGCAATGAAGTTTAGACTCTTGAAGAGCGGCCAAAAGGTGCAAGCATCATTGGAACAAAGTGGGTGTTCCGCAACAAGCAAGATGATCAAGGCATAGTTGTGAGAAACAAGGCAAGACTAGTTGCAAAGGGGTTCTCTCAAGTTAAAGGATTGGATTTTGGAGAGACCTTTGCACGGGTTGCAAGACTAGAAGCCATACATATCCACCTTGCATATGTATCACATCATGAAATGAAACTATATCAAATAGATGTGAAAAGTACATTTTTAAATGGCTTTATTAATGAACTAGTCTATATTGATCAACCTCCCGGGTTTAAAGACCCTAGATATCCTAATCATGTTTATAGGTTGTCCAAGGCATTATATGGGCTTAAGCAAGCCCCAAGAGCTTGGTATGAGTGCCTTCAGAACTTCCTCATTGAGAAGGGCTTCACCATCGGGAAGGTCGACACCACACTATTTACCAAGAAGCTTGATGGGCACATCTTCATTTGTCAAGTGTATGTTGATGATATCATCTTTGGATCATCAAATAAAGATTCTTGCAAAGAGTTTGGTGAATTAATGTCAAAGGAGTTCAAGATGTCAATGATTGGGGAGCTTACATTCTTTCTTGGTTTTCAAGTTAAGCAAATGAGAGAAGGGATTTTTATCTCTCAAGAGAAATATACAAATGATCTTCTCAAGAGATTCAAGATGGATGAATGTAAGCCAATCAATACACCAATGCCAACTAATGGACATCTCGACCTAGATGAGGGAGGTAACACAGTTGATCAAACTCTCTACCGCTCTATGATTGGTAGCTTGCTATATTTAACCGCATCTAGGCCCGACATCATGTTTAGTGTGTGTATGTGTACTAGATTTCAAGCTAATCCTAAGGAAATTCATTTGATTGCCGTTAAAAGAATCCTTATGTATCTTAAGCACACACCAAGCATTGGCCTTTGGTATCCCAAAGGAGCTATATTTGAACTAGTTGGCTATTCTGATTCGAATTATGCCGGTTGCAAAGTTGATAGAAAAAGCATATCCGGAGGGTGCCATTTGCTTGGTAGATCTCTTGTGTCTTGGTCCTCCAAGAAACAAAATAGTGTGGCCTTGTCCACCGCCAAAGCGGAATACATTGCCATGGGTGCTTGTTGTGCACAAATACTTTACATGAAACAAAGCTTGCTAGACTATGGTGTAGTTCTAGAAAAGTACATCTTTTGTGCGACAATGAAAGTGCGGTAAAACTTATAAATAATCCGGTTCAACACTCTCGCACCAAACACATAGATATCCGCCGTCACTTTCTTAGAGATCATGTTGCTAAAAATGATATATCATTAGAAGGTGTAAGGACCGAGGATCAATTGGCGGATATCTTCACTAAACCGCTAGATAAGGCGACTTTTTATCGATTGCGGAATGAGCTCAATGTTCTTGATTTTAGTAACTTCACTAAAAAATAAGCTTGTGTTATCCCTTGCATTGCATTGTAATATACAACATATTTAATTGTTGGTAATGCATATAGGGCTTGTCTAACAAGGTTAAGATAACCGACGTAAAGCGTTTGAAGAAGCTTAACCTTGGATCAAACTTGACAAGCAACTAGATTTATTTTTAAGTATTGCATTACATATGCATGAATATTCTTTTGTCGTTTATCTTCAATTGCCCTCTTATTGCCTATTTTCCTAAAAAGAATTATAGCCTAAGGCAAAATATTTTAAAAAACTTGAGGGTTTGAGAGAGGTCACTCATATCAGTCCCAATTGGTGTTTATTTGGATCTTATTGGAGTTGGGACTTGATTAGGAACAGGCAGCACGAAGGACTTTGAAGATTTACTGGAAAAAGGGTGACCAGACGCTGCATCGGACTCTGATGTTTAGCGTCCGGTCAGTTCATAGGAGGTGAACTGCTGCTGAGAAGGAGTGATCGGATGCTGAAACAGTGTTCTTCTAGCATTCGGTCAGATGGCGATCCAGCGTCCGGTCGATCGAAGACAATGAAGGCAGCTTACACCAGACTCTGGCTGCGTCTGGTTGGTGTTCACATAACGTGTCCGATCATGATTCTAGGGGATTTGGACCTCTCTGGAATCGACCGGACGCTGGGTGGTAGCATCCGGTCGCTGACACCGGAGCATCCGGTCAGTAGAGAATGTGCGGGATTCAATCTCTTATCTCATTTCCTTTTCTATTCTGAGGGGGACCCCATATAACGCAGCGCCGCGCCAAGCCTATGCCCTAACCCACGCCGCCGCCGCCACTCGCGCCTCGCCACCGCTCTGCCTGCGCTGTCGTGTTCGCTATGCACCTACGTCGTCTCCACATCCCCACGCCTCCACGCCCGTGTCGCTGCCCGTGCTACTCTGCGCCTGCACTGCTGCTCCTGCTCAGCCATGCCTGTGCCTGCACAGCCGCTCCCGCTCAGCCGCACCCGCATCACCACTCCAGCTTAGCCGCCTCACCGTCGTGCCCTGCCTATGCCCCAGCGCCACCGAGGCCTTCCAGCGCCATCGAGTTCTTGCCCTAGCTACGCCGTCGTCTTGCTTCACATCGCCGAGCTTCCACCCTAGCCGACAATTCACTGCGTATTGTGAACCCTAATCTCCAGTTGCTGACCTGGTGGTTCCCCGATCCGTTTCTCTTCTCGTTGTTTCGCCGGTTCATCAGGTAGCAAGCCCTCGTTTTTAATTTCATACCTAATTGCTTGCTTCCTAGGGTTTCGTATCTCTAGATGAATAATTTTGATTATTTGTATACCCTCTATTCTATTATGCAGCGAGTCCGTGCCGTTGAGGTCCTATTTGCAGTTATTAGTCAACTTAGGGCCAAGCTCACGAGTACGGATCGAGGCCAAGCCTCAAAAGTGACAGTTGACAGTTGTTTCTTGTTAGCGGAAGTTGTTCTTTTCAGATCCATGAGATGGTTCATGTCAAGAATGTTGGAGGTGGTCCTGGTGATGAGGATCTGAGACACCCGCCTTGCTTGCCTGCAGATCCAAAAGGCAAGGCAACGAAGAAGCTTGCCACAAAGAAGCGAAAGTATCCAGATGCAGATACAGCTAGAGCAGCCGTAGTTGCAGCAGCAGCAGAGCGTGCAGAGGCAGGAGGTGCCAGGAGTGGAGTCCAGATCATAGATCAGCTCTCTCCTTCTATTAGAGCTGCACTAGAGCAGGTTGAGCGCTGTCATGGTGGTCCAGCTGGGACTATCATGGTTGTGGGATGACGAGTTGTCTTGGATGAGAGTTAGCCTCAAGGGGGGTCATAGCAGGAGCCACAGCCAGCAGCGTAGACTCAGGAGGAAGAGCAGGCCGTGGAGACAGAGCAGACACCTCAGCCATAGCTTTGCCGCTCTAGACGTACCCATGTGCCAGTCACTCCGAGGTTAGAGACTCAGCGGAGGGGTTCACGTCCACCACCTAGACCACAAGGTCCGCCCCTAGTGACCCACTTGGATTTGAGGGCTACCACGGCCAAGCAGGTTTAGCAGCTCAGATTTGTGGATTTTAAGCAGTGGTTTTCGCCAAGGCGGGATGAGCGTGCTTCAGAGGGCTTCTGCACACCTCTACAGGAAGATTTCTATAATACATATCTTAACAGTGGGACTATTTTCATATCTCAGAGGGTGTGTAACATTGAGACCATTATTGCAGCAGCTGGAGAGCACATTCGCCCCTAACTTTCTTACCTGTCGGGGCTAACAGATTTACTTGGATGGACTAGATTATATATTCCATCTTGGGTCCATTAGTTCTATGCTTCTCTCTAGATTGACCCGCAGCACAGATTCATACACTTTGCATTTAGTGGCAGAGATTACATGCTGAAGAGCACTAGGGTTAGAGAGATACTTAGGCTTCAGGAGTAGCCTGTCCGACTACATGAGGTTTGCTATGGACAGACATCGCCCCCTAGATGTCCTCATGGCGGTATGGTGCCCCCTACAAATCTAGTCCACCACTACTTCATAGAGCCATTTGGCAAGAGATCTAGTAGGACACCCAGTGATCTCACTCCTACTGCTAGTGCTTGATGCCATTATGAGGAGGACACTGCTTCTAAGGATGGGTTATAGCGAGGGCTTGACTCGCATACAGTTGTGGTTATTGAACTGTCTGATGCAGCAGACAGTGTTTGATATTTGGGATCTCCTTTTATCATAGATGGAGGATACTATTGCAGAGGGGTTCAAGGGTCATTGCTGGATCACATTTCTTATTCATAGGGCAGTTACAGTGAGGCCACCTAAGATGTTAGCTGAGTACAGTGGTACTACTACAGAGTTTCCTACATATAACCTAACTTAGATGATCCGCCATAGTACACCGAGTGCACCTAGCTAGCCACGTCGTTGTCCAGAGGTGCTAGAGACTATAGCCTAGCAGGATGACACTATCAAGGGCATAGCAACTATAGAGGAGCAGCAGCTTGACATTTAGTAGGAAGGGATGGTCGAGGGCAACCCCAGCGACAGCTCAGATGAGGATTACCGTGATATCCCTTAGATGCCTCCTCGATGACATGATCATGAGGCCGATAACTCCAGTTCAGCTCCATCTGCATCGCAGACAGATCCCGCTCTACTTGCCATACTTGAGCGGATGAGGCAAGATCAGGCTCGCCAGGCTCAAGAGACCACCGCTACTTTTGCACAGTTCTAGACTCGATAGGATGAGTTTTAGTGTCAGCAGCAGGCCATGCATCAGCAGCAGCTCCTTGGATTTATGCAGCATGTAGTGATAGCTATTGGGGTTCCACCGCCACAACCTTCACCCCAGCTTGGTAAGCATGCCACCACTTCTATGACTCTAGCTTTACAGTCTAGTGGGCTTCAGAGTTAGGGACAGCCACCAGCACAGTTTGCTTCACCTACAGAGCATGTGTCCTAGTGGTTTGCTTCGCCCGTGTTAGCCCTGTAGTTCACACCTCTCCAGATGGGCTTCACATCAGCTCAGACTTCCTCGCTACTAGTGCCAGACACTTTAGTCTCTAGAAGTCTTGGAGCAACCTTCAGTGAATTGATGGGGTAGCCTACTCTATCATATTTGCATGTCCTAGGTCCTTCTATAGTTGCACCTATTACCGGGACTACAGAGACGCTCTCTTCCTTAGTGGCATCATTAGAGCAAGCTGCTCTAGTCATATCTACACAGTCTACAGCTCCAGTTATTGATCCAACCCAGACCGCTTTAGCAACGCTTCCAGCTATAGAGGGTCAGACAGCTCAGAGCTCAGGGTCAGATGATGATGGCACTCAGTTCTAGCTTGCTCCTCGTACCTTAGCGCCCGACTCATCCACTGTAGCCCCGCCGACCGGCCCTTAGGTTTTGGTGTTTGATGCCAAAGGGGGAGAGGGATTGAGTATGTTAGTCTTAGGGGGAGCGACATATCTAGGGGGAGCTTAGTTTATCTATTAGACTATTTATTACATTTGGAGTTTTATGTGTGATACACTATTATGCATTCGTGTGTTTACTTTTATGCATCAAACTATATTTATGTGATAGTGATATCTACGTGACCATGATATATGACATGTGTGCTCTCTACTTTGAATTATTTATGTCATATCACTTGTGCTATGCTCATTTGCTTTGCTTCCGCGTTTTTACTCCGATACAAATGAGCTTTATTACTTGTACTTATGCTTATTTCATATCTTTTGAGTACATCATGTTGGTTTGGGTCATATAAGCTTGCCTAACTCTTTTGTGCTTATTGTCAAAAGCTTATATGAACCAAGCATGTTAAAAACCTCAACTCTTTCACATACTCGAGGTGGTATTATCATCAATCACCAAAAAGGAGGAGATTGAAAGCATCTAGACCCCTAGTTGGGTTTCGGTGATTAATGATAATACACGATTACTATGACTAACGTGTGTTTTGCAGAGGCAATTAAGTTAGGTCATGGTAATGGTGATCGATTGGGCTATCATGGTGGTCATGCCCCTACGATGAAAATCATTTCGGTTTTTAAAGGATGGACGATGAGGTTAAGGATAGATTAGTTCTAAGTGTCGATTGGAGTTGAAGAGACACTTAGAGTAGTTTAGGACTTTGTTTTTCCTTTGGTCATACTATTAAGGGGGGTATGGATGAGTAGCTTGACTTAGGTAAGTCTAGTGGGTTAGGTGTGGTGCACACTTGCTAACCTAGCACTAGATAGCTCCTAAAAAGCCATTAGATTCATTAGAGCAAACTTTATTCACGTATGTTCGAGAGTTGGAAGTGAATGGAGGGTCAAATACTGACCGGATGCTGGCTTTGGTGTGACCGAACGCTGGCGTAGAGTCCGGTTAATTCATTTGATTAAGGTGAAGTCATCTGGAAGTGACCGGACGTTGGGGGCCAGCGTCCGGTCGACTCCAGTAAGTTTGCAGAGAGGGAAAATCTCGACCGAACGCATCCGGTCAGTGCTGACTGGATGCTGGCCAGCGTCTGGTCACACTTTGAACTCTGGAGTTTAGGGTGAACTGACCGGTGTATCCAGTCAACATGACCGGAGCGTCTGGTCACCCCACAGAGGCACATAACGGTTCGTTTTTCAGCCCATATTATAAATACTTCCTCCATTCGTGTGTAGGGGCACTTTTGCTCATTTCAATAGCTAAAAAACACCTTTGAGAGTGCCAAGAAGAGCAAGGTCCTAGTGAGGTGATTGAGATTTGAGAATCCCAAAGAGAGCCCTCATTAGTGAGATCAAGAGTAGCAAAGTGTGCATCCACCCTTCTCATTAGGCTTGTTGTGGTCAAGTGAGAGTTCGTGCTTGTTACTCTTGGTGATCGCCATCACCTAGATGGTTTGGTGGTGATTGGGAGCTTGGTGATCATCCGGTGGAGCTTGTGGATGATCCAACTCAAGTTGTGAGCGGTTGTGGGTGATTCACCATGATGGAGTGTCGAAGAATCAACCCGTAGAGAGCACTTGATCCTTGCGCGGATCAAGGGGGAGCTACACCCTTGCGCGGGTGCTCCAACGAGGACTAGTGGGGAGTGGTGACTCTCCGATACCTCGGCAAAACATCGCCACGTTCCTCATTCTCTATTTACTTTGAGCAATTCAATACTGATCTTTACATTCATAGAATTGCCATGCTAGAGTAGGATTAGAACTTAGGTTGCAAGACTTTTTGTGTGATAGAACATTACAAACACTTTCTAGGCACAAGGGGTTAATTGGGCTAACAATAGGATTTAATTATTGCAAAAAAATTTAGAATTAGCCCAATTCACCCCCCCTCTTGGGCATCTTGATCCTTTTAGGGACGTGAAGGCAGAGATGCGAGCACGAGGAATGGATGAGAGGTGCTCGCGCTCTGGCTTCACCATGACGTGACGCGACAGCGGCGGAAAATAGAGGGAGAAAGAGGGAAAGAGAGATAGGGTGCGACAGGTGGGCTCGGCTCATCCACGCCTTGGTGGGACGCGAGCGGTGGGACTAGGAGACCCATGCACTGACGCTTACCGATGGGCGTGCATGCCTGACTGGCGTGGCTTGCATGGCCATAGTGCCATAAATAGCATGGCGACGGTGGCTTGCCCATGTGCGCGTGGTAGAGGTGACATGCATAGGGCCGACAACAGCGCAGAGATGCAGCGGATCGGCATGGACATGATGATGATGCGATGGTAGCGGCAGCATCGCAACGCGAGTAGTACGGACGCGACGGCAGCACAACGCAACATGGCAGCCGAACGGCCAGGCGCAGGTGAGCGATGGGCGTGGCGGCTTACGGCGTGCCCACCGTGGCTAGGCTACGGCAGCAGCAACCAGCCAGCGTGGCCATGTGCACACGTGCACGCGCCCAACGCACCAACGCCATGACGTCGGGGCTGGACGACCTGGTGACCGCGCCTAACATGAGAAGACGGCCCGAGTTCATGTTATGCATGGATTTTAAAGCATTCAAGACATCTAAACCATTGATCCAATCCCCAAACCACTTTTGCTATACCTTCGAGGGTATATTAGGCTACTAAAACAAGCCATAATACTACCCTACTTCTTAACCCAATTCCTCTACAAAAATTGCTAATCATAGCAGTGTCTAGCTGTTGGCAGACTTGAAAATTTCTAAGTTTTGAGCTGAATTTGATTTTCATTTGCGATTTCTAAGCTAGTGGAAATATTAGCCAGTAATATCATTTTTTGACAGCAAGTATTTCATTGTCATCTACAAAGTTTGTATTTCAAACTTTATTTAAGTATCACATACATATTCTATAGCATTTTTGCTTAATAAAAATTGGTTTTAAACCCTAAATGATATAACATGACTTATCGAATCAACTTTCGTTTCGCATTTTAGTTGATTGTTTTGAGTTACGGAAATTGATCTACACACTTATTACATGCATTAACACATAAATATGATGCTCATGACATGTTTTAGTAAATGATTTACGGACGCCAAGTCCGCCGCGTAGCATGCCCTTGTCGCCACTGGCAGTGCATGCCCACCTGCTCCATCCGACGGTGAGGGCAGCTCCAGCAACACCGCTCCTGCACCGCATCCTCCAGCGGTTGCTCATGGCTCCTCAGCTCGTTTTGATAACCGCCGGGGACATGGGCGTGGCCGCGGTCGTGGTGGTGGTTCCAGTACACCTTTAGCACCACGCCCCACCACCGCCTAGACTCCTAGGCTCAACCCGTGGATCGAGATGGTGCAGGCTTGGCCAATGCCATTCCATGTTCCTGGTGCCGACGTTCTCGACCGTGCCCTGGAACTTCGTTGAACCAAGCCTACTTCGCCGGCGTCTATCCTCAGGCACCAGTCGGCGTCTATCCTCCGCCTCTTGCTGGTGCACCAGCACCAGCCTCTTCGGACGTCTGTAACCAACAGGCATTACTCGCGGCGCTGGCTCAGGCTCAGGCTCCAATGGCTGGACCTCAGGCCACCAAATGATTCTTGGACACGGGCGCCTCCTCCCACATGACTTCAAACACTGGTAACCTCTCCCATCTCCAACCTCTATCTTATTCAGCACTGATCATAGTCAGGAATGCCGCAACCTTGCCTGTCACCCATCGCGCATCCACCACCATCACCACCTCCAAATCCCTCCTTCTACTTTCCAACATTCTAGTGTCACCTTCTTTAGTAAAGAATCTGATTTTAGTTAGATCTCTTACTCATGACAACAATGTAAGTGTTGAATTTGATCCTTTTGGCTTTTCCATTAAGGACCTTCCTACCCGCACGGTGATCCTCCGATGTAACAGCACCGGTGAGCTGTATCCGCTGGATGCATCATCGCCGGAGACTCATGTTGCTGTCGCACCCACCGTCGACCTCTGGCACCAGTGCCTCGGCCACCCTGGACGTCGAGTGCTTCAGCAGATGCTCTACAACCTTGAGTTCATTCCCACCAAACAACCCCATCATGCTTGTGAAGCCTGTCAGCTCAGCAAACATGTTCAATTACCATTTTCTTCTTCTGTTTCAGTTTCTTATGTTCCCTTTCAGATTGTACACGCTGATGTTTGGACCTCTCCCATCCATAGTTTCTCTAGATTCAAATATTACCTTGTGTTAATTGATGATTATACTCATTATGTCTGGACCTTTCCATTGCGTGCAAAATCTGATGTTCTGCAATGCCTTCTTGCCTTTCATGCATATGTCTTGACTCAATTCCAACTTCCCCTTATTTCTCTTCAAACCGATAATGGCCGTGAATTTGATAACAATGCTCTATGCGATCATCTCTCTACCCATGGCATTGCTTTTCGCCTGTCATGCCCGTACACTTCTGCTCAAAATGGGAAGGCTGAACAAATCATCCGCACCTTGAACGATTGTGTTCGCAGTCTCCTTCTTCACGTAGCCATGCGTGGCGAGTACTGGGCTGAAGCTTTGTCCATAGCCACGCACCTTCTCAATCGCCGTCCTTGACAAACCAGCGGCACCAAGACACCATTTGAGCTCTTACTCGGTGCACCTCCCACCTATGATCATCTATGAGTTTTTGGTTGCCTGTGCTTCCCCAACCAACTCACCATTGCAGATCACAAACTCAGTCCCCGATCTACATTGTGCGCGCTCCTCGGTTATCTGACTGATCACCGAGGTTACCGGTGTCTTGATCTTCAGTCGCGCAGGGTCATCACATTGAGACATGTTTTCGATGAAACTCAATTTCCTTTTCAGACTCAGTGTTTTTCACCTGTGCCGACAACAACCTTACCTTCTATAGTACCCGACGAAACTATTGTTATTCAGTAGTGTCAGCCTCTGCCTGCAGATCCATCCCTGGTGCCATCCCCCGCCCAGCCCGACACCTCATCCACGGTGCCTTCCCCCTTGTCCATCACCCATCCCGGCACCTCATCGGCTGCATCGCCAGCACCAAACATGGTCTCCACCGAAAGTGCCTCTGTAGCTACTCCTCTACAATCTGCTCTTGTGTCACCGCCCGCGGTGCATCCCATGGTCACACGTGCGCACGTAGGCATTCATAAACCCAACCCCAAATACGCTCTCGCCACTGAGCAGCCTTCTTCTTCTACCTCCAATTCCCCTTTACCTCAATCCGCTCGTGCCGCACTACAAGACCCCAATTGGCGAGCTGCCATGGCTCTCGAGTTCGAGGCTCTGCAAAGGAACCAAACCTGGCGGCTTGTTGATCGCCCGCCACACTACCGGAGACAGCTTCTTTGCCGAGTGTCCCAGACTTTGCCGAGTGCTTTTTATTGGGCACTCGGTAAAGAGGTTGTTTGCCGAGTGCCAGAGAGAAAGCACTCGGCAAACAAATGGCACTCGGCAAAAAGGTGGTTTGCCGAGGACCGAACACTCGGCAAAGAATAACACTCGGCAAAGACCAGGTTTCATGAGTGTCAAACAATAACACTCGGCAAAGGGCCGCCGCCGTTAATGGCCGGCAGCCGCCGTTAATCCTTTGCCGAGTGTCTTCTCCTGACACTCGGCAAAGAGGCTCATTTGCCGAGTGTTATTTTTTGACACTCGGCAAACCATATTTTTTTTCACTTTTGACCTCCAAACTTTTTCTGCAGTCCTCAGACAATACCTGGTACTCCATGTTCCAATGTGGCACATTTCTCAGACTTTTTCTATATTTCTTTAATTTATTTCATTTAATTGAATTTTCTTGGATGATTCAAATTATGAATTTTCTTGGATGATTCAAATTATAACCGCTAGTCATTCGAATAATGAAAAAAATGAATGGAAAAATGATATTCATGTTATTTAGTATAATGTGAGGCCGTATTCAGGAACAGACCACCAATTTCGAACATCTTGTTCACGAAACATGACCACGAACTTACGGTCGAGTTATTTTTAAATTCTATAAAAAACAAACGAAGTCCGAAAATCATGAAACTTGTCAAGATATCATATGTGGAGGCTGTGATAAAAAATTGAGGAGGTTTCGCGCAAGTCGTCACGTATGATGCTTGCAAACCGAAGTCGGCCTCTTCATGAAATCGATTTATTAATATTTTATAGCAAAAGGTAGCAATCAAAGTTATTTTTGGAGGCCGTGTCGATGTCTAAAACGACTTTCTTTGGGATATGGAGAGAGTACAGGAAGAGAAGAGGAGACGACGATGGCTATCTATCCTGACTCGATCAGTGAGTTACCTGTGCACTGCTATTGAATAAAGTGCATGGTGATGCATAGCTGGGCCCTGTTCGACTCGGCTGTACCAAACCTTAATAGTGTTTCTCGACGTCAGTACCTACTCAGTGCGAAGGGTTTGGAGTTTTGGACCGATCGATGTCACCGATCAAAAGTAGAATAAGTAAGCAAGCAAAGGACGAGAGATCAGGAGAGCCATTTTATTTTGTTGAGTCCAAGATTTCATACTCATATGCTAATCGTGGGAGTGGGAAAGTTTAGCTGATGGTGCAGATGTATGTACTAGTAGTCTAGTACGGTGCATGCATGTATCTTGTTTAATACAGTACGTACACATGTTGCTTGCATAGGGGATGCGGTTCACTTGGACCCTAAAATGGAAATAAATTATCCATGCATACATGTAACTTGGACATGCATGCATATATCCTCCGCCTCTTGCTGGCTACTTGTCCCAGTCGATCGGCTCCAAGAATTGGCTCTGTGGATCTCCTATCGGCGATCTAGCTATACGCACATGGCATATTGCTGCATATGCCCCTTAGAGACTTCGGAAGCGTAAGCACGCGTTCAGATTACTTACTGGTATTGTTGTTAGGGTTGTTTGACAACAACGAAATAATGTTTATTATTAGAATATATAGTGAAGATGCATACACCTGAACGCACACACCACGCTCACATCAACCCTACGAGCTACTCTAGAAATTTGTTGGAGGTAGCCAAAAGAAGAGGGCCTCTGACAACGAATGTTCACTCACAGTTGATAAATGTGTGATGGATTTTTCTGGGTGCTACCTACAGCTTGACCTTGAAACAAAAGAACATGGAAGGCAGCATATCCTATGGACTCTGCAGAGAGATCTGCAGAATCTTTTGGGTGGCCACACACGTTGCAGACTAATTGGATCGTTCTTATCCAATGAAATTCCACTTCTCTTACTACTCCTTCAGGCTGATTTGTGTTTCCTTAATTCCTTATTGTCCCCTTGAGCTTAGTCATGCTGATGTCTCTTCTTTAATTATAAAAGATTAATTAACACGTTTCGTAGCCTTTGATGTGTTCCTGGCCACAACAAAAGTTTAGGACTAATTATACAAGCTAATAAGGAAGATGTTAATATACAATGTGCTCATCGTCTGACTTCTAAAGCTACCGAGACAGGTCATTGTTGAAATTTGTAGATTAGGTGGCAATTTGGCCAATTGATTCTTTGTGATGTGAAATAAGCTTCAATCAAACTGGAGCTGACATAGTCTCTAGTTATCCATCCACTCCTCTATAGTGCATACCACAAACCAGCAGAAATATTCTCATAATTCCGCTCTCTTTGTTCACAGCTAATCACCTACACGAGGGAGTCATATGCAAGTCGTGTTAAATAAAAGGGTCATTGCATTGTTCCTTGAATGAAAGGTAAGCAGCCAGCCTAGCTATTAGCTAGTACTCTCCGACTTATAATTTTGAATCGAGGGAGTTGCCACGAAAGTTGCGTTCCAAAATGAGAGCTTGATATCCCTACATGTGACCGCTCGCACCAAGCAAAGATGGCATCGAGTGACATAGAAGCTAGGGCTTTCCTTTGGAGGTAAATTCAGTCTCGGTTAAATTGTGTTTGTATCTTGCACTAGTAGGGTGTATGACGAACAGCTTCCGTCACTGTACAAGCAATATTCGTCATTGAGATGAGCTATCCTTTACTACCTGTGTAATCCTCCTAAGATGCAGGCTCAGCTACTTGTTTCATAAACCTCTCTTCTTAATTGATTGGATGGAGCTCTTGTCATTTCGTTTTAAAAAAAAACACATATATATAGCAGCTGCTGCCATGACAGTGACCATATAATAAGAGAGAATTATTTATTTGGCACTGGAAAAAATCGCTCTTCCTTCTAAGGCACTAAAAAAAATTGAAGTTCCTTATCTAACACCAAGTTGAAAATTCGTTACCTAAATAGCACTACCGTCTATTTTCTCTATACATCTGTTAGTCGACTTGTTTGACTGTGTCAGTAATTTTGAAGGGGACCAAAATGCCCCTGGCCAAATAATCGGTCACCGTCGCCCCCCTTTTCTCCCCTCAATGAGGGGTCGCGCTTGGGGCTTTGAGCCTGTCTCTCTTCTTCCTCTGACAAAAAAAATCTCTACAATCCCTAAATGAATGGAGGCCGATCTCACGGGTGGGGAAGAAGATGAGATGGGCGGAGGGGGCATCTCCCGGGTCCCGGCAGCGCCCTAGAGCGCTCGCGCGAGGCGAGAGGACACGACCGGCCGGTCTTGTTCCTGACGCGGATCTGCGGGCGCGGCGGCCGGGGGCCTCCCTAGCTCCCCTGGTCGGCGTGGTGGTGGCACACTGGCGAGAACCAAGAAGGGGTCAGGCCACCGCCTGCTCCTATTAATCTGTCCTAGGATTCCCCAGCGCGAGGTACCTGCCTTGTTGCCCACCCTCCCCTTCCCTCTGTTTGATCCGAATGGATGGATCCGTGGATGATGGTTCACGTTACCTGCAGGTTGAAAGTCAGTTCTCAGTTGAATATTTCTTGTTTTTGGATAGCTCCTAAGGCAAGAAGACACGATTTTGGAAGATTGGTACAAGAGCTAGAATTGTCGTCATATAGATAGCTTATTGTTTAGAGATTTTCTTTTATTTTGATTTGTATATGCTCACTCTATATATGACATATTTATGAGATATCTTCTTTTGTAATACAGTTGAAATCATATTAATAAAGCAATGGATTTTAATATATATTTTTTATTATCTCATTGTTCAATATATCTTTATACAATATAAGGAGCTCATACAGTCATATACCATGTAGTAATACAATTGAATAGTCTTCATTTATAAAAAAAAAAATCATATTTTACTTCACAATTATATTTCTGATATTACCACTTATATCTTCTTTATTTGACAATAAGAACATTCATGTTTTTCTTATGTGGCACCATATATTTTTTGATATAAAGAGGGGTATATAGGTCATTTTGGACACCACTTAACACCATTAATAGAAAAAATTGACGGTAGTGTTATTAGGGGGAAGGAATTTTTAACTCGGTGCTAAATAAGGAACTTCAATTTTTTGAGTGCCTTAGGAGCAAGAGCGATTTTTTCAGTGCCAAATAAATAATTCTCTCGTACAATAAACTTGAGACATAATACTTGCAGTGATGGTGGTAACGGCGCAAGAGATACAATAGCGGTTTTTCATTCGTCAGAAACCACCTGTGTGTGCTCACAGCAGTCATGGTCCGACGAAAGTTCTTCAGAACCAGCACGGGGTCGATGGAGCCAGAACAATATATATTTTATGCTAGCTACTAGAAAGTCTACATATAATGATCGATATAAGCTTATTATTATTGGGGTTGTTGCTACTTGCTACTTGCGGGAAAGTACTAAGACATGGCACAAAGACAACTTTTGGAACACCAACCGGCCGGTTTGTGTGCTGCTTGGCCTTCTTGACCACCGATTGGGCGGGCGGGCTGTTTCACATATGAACACACGAGCAACTTATTTCATTCGTAATAGTGACGGATATGGTATAGTCAAATATGGAAAGGGCGAGATAGACCGAGGAGAGATGAACACGTTCAAGGTAATCTCTCATTCGTTCAGTCGGCACGGTTGGCTGTATGCACATTTGGAAGCATAAGTGCACGCAGATATACAATCATACTTTCAATCATACTCACATGCTAATTTATCTCTATATTTTTGGATTTCAACTTTTTTATTAGTTGTTTTAATTTGTATCCACGTGTGGTAAGTTCAAACTCTAGTGTTTATTGTACTTTTATTCAAATTTTCCTTTTTATATTTTATTGAAATAGATTCTAGGTCCTAGGCTCCACTATAGTACGTCTAGTTACTTCGCATTACCAGTCACTCCATCTCGCACCATGGGACTTAAAATGTGAATTTTTCTTGTAGCATTATAATTTATAAAAGAGTGTTATAGAGAATTATTAAACTACCAGTATTGGTTTGCAACCCATAAGTTACAATCAAAATGTACTTATCTAAAGAGGTGGGTAATTTTTTTGAATTATAATAGATCATGGGCTCCTATTGCCAATGATGACTAGAGTCTACCCAATCAAAGGCAAGTTGTTTGTGATTTTTTTTACAATTTCTAGGGTTTTGTATTTTCCTTAGCCCGTCTCGTGAGGATTAAAATTCTTTTAGGCAACTAAATCTAAATGGTGAACCTCAACTCCTATCATCAACCTCTTTCTCCATGTCCGATCCTCCATAATGGTCAAGGCCAAATCTTCAAATACAACATGCTTGACACTATCGCCCTAGCATTGCCCAACCAGCATTATTCTGACACTTGCGACAGGCACATGGTGGGCCCTCCTCCTTCCCTAACTCGCCACACCACCCTTGCGGACATAACTATCAATAAACTACCCTCTACTTCCACTCAAAAAAAAAACTAAACCACCCTCTATTGATGGGTTCTCTTTTAACTACCAACCCCAACCCCTCAACCCTATATATTGGTGATGTTTGGTTCCCTGCTGCTGCTAGCCACGTCAAGTTGTGGCGCCGCCGAAGTATGTGGCAGAGGAAAAAGACCGCCACACTTGTGGTGTAAACTATTATAGAAATGAACTAAAAAGTTGTGTGGCTGCCTCAACTTATGTAGAAACCAAACAACAACCAACTCTTTTGTGGTAGTTGCATTCAAGATGTGGTAAAGTTTGGCGGGGAAAACCAAACACCCCCATAGTTTCAAAAATACTAACTCTAATCTTTGCCATAGTTGAGAAAGACAATTAGAGGATGTGAATTCACAAATAAAATGCCCATAAATTCAAACATTTGAGAGTAAAAACTTTGCTTAACTTTGGACACAATTAGTACATGAAAAGCTAAATGGACTCAAACATATGGCACATGTTAATACTTTCTTCATGGAAAATACTTTCATCACATATGATTTTTTTATTTTAAAATGGTTTTCATAAAAATTGCAAATAAAAATGTCATTTTGAAGACCATGTTGTGTCCTCAGTGACCTGCTTTTGATGTCTAAGGCAAACTCAAGAAGGCGCCGAGGGGCCCATAATATCCATGATAGACACACTTCATATGTGTATACAAAATTTACCATATAAGCCAGAGAAAAACACTACATGAAAACTATTAATTAGTGCACCACATGTTTGTTGTAGGATTTTCCATTTGACAAGTATATCAACATTTTGTGCACAGGGAATTAGAAGACTAGCATACAAGTCACATATTTATACTGGTTCAGGTATGGGTGCCCTACATCCAATAGGGAATGCTTCACGAGCATGCCTCTGTGGGCAACATCTTCTGAGTAATAAACATTTTGCATCACGAGCAGTGACGTTTATACTCGTCGAGCTACAATCAAGACAAACAAAGTGAAGCCTGAGTACTTGTTGTTACGCACTCAGCTCTGTAGTCCCATGTCCTAGCTAGGGGCGTGCTATAAACCCCTAGTCGGATCTTGAGCGTACTTGGTCCGAGACGATTGGCTGCCTTCCAAGTTCCCCTGAGGGCACACTCATATATTTGAATAGGAGCCCGCTAGAGTACTACAGTTCCGAGCGCACGCGCTTCATGGTTTTAGGATCGGTCAGCCCCACCGTGAGCGGCACACTGCCCATGCCTCGTGCCGCTGCAAGCCGCACTCCGCTTGCACCTCGTGTCGCTGCAAGCTACTTGCGTGGCCGCAAGAGTGCTGAGCAATGGTGGAGGTATGGATCAAGAATAGAAAGAGAAGGGGAGGTGGGGGTACATGAGAGAGGAGTAAGGCTAGATGAGGAGCAGGGGCAGCTAAACTGAGGAAAAATGGATAAAAAAAGAGCAATGCATTAGCCAGGGATCGAAACATGTATGGCTAAGTTTTGGTTAGAGTAATTTTTAGGTATATAGATAACTATTAGTTATAGCTGATTTAGACATGGCCTATCACTCTATATCACCTTTGCTCTTATTATCATTGTGTGTTTTTGCACGCAATGAAATTTAAAGCATGACCCTTCAATAACTCATTTTATTATTGTTTGCCCGGCCCCCTAATATGGAAATCCTATTTTGCTCCTAACTACTGCCTACTGGTTTGTATATTTCTGTTTTGAAACGGCAAGCGTGTGAAAGAACTCTTTCAAACTATTTAAATCAGTTTAATTTAAAATGAAATACAATAAAAGGTCATATAAATTGTAACTAGTTTAATTTTGTCGTTATTGAGCTGATTGTTCGCCTTAATATTGAGAAACGGCAGCCAAAAGAAAAACTTATGTAAATATCAAAGGAAAGAATTTGATGGCATCATCGTCTATTATTAGTGGAACATATGGAAGGAACAGAACAAAAGAACTTTCCAACACGAAGAGAAACAACAAGATGAAGTAGCTTCTTGATTATAGATGATATACAACAATATCAATTGGCCAAAACTCAAGACTGAAATATCTAGCCCTCGGGGAGAAAGTTGTCACCTGGTATAGGAGAAGAAGGTGCTACATCCTGGGTTGTTTTTAGCAATTTATCAAAGGAAAGAAGGTGCTATATCCTTTTTTGTTTCTTGACCTGCTCTGTCTCCCCCACCCCCCCACCCCAAGTTCCTGTTCCTGTTTTATCTGGTAACAAACTTTGTTACAGTGTTCTTTTCCTTTTAACAAATCCTCAGTAGGGGTTTTGGCCTCTCCTATTCCCTAAAAAAAACATTAGTTGGCACACACCATCGCGTTCCGTTGAGTTCCTCTAGTCAAGGGAGATTGCTTACCATTTGTCTCTCTTTTCATGTTCATGTATGCCGTGGGTTGTGTCTTGTTGTGTGGACTGTGGAGGCATGTAACTTATATATCTGTTATTATTTTTCTTTTTTTTCTACTAATATAATTTTGGTAAATCTCTTGCCGATCTTTCGGGAAAAAAAGCTTGTCATTTCCATGATAGGCCGATGATAGTGGTGCTCGTTAGTTAGTTCGATTGTAACATTGGTTGAATTATAACCTGTTCGCTTGGTCGTATTTGGCTTATAAGTCATGGCTTATCAGTCAACGAATAATATTTTTCTCTCACACTAAACCAGACAACAGTACTTTCAACCATAAATTATAAGTCAAACCAGCCCAAACCAACAGAACGCTACTAAGAGAAACATCATCACGATCAGAGCAGGTCCATACACTGTTAGCACACTGACTGCTGACACTGTTGCCGCCCGTATTGTTATTGTTATCATTGTCTGGTCCCTTGCGTCACAATTTCATCAGTGCTACGTATGCTATCAATACTATTTGCATTGAGACCAAGAAAACAGAACAGCCATGCATGCTATAAAAAAGCATTTACCCAGACATCTTAAAGACGGTACTTCCTCTGTTTAGAAAAGAAAAAAAACAATTCTAACATAGTATCAAACTTATATTGAGTTTGACTATAACTATAAAAATATTAATATTTACAATGTCAAATAGTACTATTAAATTTATCATGAGATATATTTTCATAGTATACCTAAAAATATATTTTTACCTACATAGTTGATCAAACTTTAGATTAGTAGGACCACTGTGACTATGTGATCTTGGTTAGCTCGAGGATTCTTCTAGAATTGATTTTGGGACATAGCTAACATATTGGTCGTATGTTCGGCGAGAGAAATTTTAGGCTCCCATTGACAACCCCCTTCCCCTAAATATTGCCTCAGTTCGGACTGTTCTCTGCAAATCGGAACATAAAGTTAAAATTGTTAGTAATCACGTATCAGCATGCTAGCCATCCCCTTGCAGACTTATTAAAGTAGGCTGTTTTTATATATATTAAATAATACGTACAAAAACAGTAGAAACCAGAATGAACAATGCAGTAGAAATAAATGTGAGAATTTGACTTACATAATCTCTCTATTTTTTTTACAATAACTCAGGGATTACAATAACTCGGGGATAGCTTGAATGAACAATGCAGTAACAATGCGTAGTTTATTCCATTGGAGAACTTACATTCTGATAATACTATTTCGTAATACAGTAAATTGTTAACTTCTCCGTACACCAAAAGCAAAAAAAAAAAAAAAACTCCTCTCACTATATTTTCAGCTTTTAGTTTATTTTCTCAGAAGCCAACTTTCCACATCAATAAGCTACGCCATTCCCACTAATACATGTAATCATGACATTTATTTATTCATACAAGCTATCCATATCAATAAACTACGCCGTTCACTAATACTCCCTACAGGTTGGTAAAAAAAAATCGTTTTGGACAGCGACATGGTCTCCAAAGCATAACTTTGACTTCCTATTTTTATTAAAGTATTTATTGAAAAGTGGTATATGTATATGTTTATGAAAGTATTTTTCAAGGCAAATCTATTCACGCGGTTTTCACATTTTCAAACTCAACAACTTAAAAGTTACTAGTATAATGCTCGTGCTAACGCAACGGATTTATCTTGGAGACGCACATGAAAACAACCAATGTTTTTTTCATAGTGGACGGGGGCAACCGAAATCAACGCGAGCCTGACCTGTAGGCGCATGCGCGTGGGAGGTTCGCGGGAGGGCGATGGAGGGCAGACACGCTAAACATGAGCCGTTGGATTTGGATGAGTAATGAGAGAGAATGGCTAAGAGATAATCTGATGCATCCGTTTTGATGGTGTTATATTTTCTGTGTGCATTCATGGGTGTGGATGTAGCATAGGTCATGATTGTGGAGCAGACATTTGTTGTGTGGCTGTAGATTTATTCTAACTGGTGTATTATAGGGAGTAAATAGATAGATAGATTCATGATTTATATTCTCAATGGCTCTGTTCGCTTGAAGGAATTTGAAGGAATTTGCGAGAGCGTGAACAGTGAATTTCAGCCAGCAACCATGAATTTCGGCTGGTTTTTCAACCAGCCGAATGACGCTAATGTTTGACACAAACCTTATCACAAACGACTTCATTTATCGAGTTAGAAGGAGTATATATTTATTTATCTACGTCAGTATAACACATCATCCATAAAAATTAATTTATTGGTGATCTTTGCAGCAGCACAGGCGACATGCCTCTAATACTCTACTCCGTGGCACGAGAACTAGCAGCAGGATCAGGTGTCCCGCGGTACTCCCGTCCGTCGTCCACCTTATTACTTTGTTTACCAACCGGACGACGGCCACGTGCGGGCGACACCGCCTTGGGTCCCGCCGGAGCTCGCAGGCTCCACGCGCCCCCCCCCCACCCCCCATGCCATCCCACACCACATGCCGTGCACCCCTTCGCCTTGACCTCTTTGCCTGATGGCCACCGCACCGCACCACCAGAAGCACCACTCCGGGCTCCGCCCCGGTAGAAATATCATCTCGCTGTCTGTCGCTACGGTCGCGCCGTCCTCGTCGTCAGTCCGGCCGGTGCCACTGTTAAGGGCCTGTTTGTTCTATGGACTAAACTAAAATATAGACTAAAATACTTACTTTTAGTCCCTAAAATACTAAACACATGGACTAAAATTTAAACTAAAGAGTTTAGTCCTCTAGTCTATGAGGGGGTGACTAAATTGGACTAAAGTATTCTGAAGACAATCCTGCCCCTCATTACTCCATATCCCACTCGTGGCTAGTAGGTGTAATATCTTTATCTCAACAGAGGTAATATTATCTTTATATAACTGCATTAATGGACTTTAGTCCCTGAAACCCAACAGGATCCGGACTAAACTTTAGTCCAGAGACTAAACTCTAGTCCACGGATTAAAGGAACCAAACATGCTCTCTAGTCCGTGGATTAAATGAACCAAACATGCCCTAAGCTAACAGATTAGTATAGTAGCTTGCTCCCGCCATTATTGCCTTAGAAAACAATCCTCCCTCTGTTTGTGTGCTTATAGTTTAACCACTTTTAGCAGCTATAAACACACGGCGTCAACGTCTCTGCACTCTGCAGTCTGCACCACCTCCTCGCCGCAGCTATAAATTCACGGGGTCGCCATTTCCAGTCCTCCAAGACTTGAACAAGGCGTCTTCCCACTTCCACACGAGAAGGAAACGACCACCTCCTGACTCCTGAGTCGCGAGTAGTAGTGCATCCAATCCAATCCACAAAAGGAAAGGTTAGCTAGCCATGGCGCCGCCGACCGAGGACTGCGGCTGGCTGCTGTACCTCTCCCTGGCCGCCAAATGCGGCGACCCTCACCGCCTGCTCGGCTTCGCGGCGGTCTTCGTCGTGGCCTGCGTCGTCACGTCGCTCCTGCACTGGGCATCCCCGGGCGGCCCCGCATGGGGGTGGTACTGGTGGACGCGGCGGGCCGGCGGCCTGGGCATCGTCCGCGCCGCCGCCATACCGGGGCCCCGGGGGCTGCCCGTGCTCGGCAGCATGGCGCTCATGACCGGCCTGGCGCACCGCAAGCTCGCGGCGGCGGCCGAGACGCAGGCCAGCAGGCGCCGGCTCATGGCGTTCTCGCTGGGCGAGACCCGGGTGGTGGTCACCGCCGACCCCGACGTCGCGAGGGAGCTGCTCGCCAGCGCCTCCTTCGCCGACCGCCCCGTCAAGGAGTCCGCGTACGGGCTCCTCTTCCACCGCGCCATCGGCTTCGCCCCGCACGGCGCCTACTGGCGCGCGCTCCGCCGCGTCGCGTCCGCGCACCTCTTCTCTCCGCGCCAGATCGCGGCCTCGGCCGCGCAGCGCGCCGTCATCGCGCGCCAGATAGTGGACGCCATGACCGTGACCGTGACCACGACCGCCGCCCCCGTCGTCGTGGCGCGCCGGTTCCTGAAGCGCGCGTCGCTGCACAACGTCATGTGGTCGGTGTTCGGCCGCGGGTACGACCTGCTGGCGGCGGACAGCGAGGAGGCCGCGGAGCTCAAGGCCCTGGTGGACGAAGGCTACGACCTCCTCGGGCAGCTCAACTGGTCCGACCACCTCCCGTGGCTCGCCCGCTTCGACCTGCAGAGGACCCGGGGCAGGTGCTCCGCGCTCGTCCCGCGGGTGAACCGCTTCGTTGGCAACATCATCGTCGAGCACCGTGCGCGCCTCGGCGGCGATGACACCACGGCCGTCATGGACTTCACCGACGTCCTGCTCTCCCTCCAGGGCGACGACAAGCTCTCCGACGCCGACATGATCGCCGTCCTCTGGGTACGTACGTCGCATGTTGCACCCACCCTGCTCGCTCTCAACTCTTCTTCTCAGGAAAAAGAAAGAAAGATCGAGAAGGTGAACACCGGCCTCACACCTTTTTCTGCCTCTGTGGTTTACTTGTGCTCGCGCATGCAGGAGATGATCTTCCGAGGCACGGACACGGTGGCGGTCCTGATCGAGTGGGTGCTGGCCCGCCTCGTCCTGCACCAGGACGTGCAGCGCAAGGTCCACGACGAGCTGGACCGGGTGGTCGGGCCGGGCCGGGCCGTGACGGAGTCGGACACCGCCTCGCTCGTGTACCTCCAGGCGGTCATCAAGGAAGTGCTGCGCCTGCACCCGCCAGGCCCACTGCTCTCCTGGGCGCGCCTCGCCACGTCGGACGTGCACGTCGGCGGGCACCTCGTGCCCGCGGGCACCACCGCCATGGTGAACATGTGGGCCATAACCCACGACCCCAGCGTGTGGCCTGAGCCGACGGAGTTCAGGCCCGAGAGGTTCGTCGTCATGGGCCCTGCCGCTGCCGCTGCCGCTGAGGTGGACGTCGTCCCGATAATGGGTTCGGACCTCCGGCTCGCGCCGTTCGGGTCCGGCCGGCGGAGCTGCCCCGGGAAGTCGCTCGCGGTGGCGACCGTCGGGTTCTGGGTCGCCACCCTGCTGCACGAGTTCAAATGGTTGCCGCCGCCGTCAGACGGCGTCGACCTGTCCGAAGTGCTGAGGCTGTCGTGTGAGATGGCTGCACCGCTGGAGGCGAGGGTGGTGCCACGTCGTCACGCGGTGTGATGACGAGGCTGAGACGTACACGTGGCCTGGCTGGGGAGGACGGAGTTCGTTGCTCGATCGTCTTTCTAGCTTCTACTACTACCGTACCGTACCTTCGTCTAGCAGAACGTAACGTGGCCCGGCCGATCGACGAGATGTGTGAAAAAAAGAAAGAAAAAAATGCCCAAGTGCCACATGCTTTAGAGACGCTAGCTGGTGTGGACTTCCGGTAAGTTCCCCTGTGTATGATCAATGATGATGGTAGCTGCAGCTGGTGGAGGCAGTACGTAGTACCACCAGCCGGCTTGATGATGCTTAATTATGCGTGTGTAATGTTACTTACCAGCTGCTGCATGTAATATCTGCCTGTTAGTAGTTATCTTACCGGCGTGACAGTTATCTTTTCCTTTTCAGTACTGCCTAGCTAGCTAGAGCTAGATGTATTAGTTGTGTACTATATATATATCCTAATGCAAGCGTGT
This sequence comes from Miscanthus floridulus, assembly GCF_019320115.1. Classification (NCBI taxonomy): domain Eukaryota; kingdom Viridiplantae; phylum Streptophyta; class Magnoliopsida; order Poales; family Poaceae; genus Miscanthus; species Miscanthus floridulus. The sequence goes on along the minus strand of NC_089587.1, from coordinate 95,606,056 downwards.
GTTGGTGTTATCAGATGTGCGTGCGTACGTCCTTCTCGCGAGCAAAAAAGAAAAATAATAGACCTATTTTGGCAGCAGCAGAGCGGAGGCTTGCTCATCATCATCCGCGATCCCTTTCTTGCTTTTCCGGCCACGGCCACGGCCACCGGCCCCCATTTGATGGCGACAATGCGAGATCGATCAGAGGCAAAGATGGGCTCAATCATGGAGCGACCCAGCAGGTACTATCAGTACATGTTCACTGCATCAGGTTGTACTGGCTGCAGGGCCCGTTGCCATCGCTGTCGGCGCACTCATTCATCGCCGTCAACTGACAGGGAGAATCTTAACGACTGGTGTGCAGCGCTGCTCCATATGGATCGGTCTCACGATCCCTTTGGGCTGTTGTCTGCACTCAGACAGACTGTCAGACAATCTATCGTGTTTTCTGTTCTTTGCGCCCAGCTGCCTAGTACTAGCTGCTACAACGGCCCGGACCCCGGACCCCTGATTGCTGATTGTGACTTGGGACACGTGTAATCTGCGACACTGACTAAAACTGCAACACTACTAATAGTACGATTACAAAATGCCTCAGAGTGACACACACGTAGTAGTACATGTGTGTGTGTTCGGCTCTCGCTAACGGCGTATCGGTTGTAAGCCCATGTTTAGTTGCAAGGCCAAATTCCAAAAAAAGTGCTACAGTATTTATCACATCAAATCTTGTGATACGTGCATGGAGCATTAAATGTAGATGAAAAAAAATTAATTGCACAGTTTGGTTGGAAAATCGCGAGACGAACGTTTTGAGCCTAATTAGACCATGATTGAACACTAATTGCTAAATAAAAACGAAAGTGCTACATTAGCCCAAAATCCAAAATTCACCCAACTAAACACCCTCTAAACATAAATGGTTCCGAAGGAATAAGAGATAATAATGAGTTATATATTTCTTCTTTTTGTCATGGAGGTGCTTGCACGGCCGGTCCTCAATTTTTACGGCCCTAGGAGAAATGAAAAATTGAGGCCCTAATGTACATATGAACCACGGAACTCTTTTGGGTATTCGAGAAAAAAACACATGAACGACGCCGTAGCCACCGTGACACACGACTTCAGCAAGGAGATGTTGCGATGGGAGCGCATGTTACAAGCGTATGTTTCAAGTGTTTCAGGCATTTCAGAGGTATGTTAAAATTGTTTCATATGGATGTTGCAAAAGTAGATCATGGATGTTGCACGTATTGCAAGTGTTTCAGACGTATGTTGCAATTGTTTCATATGGATGTTGCAAAAGTAGATCAGGGATGTTGCACATATTGTAAGTGTTTCAGAGGTGTTGTTCAAAATGTTTCATTTGTTCCAGACGTATGTTGCAAGCGTTCTGATCTGGATGTTGCACATGTTTCACACATATGTTGCAAGAATATGTTCGAAATATTTTAGCTATTTCAGTCTTATGTTGCAGTGCATGTTTTCATGGTGGCAAGTTGCAAGTGTTTTATCTGATGTTGCATATGTTTTCACATATATGTTGCAAGTGTATGTTTTAAATGGTTTATTCATTTCATACGGATGTTGCATTTAAATGTTTCATGTTGCACGTGTTTCATATTGTTTGGAGAGTTAATAGGCGCAGGGAGTGATGGTGGCACGACACGGGCGCCGGAGAATGGGCCGCGGCGAGCTAGAGGCCGGTGGTTGGGGCGCGACGGGGGCGGGGTGCGCGTGCGGGACGAGGCGGGCGGCTTTGAATCCAGGCCTACAGGGCGTGCTGCGGGGGCGAGGCGAGTCGTCTGGACACGTGGGCGCTGCGACAGGGTGGGTGTGCGTGTGGGACGGGAATAAAAATCAGCATCAACGCACGGGGACAGGCTACGCGGGCATCCTGTCCGGACGTCCGAGCACTAGCATAGCCCGTTGGGGGTGGTTTTGGGACTTTAGATATTAGTGCATACCTAGTTCATATGAAGCTACGTACACCTCGTTGGAGTCTCACTCCGAGTTGGCCGCCCGTCACGGCGCCGCCATTGAGTTGGGTGATCGCGTCGCAGTTGCTGCGTTGTGTTCGGGATTTGTGATTTGGCTCTGAGATGAGAAGTCGAAGTCGCAGAGTTGACAAACAAATCGCGAACGCCAATCTGCTAGGTTGTCGTCGGCCTTAACGAGCCAACCAAGCCATATATTGATACAGCTACATACTGAGTGTATACCTGGGGTAGGGCCCCGTGGGATTGGGGGCCAGGGCGGCCACCCCGCTTGCCCGTCCTCTGGGCCGGCCGTGGGTGCTTGTCCGGAAAGCTGCTTGCTGAAAAAAAAAATCCATCCTTAAGATACTCAATTTGCAAAAACAAAGGTAAAACTTTTTTGCGAACATGGAAAAAACTTTGTTTTCGCAAGATCCTTCATTTTAAATTATTTATTAAAGCAAACCATCGTTTAAGATGTCCCTTGAGGAGTACCAACAAAATTTAAATCATCAACGTGTACAACTATATTATCATAAACTTAGATCAAGGTACACATGTACAAATAGAATCATTCTTTTACCATTGTGTCGTCAAATATTCAATGAGATAATTGTACCACATTCACCCAGATTGTTTCAATCCATATAACAAGTGATACATACAAATATGCTATAAAAGACATCCACTAGATGCAAGTCAAGATTCTCTTTTGTTGCCAAACTGATAAGATATCTACTCGACAAAATATGTTTCTTCATAATACCACTCCATTGAGAGAATCCTTCGGCAATTTTGGCATCAGTTATGAAAACAACCTACTTATACTGCAAGCTAATGGTGATGTTGTAGCACTTTTTCCCTAAAACTATTCCAAGGTTATAGCGATCATTGGGAACAATGGAAAAGGAGCTCATTAGTAGCTACAACAAGGAGCACCAAGACCCTTCCTATTGCTAAGGTGGAGCTAGGAGAGAAAGGAAAAGGTAGAGGAGAAGAATATGGAGGAGCCATCCCAAGCCCTCTATCCCCAACCTTGGGCACCAAGCTTGGATTTGGGGAAGCTAAGGTAAGCTCCAAGCCTCAAACCATAGGAAAACAAGCTTAGGATCCATCCCAAATCTCACAAACATGGTACAATAGCCATTGATGTTGTCCTATTGCTTCACTTATGCCTAAACCCACCAATGCACCTCCTAGATGTGATGTAGGAAACCCCCAACAACCCCTAGGATCCATGCCGACATAACTCGGTCTGCTTTTGTGGCAAGCTCGAGATTGGTCCTCGGTGCCTTTGCTGACACACTGACAGACAGTCTGCCTAGACCACTGGATGGCACACTAGAGCACTCCTCCCCCCTCCCCGACACTTAGATGCTTCTATTTAAAACTCGTGGATGGTCTGGTGGCACATCAAGACCGTTTGCAAGCAACAAGCCAAGCACTAGAGACATGTGATTCGGTGCTCTAAAACCGTGGACACGGTCTGGTGGATCACACGGATGGTACGCGAGAACAAAGCTTGACCACCAAAGGCAAGTGTGTTCTACCTTAATGATCACACAGATGCTACATGTGTTCACATAGACTGTGCGCTAGCCCTAGCGAGGATGCCTCTACAAAGTCTTAGAACCTCGCCCATGCATGCATGGATGGTCCACAAGGACACACCCTGAGCATAACAGACCACACTATCTCTATAATGACCATATGGGCGGTCCATCTGCTCAATGGACATAATACAGTATCATGCGGTGGCGAATGTTCAGATTGTCGAAACTATCACGCACAATTGTTGATGCTTTTTGTGGCCATTGATATCAATGCAAAAGAGCTTGTTGGAGGACCTAGAGCTTGTTTGGATACCATGCAACTAACAATTAGCCGCTAAAAATTAGATGAGGTTCTGTTTAGATCCACGACTAACAAGTTAGTTAATTTCTTACCTACCACTAAACTAATAATTAGTTATTAGCTTATTTTTTCAGCTAACACGGCTAATATACAGTTAGTTGGGTGGATCCAAATAGGACACTAGTCGTCTTACCTCCATTGAGTATTACTATAGGTTGTTCTTAAATCCCTTGTTGGCGGTATGCATCCAAAGGGAACTTATGTAGGTACGACTTGTGCATTTCCAAACTTTTTCTTGTTAATATAAGCCAGGAACCGGTCCTGGTCTTTCAAGAAAAAAGATTACTCCCTCTGTCCTTAAATGTTTGTCACCACGATTTACGTGCCGATAACTTTAACTTGATTTATAGAAAATACATGCAATATTTCTATCTCCAAATAAATTTATTAAAAAACTAGATTCAAATATCTATCCAATAATACTAATTATGTATCATAAATATTAATATTTTTTAATATATATTTAATCAAAGTTGTTTCTCCGAAAACGAAACCGTTAGGGACGGAGGAAGTACACACGAGTTAAAATGAGTCTAAAACGTCAAATAAATGTGACTGAGGTGCGTGTAGTATATAGCTAGGACTAGGAGTATTAGCTAGCCACTATACATGAAGCAAAATCGCCGTGCTTGCTTGGCGCGTGCATGGGTCACCGGTCTAATCCGCAGCTTGGCGCGTATAGCCGCCGGCGGCTTGTATAGTCGCGGTGCCGCGGGAGCGCTTTCCGGGCGCTTATTGCATTGGGTGCATTTGCAAAGAGGATGGCACCGGCCACCGGCCTCTCGATCGAGTCACCGATGGCTACCCGAGTGCAAAGCCAGGCCAAGCGATTGAAGCCGGGCGTGTGCCTTTCGCTATCTCGCACGCATGCGCCAAGCCGCGCGCTGTTGCTGTCGATGTGTGCCACTTCAGAGCTATAGCCAACTTGCGCGCTCCGCTACGCTACGCTGCACGGGTGACCATGACGACGATGGCTACTACTACGAGCTTGCAGCTACCTGCCGTTTGGCGCCATGCATCCACCTTTGCAAGAAGAATATCATCTCTCCCGATCCGATCACTGGGCCGGATGGTAACCCGTGCACTGTGTGTGCACAGCTAGTACCCCCTTCTCCATCTCCAAGTTGAAATTGGCATTTGGCAGACACAAGTGAGGTGCGACAGTGATAGAGGTGTAGGATGAGCTTATCTGGCTTGCTAGATCTTTACAATTTGTGACAAATCCGCTACAACGACATGTTTTCAATCCTGGTTCGTGCGCACGTGTACGTACGTACGTGGGGCCCTGCTATATATATATCGTCGTCGTCCCTCCACTCACAGATACTACTGCTTGACCTCCTGCTTTCAGCCACCTAACAATAAGGCCCCCTTTGGCAGGGTACCAGCTCCGGCTCCTTGCAAGGAGCTACACCAAACGGATATGTAAAAAGCAGTTTCAAGAGGAATGGGAGCAAAAAAAAAAAAGTAGTTTCTCTCGGCTTCTCCTTACCAACATAATACTAAGTTATCATGTACGCCTCCGAGGCCAATCTAAACTGAAATGAAATCAGGTGGGGATCCTCTCCCCTTCTATTGACTTATAAAAAAAAGGGCTCTAGTTCAAAAAAAAAAGCTATGACTCCATATGACGAGCTAGAGCCGGAGTCTTTAGATGGAGCCGAAGCCTTATCAAATGAGACCTAGGTCTTGTTTAGTTGGCGAAATTTTTTGGAAAATGGTACTGTAGCACTTTCGTTGTTATTTAGCAATTAGTATCCAATCATAGTCTAATTAGGCTTAAAAGATTCGTCTCGTGAATTTCGTCTAAACTGTGTAATTAATTTTATTTTTTATTTATATTTAATGCTTCATGCATGCATGCGTCCAAAGATTCAATGTGACGAAGAATTTTGAAAAAATTTACAAAATTTTGGAAACTAAACGAGCACCTAAGATGATACGACACGGCTCTCCAACGTGATGTGGCGCGCGTGACGTGACGTGACATTTCATGTTTCCGCTCACAGATCTCTGTTGGACTATGGCGCATTGCATTGCTTCCGGTTGCGGCTACGATCTACTCCTATGTGATCGAGCGACAAAGCTACGTTGTTGCTAGCTCCGGGTCCTGCAATGGGATCATGGTAGATTTGGCATGTCAAAACGGGCCTTATCGCCAGTTCACCACTCATCGGTGCAGTGCAATGGTGCATGTACTCCAGCATGCATAGGAGTACTATATACTGCACTGCTAGTGCTAGCTAGCCGTCGCCTGGCTGGCTGCCTGTGGCTGCACTGCACACCCGAGGAGTGTCGTCCTTGTGCACTCGCCTCTCAAGATAAGATCGCCAAAAAGGCTGGAGGCACGGCCGGCCCCGCCCATGGGCACGACTGCACGAGCACGACGGCCGGCAAAACACAAAAGCGACGCTACAGTGGAGTCCATTCGAGCCCCTGCTCCCGGCGCGACACACGTAGTAGTACGTAAATGACGCAGTCCGCCCGGGCGCAGTGCAGTGGAAATAATGCAGCACTGGCACTAGCAGGATATCGAGCTAGCTAGTGAGCGCAACCTAGTAGCTGATAGATGTCTGCACACACTGGAGGCCAATCGAAAGGAGCGCGGGAAAGCTGCTTGGACGGAGGAGAGAAATAAACTGCTGCGACAGGGAGTTGGACGAAGTGGCTGAGGACGAACTGCTATCGATCTTTATATCCACGTACGCATCCAAGCACTGCATTGCATCCACTGATCGACCGCACGCACAGATAGCAGCAGCAAAAGGGGAGCACTGCTGCACATCCACTAGGAAAGAAAACATGGACATGGGATCGATGGAGAGAGACTGCAGAAATTGTAAATTCAGAGAGCGAGAGGAGAGAGCCGCTCTGCATGCCTTCAGTTGGTGGTGCTGTTGAAGTGTTGAATCGCTAGGATCATAGACCTAGCCGGGGTGCTTGATGAAATAAAGACCTAGAACACGTTCTAGTGTAACGATAGGGGAGACAGAGAGAGGTGGATGAGGTCTGACGAACCTGACACCGCGGAGGGGGTAAATCCAGAGGCCTTCATCCGATTCGTTGGTGAAGTCTGCGCACGGGCAGCGACGGTCGGGAAAGACGTGTCGGAGATGCAGTGCCGGCGGTGGAGATCGATGACGGCGCAGTGCTGTGGTGGAGGTACTTCCCGTCACTGGCTGCGCCCCTCACTTAGATCGGGTTTAGGGTTTGTCGGTGGGGAGCTCGGCTCAGGCGAACCTCGTGATTAGAGTCGCCGGCCCCCACCTCTTTTTATAGCGCAGGGTGACAGGGACCCTCCAGCCATGGTGGGCTGGGCGTCCCCGATCAGGGCGCAAATCAAAGGCCCAACTAGGCCGTTGGGTCCAGTTAGGTTAGAGATCAATCTAACAATCTCCCCTTGATTTATTTTCATCTTTCACTTTCATATCATTTACTTTTGTTCATTCCATTACAGATTAGCGTATAGAGCATGTCTCATCGTCACGGTCCATTGTCGATAGATTTAACAGCTACAACACACTACTCTATTCTAAAATAGATACTTATCTTTGTATCTTCTTTTGTCCAGGAATTATAGGCTTTCCCTTAAACCCTTGCCGGCTACATGTTCTCTGAACATGTTAGGTGGTAAGCCTTTTATAAGCAGATCCGCGAGCATCTTTACTGTACTTATATGCTCAAGACTTATGACTTGATCCCGAACTTTATCTTTCACAACATAATACTTTATGTCAATGTGTTTGACAGCACCACTTGACTTATTGTTGTGAGCATACTATAGTGCTGGATTATTATCACAGTATAACTTTAGTGGTCTATAGATGTCGTCAACCACCTTCAAACCGGGTATAAACTTCTTTAGCCAGTTCACCTGCCCCGTTGCCTCATAACACGCTACAAACTCAGCATACACTGTGGACGATGTAGTGACGGTTTGTTTTGAGCTTTTCCATGAAATAGCTCCCCCTGCGAGAGTGAATACATATCCAGACGTGGATTTTCTATTATCTCCCGCATAATCAGAATCTGAATACCCTACTATATGGAGTGAATCAGATCTTCTATACGTCACCATGAGGCCTTTCGTTCCTTATAAATAACGCAAGACTTTCTTTACTAATTTCCAGTGTTCTATTCCAGGATTGCTCTGGAATCTGCCAAGTAACTCGGTAACAAATGCCAAGTTAGGGCACGTGCATACTTGAGCATATTGCAAGCTTCCGACAGCTGAAGCATATGGAACCACTTTTATTTGATCGATCTCATATTGGTTCCTAGGGCATTGAAAATCCCCATATCTGTCGCCCTTGACTATAGGAGCAGCTGAGGGACTACATTTGTGCATACTGAATTTCTTTAAGATTTTCTCTATGTATGCCTTTTGTGACAGTCCTAATACCCTTTTACTTCTATCTCGGTGAATCTCGATCCCTAGAACGAACGAAGCTTCACCAAGATCTTTCATATCAAATTTTGAGGACAAAAACTTCTTTGTCTCCAGTAATAGACTGACATCACTACTAGCAAGTAAGATATCATCCACATATAGGACAAGGAAGATGAACTTCCCATTCTTAAACTTTGTATAGACACAATTGTCCTCTACATTCTCTTTAAACCCAAAATTCTTTATTGTCTGATCAAACTTCAAGTACCACTGTCTAGAAGCTTGTTTTAATCCATAAATAGATTTCTTTAGGCGATATCCCATTCGTTTTTTTCCTTCCATGACAAAACCTTTCGGTTGTGCCATGTAAACATTTTTCTCCAAGTCTCCGTTAAGAAATACCGTCTTTACATCCATCTGATGTAATTCTAGATCATAATGTGCCACTAATGCCATTATGATTCTGAAGGAATCCTTACAAGAGACTAGAGAAAAGGTCTCATTGTAATCAATCCCTTCTCTTTGCGTAAAGCCTTTTGCCACAAGTCGGGCTTTATATCTCTTTATATTCCTTTAAGAGTCAAGCTTTGTTTTGTAGACCCATTTACAGCCTACTATTTTAGCTCCTTTAGGAATTATCTCTAAAACCCAAACTTTATTGGCATTCATAGATTTCATTTCATCTTCCAAGCCTCAAGCCACTTTGATGAATGATCACTTCTCATGGCTTCTTCAAATGAGGTGGGATCATCCTCTATTTGAAATTCCTCAGTGTTGTACACTTCATAATCAGCAGGAATAACTGATTTTCTAACTCTTTGAGACCTTCTAGGGGCCTCCACATTTGGCTTATCTTCTATTTGAGGCTATTGTTGCTCCCCCTCATGTGTGGCAATTGGATCTATAGGATCCTAAAGAACAGGTTCCTCATCATCATTCATTATTGCCATAGGCGGAATAACAACAGGTGCTGGCACCACAGTATCTTGTACTATCGGTGCAGCGACAGCAGGTAGTGAGAAAAATGGCTCATGAATCATCGGAGTGGGCGCATACACCCGCTTCTCTTCAAGGTCAATTTCTCGAGCTACCATGCTCCCCTTCATCATTTCATCCTCTAGGAAAATAGCGTATCTCGTTTCCACAAACTTTGTATGTCTATCTGGACAGTAGAAACAAAAACCTTTTGACTTTTCTAGGTAGCCAATGAAATGGCAACTTACTGTTTTGGGATCTAGCTTCCCAATGTTTGGGTTAAATACTTTAGCTTCAGCAGGGCTCCCCCACACACGCAAGTGGTTTAGTGAGGGTACTCTTCCTGTCCACAACTCATACGGTGTTTTGGGCACTGACTTACTTGGTACTCTATTGAGAATATAAATGGTGGTTTTTAACGCCTCCATCCACAAACTCAAAGGTAAGATGGAGTGAAAGGATCAAGATGCCCTAGAGGGGGGGTGAATTGGGCTAATTCTAAATTTCTTTGCAATAATTAAATCCTATGGTTAGCCCAATTAACCCCTTGTGCCTAGAAAGTGTTTCTAATTGTTCTACCACACAAAAGACTTGCAACCTAAGTTCCAATCCTACTCTAGCATGGCAATTCTATGAATGTAAAGACAAGAATTGTATTGCTCAAAGTGAATGCTCAAAGTAAATAGAGAAGGAGGAACGCGGCGATGTTTTGCCGAGGTATCGGAGAGTCACCACTCCCCACTAGTCCTCGTTGGAGCACCCGCGCAAGGGTGTAGCTCCCCCATGATCCGCGCAAGGATCAAGTGCTCTCTACGGGTTGATTCTTTGACACTCCATCATGGTGAATCACCCACAACCGCTCACAACTTGAGTTGGGTCATCCACAAGCTCTCCGGATGATCACCAAGCTCCCAATCACCACCAAGCTGTCTAGGTGATGGCGATCATCAAGAGTAACAAGCACGAACTCTCACTTGACCACGACAAGCCTAATAAGAAGGTGGATGCACACTTTGCTACTCTTGATCTTCACTAATGAGGGCTCTCTTTGGGATTCTCAAATCTCAATCACCTCACTAGGACCTTGCTCTTCTTGTCACTCTCTAAGGTGTTTCTCAGCTATTGGAATAAGCAAAAGTACCCCCACACACGTGCGGAGGTTGTATTTATAACACCAGCTGAAAAATGAACCGTTATGTGCCTCTGTGGGGTGACCGGACGCTCTGGTCATGTTGACCAGACACACCGGTCAGTACACCCCAAACTCCAGTAGTTAAGTGTTGACCGGACACGTCCAGTCACGTTTTCCCTTCACTAGAACCTTACTGATGTCGACCGGACTCTGGACCCCTAGCGTCCGGTCACTTGCTGAGCAGCGTCCGGTCAGTAGCCGAAACCTGATCAGCGTTCGGTCAGCATTGACCAGATGCGTCCGATCAGGATTCTCCCTCTTTGGGACCTTACTAGAGTCGACCGGACGCAGCGTCCGGTGACATGACCTTGCAGTGTCCGGTCACTTCTAGACGCTTTCACCTTGGTCAAATGAACTAACCGGACCCTGAGCCAGCATTCGGTCAGTATTTGACCCTCCATTCACTTCCAACTCTTGATTATATGTGAATGAAGTTTGCTCCATTGGATCAAAGGGCTGTTGTGGAGCTACCTAGTGCTAGTTTTAACAAGTGTGCACCACACCTAACTCACTAGACTCACCTAGGTCAAGCTACCCATTCATACCCCCCCTTAATAGTATGGCCAAACGAAAAACAAAGTCCTAAACTACTCTAAGTGTCTCTCCAACTCCAATCGACACTTAGAACTAGTCCATCCTTAACCTTGTCGTCCATCCTTTGAAAACCGAAATGATTTTCATCGTAGGGGCATGACAACCTTGATTGCCCATTCGATCTCTATTACCGTGACCTAACTTAATTGTTTCTACAAAACATACATTAGTCATAGTAATCACGTATTGTCATTAATCACCGAAACCCAACTAGGGGCCTAGATGTTTTTAATCTCCCCCTTTTTGGTGATTGATGACAATACTACCTCGAGTATGTGAAAGAGATGAGGTTTTTAGCATGCTTGGTTCATATAAGCTTTTGGCAATAAGAACAAAAGTGTTAGGCAAGCTTATATGACCCAAGCCAACATGATGTACTCAAAAGATATGAAATTTGTATGAGTACAAGTAATAAAGCTCATTTGCATCGGAGTAAAACGCAGAAGCAAAGGCAAATGAGCAAAGCACAAGTGATATGACATCTAAATAATTCAAAGTAGAGAGCACACATGTCATATATCATGATCATGTAGATATCACTATGACATAAATAGTAGTAAACATGAATGCATAATGTATCACACACATAAATACATAATAGTGTATCTCACATATAAAAACTCTAGATGTAATAGATAAGCTAATATAATAACTAAGCTCCCCCTAGATGTAGCTCCCCCTGAGCCTAACATAATCAAACCCTCTCCCCCTTTGGTGTCAAACACCAAAACCTAAGGGTCGATCGGCGGAGCTGCAGCGGATGAGCCGGGCGCTGAGGTACGAGGAGCGAGGTGGAACTAGGTGCCATCATCATCTGATCCTGAGCTCTGGGCTGTCTGACCCCCTATAGCTGGTAGTGATGCTGAAGCAGTTTGGGTCGGATTAGGAACTGGTGCTGCTGTAGACTAGGCTGGTATAACTGAAGCAGCCGACTCTGATGATGCTACTAAGGAGGGGAGCGTCTCTGTCGTTGCTGTGATAGGTGTAGCAATAGAAGGACCTAGAGCATGCAGGTATGGAGGAGTGGGCTGTCCTGTCAACTCATTGAAGGCAGCTCCAAGACTCTTGGAGACTAAAGTGTCTGGCTCTAGCAGTGACGATGTCTGTGCCGATGTGAAGCCCGTCTAGAGTGGTGTGAACTCCGGGGCTATCACTGGTGAAGCGAACCACTGGGACACCTGCTTTCTAGGTGAAGCATACTAGGCTGGTGGTTGTCCCTGACTCTAAAGCCCACTAGGCTATAATGCTAGAGTCATTGAAGTGGTGGTAGGCTGACCAAGCTGGGGCGAAGCCTATGGTGGTGGGGCCCCAATCGCTGCCACTACATGCTGCATGAATCCGAGAAGCTGCTGCTGCATGAGGATCTGCTGCTGATGCATAGCCTGTTGCTGCTATTGTAGAGCTTGTGTTTGCTGCTGAATAACTAGATGCTGTCGCTGGAACTCGTCCTACCGAGTCTGGAACTGAGCAAATGTAGTAGCTGTCTCCTGAGCATGTCGTGCCTGGTCCTGCCTCATCCACTCAAGTATAGCAAGAAGAGAAGGGTCTGCCTACGGGCAGGTGGCGCTGAACTGGAGCTATCGGCCTCAGCATCATGTCATCGTGGAGGCATCTGAGGAATGGGCTGGTAGTCATCATCAGAACTATCACTGGGCTCTTTAGTGACCAACCCCTCCTGCTGAGCAAGCTCCTCCTCCTCTGTAGCTGCAATACCCATGATAATATCATCCTGCTGGGCTGTAGTCTCTGGCACCTCTGGACGACGACGCAGCTGGCTAGGTGCCTATGGTGTACTATGGCGGATCATCTGAGTCGGGTTATAAGTAGGAAACTCTGTAGTGGCACCATTGTACTCAGTAATCATCTCAGGCGACCTAACTATAACAGCTCTATGGATAAGGAATGTGATCTAGTGAGTATAGGGTAGCTGCCTATGACCTCTGAAGCCCTCAGCTATAGTGTCCTCCATCTTGGATAGAAGAAGATCCCAAATATCAAAAACTGTCTGCTGCATCAGAGAGTTGAGAAGCCATAGCTGTATCCGAGTCAATCCCTCTCTGTATCCCATCCTCAAAAGTAAAGTCCTCCTCATGATAGCCTCAATCATGCGAGCAATGGGAGTAAGATCACTGGGGTTCCTCCTCGACCCCTCGCCAAAGGGCTCTATGAAACAGTGATGAACCAAGTATGTAGGAGGTACCATACCACCATGAGGGTGTTTGGGGGGTGCGGTCTGTCCATAGCACACCTCATGGAGCCTGACTGGCTGCTCATCAAGCCTGAGAATCTTCCTAACCCTAGTGCTTGTTGGCCGATAGTCTCTGCCACCGAATGCAAAGTGTATAAACCTGTGCTGGGGTCAATCCATAGAGTAGCATAGAACTATCGAACCCAAGATGGAACATACAGGCCTGTCCATCTGATCAGATCTGTTAGCCCTGGCAAATAGGATAGATATGGGCGAATGTGCTCTCCCCCTACTGCTACTATAGACTCTATGTTGCACACTCTCTATGATCTGAAGACTGCTCCACTGTTGAGATAGGCATTATAGAAGTCCTCCTATAGGGGTATATAGAATCCCTCTGATGCTCTCTCATCCTATCTAGGTGGAAACCACACCTCAAAGTCCACGAACCTCAGCTGTTGTACCTACATGGCCATGGCGGACCTTAGGTCAAGATGGGTCACTAGAGGTGGACCCTGTTGTTGAGGTGGTGGACGAGAACCCCTCCTCTAAGTGTCTGCCCTCAGCGTGACTGGCACATGGGTACGACCAGAGCAACATAATTGTGGCTGTGGTGCCAGCTCTGTGTCCTCGGCCTGCTCACCCTCCTGAGACTGCTGTGCTGGCTGTGGCTCCTGAGTCTGCTTTGCTGCCTGTGGCTGCTGCTGTGGCACCCCCTAAGGCTGAACCTCATCAATGGCAACACGTTGTCCGCCAATCATGAGAGTCCTAGCTGGACCACCATGAAGGCGCTCAACTCACTCAAGTGAAGCCCTCGCTTCTGGTGAAAGCTGATTAGCAATTCGGACTCTACTACGAGCGCCTCCTCTCTCGGCACGCTCTGTGGCCTCAACAACTATGGCGGCTCTCGCTGTATCTGTATCTGGATACTTGCACTTCCTTACTGCCAACTTCTTTGTCGCCTTGCCTTTTGGTTCTATAGGCTGGCGAGGCAGGGGCCTTGGATCCTCGTCACCGGGACCACCTCCGACATTCTTCATATGAGCCATTGGAAGGATCTGAGATGAATCAACTGTCGCTGACAAAGATCAACTATCACTTTCAAGGCTTGGCCTTGTTCCATACTCGCGAGCTTGGCCCTGAGTTAACTGACAACTACCACTAACACCTCAGTGGAACCGGCTCGCTACACGATAGAATAGATAGGATATACAAATAATTTAGACTATGCATCTAGAGATACGAAACCCTAATAGAGGAAGCAATTAGGTACGAAGTTGAAACACGGGCCTGCTACCTGGCGAATCCGATGAAACGGTGAGAAGAGAAATGACGTGTGAGGAACCACCGATTCATGAGGTAGGGTTAGGGCTCGCGGTGAGCAGTGAATCGATGGCCCTGGATGCAATTGAAGTCAGTGCTTTGAAACCGGTCTAGGTCACGGGCAAAGCAATGTGAGTACTAGGGCATGGCCTTACCGGCACTAGGCGTGGGGCATGGATGCTACAGTGGATCTCGATGGCGTGTTGGCACGGTGTGGTGCGGTGCAGGACGGCAGCACAGGCAGGCGGCGGTTGGTGGTGGTGCTAGCGATGCGAGGAGATGCGCGGGGAGCGGCGGTAGCACACGGGAATGGCGGCGCAGGCAGGCGGCTCGGGAGCGTGGGGATCTGCTGCGGCGGCGCGAGGGAACGGCGGTGTAGGTAGGCGGCTTAGGGCGATGCAGCGGCGTGGATGCAGGGAAAAGAGTATGGCGGCTCGCGTTAAAAAGGGGTCCCCCGCGGGATGAGATAGGAAACAGAGAAGAGTCCTGAAACCGTACGCAATCTATTGACCGGACGCTCCGGTGGCAGCGATCGGACGCTGCCACCCAGCGTCCAGTCGATTTTAGAGAGGTCCAATTCCTCTGGAATCGTGACCGGATGCGTCCGGTGGACCCCGACCGGACGCAGCCAGAGTCCGGTCAATACAACCTTTGTCTTCTTCCACACGACTAGACGCTAAAAGCCTTCTGACCGAACACTGAAAGCCAGAGTCTGGTCACTCCTTCGCAGCAAGTTCACCACCTATGAACTGACCAGACGCTGGACTCCAGAGTCTGGTGCAGCGTCCGGTCACTCTTTCTTCAGCAAATCTTCAAAGTCCTTTGTGCTGCTTGTTCCCAATCAAGTCCCAACTCGAATAAGATCCAAATAAACACCAATTGGGACTGATAAGAGTGACCTTTCTCAATCCCTCAAGTTTTTCAAAATATTTTGCCTTAGGCTATAATTCTTTTTAAGAAAATAGGCAATAAGAGGGCAATTTAAAGACAAACGTCAAACAACAATCATGCATATACAATGCAATACTTGAAAGTAAATCTAGTTGCTTGTCAAGTTTGATCCAAGGTTAAGCTTCTTCACACGCTTTTCGGCGGTTATCTTAACCATGTTAGACAAGCCCTATATGCATTACCAAAGATTAAACATGTTGTATTTTACAATGCAATGCAAGGGACAACACAAGCTCATTTTTTAGTGAAGTTACTAAAATCAAGCACATTGAGCTCATTCCGCAATCTACAAAATGTTGCCTCATCTAGCGATTTAGTGAAGATATCCGCCAATTGATCCCTGGTCCTTACATCTTCTAGTGATATATCATTTTAAGCAACATAATCTCTAAGAAAGTGATGGCGGATATCTATGTGCTTTGTGCGAGAGTGTTGAACCGGATTCTTTGCAAGTTTTACGGCACTTTCATTATCGCACAAAAGAGGTACTTTATCTAGAACTACACCATAGTCTAGCAAAGTTTGTTTCATATAAAGTATTTATGCACAACAAGCACCCACGGCAATGTATTCCGCTTTGGCAGTGGACAAAGCCACACTATTTTATTTCTTGGAGGACCAAGACACAAGTGATCTACCAAGAAAATGGCACCCTCCGAATGTGCCTTTTCTATCAACTTTACAACCGGCATAATCCGAATCGGAATAGCCTACTAATTCAAATATAGCTCCTTTGGGATACCAAAGGTCAATGCTTGGTGTATGCTTAAGATACCTAAGGATTCTTTTTACGGCAATCAAATGAGTTTCCTTAGGATTAGCTTGAAATCTAGCACACATACACACACTAAACATGATGTCATGCCTAGATGCGATAAAATATAACAAGCTACCAATCATAGAGCGATAGAGAGTTTGATCAATCGGGTTACCTCCCTCATCTAGGTCGAGATGTCCATTAGTTGGGATTTGTGTCTTGATTGGCTTACATTCATCCATCTTGAATCTCTTGAGAAGATCATTGGTATATTTCTCTTAAGAGATGAAAATCTCTTCTCTCATTTGCTTGACTTGAAAACCAAGAAAGAATGTAAGCTCTCTAATCATTGACATCTCGATCTCCTTCGATATCAATTCACCAAACTCTTTGCATGAATCTTCATTTGATGATCCAAAGATGATATCATCAACATACACTTGACAAATGAAGATATGCCCATCAAGCTTCTTGGTGAGTAGTGTGGTATCGACCTTCCCAATAATGAAGCCCTTCTCAATGAGGAAGTCCCGAAGACGTTCATAACAAGCTCTTGGGGCTTGCTTAAGCCCATATAATGCCTTGGACAACCTATAAACATGATTAGGATATCTAGGGTCTTCAAACCTAGGAGGCTGATCAACATAGACTAGTTCATTAATAAAGCCATTTAAAAATGCGCTTTTCACATCCATTTGATAAAGTTTTATTTCATGATGTGATGCATATGCAAGGAGGATATGGATGGCTTCTAATCTTGCAACCGGAGCAAAGGTCTCTCCAAAATCCAAACCTTCAACTTGAGAGAACCCCTTTACAACTAGTATTGCCTTGTTCCTCACAACAACACCTTGATCATCTTGCTTATTTTGGAACACCCACTTTGTTCCAATGACTCTTGCACCTTTTGGCCGCTCTTCAAGAGTCCAAACTTTATTGCAGGTGAAGTTGTTCAACTCTTCATGCATAACATTTATCCAATCCAAATGTTGAAGAGCTTCTTCTACCTTAGTAGGCTCAAAGCAAGAGATAAAAGAGTGATGAGCAATAAATGAAGTAAGTTTTTATGATCGAGTCATTACACCCTTTGATGGACTCCCTATGATGAGATATTGTGGATGGTCTTAAAGTAGAGGTGTATTTCTTCTATTGACCACTTGAGGGGGAGGTTATGGAGCATCAACATCTTGTGCTTGTACCACCATTTGTTCATGGGAGACATGAGTATCTTCATTTTCTACTCTCCAATCTTTTTCACCATCTTGTGGCACCCTTGATGAAGAAGGTGGATCAATCACTTGTACATCATCTTCAGCATCTTTAGGCTTGATGTCTCCAACCGGAATGTTCTTCATAGCCGCCCTCAATGGTTCATCACCTACATCATCAAGATTCTCATGTGCTCCTTGGGAGCCGTTAGATTCATCAAATTCCACATCATATGTTTTTTCAACCAAGCCGATGGCATAATTAAATACTCTATATGCTTTGGACTTTGATGAGTAACCAACAAGAAAACCAATATCACAATGTCTTTGAAACTTTCCTAGGTGTTGTCGCTTCTTGTAGATGTAGCATTTGCAACCAAACACCCTAAAGAAGGAGACGTCCGACTTCTTCTCATTGAGCAACTCATAAGGTGTCTTGCCAAGGAACTTTTAAAGGAATAGGCGGTTTGATGCATAACATGCGGTGTTGATTGCTTCCGCCCATAGAGCTTTGAGGGTGTTATACTCATAAAGCATTGTTCTTGCAAGAGTGATCAATGTTTGGTTCTTCCTCTCAACTACACCGTTTTGTTGAGGAGTATATGTTGCGGAGACCTCATGTTTGATTCCAACTTCATCACAATAAGTTTCTATGTTTGTGTTGTCAAACTTCTTCCCATTGTCACTTCTTATCTTCTTGAGCTTCACTTCAAATTCATTTTGTTCTCTCTTAGCAAACTTCTTGAAGCAAGATGCAACTTTAGATTTATCATGGAGGAAGAATACCCATGTATACTGTAACACCCCGGTGTTATGCCAGCATTTAGGCACTACAAATCATACATATCATGCATCATCAAGCATCCAAATCATACATGCCTAATCATGTAAATAACAACTAAAACACTGCTTCGAAACATATGAAACATGTTCGTTAAACCTGAATGTTGCATACACTTGTTAGAGTTATTTTTGCCCTGATTATGTTTGCTAGGATAGTAAAACATGTTTGGCTACTATTGTAAATCATCTAGGATTATTTAGTTCAATTTTTGGAGCAAGGTTTGTATTCAAATTAATTCAAAATTTTGCTTCAAAAATAATTTCCCAAAAATTAGGGTTTTGAGTTAAACATTGACTTTGATTTTATAATTCAAAATCTAGAAAGAATTTGGCTTTGGTCATAAAAGCAAAGTTGTAGAGAATTACATTCTAATCAATTTTCATTTTTGGTACATTTTCAAAAGATGTCATTTTCTTGCTCAAAATGATGTTTGAAAGCTGGTATTTAAAAAAATTCTTGAAAATATAAATGGAAAAGGGCTTTTCTCATTCGCGGGCCGCCACCTCGTTTCCGGCCCACGGCCGAAGCCGGCCCGGCCTGCAGTCGCGAGCCTCCTGCGCCAGCGCCACGCGCCTCGCTAGCCCAGCGCCGCGCCTGGCCTGCCTCCGCGCTCGCCCGCCCGCTGACGCACCGCGCCGCGTCCCGACCATGGCAGAGCAAGCCCGTCGCGTGGCGGCCATGCGCCGTCGACGCCGCCGCGCGTCGCAGCCGGCCTACGCCCGTGCCTACACGCCCGCCTACTTCTACTGAAGCCACAGCGCTCGCTGGCACTCTCTCACGCTGCCTCTCCTCTCCGCCAGCGCCGAGCTCACTCACTCTCCCCCTCGCCGTGCCACCGCACCCGCCGGTCAAATTCACCACGTCTCCTCCACCTCGGCCAGCAATCGCGTGCCAGCAGTTCTGCCTCGCTCTCCGGCACATGGTGCTCGCGCTTGTGCCGACTGTTGAGCCCAGGTAGTGCCTTCTAGCGCCTCGCCACCGTCGGCCATGGCACCGCCGTGCTCGGCCACCGTGGAAGGCACCCTTCCTCCTCTTCTCCACCCTGCCTAGCTACATGCCCACCTTCGCCAGCTTCTCGCAAACCGCATGCTCCTGCTAGCTTGCCCTGGCATGGCCGGTGATGGCCGCCGGTCCCATTGGCCGAGCCACGCCGCCGCGACGTCACGGCGCCGGCGTGGCTTCGCCTCGGCCGAGCTGGGCCAATGAGGCCATGGGCCGACGCCCTGCCGGGCCGCCTCCCCCTTCCCTTCACTCGGGCCGCGCAGGCCAAGTGTGGCCATGGGCCGACTGATTCCCGCGGGCCGGCCCAGTAGCAATAGGAGGATTCGTTTTCAATTTTTCTTTATTATTTGAAAATAGAAATGGTTTGGAAAATGTTTGGATACTCAAATTTGCTCCAAATCTGTTGAAATAAATTTTTCTAGGTTCCTTATCACTAGATCTACATGGGAAAATTATTGCATATCATTTTTGGGATACTTTTCTGTAGAACTTTATTTAATCATGGATATTGCTGATAACTTGAAAAATATGTAGAAAAAAACCTATAGGCTTCAGAAAAATATGATTCCAAGTTTGTTGATCTTCTTATGTAATGTACATCCTAGGAAAAATATGTTTCATGCATGTGCTGTGGGAAAATTTTGAGGTGTAGTTCAAGTACCTTTAATGGCTGATTTTTGTTATTTTAGCTAGAGAGCAAACTTTGTATAAAACAAGCATGTGATAATTTTTGTACAGTAATTGTATGCTATGAAGAACATAGGAAAAATACTAACTCTGTTGTTTGATACTTTTCACAGTACAAAGTATTTTTATGTTCATAATTATGCCATAGCTTGTTATTTTTGTGTAGACTAATCCACTCATTCAAATACCATGAAAATCTGATAGTAGACTACTTAGGGTAGTACTATGCTGTAGTAATTTTCTAAGATTTTTCTAAGCAATAAAAATAGATGTTGCTATTCAAACCTATTATTAATTAGGGTTTAATTAAGTGTTGCTTTTTGTGTGATTAAGAAATTAGTAAAGCTTTGGTGTATCTTTGAAGCAATTAATAAGATGTGTTGATTTAGCATATTAGTAGTAGAAGAGAATGCAGTAGATGACATGTGCTTGTAGTATATGTTCTTGGATGATGTTGACTACCTTGCATTCAAACATATCCATTGTATTCATCTCATTCGATGCACCGATTGCATAAGCGCTTACGCACATTGCATCATACAGGATCGCAAACTGAGAACCCAGTCGTCATACCCGAGGAGCCCGAGGAGTAGCTCGAGGTGCAGCCGCAGGAAGTGCCCAAAGCCGACGAGGAGGACGTTGAGGAACTTCCGGAGTGCCCCGATCACTGCCCGAGCTCCTTTGAGAGAGGCAAGCCCCGGAGCATTTTCTACCGGTTTGCAATTATTAATTCAATGCTTTACTTTAATTGATGCATTACGTTCAGGAGTTGTTTGCAACCGTTGCTGCATTATACCTTGTTTACATTTGTTATACTATATCCTTGTTACCCTGGTATCCGTAGTCGAGTCAATGCTTAGCTGGCTTAGACCGGTAGAAGTCAGGTGATTTCCTGTCACCTGTGAGCTATAGGTGGTTACCTGGATCTGCTTGGATGACTATGAAGTCATGGTATAACTAAGTGTTAAATGAAGTTGAGACCGGACAGAGACTTGCAGAGTTTTGGACTATAGTGCTTTCCGTCTGTGTCGATTAAGGATCGACCATTGTTGGGCCTCGAGTCATGTTGAATGCATGCCTTACATTTAGCTGGTCGGATAAAGTACCTTCCGACCGCGAAGCTGGGAGATTATTCGGGCCGAGTAGATTGCCCGCAGCACACTATGCCGGAGCAGGTGTGGTAGGACACGGGGGCGAGATGATAAGACCAAAGTGCAGTCGGTCGGCCCCCGGGTACATGTGGTTCCTGGCAAACTCGAGATTCCTGGATAGTTGACTCGGTGATCAATATCTCACTTTAGCGGGTGAGTGAGGTTTGTGTAAGGAATAAATCACCAGCTGGTTAGGAATCGATTCGAATCGCCATCGCTCTTGGACAGTGAGCACTTGACTTGAGT